>NW_024364270.1:10004705-10669772 GCF_014805655.1 Passer montanus
CTCTTCATCACAACTTCAGCCTGAAAACTCTTCTGACACTATAAGCAGTTTGGGATATGTACTGATCAAATATAAAAATATCTTTTATGGAAAATTGCCTGGATAGAATAAATATCTCACAGGTTAGTTACCTCACTTTTAGAAGAAGTGGAAGTATATTGTGATTTGTGACTATACCTAAGCCCTGAATGATGGGCCATTTAACTATTATGTAAAAACTCTGCAATAAACATATTTTCATGTTTAATGACTCCTATTTTGAGGATGGAGTGTAACAGCCATTTTGCCTTTCTCCACCTCCAAGAGTTAGAAATTAACTCTTTCTCCTTTTCACATTCTCATTGCTGAAGCATACAGCAAAAAATACTTGTGCCTCCTTGCTTGATGTCTCTCTGAAATTATGCATGGTAATGGATTATCAGAGCAGAACTGCTCTGATTGGTAAGGACATTTTTCAAAATTGAGCTTTGACAATGGGAATTGTGCTCTGGCTTTTAAACCTTGCTGATATGGATTTGATAAGGTGCAGAGGCAGGGTTGGAACCACAGTTTCCAGAGTTGCGTCTCTTTTCCTGTACACTCGCACCACCAGGAAGGGCAGTGATCTACCCTGTGATACAGCTTCACAGCTACATGGCATGTTACCTCAGCTTCCACCATTCAAAAACGACCCAAATTCAAAAACTAGAAAATAGAAATTAGTCTAACAAAGATGACATTTCTCAGGACTGGCTATCTTCAAAATGCATTCTGTTGGTCACAATTTTTGAGTCATTAATTTCCTTTCTGGGCAAGCAATTAGTGCACATTTTCCTGGGGAGACAATTTCCCTTTGGAAGGTAGTGAGAGAGGCTGGACACATGATGAAAGGTTTGCAGAAGGTGGTCCTTCTAATCCATAGAAAAGTTTCTGGTAAGATGTTTTAGAGAGGGACACTTGCAAGTCCATAAACATCCATGCACGTGTTCATTTACACACCACACAGAAATGTCAGCCACAATCCAGGCCTCACTCTTCCCTGTGCTGTAAAGATGGAGTTCATGCCTAAAATATAATAAACTCCGCAGCTGATGGCATCTGAAAGTGGTAGATCTATATTCAGGTCGATGATACTCAATATATACTCAAAAAATCCTTAATTTTTCTGCCTCCTTAATTTTTCTGCCTTTACTGCTTGAATAAAGATCATAAACCAATTTTTTAATGACAATGTATACCTTAATATCCTATTTGAGCAACAACAGAGAAGGAGAGAAATAAAGAGAAATACTTTAATTTTTTTCCACTCTTTGTTGTACATTTAATCTATTTCAGTTATTGTAACTGAAAAGTAGCAGACATTAATAGACAAAATGTTTCTCATGGTGCATTTTATTTCTTTTGTTAGTGAGTGCTACTCACTTCAATTTCAAATCCAGTTCAGACTGCAGATTATTAATAAAGTTGACTGATGAAACAAATTCCACCCTTTGTAATCTTAAGCTTTGAAAGATTTACTGAATTCTCATGTACTTCAATTTTATGTGACTAACACAGTCAAAGGAAAATATAAAAATTGCAGCTGGGCAGATAAGGTTTGGATTAAGAGAACCATTACCTCATAACAACACTAGGAAGAGAATACAAATGTTAAATTGAGTTTGGATGTTGCTCAAAGCAGAATGTAAAGTGGTGGGAAGAGCCTGTGAACCCACTGCTGCTGGACGAATCACTTTTCCTAGTGCAGCAACAGTACTTAGATAATCAAAATAATGCAGTATACATTTCTATTTCAGTTAAACAGAAATAATTGTGATTAAACTTCTTACAAAATATTTTACTCCACTGAGAATGGCATTTTGTACAGAAAATTGCCACCCCATGGTTTTCAAAGGCCTTGAGCCACATGAACATATTCTGTAAGGGGTTGGGTATGAAGAGTAGGTGTTCCTGGACAGATGGCCCACCGGATGAGTAAGGATGAGAGCCTGCCACCAGTATCTCATGGCCAAGGGTAGTTGAGGCTGAGCCCTTGACTGTGGATTACGCTGTTATTTGTGGAGCAATGTGCTGGACCAGGTTTCCATCCCATGCAAGTTCTCAGGACATCAGCAGAACCTCAGGCTCCACCTGCAAAGCTGACCATGTGGTTCAACATCTTCAGATATCAGCCCCAGATTTTGCTTGAGAGGTGATCCAGTGGCCTTAATCTGGTGAGGAATTTCTCTGGGTAAGCAACAAATTGCTCTTCTTTCATACTTCCCTCTCCATCTCCTCTTTCTTCCTCTACTCATCAGGTGCAGAAAGGAGGTTTGTTGGCTGAAGGAAAGGCAAGGAGGGGAGGAATTACACACCTCTCTATACTTGTCTGATCTTGGAGATGCTGATGCAGAAGGTCAGAGCCATGTTGTCTCTATTCTCATGAAGAATCTGTAGCTAACATTCCCCAGGGGAGAAATATTCAAGTAGGAGCATTAGGAAACAGAAACCCCAGGTCTTCTGGGGTCAGTCACTCGAAGAAGGTAAGAGTAGTAAAAAAATGGAGACAGTGTTCTGGCTCTATTTGCCAAGCTATTTCCTCATGTTGGTTGTTTTTGCCTGTTCCTAGAAATGCAAAGGGCCCAGAAATAGTTGTGTACATGTTTGTACATGCTGGTGTCAGCTCTCCTTTCAAGTTCATCCAAAGCTAGAAAGAAGAGTAATTTGAGAATCGATTTTTGCTTCTGTTGAGCGCTGAAATATATGTCAGATTTGAACTTCAAAGAAACTGCTTATTCACCCACACAGGATTTCACTTTTTTTATATTCTCCTTTGCATTTTAACTGCACCCAGTGGACTGTTCTTTCAAACAGAGAAATCAGACACTCAGCTGAATACCAGCAGCTTTTGTGACATGTGTGCTGTGGTAAACAGCCCTTGTTTTTTCTGTTGCTGCATAAAACCTGAACTGAGTCCTTTTTTTCAAAAGGAGTTAATATTATGCTTTATCAGATTATTTTTTTAAATTGATATATATGATGGCACATAACTGTTGACTGTGTGCTTACAAAAATTCTTCACAGTGAAAAATCTCAGTGATACAGGTGCTCATGTTACAGAGTACCAATCATTACAGAGTTATAAATGAGAGGCACTGCCTTGGATGATCTGTGGTTCACATTTCCTGAAAACAAATTGAACACCTACATTCAATGGCCAATATATCTAAAATGAAGCATAATCTTCAAATATTTACGTTATTCTGAATCTTTGAGAAAAATATGTAGGGCCAGCTTCAGGTCAGAGTCCTGTCTGGAGCAACACAAAATCACGGAGTTTGACTGCAGTAAAATTGCTCCTTATTCTGAAGAGGAGAGCTAATTCTCAGGCATCAAGTAAGAAACAGAGGTGATTATCCAGTGCCTTGTGATTATCATAATACTCATCTGTCACTGTGATATTGTCAGCCAGCACAGGATCCATTTACTGTGCCACCTTACAGCCATCAGCAAGGATGCCACCTAAGGCATGTATCAGCATCTACTGTGGCCAAGGAACAAAATGCTTCTCCTATCTGTGGAAATTTATACTTATAAACCAGAGTGTATCACTTGCCTGGAGTGGTAAATCCTTGCTCAGGCAGATTTCTTTCCTGTAGTCAGACTCTGTAGCAGCGTGGCAATGCAGGAGACCATGTGTACAACTTAGATCTGATCTTGTACAAAGCTATCTCAGATTTATAGCCAGGAGCTGTTGAAACAAGCAGGGCTTATATTTGTTTCCTTCAAGTGTTGATGTGAACACACTCTACTCATGAGTCTATTTGCACAACGTGATTAGGAAGTATGTCAGCTTGCTTGACTGAGTTAAATTTCACAGCTCTTATGTGCTTAAGACTGCCTCTGCTACTGGGGCAGCACGAGTAGGTAGCTGAGTGCATAAGCTCACTCTCAGGAACAGGCCTGTGGATGTGGCCATAGATATGTGGCCATATATTTCCTTTCTGTGCCTTTGCTCTCCAGGTACCCTCTTGTCCGTGTTGCCTATTCAGGCTATAAGGAATTTTGGGGCAGGGATGGTTCTATTGGTTTATAGAGTGACATGGTGCACTGGTTTGAAGTCCTCACCAGCTCTGTACATATTCCTTAATCAGAATCACTATAGTAGCACCAGCATGCTGTTTGACCATTAAAATTGTGAAAGTTAATTTATTCAGGTAAATGGCATGTTCTTCACACTCTGCTGTGCCGTATAGCTACAGAATATATAATTAAACAGCATTCAGGCTGAAGGGACCTTGATGATGAGCAGGACTTCTATATACTCCTATAATAGAAACTAAGGATATCATTGAGTGGTGACCAAATTACTTACATCAGGGGTAAGGTGAATATCAGTAATTGTTCAGTAGTGCTCTGGATGACAAATATGTTGCCTTTGTGGTCCAAGAGAGTTAAAATTTGGGGAAGAGGAAGGAAAGAAAGAAAAAGAAAGAAAGAAAGAAAGAAAGAAAGAAAGAAAGAAAGAAAGAAAAAGAAAGAAAGAAAGAAAGAGCAGGTTTTATATATTGTTACATATTGAACTACAAATTTTTAGAGCAATAAATTGGAAATTAGGGGGTGGAGTAGGAAAGAAAGTGACAGAAAAATTTAATGCTCTCCTCACTGATATGTGTATAATTACATATGTGTAATCGTAGGCCAATGCAAAAGCCAGAGCTGAGTCCATCCTGGTGGCAGAGAAAGGAGCTAACTTTACCAAGTCTACCTTTTCTTGTTATGCTTCTAGAAAGATAAATGATTCATAAACAAGAACTACTTTTCATGTGATTTTTTTTTTCTCATCTAGAAGGTACAGAACTGAATTTAAAAAACTTCCATTTCAATACAGCTGTTCCATGAACTATGAACTAGATTAAAGTAGATTTAAACTAGTTCCAGGTTTCAGCCTGCAAAATAAGACCAGGATAGCTGTTGATCTCCTGTCTTACTGAGGTAATAGGAAAATAACTTGATTTATAATGAGTCCCCTTGGCCTTGTTTATATATGGACTTGTGGCAAAAACTTCCGGAGGGAGGCATTCCTACTCTCATTTCTGAAACTTACACCACTTTGTTTTGTAATTTTTATTTTTGGTAATCTCTTTTGTAAACAGTGTCCTGCAGAGCCCTACAGTAGTGAGTCCAATGCAAACAGGACATCAAAACGCATTACATTTAAAAACACATGCTGGTGTACAGTTAGGATTGCGACACTTAGGACTTCAGCTTGTAACATTATATAGGGCTACACTATACAAACACTTGAAATGAAGAATTTCTCACACAGTTACTATTATTTTTGAGGGAGTTTATGTTTGGGTTTCTCAGCATCTTATCATAGACTTTAATAACCTTTCCTTGAAAAATCCTCCCTCTTCCTTTGCTTGTGACAGAAACCACTGTGTAACCAGAGCTCAGGGATACCTTTGCTCAGGTAAACTAAAGCAGATCTTGAAGGCAGCTGGGATTAGCAGGTAGCTCCAGCTCTGGGCAGCACATGCAGCCAGCCAGGGGGAGAGCAGCCTGGCACGCAGAGCACACTGAGTGGCAGTGAGATCACTCAGACCATGCCTGACCTGAACCACCCCTCTCACCCGCTCAACTGCTGCCACACAGGCGCTGCACGAAGCACCCAATGACAGTTTTGTGGTCCCCAGGGTCTGTCTCACTGCTTGTGTCCCCTTCCTGTCCCTGCTGCTGACAGATAGGGGTGGCTGGAGGTAGCAGTAGGAGGACTGGCCAAGCAGGGTGTAGATGGCTGGACAACTGCACGTGCTTACATCTAAATTTAGTGGCTTCTATTGAAAAAGTATAACAATTGTAGAAATAGGTAACATTCCCATATTTCATCCTAATATGAGGATATTGAAAGGAAGTCCCATATTAAATTGGAAACCTAGGACCTATTGGGGTCCACTCCAGCTTTACTGAGAGAATTAAACTGGGGGGGTCAGGGCTTAGTTCTGTCTGGTAGAGTAGAAATATGTGGAAAGATTTGGCCTCTGTGGAAGATAGTTTCCAGTCTAATTCACTTCAGTGATTTCTGTGTTTGTCTTGCAGCTTGTCCTACAATGAGATGGAATGCCACACTGTGTGGGAATTTACTGTTTTGCAACTAGCTTTTGCAAAGAGAAAAGACTGCTTTGATAGTTTAGGCAGTTTGATAATTTAGGCAACATCCAAGTTTTGCCAACATCCAAACTTGGCCTTACAGCCTGCTTAGTTTGATAATATACTGCAGGACTGCATCCCAAGTTTCTCAGATGACTTTGATTATTTCCTCATGCATAAATTAGTGTGATCCTTAAAATTGTGCGGTTCACTCTCTGTGGAGATCCCTGTATTTCTGGTCTGACATAGTCCTTCTCAGCTCCTTTTCATCCATCAAGTTTCTTGCAGTGGAAAGCAACAGCAGTGCAGGCAGTGCTGAGACAGTGTCCCTCCAGCCATGGAGCTGCCACATTAAGGTAGTTGACAAGGAGCTTTTAAAAATCTCCTGACTCAGCTGAAAAAGAATGTTTGCTCTAAAAACTTGTCTAACCATATCAGTTAAAAAGAGTGACTCAACAAAGAACAAACTCCAGTCTCTACGTTAGTAGCAGAAATCTGGAATTACTTTCTAAGCACTGAAGTGCATTTGCTCAAGGTTTCCACTTGCAGAGGCAATATCAGCTTTGGGCCCATATCACAAGCCACATTTTAATGCTGTTCTAATGAAAAATTGTTCTAAAGTGTGGCTAAAGTGTGTATATGGATTTTAGTCAGAAGAAACGTATGTCTGAGGAAATTCTAGACTGGTTTTTAGACACTAGTAAGGTAGAAGCAGCACATGTGAATTAAAAACAGTCCTAGAGACAACCTTTGGACATTACTTCCAGAAAGATTGATTCCTATCATCTTATCAGCCAAAGCATATGACTGCAGAACACACTAAGTGCTGGCAGGCTGTTTCCACTGCTGTGACACAGAAATGACCATCAGATTATCTGCTTGAGTACAGAAGGTCAGCAGTCTTGCTGGGATCTTGGAGTACAGGGAGGACAAATTCCTTTTTGTTACCAGGTACAAGTTAAATGGAAAAAAAAAAAAGAAAAGCAATCAATTTTAATGAGTGACTCTGTATTTACTGTTACAGCTGAGACCAGAGTTGGGCTCATTGTGTGTAGATATATCTATGAATAACCTTCTTAACCTGTTGGAAAGCTAATGACGGAAAATGTTCCCCATAAAAGTATATATATTACAGCTGTGTAAATATATTAAAAAACCCTAAACTGTCAGCAGACTTGCTGGCAGATGTATGAATGCTTTAGCAAGATCTCTGTACTCCACATAGCTTCATTTTTATCCTGTACATACACACACACACGGAGGCACACACATGCATTGACTTAGTAACATTTAGAGTACAAAACTCTTTGATCAATTAGCTTCTCCAAGCAAACAGGATCTGTGGCAGAACACATGTTATGTTGTACTTCTTATGAAACACATTTTATAAGCTTTACCTGGGTGCCAGCTGTAACATTCAGTAAGCAATCTACATAACAATCCCAAGACCTAGGAAATAGAGGGTCTTTTTTCTCCCTTCATATCTTCAGGGAAGAACAAGAGACAGCTTATGATGGCACTGAAGTCTCCCCATAGATGCCCCAGCAAGACCAGAGGGAATCCTTGTTTTCTAGCTCCATAAATTGCTTCTATCATGGGCTGGTGGCAAATTTTTAAGTGCCAGGTAAGAAACATGGAGTAGGTGTCTTTAAGTCCCTCTGCTCCTTGGTATTACTTCTGGAGAGATGTGAATGACAAATTCAGGGCTAAATCCTGACTCAAACTTGTATGTCCACTATTTCAGTGGAAAAAAAGGGGGAGGATTTGACACATACTTCTGGTATTTTTAAAAGCTAATAAAGTGGTTAAATGTCTATAACTGAGCAGCTATAGTGAATAGTTAGTTTTTTTAGCAAGGCTGTTAAGACATATTTACAGCATGCAATTGGAAAATAAGCTTGTTATATGTTATAAATAAACTATTCCCAGTGACAGATTAAGAAAATATTGGATATGTACAAAATGACAGCATTAAACAATGAAAGTATTTCCTGAGGAGCTGAGCCTTAGCAAAAGCCACAGACAAAATATTTTTAGTGGCATTCCAACACTCTGTGTTTCAGAGCCATTTATAACAGAGCTCATTATGAGATATTCCTTTCTGCTACAGGCCACAGCTGGATATACCAAAAAATTAAAGAAATATTTACCTACGAGAAAGAGTCACAGTACCTGGCTTTATTTCATACAGCTAATTTCTCCCCTTCAATCCACCATGTGGTTCAAGAGAAGAATTTGCCCTTATGTCTCCAAATCCTTAAGTACCTGCCTCTCCTGAGAACTGCTATAAATCCAGTCATTCCCATATGCATGAGCAAAAAATCACAGAAAAAGACTTCTGCAGGAGCCTGTCAGGGTAGGAGGATACCTGTACCTGTGGGTTGTAATTGCCTGCTCCCTTACATCCTCCTACAACAAGGCAGCTCTGAACCCTCTTACAGCACATGCAAAATGGATCCTGACTTCAGCTATTGTGCTGGGCATGAAAACTAGCTTTCAGGTGAGTCATGCTGCTAAAAGCTCAGGTATACTTTCTTGTCTCTATAGAACAGCTAAACTCAACCACTAAACAAATTATAGCCCTTAAGAACTCAGATGGGGTGGTGAGGTGGAAGGTGAAAGGAAGAGAGCACAAGTGTGAAAATGCTTTGCCTCCGAGCAGCAGTAGTTTGAATACCTTGAGGGCATTAGGAGGAAAATGCTCAGAGGAGGCACTTTGCAGGTTTTGTGAAAGGTAAAAGCATCATTACCTGTGAAGGTGGCCTGCAGGTACGGGATAGTTGTGCTATTGTTCAGTGGCACCAAAAAGGGAATTTTGTTGGCTTCGCATTGGCCATGCATCCACCTTAATAGCGTTTGTGCTGCTTTGCCTTGTCTTTTGGATCGTGACTCAAACCAGAACTCACTCCAAGCATTTTGCTTTTAGGAGCTGCTTTTAGCAGTGTTTTCCCCCTACCAGGATTTGTCTGTTCTTCTGGGGTTTTCACCATATTCCTACCAGCCAGGGCAGATGGCACAGTCTGTTACTGACCTGGAAAAGCTGCTCTAGGAAAAGAAATAAATTGGGAGGAGGCAGAGAGGTATCATCCCTTTGGTCAGGGGACATCTCAATGGAGATCTAGATTCAGTTTTCCTTCCTTTCCTCTCCTTTCTTGTGAATGGTGTTGACAGAGTGTGTATCTGTGTGTGTAAGCCTGCCAGGCTTCTGCAGCTGCCCGGCTGGTGATCCTCTCGCAGGGAGCACATGCAGGTAGGGCGGCCCGTTGGCTTCCCTAACTGTGCTTGCTGTATAAACATGGACACTCTTCACATGTTGGCCTTTCTTTTGGAGAATATTTGTTCTTGGGTCTCTGGGTGACTGCAAACTAGGTCATATCAAGTCCCACCTTGTCTTCTCTCCCTTTGTATGCACCTCTGTAAGCTGACTCTAAGCACACCCAACCAGCAGTTGTATATACAAATGTGTGTAAATCCATGCCACTGCATGACAACAGCTCTGTCCTAGAAGTTAGAGAAGAAGAGGATCGCTTGGATCAGTCATCAGATCTCCTTCAGATGACTGGGGATTCAACACAGCTTGAAACAGCAAGATAGAGCTCTGTAATAAAATGTCAAGGTATTCCCCGTTTTGTTTTGGGGTTTTTTTTTTGTTGTTGTTGTTATTGTTGTGTTTTTTAATTTGTTTTGCTTGTTTTGCATTTGTGTGTGTGTGTTTTAGACAGCTGTCTAATTCAAGTATTTATTTAAGATCTTATACTTCTTCCATCAAAGACTGTGGAGGTACATTGAGGAGATTCAGTGTCAGATTAATATAATTTCAGATTCTTCATAAATAAATAAACACAATTGTTCTAATAAAGGTGATCTAGCTTTTTCTGATGGTAAATTTTAGATCCCAACCTGGAACTGAAAATGGTGAGTCTTGGCTCTAAAAAGATATGAGAATATTCATACTTCCAGCTGTTCCTCCTAACAGCCAGAACCACAGCGATGGCAGACATTCTGAACTCATAAAAAGATTTCACAGGCTTGTCCTAACCTGTGATTCTCCTGCTGTTTTGAATTATATATATGCTACATGATGGAAAATTAGTTTAAGAGTCCAAATTCTTTTATATCAATGAAGTATAGTATAGCTGAGATAAGATTTTTTAGCATTTCTAACAGGCTTTACTGTCTGGATTGATGCTATGAAAACTACACAGAAAGCAAAGGTATTGAAACGGTCAGAATTTCCTTATAGGGTCATTCCAGTAACCCAAAAACTTATCTAGGAAACTAGACGATTCCTACAGAAATATATTAATTATGTCTTTTTTCTTTTCCCAGGAGGACTGCTAATGTACTATAGGCAGGTATATTTGCTAATTATTGCATGTTTTTTCCATTAATAATATGACCTAATTATTATGCTAATTGCATAATAATTAAGGCATATTTTATATTAGATAGAAGCAGCCAAATTCTATTTGTACATGGCGTAAAACCAGAATAGTTTCTCTAGGATTTATTCCCCCAGTACAAAATAGCACCTCCATTGAATAAAATGGAAGAATGTCTCAACTTAAATAGGGTTAAATGAATCCACTGGGGGTTATAGGGGAGGGTACCAGCAGGAGACAAATGGTTGAGTCCATAAAGCATGTAGAAGACAAATGAAACTCAATAGAAAGATTACTCTGTTAAGGAATAATTAAGATATTACACATCCTCATGAATCTGTATTTACTGTGTATGGCTGACAAAAAATATTTTTACTGTGAAGGTGGTGCAACAACAGCTGGAAGAGATTGTCCATAGGAGTTGTGGGGTCTTTGCATGTATAGATATTCAGAACCAATATAGATATTGGTCACAGTCCTGAGCCAATTTCTTTAGTTGTGGGTTTGGACCAGATGATCTCCAAGAGGACTCTGTCAACCTCAACCATTTTGTATTTCTGTGAATGTGCAATTTCGGGGTCCAAAGGCAATTTTAAGGAATTATAAAATACACTTATTTTAAAAAACTTTTTGCTTTAAAGGTTTCAGCTTCCTCTGGGAACAAATAAAAGCTTTTGCCTTATAATTTTTTGCATGGAAAGTTGTTGTAACTGTGAAGTGAAGCAGTAACACAACAAAGCAAAACTGTTGAAGGTAAATAATAAATTTGGGTATACCTTCTCTCTTCCTGGATTTCATAGCCAGAGTAAATGGCACAGCAGCGGAAGAAGTGAATGCTGGAGGAAGGGGCTACATTCAGAAAGCACTAATTCTTGTTAGCTGAAAGCATAATCAATAACCATATAGCAGAATGGCGAGTCACCAGTATTGTTCTGCCCTTTGGAAATCTGCTGTTGTGAAAATAGGTGTGGTGACTTTCATATTCAGGACAACTAGCTAAAGGGCAATTATAGTCAAATTCCTCCCATTTTCCCTGTAATTAGAGTAATTATATATCCAACATGCCTATGTCCCAAGCTGTGATAGTGCTAGTAAAAATAACTTGTTTTCACGAAAATCTTATTAAGTCTGCATCATCACTGCATCATCACTGGTATTAATCTTTCCCTGTTAAAAACTTTGTTATTTCAAATAAATGAAGTCCCATGTATTGTGCTTTTTGTATTGCAAAATCCATCTGTACCTTACCTCAAGGCAAAAGGTCTAAAGCAGCTGTTAATGTAGAGAAGTCTAATAGTATAAATCATCTGAATTTCTCTTCAGTTTGATTCTAAGCAGCAGCTGCTTTAATCTACTTCACAGCACATTATGTTTGTAAAACAATATAAATGGGGCTGTGTTTCAGTGGTTGACCTGTTTGTCTGGCAAGTGTTAACTCAACAGTTAATTTTACTGTCATTTATAAAAAAAAATTGATTAGTTTCCTGGGAATTCTGTCTGGATGTTTTCCACCATGAGTAGTATAGAAATAGATTGACTTCAGCTGGAGCAGAAGATATTTTCTTCCCATGGAAACATACATATCTGACCAAATTTTTAGCTGCTGTATTCCTTGCACAATCCAGTTAAGGGACAGAGTAATATGTGTTGTGTATGATCTTTCCTTGTGCACTGATTTTTACAGGGCAGGTCCAAATGGCATATTCCTGAAAATATTTACTGTACAGTCATCTAAGTCAGAGTACCTACTTTTACACAAACATCCTTTTACTTACTCTGAAAAGATTGAAAAACACCAAGTTTTTTTTTTTTTCTGTCTGCTTTAATGTTAAGCTTGAGATGGAAGTGAGCAAAACCATTTGAGAATAGTTTCACAAATATTGACTTTTCCCATCTTGTGTTCATACATCCTTGCTGTTCAAGGAATTTTAGGTGCTTGCTTATTTGAAGAGTAGAGAATTTCTACTTTTTAAGTGAATATACTCATATATGTAACTACCATGCAGAATGTTAAATTAAAAAACTGTCCAATTGTGTGCTGTCACTGTAGTTGGTGCCATTACATGCATCAGAACTTCTTAACTTTGTTTTTAATGCTTTTAGACACCTAAAAGCAATGCAGTGCCAATACACGGTCAGGAGAACACTGACAGGCAAGCCCTGGTAGGTCTTGCTGGACTAGTTGAGTCAGCACGTCTTTCAAGAAGATATAGCTCCCAATTAAAGAGCTGGCAGAATAGAGCCTTTTACTGCACCTCAGCTGTTCCATTTTACAGCCCTGTACATGAGCTTAACTGAGCAATAGAAGTTGTTTTGCAGTAAGACACCAGATTATGAGTTGGAGCAGCTGAGGTGCAGCAGGTTTTGCTGTATCTGGAACGGGAGCAAGAATTTCTGGCAAAGGGTCAGTAACAAACAGCTGGGATGGGGGAGAAGAGGCAGTAAGGTCTTATCCACCACAGCTGTTTGCTTAGTGAATGTGAGTCAGAGCCTTGAGAGAAGCACATACTCAAAGACAGTTGAATAGTTCACGAACCACCTGTAGCCTGAAATACATTCAGAGGGAGTATTTGTTGGACAGCTGTAAATGATGAGTAAAAGTGCTCATGTCTGCTCTTGGATCACTTGCACAGAGCGGCAGAAGGCAATATCTGTAGTCTAAAATTTCCTTTATTAAGTTCAAGGTCTTGTACCTGGGCCTTGAAGGTAAAATATTTTTAATGGAAGTTGGTTTTGTAGGGTGTGTCCTTGTAACCAGCATGTTCTCGCACTTCACAAAATCCATTTAATGTTCTTCTGAAAATGGCACCTATTACTTACAGTACTGACACAGTTTATTAGGAAATTACACAAAAGAATTCAGAGGATATTGAGGAAAAGCTATGACATCAGCCAAAAAGACTCTCAATGTCAAAATATTCACTCTGTTTTTACCTTTTTTCTTCTGACAATTCCTGAATCTTTCCTGTGAGAGACACTCACAGCTATTTATTTACATATTGACATTCATATCTATAAAGCATGTGACCATTGCCCAAGCATCTGGTTGGATTTACATTCAAAAAAATCTCATAAATATTTCACAACATATTACCAAGTATTCTAGAGAAAAGAAAACCATGAAGCTAATTAATATCCATTAAAAAGCCTTCTAGAAACTTCAGGTGTAACCAATTTCCCCACTATGTCTCCTAAGATAAGAAGTACGTGGATTTTCTTATGAAGAAACACAAAAATGCCTTGCTCTGTGCCCTGAAGTCTAGCAGGACTAGCAGTTCAGCTGAAACAAGTTCTAGAACTGAGCATTTTTCCTGGCAAATATTGGAATTGGAACTGACAACAGAAATGCTCCAGGTGAACTCAGTGGCTTAAAAGATAAAGCAAAGAAAAAAACATGTCCCAGACCACTTAGGGCTTTGTAACTTATGCCAACATGTTCAGTGTTATTGCTCCACAAACTCAACTTTATAGACTGCTTCCATAAAAAATGCACTCGGAACTAAGAGTAAAATGGTCACGGAGTTCATTTATGACACAATAAAATTAAATTAGTCATGGAGCTGTGGTATCAGGTAAAATCAAATCAGATTTGCTTATTCAAACACTTTACATCTTGGAAAATAAAAGACAATAATTTGTAAAAAGTTTTATATCTTGACAATAAAACCTTTAAGCAGTCAGATACATTATCTTGCATTTAATGTAGGGGCAAACAAGCTAAAAGCTAAAAGGTTTAGAAAACTGCAGAACTCAATGACTTATACAGTAAGAGTCTAGCAGATGATATAGAGATCTGCTGACATAGGCTGGGATGATTGGGACCTCGTGCCACATGCCCTCATGTTAAAGCTCAAGAAGCTGACACTGGTCACAGATTTGCAGGGTTACTTAATGGATTGCATTCCACAAGTGCAGGATTTCTCTATGTAGTTCAAATCCATTGGGTACAATACTATTTCAGCAGCTGCTCTGTTCCTTTGGTCTCATTAGGAAGGGAAATCTTTCTTTGTCCTGTTGGGATAATTTTCCACAGTTGTCTAATGGGAAACAATGGCATTGTTTGAGGGGGGCTTTATCATTAACTAAAGATAGTGGAAACTCTTGCCCTTAGTTTTACATTAGTAATTGTGTTGGAGAAACATTTTTTGAAATGTCTAATCAAGAGTTCAGAGGACATTGCTGAATCTTGGGAAGAATTGTGCAGAAACACTGACTATATAGAGAGGATGTAATGGTTGGTGAAAAGGAAAAATAGACTGCTTCTACTCAATCTTGAGAACATTCAAAATGCATATCTAATCAAAACTCCCCTAAAATTCTAATTCATGTAGAACATTTGCTTGCTGTGTATCTCATTGAATAAAATCTCAGAACTCCTGATGTCCAGTGGCCTGTACATTCTAAAATAGAGGAAAATCTGAGAATTCCCCCTTCCTGGTGACACAAAAATATTTTTTCCCTCTATGAGACAAAAGACAAATCCGACTATTTGTCATCTCCCATATCTGATGACTGAAATAATTCACCATGGGTACAGCTCGCACAGTTCAGATAGGCCAAGCTATGGAGGACCTGCTGAGAGGGGTTCTGCTCTACTTGCTTCCCAGCTCTGTCATTCATGGTTAAGTTTCTATTCAAACAGCAACTGTCTTTTGGATAAAATCAGAGTTTTGAGTTATCTATGCATTTATATTTAGTGTAGGAACATTGCTTTAAAATGACAGAATTTAGAGTATATTCAGAGCACTCTTTCAAAACCAGATTTTTTACCGTATATTTTCTGTTTACTCTGACCTGAGTTTTCCTGATAATCAAGCTGATACTATAAACCTATTGTCTTCAAGATACGAATTTCTGTTTTATTTGCCTTTTTTTTTTACAACCAAGTTATCATTCTTACACAAATAGCAATAGGAGTCAAGTCAAGATATGGTCCCTAGCAGTGTGAACAACATAGGTGTCTTTTTTCCCCTCTTTCCCAAAGGATGTTTCGAGATGGGACCAGTGCCACCTGAAGTGTCTATCACCTTGCAACCACCATCTGTCCTACTTGCAAATTCGGCAGGAACAAAGGACAGATAAACAAGAGAGGAACCTCTCCATGAGGTCCTTCCTGCTGCATTTTTCATCAATGTTTAAAGATAGAGAGGGACCTGCTGTGGGGCCCAGGGGATGGCAGCACAAAGCCTGCAGCCCTCACAGGTCCAGATTGGCTCCCAGGGGGCACTGACTGCCAGCCCCTTGTGAAGAGGGCCTGAGACACCGGAAAGCCCCTTGTGCTGCCCAGCAAGCTCCTAAAGCAGCCATGCTGCCAGAGAATTCACAGGGAAATCTCCCCAGGGTTGTGAATACAGCTACAACTTTTGGTCCAGCAGTCTCTGTACTGGTGAATAAGAGATGATATGCTGACTTGAAGCAGTATTTTCTCCTGTTATCTCCTGCTTTTACATTTTTCTGTACAAATAGTAGAGAAAACTCTACAGACAGCATATTAAGAATTTTTGTACAATATTTCTGCTACCACAGATAGGATCACCAAATCTTTGTTGTGCAACTCCTTTCTAATCCTCCATAAAATGTCTTGCTCTTTGTACTTCAGAATGTGGCACAGACGTCCACTGATATCAGCAACCTTTAAAATCCCATCCAGAGTTTTCCCAAAGGACAGAGAAATCAGTCTACTGACACTGTGACAGTCAGAAATGTAAGCTTTACATCAGTAAATGACATGCACTGTGTTTCTTCCAGTAGGCACCTTGTACAGGGCACTAAAGGTCTGCTCCAGTGTGTTATGCATAATCATTACTAAGACCAAACAGCACATTCCACTATTTGAGAGTGTCAAGACATCTATCTTTTTAGAGTGGCATTGGCAAGTTGAAATGTGATTAAGATCTTTGCTCTTTGTCAAGATATTTCCAAAGCGCTAGCAAAAAAAAGCTTGTAAAAATATAGGTGGATACTTTTTATTCAGTCTCCTGGGATAAAAATAGATCTTGCATAGATCTGTGCTGCTCTTGAATTTTCTGAATTCAGTCATTTTTTTGTGAAAGACAGGGGTGATTTTAACTAACTTCACCCTAGATAAAGTTAAGTGTAAAAGAACAGAGTGGGCAGATGGCTCCCTGACGAAAGAATGGAGGCAAGTCTAGTTGGCAATTTACCTTCTTTGAAACCACATGTTTAAGTCATCCAGGCATAGCACCACCCCTGAAAGTGCCTCTCTCTGATGTGTAAACTTAGGACTTCCAGAAAATTAAGGCCTCCTGCTATTTTACAGGTTCAATCAGCCCCAGCTCTAAGAAATGCAATCCCTATTTTATACACTCAGGACATCCCAAGTGTTGTTTCTAATATTGTATCTCTTTCACTGGACCAGATTTAATAGAGTTGCAATTTAGTGCAAAGATATTAGTCATCAGAGAATACTGACAACAGGCTGTGAGCAGCTGGCAAGAATGACCAATCTTTTTCCTTGCATCATTTTGTAAGGTTAACAAGAAATTGATAGAGGCAGGAGGCAAGGAATGAACTTGGTTAAAGCCAATGACACTGAAAGTGCTATCATGGCTGTAGTTTTGTGGATGAAAAACAAAACCCTGAGTTCACAAAACTACCTATAAGTCTTTCCAAGGCACATACATGGATTTAAGTTTACATTTATATATCTTATAATTTTCTGCCTCTAACAATTTTTGTGTAAGCATCATGGTCCATGAATTAATATATCCTTATAAAGACAGAGGAATGGGTTAGCATGAACTTCGTGCATTGAATGAATCAAGTACTTCACAGAGGAAGCAGACCATATTTCAATTCATTTACTAGTGAGTTGACAAAACATTATAACAGGGGATTTATTATAATATAGAATGTGAAAACAGGTAAGGATCTGATTCTGAAAATTGCTGAATGACAAAAAGCCTGTTTGGGAACATTAGGCTCCATGGGAAACATGAAATGCTGTGCAAAAGCTGCACTTACAAGAGTGTCTGTCATGGCACTGCCCATGGGACTAAATAAATACAACAGCTGCACTCACTTCCATTACCTCTGATTTTTCTTTGGTTTCTGAATGATGAAAATTTGTAACATTTTCCTTCTTTCAAATGCTTTCTGATATATCTGTTAGTGCTTATTGTAACAGTGATTTGTCGATAAAGAAAAAAGACATGTAGAGTTTCAGTCCTTGGTGCAATATTTCTTTAATCTAGTTCTTTGCTATAGAAAGTTCAACTAGATTTTAACTACTATGAGCTGCTGAAGTGATAACAAAAATATTGCTGAAAAGCTCAGGGACCAAGTTTATGACATTACTATTTTGTGACAAGTCACGCTTAAAGCTCGTAAACAACCAACACATTAGTAAAATTAGGTAACAAGATAGGTAGAATAAAAGCCCTGTCTTGAATTCTTCCCACTTGTTTGTGTCATGTCTGCAAGATTTTTCTTTTTCTTCCTGCTGTTGATTGGTGTCTGCTTTAGTTACGGATCTGACAGGACATGCTGTAGATACCTAAGCAGAAGCATGTTACTGCAGACCAGTGTTGTGCAATCCTGAGTACTGTTGGAGGCAATAGCTTCCAAGAAAATAGTCCTGGTGTACCTCAGCAATGGCTGTGGCACGGGTGCTTCTGTGCTACACAACTTGAGTTGTTGGGATGAAGAATGTACTTTTTGACCAGAGGCATTATATTTTGAAGACTTGTCCATTGAAGCACAAAATGAAATTTCCCCACTTCCAAAGTGCTGAAGGCTACATGTCAGGTGGTAACTACAGTAAAGAAGAGACTTAAGAAATTTAGAGTTCACTTCCTCTTCTCTCAGATCAGAAATCTGATATAGGCATGATGAATGAATTTGCCTTTGGCTCTCTATTAACAAACAAGGATGTAAATGGCCACTTTCATCAGCTCACGTGGGTATATGTAACTCTAGATGTTATGGCTTCTGTTCATTGAGGCTTACTCATGATAGTAATTTATTTTGATTAGTCACGGATTTTAAAATATTTCCAATGAGGATGACAGCTGCTAATGTGACTGTAAGCCCACAGAAGGTCAGGATGACTGTGTCTGATCTGGACTAGATACTTACTCAATCTCCCAGTTTCTTTAATGTGTTTCATAAGATCACACTTCACACAGCACCTTCTTTCTCTTGGTCCAGAACCATGCCTATTAAAAATGATATCTTACTGGTACAGTAAAACTTCCCTTTACTAGTGAGTTGAACATCTACTTTGTTCCTCTTATTATAAAGAGAGATTGCTGGTAAGCCTAAAATTAGATCTATCTGTTCTGTATTTTTTGTTTGTGAATGTATGTGATGAGCTTGTCATACCACCCCTCTGTTCTGCCTGTCCATTCAGTTCTTCTAAGCAGAGACACTGACACAAATGTCATAATAAGAGTCATGCTGTCAAGTCTCACATACTTCATTACCTTGCCTGCACACAGAGGTGAAGCAGAGTAGAGTGGCAGAGTGGTGTGACCTGCACATATCTGCACAAAGATCACCCAATTCCTCTAGGTTTGCTGTGGCCATGATACCATTGGGAAAACTGAATTTTAGCAGTACTGCACATTGTCACTGGGCAGAATCTTGATTCTATAGGGCAGTGGAAAAAATAATATCATCAAATGGATGATGTTAAAAATTGGACCTGTCATTCTTAATAGTGTCAGTCTTAATCTGAACTCAGTCCTTCTTCCAAGCATGCAGAGCTATGAATGACATGAAGGATTCACATTTAGCTGGTGGCTGGCAACCACAGTGTACAGAGGCAGAGTGCAGCTATTGTTTTCTAGTCATGTAACTTTATTACAGAGCTGCTTAATGTCATGCAGAAAACCAGGAGGGGAAAAAAATCACAATGGGAGGTAAAATTCAAGTCTACTGGGAAACTCTAATTATATCTCTTGCACATAATCTTAAAGCCTGTATAAAAGTCAGCTTCTGTGATCTTGTACCTCTTGCCAGCACAAAATGTTTAGAACTTTATCCCTCTTCCTTTCTCCATTTCATAGTGCTCCATAGGAAAGTCGTGAGTATTCTTTATAGAAAGACGGGATATCACAAATTTGTTCTGTGCTGCCCACGATTGTAGAAATTGGACCAATAAAGGCCAGTGTTCAGCTTTGTACATACATGAGGTTACATATTAAAGAAAGTAGAAATCTGTGAATTCCTCAAGCTCTGGCATATTTTCTAAAGCACTTCAAGAAGATCTCTTAAAAAATTCCCAGTACATTCTCAACACACTGAAGGCATTGTGAGACATAGCATGGAAAAAAACAAAAGGTTTAAATTTCAGTTGTCAGGCTTGCTGTGGAGTATTGATTCAGATATTCAACTTATTAATTGAGGATGCGCATGAAGGGACAGAGTGTACCTTCATCAAGTGTTCTGATGATACAAAACTGTACTAAATACAGCTTTATTGCCATTCAAAGGGACTTTGACAGGCTGGAGAGTTAAGGAGAAAGGAACCCCATGAAATCCAGCAAAGGCAGATGCAGGGACCTGCACCTGGAGAGAAACAACCCCATGTACCAGCACAGGCTGGGGGATGACTTGCTGGAAAGCAGCTCTGTGAAAAAGGGCCTGGGGGACCTGGGGGCTCTGGTGGACAACAAGAGGTCTATCAGCCAGCAGTGTGTCCTTGTGGTCAAAAGGGCCAGTGAGAGCCTGGGGTGCTTCAGGAAGAGCATTGCTAGCAGGTCAGGGGAGGTGATCCTGCACCTCTTGTTAGCCCTAGTGAGGCACAGCTAGATTGCTGTGTCTGGTTCTGGGCTCCTCAGGGCAGGAAAAACTAGGAATTCCTGGACAGAATTCAACAGACGTCTGCAAAGATGTTTATGGGACAGGAGCATCTATCTAATGAGGAAAGGCAGAGAGAGCTGGGCCTGTTTAACCTGGAGAAAGAGGACTGAGAAGGGATAGTATCAATGCCTAAGGAAATCTTAAAGAGAGGGAGTTAAGAGGATGAGGCCAGACTCTTTTCTATGCTGTAAGAGGACAAGGGTCAGTGGGCTGAAATTGTAACACAGTTCCATCTGACTATGAGGAAGAACTCCTCTGCCTTGAAAATTAAAAAAACCCGCAAGAATAGTCTGCCCAGAGGTGGTATCTCTTCTGGAGATATGTAAAGCTGCCTGGATATGATCCTGTGCAATCTTCTCCAGGTGAACCTATCACAATGTGTGTGGGGATTAGACTGGATGAACTTTAGACATCCCTTCAGTTCTATGATTTAGATGTAATGTAATTAAAAATAAAATACTAGAGTAAGTAAGACATCATGTATGACCTACAGATCAGATAGACATTAGGAAATCATTACTCTTGATTTAAAAAATATTTGTTTGTCTGTTTTTGTTAAAGACCTGTTAACCCACAAACACACTCCATAACCCACCAGGTGAAAGATCAAGAGAAAATGGTTGGGAAGACATCAAGCCAAGACAAAGGTTTTTTTCTTTGCTTGTTTTCAGCACTGGACAGCAGAGTGAATGCTTAAAGATAGACGCATGAAATTAAAGTGGTCCAGGGCTTAAAATAAGGTAATCCTTTCCTTAAACAAAAAATCTTGTGATAAAATGAAAATGATTTGCAATTACTATAAGAGTAGTTTTCTAATAGCCTGTTGGTGACATCGATAGACAAAGCCAACCTTGTATTATAGCATAAGTGTAGTGTGTACATTGAATTTTGTGGGTGTAAAATCGTGTCTTGTGTATCCTCCTATGTGATGACAGGAAGTATGTGAAGTGCCCACATTGGGGTGGTGACTGAAAAGGCCAAAGACTTGGTATAATACTGATGTTTTGTTCAAGAATAAAGAGCAAATCACAACTTAACTCCAAAGAATAAATTAAGAAACAATTCAATTTTTGAGATTCTAATTGAGTCACTGGAGAAGGAAAAGTGGAGAAAGATGGAATGATGAGCAAAATCTCAAAACAGATGAATCTAAGAGCCAAAAATACTTGCAGAAAAAATAAAAGACAAAGCAATCTTCTGCAAAATGCTAAAAATCAATAGTTTTTAGATTTACCTCTTCAATTAGGTGACCATCAGTATATTTTGGTGCTACTTATGCCAAAATGTACATTGCACTGGTGATTCCAGCTGACAGTAGAGTCTACCTGACAGTAACAGAAGACTGATAGATCATTTGCTTTCCTGCAGAGAGGAACAGTTGTATGGAAATCTCTGGACCATCTGAAATATTGTTGTGTTACCCAGAAGTTATGCTGCTCTAAGTTAAATACTCCTCTCCATTTCTTAGGGTAAGGAAGAAAATGTGCTTCACTTTGGAGTAAGACCAAACCATGACAGGCACTTGAACAGCTCAAAGTCAACCATCATTTACAGGTCTCTGGGGCAGTTTTCTTCCATCAGATGAAGACAAGCAAAAATCTTACAATCATTCATCCTCATTCTAAGTGATGTGGCTGCTAACAATTTAGAAGAAATATTAAAAGAAAGAGTCTCCTATCCCACTGATATTAAAGATTGAGTGGAAGATGATACTGAAAGAGTAGAATGTATACTAAGAACTGGATGGAGTATGAGATATCACGAGTATACCATCATTCTACTACTCCAATGGAAGAAGACATCTACTGACCTATTAAACATAGGCAAAAACCACATAGAGTAGGTTTCTAGCTAGCTTCACAAAATTTCTTCCTTATATCTAATGCAAGTCTGCACTCATTCAGTTTAAAGCCATTTCACCGTGTCCCATCACTATATGGCACTGTACAAAGTCCTTCTCCAGACCTCTTGTAAGCTTCCTAATAGAACGGGCTGTAAGCCCTGACCTCTGGAGTCTTGATCTCTCCATACCAAACATTCCAACTCTCTCAGCCTGTCTTCATAAGAGAGGTGCTTCAGCCCGTTGCTTATCTTTGTTGTCCTCCTTCAGATTTGGTCCAACTTAGTCCACGTCCTTCCTATGTGGAGGACCCAGAGCTGCATGCAGCACTCCAGGCAGGGTCTCACCAGGGCAGAGAGGCATAATAATCTCCTTTGACTTGCTGGCCACGCTGCTTTGGATGCAGCCCAAGACATGGTTCGTTTTCTGGGTTGCCGGTGCATATTACTAGCTTGTGCTGTGCTTTTCATCAACCAACAACCCCAAGCTTTTTTCTTCAGGGTTGCTCTCAATCCATAACTAAAAATTAAGTGTGTAGAATAGAGATGGGATGAACCCTCTAGAGGAAAAATGTTCTCTGCACTGTCTGTTCAAATAACATACATGATGACAGTCTCAGACTAGAGGCTTCAATTTTGCAAGCCTGCAGTTAGGTGAGGTGAACCCTATCTAAACATCTAATATTCCAGCCACAGAGTATCCAGAGCAGCACTTTAAATGATAAATGGCTGAGTTAAACATGTATGCCTATTGAAATACAATGGAAGTGGTCCATAAAGAAATTTTGGAATTAGCAATCTACCCAGTGGAAGCTGACAAAAATCATCATCCAGTGATCAGATATTACACGTTGGTTTGGTTTTTTTCTTTTTTTTTTTTCCTGCAGATGAGTAATTTACATGAGTAGCCCAAAACTATGATCCTGTTTGTCCCCTTCAAACATGATCTCTTTAATCCTTTAAATTTCTTTTTAGGAGGAACTTTGGTTCTTTCTGATTTTTAATGCAACTGCTGCTTTGACTAATGATTTAATTGTTTAAACAGTTCAAGAATGTAAAGACTGCCTCCAAGCTAGGCCTTATTTAATGAATGGCGGGAACAAAGCTGCTGCAATATATGTTAGAGAATAAGCTTCATTGGAGTGAGATCACCAATTCCCCT
Organism: Passer montanus; assembly: GCF_014805655.1. NCBI lineage: Eukaryota > Metazoa > Chordata > Aves > Passeriformes > Passeridae > Passer > Passer montanus. The sequence continues at coordinate 10,028,025 of NW_024364270.1, forward strand.
GTCCACCTGAGCAGCCTAACCATTATTTTCCATAAAGCAAATCCTGCCATCTATACTCAAAATTTAATCAGGAGAAAAGACACAATAACAGCACTAAAAATGTCTTCTGGCAGAGCCCTTCATAATGTGAAGCTGTTTTGCTTTCCTGGCAGTATCGTGCTCCATTTTGCTTGACATGATGATAATGCTCTGCAAAAGGCAGCGCTGTCGATCCTGAGGAAAGCCGACCCACATCCCTGTCTGCCCACTCTCAAAAGTGTGATGAGAAGGCTTCACTCATTGCCTTTACCTCTCTTTTAAGAAGGATAGCAGCACAAGAGAGTTTTTTGGAATGAAATGCTATGCGTTATCTCTGTGCTTTTAAGTCATATCTTCTAAAATGCCCTGTGCATTCTTTTCAGATGACATTGGCCTCTTCTTCCACAAAACCTCATCCTGTTTTATCTCACTTCCCTACCCATATTTCTTCTTCTCTGTATCGATCTCTTGCCACAGTGACAGTCTTCTCATTTCCGTTAATTGAACTTTGATGGTGTTTAAATAAAGAAAATATCACTGTGTTGGTGTACTGCTGCACACTGCTTTGGATAAAAATACACCTTTTGCTTTCTGCTATTCAATGCTTCTTTTATTTTAGTGCTCAATGCTGTCATCTCTCTACTTGCTTCCTTCAACATGCATCTCAGCAGAAAGCAGGAAAGGCAGTCAGCTGTTAGCTCAGGATGACCACTCAAACACACAGAAAGAATGAAAGCTCAGTTTCATAATACGGGAGATATTTTATTCTTTTTCTCAGAATTAGAAGTGCTGGGAATTGCAGAGCAGGTGTCATTCTTCTCCCTGACTTGCTGCAAGCTGCAGTTTGTTGGGCTTTTAAGTGACTCTGTGATTCCACATGAGTAGTTCATGATAAAGGAAGTGATTCAGTGCCCAAAAGTCCTACTATCAAGAATGTACAACCTGTTAAGTGACTGCTACTAAATGAAAATAGTGAATTTGTGAAAAAAAAAAAAAAAAACAAAAAAAAAAAAAAAAAAAAACCCCAAAACCCAAAAACTCAAACAAAATAATCCTGCCTATGTTGTAATTAAAAGCACAGGAGATAATGTGAGTGCCATGCATTGCTTGTGCTGTCAGCTGTAAAACAAACATTATCTTCTGCTTTATTGCATGATTTATTGCATTTTTATCTGCTTAAAAAACTCATTAAAGATGAGCTACAGGAAAATGACTTTTGGACAGCTATGGGGTGAAATGAGCAGACAATGAAGGGTGACCTTTCAAAGGGGGATTATCTAAAAATAGCAATGGTTATCCCTCACAGCCTTCTGACATAAGCCTGCTGGGAGTATAAAAAAGGAGACCCTTTCCACCAGTTCCTCCAACATGATTTTAGATTGGCACATGACATGTTTTGGCCATGAATAGCTGAGGAGAATTTGCAAAGGGATCAAGCAAAAAGCCTTAGCAGCTGTCTGGCTGTTGATATTCCCCTGGGTTTAAAAATTAGCTCAGAGCTTCCTTCTCTTTGCCCATGAACAATGGCACACAGTTTACTAGAAAAGTATATTAAGATTTTATGTTTAAAATATGTAATTTTGGGAGCTCATTTATTAAAAAAATTAATTATATCAGTTTTTAAAATTAGCCAATCAGTGTCAGCATAGTTTATTCAAATATCAAAGGGCTTTAGGATCAGACTGCACTTCTTAACTACTGTTTTAACTTCTGCTTTGCACCATGGATCCATCAAATCCTTTATTTGGAATGAGGAAGAATTGGTATTCTTGGCCATTTACTATTTTTAAAGTGAAAGAGGTGAGTGAATTTATCAGGAAAAAATAATGGACTAATATTTTTGTAATGCATGACCCTTGCTTATTTGCCATGTCATATTGTCATAAGATAATATTTCAGAGATTTTAAAGTTTTCATATGAAGGATAATCTGCAAAGGGAGAGTGTATAGAAGATGATATTCTTAAATAGTCAGATGTGATCAGTGCCTGAACACTTGTGTGTTTGCTGCATGCTTGTGTTTTAAGGTGTGTTCTGTGTGCAGCCAGACATCACCAGGAACCCTTCTACATCACCAGAACTGCACTGTGTTCCTAACTCCTGTGGCCTCATGTATTTGGGATGGTTGTTCTTATAGAAACAAAGCCTAAGCTGCTTTCTTACTGTTAGATGCATATTGAATGATTACTGTGTTTATCGTCACTACTAAAATAATAAGTATTAATGACCAGGATCTATACAAAAGATTGAGCCCATGTACTTCATGCAGTTGGTAAACATAGTAGGAGACACTCTTTGTTTGAAGGCTTTACAACCTAAATAGACATGCAGCAAGAGGTGTTATTATCTCCTCTTCACAGATGGTGACCAAGATAAACTGACATGTTGTGCCAAGGGATACAGGCAAATGTGAGGGGGCAGGGAGGGAGCGAGCCAGGGCTGAAGCTGGGCTACCAGCTTGGCCTGACTGTGACCACTCTCCCTCGTTGCAAACTGAATATGGGCTTCCCTCTGCTTGCAGACAGGCAGTGTATGACAAGCAGCTTCCTCCCCAGCTCCTCCAGGCATGGTTTGGCCCTCATAATTGGCTTCTGCCAAGTGCTGCAAGGTTCCTGTATACCCAGGAAGTGTTTGGAAATGGTTGGCTTCACAAAGGAGATTTTTTCCATTCTGTCTTGCAGATGTTGTTTTAATGCACATTTGACAGTTGATTCTCTGCTTTAACATCATGATCTGGAAGCTGTTCACTTTGGATGTTTACAGCTGTTCTTGGGTTTAACAGCAGTGCTGCACTCAAACCTTTCCACAGTCCAGGATTCCTCCCTGAATTTATCACGAGGAAATGCTGCCTTTAAAAATATTCGAATTCTTACAGATGGGTTAGTGAAAGGCATTATATAATACAGTGCTGGCACTAGAAACAGACTCTGTGACCCAGAAGATAACTTCCAGTCCTATGCTACTGTTGCCTGTGATACAATGATTATTTTCAGTGCAACACCACTGAGCATTGCAAGTTCTCTTTTGACATGAAAATCCCCTGAATGGTGACAAGGAGCAGATCACTCTCTTGTCACTGCTATAATGTATTTATACTCAGATGCAACTCCATTTTAGGGTGGGTGTTCTATTTTGACCTCTCCTACAGGACAGGTATAGAAAATTATTCCTGTCCTGAGCTGCCAAGACAATAGGAAATGTTAGCAGATACTAAGTGACAATTTACATCTCCCAGTTGTCCTTCCAGCATAAAATTGAGGGTGTGTTTATCATGCAGTTATGTTGCAGCTCCACTTTAACTGGCAGGTTAGTTTTCAAATGTGACTTATAACGTGAATCTTGTTTCCATGTTGGAGAGCTTCCACATTACTGCATGAAATTTGAATGTGTTGAAATAATGAGAATGCAGCGGTGGTGGTGGCTGGGAGGCAGGGATTATATGAAAGCTTTCAGGATGCTCCTAGCAGTGTGCTGCATTAGCCAGGGGATTTTTATGGGCACAGAGGCACAAAGTAACCCCTCTAATCCCTTTCTCACTGGCTTACAGACTCTGAAGAAGCTTAATAATTACAGAGGAATGCAGTCAAAGTGTTTTTAAGGACATATGTGCAGAGGCTTATTTTAGTCATTTCCTAACAGCAAATGCACTGGCGGATTCTCAAGGAGAATTCTGGGCACAAATTTTCCCTTCTCTCAACCCACCCAACAAAAAGATGATTTACGCTTATATCAAAAAGAGGCTTAGCCAGTGTGGAGCTGAAAGAATATTTCCCAGCCTGTAGGATTATGGTTTTTCCACAGCCACACCACTCACCCTCTCCTTCTGGTGAAATACAAAGCGTATCCCTGTTCTGCTGAGCCTCCCAGATGGGCTTTTCAAAATTTTTTTTCAATGAAAAGGCCAACAGAAAGCCTGCACGTTCCCTTTAAAATATTATTCTATCCTTCTGAACTATTTCACCTTCTCTGAAATCACTGGTTCAGCTGATGGTGACTCCGGTGTTTATGTATCGTTATCCGTAAGTATGTCCCTAACTGCATACTAAATATATGCATAAGAAGGAGGTGTCCAGGAACTGTTTCTGTGCTAAGCATTTAGTTTCACAGCTATGTCATTTCTGGAGGAATCTGTGCCTGAAAGATACGGTGGATACTCTCTCACTCCAGAGAGTTTCTGTGTGGTTTTTTTTTTTGTTTTTGTTGGTTTTTTTTTTTTTTTTTTGTTTTCTCTGAGAATCTTTCCTAATTCAAAAATTATGGCATGGATTACCCCTCAGTCTCCTTCAAAATATAATCTCCTATAATCTCCTAGGAAATCTGGGCACAAAAAACCAACAGTAACTTGAAAAGTTTTTTGAACATTAATGGTAGAAGAAGAAAGGAAAGGTATACTTGTTTTATGGTGCATGCTAATGCAGTGCTTGGTGTCCCACTGTTGCTTGGAATATAAACTGCAATAAAAATGAAACAAGTCAGTTATATCTTATTACTGCATTACTAAAAATGGCCTGTTTTCTCAGCTTTGTAGCAAAGATGAAAGTTAGTCCATGTGCTTGCCATTTCTGTACTTGCCATAAGACAGTCCCAAGGCCTGTAAATTCATATAAAATATATATGAAGTAAGAATTAGCCTCATCTGTCTTGAATTCTTCTTCTAAAATTGCATTATTCTGCCTGCACCTTAACTAAAGTCTTGATCCTTTTCTGCTAGGGATGCTGGGAACAGATTGCTCTTGTTGGGACTGCAAATTAACTGCAGTTTGAACCCTTAGCATTTGCTATGCTTGATCCAGTTTACTGTATGTGAAATTTTGAGATGAAAAAATGTAAACTAATCCATGATCTGCTTTTCCTGCTTGATATTAAAAACCTGTGGCACTTTCTGAAGAGAGGATTTTTGATGAAGTGACATGAACCTGCTTTTTCTTTCCTGTGGCCTCCAACTTTTTTCCCCTAGGGAAACTAACTCTCATTTTACATACTGCTTTCCCACAAAAGGCAAGGCTGCCTGATTCAAGTGGTCCAACCAGTTAAGATTTGAGCTGACTCAGCAAATCTCTGCTTTCAAGGTTGGACTCTGGCTACCAAGACAAAGCAATGAGCACATGTTTTCCAGCACATGCACAGACCCTTGCTGACTCCTCATGAATGTGGGTGCTACTGACCCACTGGCACCCTCTCACGCTGCTTTCTCTTGCTTTGCCCAAGACATGCCAGGGACCTTGACAGCAACAGGACAGAGCTTCACCCTGCAAATGGGAAGGTCTCCTTCCCTATGTGGTGGCTGCACATCCATCCTTCAAACAGAGCTTTAAGGCTGTCTGAGTATAGACACACCCACAACATCTTCAAAAATGTTTTGTGGGTGGCACACAGTAACTTCACAGTATTTGAGATGGGCAGGTCGGTGCCAGTCCAATTAACACACGTCAGCTCATGACAATACAGTGTCCTACAGTCTCTTAGAATGTGCCATCTAAAAAATTACTGACTGAACAATATTTCTCTCATAACTAGTTCTGTAGACTTCTATGGAATGACTCTGTATGAGCACAAGGGGAATAATTCACCCCTTTACATTTTTAATTGGAATTACCAGTTTAAAAATACAGAAAAAAAAAGTGGGGGATTTGGATCTTAGATGCCATTACCCCGAGGTGCTGGATGTAATCTGGTTTTATTCTCTTTGAATGTTTCTAGGAAAAGCTGCTTCCCGAGTAGAAGAAACATGAAAGATCAGGAAAGTGACTAACAGCATGGGAGCCTTAACGACACCTATCAAGTGCAATGACTGAGAACACTGGCACTGTGGCAGGGATAACAAAATGGGCTGTTTAGCACAATAACTGCCAGCTATTGTTTTTCAAGCAAATCACTGGGACTTTGGGATGATTAGTCTATAACCAGAGGAGAGCGAAAACACTAGACAGGATGAGAAAAGGATTGTAAAAAACAGGAAATTAAACCCTCAGACAAACTTCCTATAGACATGAATTTCACCCCCAAACTAGTCAATTATCAAATTTCCTCCTCATGTATGCCAATAGAGTCAGCACATTTGTACTGAGTTAAATATATTCTTTTATATATATGTAATTGTTTGATCACAAGTTATCACTCTTTGGCAGTAAAAAAAATGTGTTTTGATTCTTGAATATAGCTTCAGCCCTATCCTGTACACCTTCATGCTGTCCCATTGGCTTTATTGGTAGAAGGGACTAGAGGTGTTAAGCATTTGCAGCAGAAAATCACCACTGATGACAACTTGTCATAGTGAAATAAATGTCATCCACAAACACATCCATTCCTGTGGTGTCTATCTGCTGCAGCAGAGACCTCATGTTACAGTAGGAAAACAATCCAAAAGGCAACATGGCATTAAAATATTGATGGAACTATGTTAATAGTAAGGGAAATGCATATTTAATAAGTGCCTAGATTCCTTTCATGTTTACATGTGACACCAGATAACTCAGGCTAATCAGAGTGAGGTTGGGTCAGACCTTGTAAGGGACTGACAGTCCTTGTGAGGTTGCAGACAATACATGGGGATATTCTGTTGTAGCTGGCTTGAATGTGTTTTTGGTGCCATGACCAGAGGCAAGGAGCAGGGTGGTACTTCATGTCTTGAATCCAGGTTCCTGCTGGGGACACTGTGCAGGTAGCTCTCATCATGTGGTGTCTCGAAAGACCCATTTCCTCCATGACTCCATTGTAAGGAGCACAGGCTTTGAGATGCTGCTGTTGCAGCTTTCTGTAGGTTGATAGAAAGAAGACATGGTACTCATTGTGGCTGATCACCTGAAAGCTGGGAGGTGGCAGGACTCCTGATCCACCTCCACAAGGAAGTCCCTGTCTGCCCAGAGAAAGCATCTCAAGCGGTGAGACAAAAAGCTCACTGTGCCCCGAGGACCCCCTCACAGAGAGAGGCCAAGAACAACATAACCCAGGCTATTAATGGCAATGAGCTGTAAAAGCCTCGGCCTCTGTGCCATGAAACTGTGCTTGTTACTACAATGCACTTTATAACCTGCAATTCCACAGTGGGCTGCTCTGGGCCTAAACAGGAGGGGCAGTACAAGTGTGTGTAAATGAGTGTGCACAGCCCTGCGCTCTGGCTTCTCAAAGGTGAGAACAGTGAGCAGCTGTTTGGGTTTACAGACCTGACATACATCTTTCAAATAGATTCAAAAATTTAGCCTTTGAATTGCAAAATTGTTCTTTGTGTCAGAGTATATAAGGAGCCCCATGTGTGCCAATGTATGTGTGGGTATGTGCATTTAGGTGCTTGTTCCTTTATTTGTCTAAAACTTATTTATAACACTTACCAACAGTGCCCTGTATGTTTTTGTTAATGCCAGCTCTTTAGCTCTCATACCCAATGCATCTGGTATAAGTAATAAAACTTAATTGCCAAGTGAAGGAAATTTTCTATGCTTGAATTTTGATATAATAAAGTAATGGCTGGATAGAAAAATACTTGGAAACAGTGACAAACCTTATTATGAATGTCATCTATTGGTGACGATGATGAGTCGTAGATCACTTTTTAGTCTTTATCACAGCACTATTATCTCCAGTTTTTCCACTGGAGAGTATATGTTTCCTTCTAATCAGTTAGTTAGCGATGAGAAAAAAATCCCTGGCAATGAGAAAAAAAATAAATCCCTGGTTAATGAGAAAAAATTACCTCAGTTAAAGGAAAGGAGTATTTTCACAGAACCTGCACAAAGCTGAAGCACATTAGGTAATTATTTGTAGTACATTACATCCCAGGCAAGGCAGACTTGCAAAGCATTAATAGTTACACAGACTGAGCCAGAGTGATGCTTTCATTGTAAACGTACTCCATGTTCTGGCACATCGTTGCACCACAAATCTCGGAGGACAATTATGTTATCACAGAGTTCCCTTGAGACGTATTCGGTGATAATGGTGGTTATAAAGAACTTTAGAAAAAGATTGAAATATCATGGTCAGGCCAGCATTTACATATATTGCCGGTTTACCATTTATAGACTACTAAACTTGGGTTTGATCTGTTACACAGCTGGTTGTTGGTTTATAAAATATTAATAGGAGAAGAAATCTTTATTTGTCATAGAAATGCTGGAAAGCAACATGAGATAAAAAAAAAATGGAATCTAAATCTGAAGACTGGGAAACTTCTTTAGCTCCACCTTTTACCAGGATGTTCAGGAAGAATTGAGAAAAAATTGGGAAAAATCATAAAGAATTAAAAGTGCACGACTTTTGAGGAATCAAGTTACTCCACCACTAATGCCTGGTTTAGAGCCTTTTCTGAAATGAAGACAACACCTTATAGTGATGGAAACAGAGAAGTAGCTACTAAAAAGGGGCCCACAGCTATCTATTTGGCATATTGAGATGTACAGAAGTAGCAAAGCAGCCTATACAAAACACTTCCAAATGAGTTGGAATGGTAAATATACATACAGTTGGGAGTGTTTTATGCTAAATACACTGAAGTTGGGGGAACTATAGAGCAACCACACTGTGTTACATGAAAAACGCCAATTTGGATCTCCTTTTATTGAATAAACACCCGCAATGGGGGAAAAAAAAATCTGCATTCCTCTCTTGTACTTCTGTTTTGTATCATGGGCCAGGCTGCCTCCAGTTGAAGGGGCAAAGGTGACAACAGCTCAGGATGAGGCCTGATGACTCCACTGGAGAACATTTGGGTGTTTTACACCTGCAGCCTATTGCCAGCCTTTTCCTGGAAGGCAAAGGTTGATCAGAGCAGTGGTTGCAAGCACTGTTGACCTGGCAGACATCCCTACACTGCACTAACCTAGACATTCCCAGAAAGGAGCTGAGATGCCTTTTTCACTGATTTCCTTTGCAAGGCAAGGCCAAAAGTGGGAAGACATCTTCCTATTCTTCCCTCTTCTTCTCCAATAACCTTATCCCAAAGACCTGGTCCCTCACAAGTTCACAAGGGCATAAGGAGTCTCTAGCAGGATGGAGGACCAGGTCTGTACACAGAGGGGCCTGTCTATCTATTGATCATGAGAGACTGCCTTAAGTGGGGGCTGAGCTGGCTGCATCCAGACAAAGGGTTGCATGCACTAATCTTCCTGAATTGCAAATGTTGGACAGTTTTTTACTTACTGGAGCTCCAGATCAGAATAAGTGGTGAACTAAAATGGATTTTCTTCTAGGCAAGACATTGCTGAGACTGGTTTTAGAAGTTTGGGGTTTTTTTTTTCTTCTTCTTAATATAAAAAAAACAAAACAAAACAAAACAAAACAAAAAAACAAACCAGAAACCAAAACCCATATTACAGTTCCAAGACAGCTGTCTTGCGAGGGATCTGTATTCAATATTAGAAAGCTACACAGCTGTGGAGTCTGGATGCTATCATAAAAATTGAATAGCAGAGACATGGCATTGCTGAAATACAACCCACTTTGTAAATGTGCTGGGTGCTTGGAATGTGCATATCGCACAATAAATTTTCTTGTCTTCAAAGCAAGAGCACCAATAGGCCTGTGGAGCTGATGTAATGAGATTCAGTCTGCCCTCAACAGCTGAAATATTCCGTTCAGCAAATGGATATTTCAAATGTAAATATTTATATGGGCCAAGGGCTCTTTGTTGCTTGCTATTTTGACATTTTCAAATCCCTCAGCTTTACTTTTGTTACAGAGATGGTCTATTTGCTGATGAGAAGAACAAAGATCAGTGACTAGTTATGCAGAAATGGTGTTATTATCACAGCAAAATACCACTTCTCCCAATCCACTTTGGATTCCATATGCTTCAACATTATAACCTATACATTAATGGAAATAATGCAGGTTATTATGAGAAAGTACAATAATAAAATATAGAAACAACTAATCTGAGGTCATTATTGGAGAGAATTAATGGTTCATCAGGAAGAAATGTTACCTGCATTTGACTTTTACTACAGAAAAATTCCCCAGCTGTTCTTATTAGGCACTTGCTGCATTTTGCTGGAGTGATATTTACCCTCAATACCATTGCTTTTGCAATTCTTCACTCATTTAACAGTGGGCTAATGTTTTTATTTTCTCCCAGTTTAGAGACTTAGAAGATGCTTAGGAAACTTACATTTTAGTTAGAATTATTGCTATTTTTTAATCTCTAAAGCTTAAAAAAAATATTACAGTCCTAATGTTACCTATGTGAGCAATTATTTTCCTTTCTGTAGCTAGGTGTGACTACCACTGGTTTTTTTCCCCTTTTCTGTCTCCTCACACCTTTCCTACTCTTTCTCCTTGCTATGCTTTCTGTTTTTCTCTCCTTTGCCTTCCAGATTTTGGGTACACAAACAATGTGTTTCTGCCTCCTTGCAACCAATTTACTCTCTTCTGCCATTTTCCTGGGCTGTAGCTAGTGCTTTCTCAGTCTGGTTCCACCAGCTCAGCTCCTCAAGCAAAGTTTCTTAGTCTGGGCTTCTCCCCACTCAGTGCTTAGTCTGTTTATTCTTATTGCCATTTTATTGCAACAGTGGGAACTGTTGAATTATATATAACTGCTTCTTGGAAACTTGAAACAAAGACTGAATGTTTACCAAATCACTCTTTGGCAGATAGCCAAATTTAAATTCATATTGTTGGACTTCTTCCATAAATTGTTTTCTACAAAAATAGAATACCAATCGTTTTTCTGAGGAACATAAACATCTGGAGAATAAATTCTTCCAAGATGATCAAAGAACATATAGGGTGTTATGGCCTTGCTGCTACCTGCCCAGATGAGATAGGTCAAATTCTGAGGATATTTATTTTAGTCCACTTAAATATTTAGGTCTTGAGCACTGTTGGCTACTTCTGCTTTTGATAAGGGGTGTGTTGAAGCATCATTATTTGTATTTTGCTGCATTCACTATCCAATTCAGAAATTAGGAGTTAAACTTTCAGCAGGAGTCTAATTATGATTCAGATCTGGAGCTGTATTTGACTTTCAAACCAAAGTAGGGTGAAATTCTTCCCTGCAGGATTCCTTCCTCCAGTCTCCAATATCCTGTGTGCACAGACCTCTGCTCATTTCCTTTGCTCATCACCAAATTCTCATTCCTGGCATGAGAGACTCCAGGCTTTATTATTTTTAAAAAACTTTGGAATATTCTTTTCTTAAGCAAAAACTGGGCTACATTAATTGCCAGGGAAAGGACATTTCAAAAATATAGCTGTACAATCAGGCTGTTATGAAAGTATGTGTGAGGTCAGGAGCACGTAGATGTCCTAGAAACATCTGACATTTTGAGACTGTGAATACATGTACTGTAGGGTAATGAGTGTAATACAGAGCTCTGGTGTAATTGCAGAACTCCAGCTAACCTCTTAAAAGAGGAAGCTATAGATAAACAACATCAGTTCTCCTCTAGTCCCTCCAATTTTCCTCAGTTTTCAGATATGAAAATTTATGTCTTAGCATTTGGACCATGACTAACAAATGCCTTTTTTTTACGGAGGTAATTGATTTTCCACATGGAGCCAATTACATATTATGTTAATGTATTACAATCCTCTCAGCTCACAACTTGTGTGTATTCTCTGATGGGAATGGATTGGAATATGCTGGTATGTTTGTGAGAATGTTTCTCTGACCATTAGGTGCATCGTGGTTCAGATTAATGAAAATTTAACTTGCCCACCTTCCCTTGCCAAAGATTGTATAAGCTTTGACAGAATTGCTCTCACCAGGCAAAATGCTCCGTAAAACTATTTTTTATTCCTTTAAACTGAGAAGCTCATGGAGGAGCTTCATTTTTTTGTCTATGCTTTCACATATTTTCCCATGTGTGCATACACATGTACATTCTAGCTTGCCAGGTACCCAGAAAGAAATGTTCAGTGACAATTTTTACCCAATTAGAAGTAGCAAAATCTTGACTTTGTAATGACTTCACCATCCTTTACCACTTTTTTGAGCTAACCACATCCACAAAGTTCAGAAGCTGATAGTTTTTTGTCATGTCCTAAAGTATAAGCACAAAGATCTTGAGTTCTTCTCTTAGGCCCATTAATGTATCATTGGAATCCTTTTAGACATCACCAAGTTCAAATATATTTTGGAATATTTGGCTTAAGTAGCACTCTGCCCTCAGATATTTTGTCGTTTATTCCCAATATCAAATTATCATATGTTTTACCAGTGTTTTTTCCCTTTGAGTTAGTGCGCTAATTATGTCCTGTGTCATTCAGCCCTGATGAGACACAGCAGGAGTGTTGGGTCTGCAAATCAACAGGCACTTTGAAATAGGGGCCTGAGTTCAATGAAGGGTCACAAATATGGTGGGATTGGAGCAACTTTCATAAGAGGAAAGCCTGAGAGAGTCAGGACAGCTCTGCCTGGAGAAGACGAAGCTCAGTGGGATCTTGTGAATGTGTGCTATATACCTAGTCCTATACTTATAGGGCAGGATTAAAGAAGATGGAATGATGCTCTTCTCAGTGGTGTTCAGTGAATGGAAAACACAAAAAATTTAAAATAAGAAAAGACTTTTTTACTGGAAGGGTGACTGAACAACAGGATCAGTTTGCCCAGACAGGTTGTGGTTGCTCCATCCTTGAGGGTCTTCAAGGCCTAAATAGACACAGACCCGAGCAGCCTATTGTGGTTCTCTTTGCTTTGAGCAGAGGCTGGAATTATGTGATCCCCAGATGCCCCTGCCAAACTTAACCATTCTGTGGTTCTGAGATTCTCCTACAGACTCCTATAAGATTCTAACCTAACTTTTTCCCTCACTTTGTAGGCCTTCATGGTCTGCTTTTTCATTGCACACTGGTATGATTTGTTTTGTCATAGTTCACATCCTGAGAACCGTTTCCTGAGTGATTTTATTTCTTTCACATCTGTTTGTGCTCTTAAATAAAACATATTATTTTTGATAAAGCTTTCAGGTGGTTTTTTTTTTTGTTGACACAATGTAACTCATTATTATAGAACTTCTTGCTCAGTGCAGTTTTCTGACTTCTCAATGATATTTCCTTTTGCTTGTATGCATTGCCTGGCTAGGTTTTATGGTATGCTGTGCTTGGTAATTTGTATGTATAGAGATATCAAAGCTTTACTCTGTCTTAGGTTCTGCAGTCCCGCAAGGATTTCCAAACAAACTCTTCGCAAAGCACTTTCTGTACATTTGGATAGGAGAAAATAACCTTGTATTACTATTACTACCTAAATAAACCACACCCCTCTATCTGTACTAACATTCATTCATATGAGGAAGTCAGAGATTTATCTTACTCTGCCTCAGTTTTTCTCCTCAGCAGTTTCATTGTCCTCTAGACTTCCACCAGTCCCTGCCTTTCAGTACCAGGGAAGCCCTTCTCAAAATACTTTAATTTAGTCAATGCTATTGATCACATATGAAGTAATTTTCACAATGCAATCCTTCTGAAATGGGATTGAGAACTAGATTTAGCTCATCCTTGCAAAAACATGTTTCACAAAGATGACCAGCATAACAATATTTCATCTTCTGATCCCCCTCTCTCCTCCACTATTTTTTTTTGGGTGGGGTGTGGATTGGAGGGAAGTGGATACATATGTACTGCATGTCTTTTTTATGCTGCAGATGCTTCTGAAAATGAGGGAGTTTCTTAATTTTCTTCTTTAATATAAGCTGACAGCTGAGCAAAATAAAGAGGAAGAGCCCTTCTGAGCTGTGGCAGCTGATAATTACCTTGCTCTGCACAGGGCTGTCCATAACCTCAGTGTTGTGAGAAGCGTGCTTGATTACAGTGTGTAAGCCCAGCTCGGTCTGAGAATTCTGCTTCATTAGGAAAATAGAGCTGCAATGCTTTTGCTGATCTAATTTTCATCTCCATTTTTGCCCTTGTGTGTAAAGTTAAACTACCTTTACGATCAAGTAGCTGCCAATCTTTTGTCCTTGGAGAACTTTAGAGGTAAATGCATGGAGCCAAACAATTGGTAAAATACTTGTAAAAGTAGGTAGGCTGAGGAGAAGATAACCTGGAGGACCACTAGATTCTCTCCAGAAAAGAAAAAAATATTGCTGTGATAGGATTTCTTTGGGGAAATAACAGTGCTTATCATTTGAGTGGGTTTGTTTGTTCAATCTCTGGAGAAAAGAATCCCAGCTGAAAAAAACTCCCAATGTCTACCCCAGAGGGAAAGAGATGTGATCTCCTGGAATAGGCAGTGACTGAGTACAATGATGATGAACAGAGGCCTTTTAATTTAGAAAAATGGATACATTGTGGCTCAACAGCCTGGCTCCAGCTAGGCGCAGAGAGAACCATGGCACTCCAAAACACTCTATTAAAGTAAGTAGGGATTTTGGACATGAAGGAGACTTAGCTGGAAGGATTGTTTTCACAACAGAGTGATATTTGCCAGGATATATGTTTTCTTCTGTCAGTGACCAAATATTTCTGATTTGTCAGCATTTTAGAGGGCATATAATGACATTTGACAGGTATCTTCTCTCAGCCCTGGCATTGTTCTTCAGGACTTTGCAGTGAGCATGCAGCCCTATGAGCAAAGTAGAGAATTCATCTTGGACAGGAAAATTATTCATGCAGTTTTAGACCTAACTGCAGGTTTGGAACTATTTATTCTTTCATTGACTCAATGTTCAATCCTTCATGAGTTTGTGAGTGTAGCTCCACTGGCATCAAAGGAATGGTGCAAATTTAGGGCCAATTAGGGTGTATGTACACCTTGTGATAGAGCAAGGAGATCCATGGGCCAGGACAGTCTGGGACTAATGTACACTAATTACAGTGCAGTCAGCAGCAACTACCTTGGGGTGGAAGGCAGATAATATCCTCCTGAGATCATCTCACTTCCAGCAAATTCAAGCACAGATGGCAAGTGAGGGTGGGAAGTAGGAGGAGTGAGTATCTCCCTTCAGGTAATGTCACTCTCATGCTCACTTATGAGACAGGTTGCTGCTGGTTTTTGATGGCTGTGGAGTCCTCATGGGGTCAGAGCAGGGTACCACCGTGGCTGTTGCAGATTCAGCTTGGCTGACAGGCTACTACTAGTGTAGAAACTCCAGTAGCTTTTCAGATCTCATGCCTATGTTCCACAGACTATGCAGCAAAATAGCTGTTCTGGTTTCCTCAGCCGTGTGTGTCTTCAGCTGATATTCTAAATGCTGCAGTTCATTTCACAGAGATTTTCTGGGTGGTTTTAAAGTCTGTAGGTATGAAAACCTGAGTCTAATTATTTCCTCATTTATGTCACTAACTTTAAAAAATCTCCTCACAGCTATATGTGCAAAAGCCAAAAAGAGTGATCTGAATGCCAGAAAGCATGGACTATTTATATGACCATTTATTCCACTGTTAAGGTCTTCCTTGTAATGATGGGACTGCTGTGAATTTGTTTAGCACTGTGTTGCAGCATATTAGGCATGATAGAAACAACGAAAGGGGCTAACTAACAGTCGTAACAGAGTAACAGTTGTTGTTCTGCCAGCTGTCCATGTTCCTTCTGGTTACCTGCACTTTTATGGAGCAAGGCTGGTCCTCCCCAACCTGGTGTATTTCCCTGGTGCCTGTGTACTCAGTAATTTCCTCTTTTTTTAATGAAGAAGATTCACCACATCAAACCTATTCATAAAGCTACTCTGAACTGCATAATTCTGCTTAAATGAAGTCACCAGGGAAGGAAAGAATGGTTCATGCTATTACAACAGTGAGAAGTGCACAAAGAAAAATGAGTTTTATTTCCACTAGTGGCTAAGGTTTAAAGTAAGATCTTTCCTATTATGCTGCTCACGACCTCCTTAGATCTTGTCTCAGTCACAGTGCATGGAATGGAGTATTACAGTGTTGGCTCCCAAGGGACTCTTGACTCTTAGTTACCTTTAAATTAACTAAACCTTTTGGAAAGATTAAACCATTCCTATGCTACTGTGTTTCATCTGGTCATTTTATTGTTTTAGTTAGCATTTTATGTTTTGCTACATTTGATCAACATTTTCCCTGGATCAGAACAGTCATGAAGACAGCTCACCACAACAAACTCTTCTCCCCTTTATTGCCTTAGTACATCACTGGCCATGTTGTGAGCAGAACACGTGTGGTTCCCAATGTGATATATTCTGCCTTATAGTCAAATGTGCTGTTCTCCTAGTACTGAAGATGTTTATGATGTAAGGGCAGCTAAGGATGTCTCAATCAAATCCTTGAAATATTTTAATGTCTTTTTATAAAGTAAATGTAGTGCAGCCCTTGATTGCATAATATATTTTTTTGGTCCCATGCTCTGGTTCTTAGGCAAGATTGACTGCTTTGAATCAAGATCAGGTAGGGAAGACACATAGCCTCAAATGGTTTTGTAAGGCCATTTTGAGGCTTTTCTGAAGCTGTGCCAAAGCCTGCCTCCCTCATATATTTCTATAGCATTCTGAGTTTTTCTGTGCTGAAGTACAGCCTGCTTTCGCCGTCCCCTTCCGACCTGTTATGCTATGCTTCTATTGCATCTGGGAATCAGCATGTCACCAGCAGAGTGAACTCCTTCTTCTTGTCTGCATCCTCTTTCCCCTTGGACACACCAGTGGGCTAAATTTATCTAAGACTCATTTCTATGAAAGCAGTTTCAGCCATCCTAGATTCTATGTGAATCTAGGATGGCTGAAACTGCTTCCATAGAAATCAGACTTTCCTTTTTTTGCTCTTTTAAAAGTCCCTTTTTGAAGTCAGGGCTCAACAGCAAGACACTTGTGCAACTGAAAATCAGCTTCAGTACATACATTTCTATGTCCTCTTGGGATGACAGTGCCTTGTGGAAGGAATTATCAAGCTGTGAGTGAAAACTTTCTAAGAGCAGTGTGTCTCTCTGCTTCCAGCTGATAATATGGGGGTGGGGTACTAAACTTGGCACCTTATGATTATTTCCCTAATGTGGGAACGAGTTAAAATCTGTTGTGCAATTAAAGCATCTGATAATTCAGCAATTACCTTAATTTGATAGGTAAAGCATTAACAGTGGCAGTTATGTGAGACCCATGGCCACTGGATAGTACATCTAACAGTGGCGGTGCTGCACGCTCTGGTATGTCTCCATTGTGAGCTAAAGAGATCCAGGATATTTGTGGCTGTGCTAGTCTGGGTCTGGGAAATGGTCTGGTTGTGGTTAGAGAGGGCAATTTAGCCTGCCAAGAAACAGGGAAAGATTCACAATATGATTTAGTGGGCAAAGTTTATATTATGCAGGTAAAAACCAATGGTACCTAAGTCATGTACAAATGAAATGAGAGAGTGTTGAATCAGACTTTTTTATTTTTAAACATGGGAAACAGACACTGGAATGTGTATGGGAAATGCTGCAGAATGTGCTATAGCCCAGGAATCTGCAGAAAATCTGCTTTCATATTCTGGATAGACTGTTAAGGGAGGAGAATTAATAGCATTAGCAGCCTCTGACAAGATACACAGCTTTCAGATTTCCTAAGTGGGTGGGTGTTAAAGCAAGGTAGATGATGGCAGGATGATTTTCAGTTCTAAAGAGAGCACCCAGAGCTTCAGCAAACAGCTTTAACAGCTCAAAGAGCTTGTTACCAAGATGAACAGCAGTGCTAGTGCTGGGGAGGAAGTGGGAAGGGAAGGGAAGGGAAGGGAAGGGAAGGGAAGGGAAGGGAAGGGAAGGGAAGATCCTGGAAATTACCACCGGTGTCTATCTGAGATTACTGAAATACAAAAGGATGACTTGATTCAGCTTCACTTGGTGTTGGGAACCTCCTCCCCTGGCCTCCCTCACATCTGATCTCAGCTCTACGTTTGAGAGCATGTGTCAAGCACAAGGGAAAAAAAGCTGTTGAATATTTTGGTCACAGTCTGTTTCTTTGCAAAAAGTACAAGATATTTTGAAACTGAAGCATGTCTCCTGGAAATACCTTTTACCTTCCCTACCCAAACCACATTTACTTTTTCCCTAACATTTATAATCTCAACTCAGGTCAATCTAATTTTAACCATAAAACTTGCCCTACTTTATCTTCTTTCCTGCTTTTTGGTAAACTCCTTCCTTCACATTGCCATAGCAATTATGGTCTTTTCATCCTCAGCATCAAAACCATGTAGTCAAATATTCTTTTTTTAAAGCTGACACATGGTACGATGTGAACAGCAAGAGTATGTCATATTTAGTTACAGTCCTCCCTCTCCAAAAACATCAAATGCTAGTGGATAAACATTTAAGGTATCAGAGTAAAGAAAATTGCCTTTCAAGAGCCCCTCTCCCTGCTGAGAGGGAGCCAACTCCCCAAATACCCCAGTCTGTACTCCTGGCTGGCTTTGGGCACTGCTGTTGGATGCATCCCCATCCCTTCTGCTGATAATAGGCTGAGGAAGAAACACCTAGTAAATGCAATTTGGTTTGGGATATCTTTTAATTTTTTTTATTTCCTTAGCCCAGCAACAGCACGCATGATGAATCTGTGCTGGCACATCTTCCTCTTGCTGCCACCCCCTCTTTGTCTGTTCAATGTCCTTGCCTATTCCTGTCTTAAACTGGGCTGCAGCATCCCATGTATAGCCTCTTCCTTCCTCAGTTTTTGTGTGTCTGAAGTCACCAGGAAGATGGGACTTTATTCCTGGCTAGAACTAGGTTCAGTATTTCTATAAGAGCTGGTCTTCTGACTAGTCTGGCTCTGGACGTGTTACCACAGAATTTTGTGAGTTACTCTCCACAGTTACAGCATTAAAGTAGGAAAGTGCCATTTTTCATGCATTATTCCCTGGCTACACTAGCTCATCTATGTTTTAATCCCAGTTAAAATGGCTTTTTACCCCTAGGAGACTTTAGAAGATCACCTTGTGGTGGCTAGAGCCCCCAGGCAGGCTGCAAAGAAACGTGATAATGCAGTGGAGCTCTGTCTTTTCTGCCACTGGCAGTCTGGTGGAAACAGGCTGTTTGAGGGACCCTGCAGGTAAGTGAGTCAAATGTGACATCTTAGTGACTGCAGGCACTACGTGTAGGCCAGGTTACAATTCATCAGCAAAACAAGTTCTGGACAAGTGCCTTGGATTGAGTGGAGTTCCTCATCCTCACTTATTTGTGTCAAAACCAGCAGACGACTGGGAGGTGGTGGTTGCAATCCCACAGGCCTGAAGCTGGGTGAAAATGTGCAGTGATTGGTGCCAGGTGGGCTCCCTGCACTGTCAGAGACCCCCAGGCACCCTGAAGGGGCCTCATGGCATATCCAGGGGTATGCAGGGGTATCCAAGGGGTATCCAGCACTGCATTGCAGCAGGATGGGTGGTACACCATGCCATTGGGAAGGTTGCTTCATGTCACCATGGTGGTCAACCCAAGCTAGGCAGGGCAGTGTCCCCATGCTCTGCCCTGGGGCCCCTGAAGAACTCCCTGCTGCCCTCACACCGCTCACTGCCCAGGGAAGGCTGCACAGGAAGGCATTTCCTCTCCTGAGCTCTGCTGGGTATAAATAGTTTTTGAGGTGAGTGGAAAGGGCTGCTGTCTTGCCAAGAGGCCAGAGCTGGTGGCACAGAGGGGGCTGACAGGGGTGGCAGCAGCAGGCTCCCCTCTGGGCTGCACCTCTCAAAGCCTCCTCTGTCTCAGCTGGCTCCCTTTGAGCAGTTGCTAGGTAAAGGCAGGTGTGTCAGCTGAAGTAGTGGAAATTTCTATTCATCTTATAAATAGTTGAACAGGCCGACTTGGTGAAATGTGAAACGAGCAAACATCCCATCTTCTCCTCTGAGGGCAGATCGGGATTCAGTCTATAGTGCTGTCATGTCAACTGTGTCAGTGCTGCTTTCATGATGCCAAGGCCCTATAAGTTATTCATGTGAACACAGCAAACAAAGGTTTAGCTTAACCAAGGGATGAACATTCCTCCACCTGCAGCTTTCTCCACAACTAGATGCAAAAAGTGCAGAGGTCACTTAATCTGTGACAGAAATAGACTGCACCATCTTTGGGGCAGTACAGTTTGCAAGTACAGTAATATGACTGCAGGCAGGTCTGAGGGCTTCTGGCAAGGCCTCCTTGGTATCAAGCGAAAATGCCATTAAAATCCTTGTGCAACTTGGCTGGCTTGCTTGAAATTTACTGGGCAAAATTATAAATTTCCCTTCTAATCATGTTTATACCCTAGGCTTTTAGAAGGATTTTTCCTGCTGCTAAGCCCTCACGCTTCTTGTTGAACTACTCTGACCCTTGTTCTCTTGTGTATTAAGACAGATCCTCATCAGTGGTTAATACTCCCTATGAGACTGCAGGAGCTTTTCAGGTCTTTCTCAGTGACAGAAGGGTTTCTGCTCTTAAAAAGATGAGACTTCACAGACCGAATTTGAGCTATATGTCAGTTTGGCAATATATTAAATGGAGTTTATTGTAGGATTTCAATTGCAGTCAATTTTAAAGAAAGGAGATATCTCTGTGATATTGCCTGGAAACAGATGTGTCTGAGCAAGCTTTCATATAACCTCAAAGTATCCAGTCATCGACATCATCTAGTGGTCAAAGCAGAGGGCTGTGAGTAAAGGTAAAAGAGATCCTAATTCTGCCACAGGTCCTTTAGCTGGACTGACTTAGCCAATCTAAGCCAATCTTAGATGATCAAATTGCCATGGGGACACTATTAATAACATGCACTGAAAAGCATGGTGTGTTCATGAGATGAAAAGGCATATATAAGAACAAGTTTTTGTTTGCTTTTGTTCACATTTATTCTTGTTAAGCAGGTGGTAGGATTATGCTGATCCATAGCTGATCTGGGCTCCCACCTCCACATGGAGGTGAAGACACTGCAATGGCCCTGGGCAGCAGCTACAGCAGTTACTGCAGGGACAGTGACTGAGTCGGTCTGAAACCACTGAAACCAGCACTTTATTTACGTGTAAAAGAAAACACATCATTTCAGGTGACAGGCTTATTGGTGAATTATCATGCCCCGCTCTCATCTGCCATTGTTCAGTATAGAGTATAGCTGCTTCTGGAAAGGGGTGCCTTTTGGCAAGCCAAAGGAGGGTGCTGTGATGAGAAGCCAAAAGCGGTATGTGAATGAAACCCAAAGGAGGTATATGAATGAAACCCAAGCCATTTAGGAACATCTTATGCCTCTCCCGCATTTCTATTTTGTTATGCTTACATCCACAGAGGAGAAAAAATTCAGCTTTTTAGGTTAGCTGTAGCCCTTAAACCCATGTTTGCCTGTAATCTGACTAAATTCAGGCAAAAGGAAAGCAATCAAAATTAAGAGAGGTGACAATGCTCAGTACAAAGCTGGTGCTTTACCCCTTAGCATGTGATGTAAGCTGTAAGTGAGCCTTGCTGCCTTCCTGGGGGATTGGTAAGTAAGCAGAGCAGTCATATTTAGCAGATGTAGGAACAAGAAAGCCTATAGCTACAGCATGAAGGGGAGGATAAACAATTTATAAGTACTTGTAAGTGATGATGGCACAGCTCTGAGTCGCTGTTCTAATTTACTGCTCGCTGCTTGTCTCCCCCGCAAGCCTCAGCCAGCAGATTGCAGGGCCACTGCGTTCTGAGCTCTGCGCGGTCCCAGACACATGCTGAGGGCTATGCTGTATGAACCACACTCTCATTTTGGAGAGCATACACGAATAGCCTCACTAAATTCAGTGGGATGCTTTGCATAAATACTCACTCTGTATGGCTTACATTGGATAGTGCTTATGAGGTGAGCCACTTAACCACAAAACTTAGCAAAGGCATAAAAATACAACCGCTTTTTATACAGAGCTACTGTAGATCATTGGCCTCAGAAGTCCTTGTTTTTGACATGATAAATGGCTGGCTCCCAAGCGTAGTCACTACTGTTGTGGAGTGTAATCTGATACAGAATGGTAAACAAGGTTTTATTTGATGTACAGTATCAAAATGAATTCATGATTTTAACACTCCCTCCTCTATCGGTCTAACCAAGCACAGTATTCTACTTTATGCAAATAATTATTGATGTGAACTTTTCAAGTGCAAATGTTAATAAGGCATTGCTTGAAAGTGTTACATGGTCTCAATTAATTAGATGCAGGAAACCATTTCTTGGTAGGATTCTTCATCACCTCAATGGAAAAATGAAGATTTTTTGAGGAACTGTCTGCAGATCAAAGGCACTCTTTGAACTACACCTAAGTATTGGTTAGGCCTGGGAAATGAATTGTTGTGGGAGATGTATTTAACTGTGTGTGAATATATATATATCTTAGAGCAGGAGAAAGGAAGTTGTAGTTTCCTTAGAACTTCAAAGGGAGGAAACTTTATAATGAAAAACTAATATGTATCTTCACGTAACACTTTAGGTTTTGTGTCTCCTGCCATTGTGTAATCTTGCATCAAAGGATACCTAGATTAATATTTGACGGAAACCATCAGCAAGAAGTGCAGCATAAGCTATGGAGGGAGGGAGGTAGGAAGGAAGAGAGAACTATCAAAAGGATTTGAGATTGATGAACAAGAATTGATTAAATTATGTTTTCCCATATTAAAGTTTTATATTTGAAGAACAGCTTTAAGTAGTTGTTTAGACATGTCATGTGACCTGGTTACTGTAAAAGAGTCCATAAATATTCACATATTATCAAAGTGAAAGTTTCTACTGTTTTATTATCCTTGCATATTTTCTGGGATTTGTTTCCCACTAATATTTATGAAACTTCTTAGACTCAGTTGCTTTCAAGCAAATGTTAACAGATTCTTTTGATCATCAAATTTTTAATTAAAAATATATCTGATCTAGTAAAATTCCTAAAAATCTGAAAATATTCTAAGAAATACATATATGCACTCAGCAGGTACCATGGAGGTGGTAATGAGACCATTCTCAAGGGAGAAGAATGAGGTAGCCAAGGATGTGTATCCCCCATACAATAAAACTACAATACAGCTTAAGTTTGGAATATCTGATGTTCGCAGTAAACCACTTTATGCCACAGATTATTAAAAAAAGATAATTAAAATAATTTTGAATTCTGAATGAAAACTTCAGTGAGATAATGGGGAGTTTGAATACAGCAAAAAGAGGCAATATCTATTTAAGGAATCATTTGCTAGTTTGTTTGCAAAGTTTAATTTGCTTCCATCTTTATTTTGTATTTTACTCCAGCTCCTCCAAAGGGTATTTATTTTGTTGTTCAAAGTTTGTAAAAGCAATTTAAGATGCATATAAGTACTCAGAAATCACTTAGCTGGTAAGTTACTAAGGTGATCTAGTGCTTCTTGAAGTTTTGTTCATGAAAGTCAAAGTCAAGTAGAAGCTACTTAACACAAAAGAGTTTTTTTTCTGCTGTTCACTTAATTCAAACAAACACAAAAAGCTTATGCAGAGGTATGTGAGACAATGCACCCCTTCCTACAGAAGCTATTTTGTACATAAAAATACAGATTTCTCTTATACCATTGAGGCCAAGTTGGTAAATAGCAGTAGTACTCAAACCTATTTTCCTATGGATTTCTATGTTAAAGTTGAGGTCATAGTAAGCATCTGTTATGACAAATGAAGTATGAAATCTCATTTTAACCTTTTCCTCAGTGAGGTTGTCTTTGAGTATCTCAACCTTCAATTTCTTTCTGAGAATTTAATACATTTGAGGTATTTTTCCATACACCAAAGTTGGTAGAAAATTAGTAGTGGATTCAGAAGTTATCAAAGGAAGTGACAGATTAGACATTAGCAGACATTAATATAATATAATTCTTATTTATTTCAGCAACCAGCCAGCAACAGAAAACAAAAAAAATGTACTTTGGAATATTCTCCTCCTATGTTTCTTCTTGGTGTCTGCAACAAAATCATGCTTTCCAAACTTCAGAGACCACTTGTAAAAATTGACTGAGTAGATAAGCATGTTTAATGAAAGTGTTACAGGTACTGGAATGCAAATGCTGCTTTAAAGAAAGATAAATATATGCTTGATGGTCTTTACTAGACAGAGCAGAAGAAAGCCAGGCCAGCCCACCAAAGAAGACTGCTATGTCAAAGGTACTGACAGTATGATTGTTAAACTCAAACTTGCTAGCAGTTAAGTTGTACTATAAATAAGAATTTTGTTCTTTTTCATTGTCCTTTACTATGTCTTCAGCATATTCTCTCTACCAGAAGTAAATGGGACATATTTAACTCACAGAGACTAAAGTTAACACTGTTTTCTTGTTACCAGACAAGGAAGAGAGGTACACACTTGTCATTATCACTATCTTATCATTCACCACTGGGAACGTGGTGTGGCACCCACCAAGCCCTTGTGGAATGTAGTGAATATTTTGGCACCATACATGTTCAGGTTCCTACAAAGGAATTAAGAAAACAGATGGGATGGATTCCTGAAAATATATATATGCCATTCAGCTATTTTGCTGTAAAGAGAGCTCAGTGGCTCACGAAGGAAGATTTGCTATTTAAAGCCTTTTTTCTTCTCCCTTCTCTTATCTGTGGCGTTACACAGTAAGTCAATATGGTCCAAAGTCACAGAACAGAAGAAAAGGGACTCCATCTGCAGTAGGCAGCAAACTCTGTCTCTGTGAGAAGTGAGTGTTGTAGCAGCCTAACAGGTACTCAGCCATGTGTAGTTAGCTCCCTACCTGCAAATCTCTGTTTTAAAATATCCTAACTGTAGCACTGCATAGAGCAAGTCAGTTTGATTCTGCTTTCCTTGATTCCATAGGAATCTGTGGAAAGAATCTATTTAAAACACTGTTGTCTTGAGGACTTTTTTTTTATGTGCACAAACCCCATCTGCTGAGGGAAAAGTCTGTGGTGTCCCCTCAACAGGATTTTATGTTTCTGCCTAGCCTGTAAGAAATTCCTCTTCTGAGGATCTCAGCTGAGTCAGAGGTCCACTGAGATTTATAGCTTAGCATGGACACAGGAAAGACAGAGAAAGGGGATATTGTGTCCTGCTGTACTGCTGCTTTAAGACTAGCCAGATCATTTCTGGAAACTGGGACAAGTCAGGCCAGGCATTAATACAGCTCAGAGCTCTATCACATCCTTTTGGAGCCCCTGGTTCTATCTGCTGAGCAGCTGCAAGGGGAGCCAGATCAAAGGCAATGAACATTTGTGTGCTACAAGAAGGAAGGCAAGCTGTGCTCCACTGAGACACAGCTGTCCATGCTAAAGAGGATTCTAGTTTTGAGGAAGCTATTTCCTTTGAATGCTGACATTATTGTTCCAAAGGTTTAGAGGATGCCTTGGATGGCTTTAAATATGAGAGACCAGCTCTGTCGTACTCTGAAGGAGAAGGAGGTGAAGCACTCAATCCTTTTGCCTGAAAATATTTTAAGTGCTTACTGATAATAGCAGAGGGCCATGGAAATGGCAGTTTGCTTTGGCACCAAACAGAAATGTTATTGATGTAAAGAGAACAGAGCTTTCCCAAATTTTCTTCTTCCCTGATTGCATAAAAATTATATGGCCAATGGCTATATGCTACAAACACTTAGTGTATTTTAAAACACACCTAGGCCTACAGAATTTACTTACATTTGAAGCAAGATATAGCTCACCTTGAGTCCTATCAAAGGATGGCCAAAGCTATCACTAGGTGAGCTGAGTATGTTGCTTTTGGCTAGTATATATTCAAGCCAGTTAGTCATAGGTGTCAATCTAGTTTTCAAGATGTCCTTGGGGTATGGTTGAGATATACCATGTACTGTATTCTTATTGGTTGTTCAATCTGAGGTGAAAATCTGTATATTCAACATTCAGAATAGCAGCTGTTCTCTAGCCATCATAACTCTTACAACATGGGGCTGGCTCTCCAGATGATAAAAAGACAGTTTGGGAACAACATTGAGGACTTATGCACAGAATTCTGGTGCTTGGTGAAACTAAAGTTACCCCCTTTAGTTTTATCTCATCTTCCATACTGAAGCATAAGGAAAGAAAAAATAGTGCCACAAGGTCAGTTCCTGATATAATTATTTAAAAGAATGTATATCTCATGTGTTATGTTCTTTCCATTGTATCAGATCATTTTTAAGCAGTTGCACATTGAATACTCTTATGCCTGGTAAACTCTTATGCCTATCTTTCTTCTGGCAAATATTCAAAGCATAAAAAAATTATCAGTGCTTCTGGTGGGCTAATGAAATTAATGCTGAGCCTTGACATCTTTATTGATTTTGACTTACCACTTCACAAATCATTTTACAGAAGAGTGTGAGCAACCAAAAATATCTCATACATTTGTTAAAATACCCTGCTTTATACAGTACATATGGAATGTTGCAGGAAAAAATAAGCTAAGCTGGAGTTGTAAGCCTACCTACTATTTTCAAGAAGAAGAGTAAAACTCAAGACTAAACTGATGAGTGAAAACCTCTCAACCGCATGGCAAAACTGGATTACTCCCGTTAAAGCTAATTATTTTTTTCCATGCCAGAATTGATACAATTCATAAAACCTTTTGGTCTTTGCAGTGACTCTAGCTTCTCTGTTGATAATAGTAAAGTAATGCTGTAAAGGAATAAAATAAAAATAGCAGTAAGGTATATATCCTGGCATTAGATTTCCTTCCTGTTATTTTCCTAAATGTTTCTCCCCTCTCTTTTATAGGTACACACAATGAACCTTTAAAAATGTGGAGCTGCCTTCAAAATTGCTATCGTCATCCAGATCAATTTGGAACAAAGTCCTGTCTCCCAATCTAGTCTAATTTCAATGTACACACTCTGCTGGCTGGCTGCCAGCATGGAGCTCAGGAAATGATAAATACCCATTTAGTCACAGATGCACAGATTTCCCTGGGTTGGTGGGCTGGGGCTGCTTTAATATTCCCAAAGTTCCTGCATGTTTACACATTCACTAACGTCACTGAGTGTGATATTTAGAAGCTGGGTGTAGCAATGACACATGGGGGAAAGGACAAAAGTTGCACATGCTCTTTTGAAGAGCAAGAGCTGAAGCTCAGTCTTGTTTGCCTGCCCTGAGCTGATAGCCTTCCACCTCAAATAACTGTACATAACATGAATAGAAAATTAGGTTGGACTAATCTAATTTGAAACAAGCTGGCCACAGCCAACTACTGTGAATCTCAAAGGTCTTATGAACTGGTTATGATAAGTATTTGACATTTCTACTGGGTACTAAATGTAGCTCTCAGTTGCTATAAAGTGCAGCACACTGTGCAAGGAAAATGGGCTGTATGCATTAATTTCTATGCTTATTGGTTTGGTGGCTTGTTGGTCTTTTCTCTTGAATTGCTACAGAGATGTGGTTTTCTTTGTGTATCTGGGATATTTCCAGAAAATGGATGAATTAATGGCTTTGGATGACTTTTCCATGTAATTAATTTTTATATCCTTCTCCCCAATTATTTGAGGACTGAATCTTTTGCAAAGGCTGAATCTAATGTCAGGGTAAATAGTTTCCAAAGTTGTTTGAATTTTTTTTGGTGCTTCACTTGCTGGTATGTTAGGTAAACATCAGCTTTAACAAACCCTGAATAAAAGCTGAAAGGCTGCAATGCAGTAAGCCCTAAAAAATGGAATGAGGTTAAGAGAGAAGCTCAGATTTTTCATTTACATTAGCAAGTCATTGAAAGAGCAAAATACTTGGTTAAAGATCATTATGAATATTTAGTTAGTACTGTAGGCAAAAAACATCTCTGGAAGAAACTCAGAGCTTTCTAATGTATCTGTTGCATAATTACAATGTTAAAAACACATTCCTGTTTTCACCAGCATTAAATACAAATATATGCTTTGACTGTATGGATGATATATGGACTGGATTATTTACTGTTCTGAGTTTCTTTGTCATGAGTGGACATTACAAAGGAGTCTGACTTGACCCTTATCTCAGCTTCTGAGTGGGAGCCTAAGTGATGCAGTCTCCTCATAAGAGGGTGGAAACATGTGAAACCATTGTCTCAGAGACACAATGAAAACAAGGGACACAAGAGCACAGCTTGCTCTGTGTCAGTGCTGGTTGGATGAAGGGATTTTTGTTTGGTTCATTACAGTTGGAGGTCTACAGGTCAGACAGTTTGTCTTAAGATATATTTTAGACAATATGACCTGAATCCCTCCTAGAATGTCTTTATCTCTTGAGGGGAGCCCAGAAACAGTTGTTTATAGATACATGCCTACATGATAGACATGTAAAGACAATTAAATAATCCTACATCTGTTTCTTGTTATAGAAGGCAACTACCTTAAAAATTTTTGATTTGCTACTTAAATTATTTAACTAGATAGTTTTACACTTAGATAGAGAAGTTTTAGTTCCAAACTTTCTAACAAGATATTGCTAAATGAAAAGTTAGCATTTAATAAATTCATTACTCTGATCATAATGTGTCAGTAGAACAGTTTGGACTCAAAACAAGTTCCTAATATTTTAAACAATGGATATAGGCTTCATAAACATTCTTAAATTAACTGACCTGGGAATACAGAAAAAAATATGTAGACAGACTAAAGCAAAGAAGAAAATCCTTCTAAGTGTCCTTTTACAGTTTCTATTGAGATAACAAGTGTTTTCAAGTAAAGAATTACTAGAGGTGGGACTTTAGCACATTAGATGTTAAGAGTCTTACTTGATAATTAGTACTAGCAAGTTTTAAATTTACCTCTTGATTTGCTCTGTGCAGGCATACAATATCCTTACAGTATCTCACAGACTAACTAGAACAAACCTAGTTAGAAACATTTGTTTAGCTTGGGTATGCTTATCACCAGCTCCATCCTTTCTCAACAATCTAATAGAGTTGCTAGCTTCAATCATCAAAATTAATTTGCCACACATGTAATCTATTTTATATGCCACCTTTTCATTTTAGTGTAATTCAAAGCATGTGGATGAGCCCGAGCTTGAAGAGTGCTGAGTAGCAGCATGGCCACGGCCATTCTGTAGCACATGGGATGGCAGGCTTGTCAAATCTGAGCATGACACTTGGGAGCTACTGCAGCCTGGACCCTGGCCCAGGCCCAAATATGCTGAGTGTAAATAATTGCTCATTAAGTTCTACTAGATATTAATTTGCAATAATAATGACAGAAACAAATGGTAATTTGCTTTGTAGAGTGTCTGTATGCCTTAATAAACTAATCTTCAAAATATTCTTCTACACTATATTTTCTGGTTCTATCAATTTTGTTTTTCTTCTTGAAATGAATAATCATAAGGCCACTGAGTATTGACAAATATTACCATTAGAGAATAACAGAAGGAAGAGAAGTTGTTCTTATCTCAGAGAAAAGGAAATGTATTTTGGGAATGAAGTAGCAAAGATACAATGAGTTAGGTTTAACCCTCACATATATCTATACAAGGATGTTTGTCCTTCCCAAGTATTGGTGTGTGAGTTGTTGCATCTATTGTGTAGTAATATGGTTAAATTCCAAGGTTATCTTATTTTTTTCTTCCTCTTCAATATAGACATGAAGATTTCCTTGAATGTTATGTTCTCCAAGGTCAGCAAAACATTGTTTTCTTTCCATGATCTTGGAAGGAAAACATTCCTGGCCCTTAAAAATATGTATTGTCTACTTAAAGGATTTGCAAAAGAAGCCTAGTGAAATCTGTGTGGACTAGAAAAGTTGTTTTGGATCAAAGGTATTTAGAACACAATCCAAGTTAATAATAACAACATTTTTTTTAGATACACAGAAGTGCATATGAATAGAAAGAGCTATTCAATGCAGACACAGGAAGATTACTTCAATTTACACATTGATCACTGGTGGAGATAATACATGTGTAGCTGTCTGAGCCTAATGTCTTTTGCGTAGGTCTCCATCCTGCATTGAATGAAACCACAACATGTTTTGCTGTTCCCTGTTCATTCTGCTGAGACAGAGGCCAAGGAATTTCTGACTGAATTGTACAAATACATAAAACTTGGTAGTACTAATTCCAATTTACAGTGGGAATGGCAGTCTGTTTGCTTACTAAATTTCAGGATAAGTTTTCCATAGACTTTTCATTTGCTGAATGTAAATTTCAAATCTGCGTACAGGAGGGGTATTGTAATCCTGAATAGTAAATATGCCTGTAGACATTCACTTAAAAATTGCATGCCTCTGGTGTTTTGGAACATGAGCAAAACTCTGCTAACTCTATGCACTAATAATAAATAACTTTCCTGAGGTATCTGGTTGTTTCCTAGACAGGCGTTAAAGAAACAAAGTCTAACACTTTCCATCAATTACTTCTGAGTTTGTAATTAAATCCATATGAGAAGAACTGCTTGGTGGATTGGGGTGAATAAAGTGCTAATAAAAACAACTCTAATTTCCTGGCCAGTCCCTGTTTTCCTTCCCTTGTGCACCAGTGGCTATTCCAGATCTGCAGCTATGTCCCCTAGGGCTTTGGTCTTGACACATCTTTCCAAATAAACAGGACAGAGGATGCGGACAAGCAAATCAGTTACACAGAACCAAGTAAAGTTTTGGAAGCACCACCACGCCCCCATGGGTCTTGCTTCTTGGAACCTTGTTATTGCTATCTACAAGGGAATAAGGATGCAATGAGGTAGAGCTTAATTCTCACTCCTACTTTTTTTGGGAACTCTCTGACTAAACCCCGAGCTTGATTGAAGTGCAAATTCTGCTGTATACTACTTTAAAGTTATCTTAAACATTTCCATTGCCTTAATGAAGTTGAAATAAAGCCTGTAGATTGGCATCTCAAAGGAAAATGTGGGCACTACAATAAAAATGATGTGGGTGAATCAGTAGGTGTCAGATTGCTGAGTCCATAATGAATAATTATCTCAGTATAATTATTCTATGTGCTGTTTTTCAGGCAAGATGTAAATTCAAGTCCTTTTGTTTCTTGGTAATTAAAACCACATCTCTTATGTGATTGCACCTTACAAAAGAGTCTCTCTTTTGGAGAATATGGTCTGCTAATAGTACCTGAGGCTGGATAAGGAACTATTATACTGATCATTAGGACTGTCTGTCCTATATAATTTTCTCTTCCAGAATCACTGATACTAATTTTTGAATTTTCATTTCAGTTTATATATGTATTTTGTAGAAGAAGCCCATATGTTGTACTTTCTTTGATACATTTTTTTAGTTTTGTGTAAATGAACAGAGTTTTGGTATTGCTCCTGGATCAATATTTGATATTTGATGTAATTTTGAGTGAAAAAATCAGCCGCTGGATTTCAAAAGCAACTGGATGCATTCATAGGATCAAAATACCTGAAAAGTGTTAAACACAAAGACACAGCTTCTCTTTCAGGAAATCCTTGAGTAGTAAATAGGTGAAAAATGAGGGAATATTCTTAAGATAAAGTCCTGAATGTTCCCTCTATTCTTAAATTTTTCCCTCAGTATCTGCTCTTGACCACTGTCAGAATAATACCTGGGGCTTACGTATTTTTTATTTTTGTCCAGAATGGCCATGCTCAGTTTTCTGTGTAATATACTGTAACCACTGAAAAGAAATTTCCAACCATTAAGATTTCTCACCAAGGCAAGGATGCAAACCTGTTTTTCAAAAGAAGATAAAAAATTGAAGTAGATTTTTTTCTCTTGAAGCAATGTTACACAAGATATATTTTTAATAGAAATATTCCTGTTCTATTTTATTACAAAAATGGGCATGTTATCAAAATGCTTTGCACTTTCCGTAGGTTATGGTGTTTTTTGAGCCATTATTCCTTGGCCTGCTCTTGGAGCTATTATGGGAAATTGGATGCAGAATAATGGTTTCTCATGTTCCATCCAAGTTCTTCAGCATATGTTCTTTTGCATTTGCTAGGTGCCAGTGCAATTATTTTGAGTGGAAGAAGCACAAAAAAATTTAGATGAGGCATAGCTAAAACGTTTTCATGCATCTATCAGAGATAACAGTTAAAGGATACTTCTGTGAATAGCAGTAAGTCTGTCTAATTAAAACTGGATTACTGACCTCCTGCTCAGAATCAGATTGAAGACTTACTTTAGTGCACAGTACCAAATTCAGATTGTTCTAAAACTTTTCCTGTCATTATTTAGTGATCGTAAACAGTAAGGGCTACTTTTGGCTTTACCTTTGACTGCCCACGTATTACAGCTGTACTGCCTGTGAAAGTGTGACTTTGAGATGAATATTTCTTTTTCTCTGATAAAAATGAAGGAAAAGCAGACAGAAAACGTGAAACATCTAACTCTGAAATCAGACTGAAAACTAAGAAGCTGGAGATAAAAATCTATCTGATATCTTTCTATCTTTGTAACTTGGATGTGATAGAAGAGGAGAGGGTTCCTTTCATGAAAAAAACCAGTAGGAGGAAGAAAGAAAATAAGTGTGAAGAAGATAACTTGGCCATTTTAATGGCAACCAGGAGATTAGAAGAAAAACACTAATTACTCTCTGACTGGTATTTGGAGAAAGAAAATCCTCATTCTTGAGCAATGCAAACATCAGAATCTCAGGTGAAACTATGGTGCTGCATTTTCCTTGAGACAGTACATGGTGAGGTGGCTTTAAACAAAACAACAGTTTTTTATCCTGGTTGAAATTTGACTGATCAGTGGTGAATACAATTTTGAGCTTATCAACAAGTCATCAAGATCACTGTGTCTGGTTACGTTACAACTAAGAAGGAAACCAGAAGCACTGGAACTAATGTTCCAGACTTTGTGGAAAATAACAGAGCATGTATACCCATGTCTTGAACCTGCTTAAACCATGTTTCAGGAAATGAATAATAAAAAACCAAATCTATTATATATAATATAAACTTCAATATATTTCCATGTGTCTCCTGGGCTGGGTGTGGAAGTGGGGAATCAACTCTGGCAGTCAGTGGTGGTCTGCAGTCAGCTACCTGTGGGACTCAGGTACACCCCGTGCTGCTCAAATTGTGAGATCTGGGCTTGCCATGAGATATTATCAAAATAAAGAGATATGTCATGTGCTTGGAGAGGTACAAAATAAGGCAGTTCTCAAGCAGGAGGCTGAGGTATATATTTCGTCCTGTGTTTACCAAGTGCATTTGCACATGGAGTGCTTGGCTGCCACGTGTGCAGACTCCTTTGGAAGCATTTTCCATCTGGCATGCTCACATGTGAAAAAAAAAAACCCTGGAGATTCCACCCCCATCACTGAAATGGAACATCTCTTTGTCTCTTATAGCTTTCAGCAAGACTTTTATTAAAGAGAGGAGAGGAAAAAATGCAGACAAGGTGCTTTCTATCATTTCATATCAAGAGCTGCAGCCAACAAGACCACAAATGCCTCAGATGGCAAAGAGAAAGGGATTCAGTTTCACCTTGACTCCTTCTTTCCACTAACAACCTCCCCTTTATCTGCAGCACTGTAAGATCCATCAGCTGCTTCATCCAGGCCTACTAAGAATTAAGTCACTTTATATGTGGAATAACAGTAAAATAAACTGAGGCTAGGATTTCTTGATACTGTTTGCTGCCATAGTTAGAACTGCATGTGAAATATCAGCCACCTTCTTCACAAAAGTAGCAGAAAATATTTTTCAATATGGTTTGTAACAACATTCTCTCTTATAATATATCAGTCACATCAACAGCAAAATGGAAAAAAAATCATTGAAAAATATACATGACAGGATGGGCATCCTAAACCTCATCAATGATGATGTAGGGGAGATATATCTCCTTTTTTCCAAAACTGTAATTATTTTGCAAATGGACCACTGTCTTATATAATGATTGTGATTTTCAGAAGACAATCTTTGGGCAGCACTTTATAATTTCTACAAGACATATACTGAATTGATGTTAGGATAACTAGATCATTTAAACAAATAGGATCTTTTTTGACAGAATTTCCTTGATTTAAATATCCGCTTCACATATTATGTGAAAGGAAGCTGCATATTCAGCAAATTGAGTGCCAAGGCCTGTTTAAAAGACTGGCTGTTGTGCCTATCACTGACAGTGAAAGTCTGAAATTTCTATTGTATTTTGTTCACATTTTGGTGATAGGTACATTTAACATTACCTTTAAATGTATTGGAAATAAGTCTAGCTCTTATTTTTGAGAAGGAATTTTTGGCTTCTCCTGTCTACTGTCCCCTCCTAACTCTATACAAGCCATGTTTCTCAAGACACTGGAAAAAACAGGTTAGCATATTTTTCATGAAGAAGTATTGAACTTCTGCCCATTAACTGGGTTTCTTCAACTCTCCTGCCTGGCACCACACAGTGTGCCAGGCTGTGGCTGGGCTGACAAGGCTTAGTTGTTTCTCATTATAAAAAAAGCATAATCAGCTGGTGCAGTGAAAAAAAATATAGGTTTATCAGAAATAAAGAAAACAAATTATTAACAGGGAAATGATCCATAATTGCTCATGATTGAAGTCTTTAAGAATTACTTGTAGGAGAAGAAAGCAATTGCATAATAAATTTATCTCCCTGGTTTGTTCTCAGAACATGAGTGAATTGGGGCAAAACTTTCCTGTGAACCAAAATACAGAAATGCTGATCATGCTCTTCAGCGGGCCTCTTTAATGTGCTTGTACTGAATTGAATGCTACCACCAATTCATTTTGTAATGGACGAAAAAGAAGGTGGCAACCTTGTGAAAGTATCCTTTTATCAGATAAGACAGAAGACAGAAAATGAATTGGAAAAATTATTTTGAGACCTCTCCCCTCACTAGTCTCCAAAAAAATGAATGCAAATCTAATGGTATTGTTTGAAGAATGAAAAAATACGGGCATAAGAAAGTACTCTCAGCTTACCAGAACCAGGCCTGTCACAGAAACCATCATTGTGTCCTTCTCTACATCCCTTTCCAATATATTTCAGTAGTTGCTGTGCTCTGTTTTCCAGCATCCATGCTTCACCACAGGGGAGTCTGCAGGTCTGTTTTGGCTGAGGAATCCATGGTTTGCAGGGATAAGAGACAAAAGGACAGCAGAAAATGGCAAAAAGGCAAGATAAATCTTGTGGTACCCTCTGATCTCCATGGTGTGCCGTCTGCCAGCAGTTCCCCCATGCAGAGTGCAGATGCACACACATGAAT
Organism: Passer montanus; assembly: GCF_014805655.1. NCBI lineage: Eukaryota > Metazoa > Chordata > Aves > Passeriformes > Passeridae > Passer > Passer montanus. Next base: position 10,062,946 of record NW_024364270.1, read on the forward strand.
ACACACAGTCAGTCTCCCTCCTCCCTGCAGTTGGCTTTGCCATGCCACCTGTGCTTATACCACAGGAAGATATTCCTTGTTCCTAGGCTTGCTGAAAGGAGGGGAATGAGGGATGGAAAAGGAGGCTGCTGTCTGGATGCAGGGCCAGAGGGGTTCTGTCAGGCAACTTCCTCACAATGACTGTCTCACTGTGCCCACCCCAGGTCAGGGGAGACTGTTGGTCACAGGCTAATATTGGTAATTGCACAGGATATGTCACTTTGTGTGTCTGATGGAAAAACTGCCATGGTAATTACTTATCCACATACTGTATACACAGTGACTTATAGATTTCTCATGAGCAATCAAGACTCTGGACAGAGAAGGATTAGAGACAAAAATTCATATATATTTGGACATACAGTTATAGATGTAAAAGGCTGATGCCTAGTTGTTCTGGGTGCCAGAATAGTAATGATCACAGAGCTGAGGTTATATCATGTTTGTATTCTAATATCCCAGTTTTAATGTCTAATAACATTCAGATCTTTTTCTCTGATCCAGAAAGAGTTTCTGTCCAAATATAACTTTATTTGTAAACTTTGAAAAATAATGGTTCTTGGGGTTTTTTTCCCATCCTCAAAAATGATTCAGGTCCATATTTTGATCATGGGCTGCTGAAAACAGGATTTTAATCAGACTAAATCTGCCTGCTTTCTGTCAAGGCATGCCCAAGGAGTGGCATCAGCAACTCTTCTGTTAAAAGTGGATCCAACCTATATATATATATATCAGGAGTTCATTTCTGTACAGTAACAGAGTGTAGGACAAAAAATATTTCTGCCAGAGAAAGTGAAAGAAGTGAGCTCAGTGTGAGAAAAAACAAGGAATGTGGGTGAAGAAGGAAAGTGTGGTGTGCTATACCTGGGAATTCTGAGAGAGATAGTGAGGGAGGACAAAAGGGTGAGTTATGCATATCTCTGATCAAAAAGACATTACTATGTTTTAGTTGCTTTTCATTTTTCTCACCATCCTTTGGCAGTTGCTCTGCCTTCTGGGAAGGCCCATGGCCGTATTTTGTTTCTGTGAATGTTTTCTGTCAGCTTATGGTGAATGTTTCTTGCACTCATTGACTGAGCTCCTTGCAGTGTATCTCCAAGGGCTGCATAGTGTCACGTAGTCGTTTATTTTCTCTAGGCTGCCAGCATCACCCTCAATGATTCAGGGAACAGGGCTTTTGTTTAACTGTTGTCTCTCTTGTTCAGTGCTGCTTGAAACGTAATTGCAAATTTGTCTTTACTCTTTTTTTTTTTGTTTTCTGACTGAAAAGGGGGCAGATAACGATCCCTGATGCTACACAATATTCAGTAAGAACAGAGACATTTCAGTACTTTTTTACAAGTACTCCCTGTCTGCCATTTCCTGTTAGTGTCCTTGCTCTTAACCAAATGTTGCACTCTCTGTTTCGCAATATGAATATTTTAACTCCTGAACTGCCCAGGGCATTCCTTCTGCTGCTGGCTCAACTTTGCTTATGGTTTTAATGGCTCAGATTAAACCCTTTCTGAATATTTTCTCACTTGTATGAATGGGTTTTTCTCTGTTTATGGTATTGCGTCATTGCTGACGTGACACAATCTTTTCCTAAAATGTGTTTATATTCCCTATCATCAACTTGGTGTGGCCACACAAACCATGTACATTCTGTCCTTATTATTGACTAAACTTAACATCTCTATCAATTCACTCTAGTCCAGAGATTATACAAATTCTAGAGCTGACACTCGCAGCCTCATATTTGGAATCAGGATCATGAGAACATCTTTGCTTGAGCTTCTAACTACCACCTGCAAATAACTTTTCTCTGGCAACTTAATTATGCATTGTAATTGATTTGGAGCCTATGAAGAATAGATATTATTGTGAAATGTGATATTACAGATTATATACTTTACTAATTTTTAAGTCCTACATTACATTATTGTATTTAATAAAGGAAGAAGAAAGTTCTTTTTAACTTAGGAAGTTACTCCCAAAGTCTTAAGAAGTTGATTTTTTTTTTTGGTTAGCCAATACTGTGGAATCTGAGGATATGAAATTACTTCCCCCCTTCCTTCCTTGTCCTGCCCCCTCTTCCCCCCCAAAAAAGAGATCAAACAGTGGAAGATGGGACCTATGGATACTCCAAGCATTTGTAAATGAACACATGAGAAGAAAGAAGGAGCACCACCTTACAGTCTTTTTAGATTGTTCTTTATCAGGGTGGTCCTATCTAAAGGGAAGTAAGACTGTGAACCATCCTAGCCAGTGTGGGTATGTGAAAGCAGGTGCCTCTTGACCTATATGACCTCCTTCTACACAAGGTGACTGTTTAGTGGATGAGGGCAAGACTATGAAAGTTGTCTACCTAGATTTTAGAAGTTTTTGACACTCTCTCCCACATAATTGTCAAGCAGAGATTAGATGCTCATGACATGGATAGGTGTGTTCTCCTCTGGTGAAAAAGTGGCTGGGTGTATCAGCCCTGAAGGTGGTGGTAGATGGAGTTAAATACTGTTGGTGACCAGTCACTAAGGGTGTTTCCAAAGGCTCCCAAAGTATTGGAGCCAGTCCTATATAATATCTTTTATTGATAATATGGATGCAAGGATCAAGGGCATGCTCAGTAAGTTTACAGATGGAAGGCTGGCAAGCATGGAAGGACATGAAAGGCAGGAAGGCTCTGCAGAGGGATCTGCAGGCTGGATCAATGGGCTGAGGACAATTGTGTGAGGTTCAAGAAGACAAGGTGCTGAGTCCTGCACTTGGGTCATGACAGCCCCATGCAGCACTACAGGCTGGGGACAGGATGGCTGGGAAGCTGCCCAGAGGAAAAAGAGGCTGTGTAAGCCAGTAGACAGCCAGCTGAACGTGAGCTATCAGTGTGCCCAGGTGGCCAAGAAGACCGATGGCATCCTGGCTTGTACGAAGAATAGTGTCACCAGCAGGATTAGGGAAGAGGCTGTGACCTACTTGGCACTGGTGAGGCCACACCTTGACTGCTCTGTACAGTTCTGGGCCCCTCATTAAAGAAAAACATTGAGGTGCTGAAATGTGGCCAGAGAAGGGCAACACAACTAGTAAAGGGTCTGGAACACAAGTCTGATGTGGAGTGGCTGAGGGAGCTGGGGCTTAGCCTGGGGCAAAGGAGGCTCAGGGGAGATCTTATCACCACTCTCTACAATGACCTGATAGGAGGCTGTGGCCAGGTGGGGTTGGTCTCTTCTTCCATGTAACAAGTGAAAAGATGAGAAGAAATGGGCTTCAAATTGTGCAGGAGAAGTTTAGATTGGGTAGTAGGGAAAATTTCTTCACCAAAAGGGCTGTAAAGCACTGGAACAGGCTGTCCGAGGAAGTGGTTGAGTCACTATCCCTGGAGGCATTTGAAAGACACATAGATGTGATGCTAAGCATTATGGTTTAGTGATGGACTTGGCAGTGCTTAGGTAACATTTAGACTTGATGATCTTGGAGGTATTTTCAAACCTAAATGATTCTGTGATTGTCTATGCTATTCTTTCCTGGAAATGTTAGCTCTAATAAGTAATATTTTAAATAATACTTTACAGAATCTGAATGCCTTTAATATTAGTAGCATAACAGACCTGTACATTTTGTTGCATAACATTAGTAAGAAGCAGAATTGATGTGAATGGTGAATATTTTCTATGTATAGATCTCACTGTATGTGCATCATGATGACATTCAATAAGACTTTATTGATAGGGCCAAAATATGGCTCAAACCCTGCTGTGGTGAATCTAGAAACAAGTTTGGGAGAGTTAACTTCCTCCAGAAAACAAGGATGAATTTCTTAGTTTAACGCATGAGATTCAAAACCTGCAAAAATCAGACTAGGTAAAATTCCCTTTTGTGTATATTTAAAAGGAGAAATAAAGAGAAGTTTGGTGTCCTTCCAAAGATATCAGGTATTATTGTACAGTACATGTGACACAGAACATACCAAAAAAGACCTATTAATGAAGTGACTGACAGCTTCATGCTACTATTACACAGTTCATGATCAAACATGACAAAATGGTCCTTATGAACATCACACCATTTGCAGACCTACTTGCAAGGAAATGAGAAGTTTTAGATGTGATGAAGACACCTTTCATATCAAATGAAGAGCTCCAGAGAGACCCCTCCTCAACCTAAGAAGACACAGAGATTGAGAGAGTCACAATGCAGTCCACTTCAGGACCTGGAATAACTTAATGTATAGCAAACAACAGTGCTGCAGGGCAAACAGTGCAAATAATTAGTTGTCTCTCAGTAATCTCCAATTATCATAAATCACATGGGAAATACAATTTGCACTGAACTTTTGGTCTGTGCACACTCATTCTCTGGAGTGATTAATGGGATGAATTAATCTCATCTGATCAGTACTCTGAAAAACCAATGATATTGGTTGGGAAAATCAAGGCTTTTGAAGATGGTAAATTTGGATGAAACCAAGTATGTGATAAAAGAACTGGAGACCTGATTGCAGAGCCTGTTTTCTGCACTTACATGCTATAAGCAAAGGTATATGTACACAACAGTGCCCTTCTATGCCCATTGGCTTAAAGCTATTACTGAGGAATACAAAAATGGGCTTGTTTTGCATGAAAAACAAGGTATGTGGGTCAGAGATATACAAAAACCAACAAGAACAATCTCTATAGAGATAGAAAATCAGCTGTGGTGTGTGGCTTGTCGTAACACCAGGATCAAGCACCACTTCCAGTTATGAGAGTAGCTGGGCTAAGAGAGATGTGACTCATACAGTTCAGTGCAGCTCAGGAATGACTATCAGTGACCTGAGTAACAACTGGTTGTAAGAGAGAGTCAGAGGTGTTTGCCAATAAGCTTATGGGCAGCAGTAGTGGAGAATATTGTTACACCTCCTTGTGTTTCAAGAGACACTTTCAGTTCAGTGTGGCTGCACCATGGAATACCAACTTTTCTTTGTTTTGCCTTGGCAGAAGTTAAAATGTGACAAAGGAGAATACAACCACATGAGGGAAAGTGTCTCTACCTTAGCGTTCACTGAGAATATCTTCAAAAGGCTGCTCTCAGAAACACTAACAGGAGACCAGCTGGTGCTGACTGCATGTGACAACCTCCCCAAGTTGAGACAGAGCAGTCACACAACATAAAACTCCCTGACAGTAAATCATACATTACCTAGTTCTTCTTGGCTTTCAGCCATGCTTTTTTTTTTCTTCACTGGGTTATTTTAGGACTACAGGAACCCATGTTTCCTTCTAATCAGATCTCTGTAGCCAAGTGCTCTGGAAGTCCTTGGGCTTCAAAAGATGGAAGAGTGGAGGAAACACAGTCGGGGAGCCTCTGACAGACAGACTACATCTTGATGCTGAAAAGACAATAATCATGTGAACATCCAGGAAACAGAATAACAGCCAGAGAAAAGCAGAGGGAAAAAATTCATAGAATACTAATGTTATTGTTCTTTTATGTATCTAGAGTAGTAGTTATGAATCTAAAACTTAGACTCAGAAAAACAGAGCCTGCTCTTTGCAGCACATTGGGAACCAGCATGCTGATTAATTAGCAGTGAGAAACAGTAAAAAGAAAACTCAGTGGTTGGAGTGACATGAAAGAGATTTACAAATATTCAGTTAAGTTCTACATGTTTTAGTAAGTTTTGTTGCCTTCCTTATAATGAAGGAATTCGCAGCAAAGAAGGAGTCGCTTCTTTACCATCAGAGCCTCAACTTAGTGCAGTGCCCGTGTGCCCAGTGGGTAGGTGTAAGTGTAAACAAGAGACCTGTGACCACTGATAACACAGATGTGCATTTGAGCAGTGGCTTTGAGGCTGAAGTTAGAACATGAGCATGCACAATACTTAGGAACATCACATAAACACATGAACATGTGGATTCCTAGGGGTTAAAGGAATGATAAAGGCTTATTAAAGCTGTCTGGATTGGTAGGAGTTGTCATGTTTGATGTAGGCAGCAGGAAGAAGTACTAATATTTTAAAGTTCTGTGTGGTTTTATGTTCACTTACTGTCATCTGAGTTAAATTCTGACTGACTGTTCTGGTGTTAGTACTTGTGTTGCCACTTTAAATCAAATTCTGCCTTGAAATACAAGACTTTATGAGTCTTAAAGTATCTTTACTGGAGTTCGTCTTTCCTCTATTGTATAGTGCCATAGTTCATGTGGCTACAAGACTGGATGGAGTAACAGTGCATTTGTTATGTAATACATAACAAGTGTATTTCGTCACTTAAACTTACTTTGGTGACTGCTTGAAGCTTTTTTTTTGGAAAATAAATAGTGCAGTGGACTCAAATGTTGTCTCCAACTTTTTTACATGAGGATTCAGCTTTTAGACTCCTATCAGCATGTTTGATATTAAGATAAACTTTACATTCTTTACAAACAAGATCTCCATTGATTCATATTAAATAGTGGTGAGTGGTGTGTCCTGCATATCATTGTGATCTTTGCAGAAATATGAATGAAATGTCATTTGAAAATGGTCACAGAACCACAGCCGTTCTCTTTTGAATATTTCCTTAATTAATTGTGAATTTTAAAAAAAATCTGTTGCTGTGTTTCTCAGAGTGGAATTGTCCCCTAAGACATCTCAGGAGGATCTTTGTGTGCTGTCTAAGCTCACAGAGTAAACAGAAGTTGTTCCTGTCTCCTAGGATTGTTTCTGCCCTTTTTTCCCCCCCTCTCACCAGGACACTGTTGCTTTTTATTCCTTCTGTTGTGTCTTTCAATGATACATACAAAGAGCAATCCTTGGTAATCAGGACTCTGCAGCATCTGGCTACAGCAGAGGCTTAAAAGTTGTCAGAAAATCAAAGCCCATTTTTGTGTAAGTGACATTAGCTATCAGGACAAACACAAACTCTGGGGAATCAGCAGTGTTCCTGGAATTGTGGCACCTTGTGCACAGAAACACAGAACTAGGCAAAGCTTTTCTGATGGCACCAGAGCCAGCAACAGCTTGCAGGTCTGTGGAACAAGCTCAGGAGATGGATGCCAGCAACAACTAATTGCCTTCTGGAAATAAAAAGGGGCAGCAAAAGAGGAGTAGGATCCTAGAAAACCACTTCAAGTCTTAAAAATGGTTTGTTTCAGTTTGAGAATCTGGCTAGTCTATTTCCTTGAATTATTTCTTCTGTTATCACTTGGAGAAATGTAAGGAGAATGACTCAATCCTCCAGCATCTTACATGAGTCTTAGTCATTGTCAATCACAAAAAAGTTACAGTCTGCTTCTCATGCTGAATTGAAACACTTCCTGAGAGAATAGGCATACTTGATGCAATGCTGAGTCACTCTCAGCTGCTCACCATTATTAGGTATTCAGCACTGCTAAATTGATACAATTAATTTTCCTGAAGTCCTATAAAAGTCTCTTTATCCTCCTGACATCCCAATATTATCTCTATTCTTTTTTATTGTGGTAGTCAGTTTGCTGCTAAGACATTATTTCTTCTCTTTTTTATTATGGTAGTCAGTCTGTTGCAAAAACAAAGACAAGCCAGCATTTGCTCTTGCTTTTGTATTCGAATCCCAAAGAGCAATTTTTTTTTATTCTCATGTTTTCCACTTATTTGTGAATCACTGCATCTTTAAGAATATGAATCTGTAGAACATGATGCTCTTAGGTATAAAGTGAAAGGATAAAACCTCTTAGCAATCTCCTGAAAAGTCATAGAAAAAGAGCCACTGGAGAGGCTGACCTACATACCGGATAGTGTCCCTTAAACAAAACAAAACAGTTTGGATATTTTCTGTGAATTATTGAGGCATACGTTACCATTAAAGACAAGACACACAAGTATAGTCCAGAATGCTTTCTATTTAACATTTTATTCTTTGGTTTGGTTCACTTTTCCAACACGAAGTGATCAAAGGTTATTACACTTACTCCCCTGATTTGCAAAAACTACCTTTTGTTTTCTTTTTCAATGCCCATTTCATATGATTTTTGGTCATGGGTTATTTAAAGATATAAAAAGACAGTTTGAAAAAAGCTATATTTAAAAATAGTTTGTAACCTATCCCTCTGGAAAAGAGCATGGTCAGATAGGTGTTCTCTACAGTGAGAAGAACTGGATGAGGTATGTACCCTGATCCTGGAGTTCGAGATACTGTAATTCTGCCTGGTAAAAGCAGAAAGCAAATTTAAGACAGGAATACTTTGATCCTGGAGTTGGATGTGTCTTAGCTTATCTCACCTGCTGGTGAGATACCAGGATGTACCAGGAGAGACTGATTTCTTGAAAAGCATGTAGCAAAATGTGGCTGGCCTCATTTTCTAAATCAGCAGGCAGTGTGCTCCATATACATGCACACTCTAGGGATTCCAGATGTTGGAGTCCCCCAGAGGAGGTTTCTTGGGGGAATAGGTTTTATGTTTTGCACTCCATGAACAAACTTTCCAGACCTCTCACCTTTATAGAACAGGTATGTATTTCAAGCTGAAGTCAAACTCCCCTTCTTCTCTGTCTGAAAAACAATTCCTGTTAAACCATGGAAAACTATTGTTAAGTCCTTAACAAGGTAGACAATTTGCACTCTCTTCTACTGCATTTCACATGAATGAAAAAAACATTCCTACACTTTGGGAACAGCTAATGTCAAAAAGAGGCTTTCCAGAATTTAAGCTACCTAAGACACAACAGCAATAAACTTTCCAAAAAAAAAAAAAAAAAAAAAAAAAAAAAAAACAAACCCAAAAAAAACCCAACTTGTCAAGAACTTCTGTACAAGTGTCTCTGTCCAAGTTCCACAATAATGTTATGAACAACTGTGTGAAGACTGCAAATTATCTCTTCTCCAGGAATAGCACTTTCCTTTCCTCTCTCAGCCCATTCGTTTTCCTCAGTATGCTTCCTTGACCTCCACTTCTTTTACTTGAACACTGCAAATTTCAAGGTCTAGGCTAAAATAAAGACAGAGCTAACAACATGACTAATGAAATAGAGACCAAATTTTTCTTATGAACAATGCAGTATTTGTTGTTAAAAGTCTTTGTTTGTTTAGAAGCTTGACTCAATGCAGGCAGTGAACATCAGTGATTCCAAGAAAAGGGGTAATGTGTATTGCAAAAAGGATCCCAGAAAGGATAGTGCATTTATTCTATGTAGATTGTCACGATCTGTTCAGACCAATAAAGAAATAAATGGTGTGACAGCACCAGTCTTTTCGAGTAGAGCTTCTCCTCAACAACTTCTGTGACCTGTTTGCTTTAAGTGGGAGGGATTTTTACAGATGAAGCCCTCTTACAGCACTATGATTTGTCTACATGGAGCAGTACATGTCCTTATAAAAATTATATAAGACCCTCCCAAAGTACCATTGTGACTCCAAGTTTCATGTAAATTGGATTCTCAGAGTAAATGTGCACACCTTCATTCTATGGCAAAAGGCTATTAGTATGTGTTGAATTTTTAAAAAATAGTTAATATAATTGAAGTTCACACTTTCCAGAGTCTCATTTTACTATATGAAATAACATTTGGAAGTTCAGCTATACCGGTGTTGGATCCCAGACATTACTTTTGTGTCATTGTGTAGAAGGCAAATTTCCCCATTTCTTGGCTGAAAGTTTTGCATTATTAGAGACATCCTGAGAAAAGCTCAATAAATTTTCCCCCTTTTGGTAGTTCTGCTTTGGGGAATGATACTGTTGGTGCTTTGCTGTCAAAACTTTACATTAAGAAGATGAAAAAATAAACTTCTACAACAAATTCATGGACTGCTGAAGGTCTTTGTTACATATCTGTGCTGACACCTTGAGGGTAACCAAAGCCATGTGCTCTAAATTTAGAAACCTATAGTCACTAGAGAACTACCTTATCGTAATGTACTGCCCATTTATTAAAAGAAAGAGAAACAAAATCATTGTGATAAGCTAGAAAATAAGATGGAGGCTCACACTGCCTTGTGTGCTCAGGTGCTAACTTTTAGCCATACCAAGGGCAGGCTTGGAAAGCTAGTTGTGCTCTTCTGAAAACAGACAGTGGAGGGAGAAGGTCCACTGTTTATATTCCTCATCTAGTGGAGAAAATCTACATTCAGTTTCTTACTCTGCCACAACCCCAAAAGCTTCAATGATCCTAGAAAGATCTTTTTCTTGAAAATTAAGAGACATCCAAAGTATTTGCCCCTGCAAAGGCAAGTACCTTCTCTTGATCTTTCTTGTTCTGACATAAATTCACCATAAAACTGTATTCTGATATGCACTTTAGAAACTCCTTTTTTTTTAATGTAAGCACTGTAGATAGGCAAAATGAAATTGCTTTGTGGATTGAGTCTTTCTAATACCTAGACAAGAACATAGAGTCCTATATGCCTTTATAATTTTGTGAAGTCTGTGTGAAGGATAGGCAGAATTGCAGTCTTGACACTTAATGTGGAACAGGAAATGTTCTCCAGCTAGTGCCTCAAAAGAGTAGAAAAGAAATGACAGCATCAGGATGAGACCTTGGCACCAGACTTTCTTGGCCGCCTGCAGGAAGGGAATTGTGCTGCAACTGTTCTATATAGGACTTGTGCTTCTCTCTTAATTGGAAATTGTAGGTTCTCCTGGGTTGGTAAGGTGCCTGTTACCTGCATTGAAGGTCCACATGATTCAGATACAATTTGGGCCTCCAGTTTCCTTTGAAAGGAGACTCGTGTATGACTATCTAGATAGAATGAGCTTCTTTTTGCATGCATATGAATTGCATTTATATGCAATGCATATTGCGCATACATACCAATATGTATTTATACCTCTGTGGGATGTAACTGCAAAAGATTTTCTTTTTGCTATATCTGGACATGTTGATTTGCAATGAGCTGCTTCTGAAATCTCATTCTGATCATCATTTACAGGTATCCACTGTTTGTCTTGCTTATGAGACAAAATTTCACAGGAATTTTAGACCCTCAGGAACCTGCAGGTGCCAAAGTCTCCTATTGACTCTGGAGAGTGCTCTGCAAAACAAGGGCTAGCCAGTCCAGCTGGGGCATGCAAGGCAGTGTAGAAATTTTATTAATTGAAATTTTATTCAGTGATTATCTCTTAAGTGACCATGAAGATTGTCATCTTCTTCTCCATACAGTACTCTGAGTGCTGTATCTTCCCAAGATAAACATTGCTGCTCTGTGTTGAGGTTGGACAAGGTTATGTTGGAGTGAACTGCTTAGAAAAAATACTGGAGACCCATGCCACCCTCTCCATCTGTTTGAACGTGTAACTATACTCTTGGTTTACAATGCTGTTACAACCCTGGGCTTTCTTCAGATCATGTATCCACCAGCCCTGGACTACAGTTGGTTTTTTTGGGTTTGTTTCTACTAAAAACAATATGATGATCAGAATGAAGGCAATACATCAAAACTCACTGAATATTAAATATAGTTCTCCTTTATCACATTCAGAAATTATAGTAAAACAAAGCCTTTATGACACTTTTGTATACTGTCAACTGGAGTCACATGAGAGCAACATGTCATTTGCTGTTTTGTCAGACCTGACAGCTGTTGAAGAATTTACACTCATTTTTGGTCCTTAGGGAGCTTTAACATATCTGCAACAGAGAAGAAGACACTGTGACACAGTTTCAGTTTGTTTGCCCACTGACAGGTTTTCAGGAACTAAACAAAAAGTAACAACACTATCTAGTGTTGGGGCTGTTTCTTCCACTTTATGTGTACCACAAACATCACAGTGCCCTTGCACACTCAATGAAACTCCATCTAGTGTGCCATTCCTCAGCAATCAACATTGATTCCTAACACATCTGCTTAGATTTGTCATTAATCCCTCTCTGCTTCATCTGTATTTATCAGTGTTTCAGAAATTTGTGTCACCTAGTCTCATACTCTAGCATGTCTGCACAATTGACTTGATAATCTGAAACTTGTAGGAAAAATCAGCAATGAAATAAAATAACATAGATATATTTAGATATGACAAATGCACTGTGACTAATTGTGCCTGTCAGCATAGTCATGTCATTTTATATCCTAGATTTCCTAGTACCCCTTTAGAAGAAAGCCCACATTGTATTGAAGGAAAAATTCCTAAGAAGAAAAGTAAAAAATATTGAATTGCAGCAGCATTTAAATCTATGTTTGCAACATTGCAATAAGGATAGGTAGACTAAAGCAGAGCTAATGCAAGTCTATGAACTTTTCCCTCTCTGGCACATGAAGATTTCCCCAACCCCTCCCCTCACTAAATACTTTTTAAGTTCCTGAAAGCTTGTGTTTTATGCTAGGACATGGTGATCCATCCACATGCTGTTCTGGCAAAGCAAATATGCTTTTACTTCTGGAGCATATACCTGGTAATTCACTTCTTTCCTCTTCCCCTTTAAGTTCATTCAAGGAAATTTCCTGGGGAATTTAAGAGTCATCTGCTACCCCATTCACTCAAGGTAAAATGATACCTATGAATATTTCTCCAGTGAAGGTCTAAAGTCATGAACTACTGTATTCTTTCTGCAGATAAACTTGAATGCCACAGAGACAGCAACAGGAATTATCCCAGACTATGAACAGAGTTTCTTAACCAGGTCTGTGGTTTTCTTCTTCTTTTTATTTCTCATTCTCTTCCAAAGACGAGCTGAAGTTCATATGATTTCAAGATTAATGTTTCAGACCCCCTGCAAAATATCTAAGATTGATCATTAGGTAATAGAGTCCTTAAAAAAAGATAAAGATATTCATTAGATAGGCTTTTAAGGCTAAAATAAATTTTCTATATACATAGCAATACTAAAATACCTTAATAAAATAAAGGATTTGGGGGATTTACACAAGTAAGAGGTATAGTTGAGATGGACAGTCAGCGTCGAGATATCCCATTTTTCCCTTATTTCCACATTTGTGTTCATAGTCTGCCTGTTTGTGTTATCACAATAAACCTAACTTCTGTGCTGATTTGTGATAACAAGGTGAGGAATAAGAACTGGAAAAAATAACAAGAAAAAGAATTCTGAGCCTGTCTTTTTGTTATTATTTGGTTTGATTTCTTTTCTATAAAGTTTTCCTTAATGTTTTTGCTTTTCAGAAAGCTTTACCCACCACAAATCTTGCTTTTAAAAAGGCCCCCTTCAAAGTTTCTTAAGCTTCTCATTCACATGGAGACAACAGTTTGGGAAGGGCAGACATCTCGGTGAAGCACAGTCCCTCCCTCCTGCCATGGCATCCTGATGTACTGCCCCAGCTTGGAAAATCTGCCCTTTGTGGCTGATTCCTTCCTTTCCCTGAATCAAATATGTAGCCAGCTGAAATCATGTTGGGTCATCCCTGGAGCTGTGGGAAAAATTAATTTCCAAGTCATTTTCTCTATACCATCTACAATGAACAGTAACATTTAAAAAAAATGGGAAGTAATTAGGACTTCAAATTAATGGATTTCCTACCTCAAGGTGGACTTTATTATCAAGAACTGCTTTATTATCAAGCTTCTGACTGCTCAATACAGTTAGAGTCCTAGATTGGATGCTGGCAGAGACCTATGAATTTTATTAATGATTGAATAACTAATGAGAAAATGCTGTAGAACTTGCAGATTTTTAAATAATTCACACTTACCTTAGAAGACTTCTGCCCTCTTTTTCTGATTGCAGACAGATTATACTTCAACTGAGACATTTTTCTACTGATTTGGTTTTTATACAATATTTTTTAATGCTGCTCTGGAAATCAAATACTTGGATGACACAATAGGCCACCTTCAAACAGTGTGGACCACAGCACAATCTGTTTCATTTCAAGCCAAGATACCCCAATTGATGATAATCATAGAGTCACTGAATTTATTGCTATTTATAAAATTAGTCACCTGCAGCATCATCCTGGATGAAGTCTAGTGGTTGAAACAATGTTGGAACAGTGCTATCAGCACATGAAATATAGAGAATGTGGTGTCTCCCTTAGGTGCTTGGAAGTGGCACATCTCTTACTTGAGCATGGGGAGTCCTTTTCCATTCATTCTGAACCAAATACAAAAAGACAATAAAATCCTTTAAAGAAAGAAGATATTTTGTTTCCATAACAAAATTTTATATATTTCCATTCTTTTCAGGTATTGAAAATGACAAAATTGCAGTTAGATATTTGAAAGATTAATATCAAAAATTTTCAGACCCAAAGGACTTGACAAAAGGCAATTATACATGTACTTTTGTGGTCCAAAATCTTTCTAGCATATCAGGTTATACAAACCCAGAAAAATAGATCCACAGAAAATGATGGCATTAATCTAGTATATGATTTCTGTTTACCCAGAGTAATCATGACTTCTATCTCCATGTTGTTTTGCAAGCAAAAAAATAATGACTTTCTCCTACTTAACTTTCTGTAGATAATATGAAAGAGAGAAAGATTTTGCAGTTTACAATTTACTATGATGACAATTGCATTAGCAGTTTTATTTTCCTCCAGAGGCTGCACACAGTGCTATCATGACGTGATCTCCTGCAGCATTAGTAGTAACAACTTGATGCAGAGCTCCAATAATTCTCACTCAGTGATGTAAAATTTACATTCACATCAGTGAAAACAGAATTTGTCCTACTGAAGTTCTTTTCTCTTAGTAGCTGTTTGACCTGATGAGGCAGAAGATGCATTGTGCCACTAACAGAGATGCCACTTTACTGGATATGAATCAGTTAACCAGTGCTGTGCTAAAGCTGTTAGCATTAAGGTCTGTCAGCTGATTTAGTTCAAAGCAATGTAGCTTAAATGTCAAGTATATATATATATACACACACATACATATGCACATATATATTTACATCTGCAATTTAAAAAGAGGATTGTTTAGAAACAGCATACTGTACCTTGCACAACACAGACCTGAAAAGTGAGCTGATGATGCAGGCATCACCAAAATAGTTTTAATGGACTCATTTAATGCACATGTGACTCTCAGTGTCAGAATGTACAAGTCTGGCAAAAAAAGCATTTATTTCTGGAAAAAAAAGTGCTTGATTTTCATTTTACTTAGTGTTGCAATTCTGTGTAAACAGACAACACTATGTGTCAAGAAAAAAGGTGGTTCTGCTGAAGAAAGTTGCTTCATCATTAATTTTGGTTAATTGACTAATCTTCTAAAAAGTCATGGAACCAATAATGGAATGGAAAGAGTCAGTGAGTTCATGTAAGTCTGAAATATCATGAGGAGCTGACACCGCTTTGATTGGGACCCTAATTTATACACCTCTCATTGCTGATCTAGGCCAAGATTCTTTTTCTGACTGGCTCATGACTCTAGTTAAAATTGAATAATCAGTGCAGTTTTGGTTTATGCCTGAACCCCAAAAGATAAAGGGATTAAAAATTCAGGCCAGAACAAGCAAAGCAATATTCTTAGGGGGAAGGGGAAAAAAAAAGGAACAAAGATCAAACAAGTATAACTAATTTTTATTTTGCGTTTGCCTGAAATATTTTAGGGATCCCCAAATTAAATTTCTGCGTTGTTTTCAGCTTATTTATACCTGAAGGGAAGTAAGTTCTGAAACAATTAGTTGCATTAAAATTCAGACCAATAAACAAAGTTCTTTTTGAATAATCATGTACCTAACTGTTTATCAAATCTGAAAATAATTCCAAATTAATTTTTGTATGCATAAATTGTGGGCTTTTCTTTTTTTTTAAATTAATTTTTATTAATGTTCCTAAAATAACAGGTACAGAACTCTCTGACCAGAGAGAAAGCTTTTTTTTGGCTCCCATTTTCTATATATTGACTTCTCTCCAGAAATATTAAGGATTTGTCCCATTGCATTGTGTCTTTCTCTTTTAAATCTTCAGGGTTTCAACTAATTGTAGACCCCACCTGCTTTGCGCAGGAGATTGGTCTAGAGACATGCTGGGCTCTCTTCTGATCTGAACAAATTCTGTCTGTATGACCAGTATTGGTAAACACCATTTAAAGTTCTTTTTTTTTTTTTTTGTTTAGTACACCATCTTCTTCATTACAGAAGAAATAAGACACATATTTCACCCATCCCAATAAACAGTCTCCATAATGCAATTTCTTTACTTATATACTGAATTAACATATAACAGAGCAACAGAAATTCACTTATTAGTGTGCCTGAACTCTGACATGTCAGGCTACCATGAAGAGCAAGAAAATTGCTTATTTTACTGGCCTGTTTAGAGAGTCCTAGGCTAGTCCATCAGGGACGTCATTGTAACTTGAGGATTCACACACTTGAGATAACAGCAGCAGCAATTCCACTAAGGAGCATCAATTTTTGCAGTGGGACCCATCACCTGCTCTCCTCAACATCTCCCTAAAGCAGCTGGAAAAATCTATCTGCACTGCGCATGTTAGTGCCAATGAGAGAAAGTGGAAAAGAGATCTCATCTGCTTTGTACCACTTTTAGGAAGGAGTTGTCAGCTTGTTTCCATTGCCCAGAAGGAGAGCCTGCATAGTTACTGTAGTCCAGGCAACTAACTCTTCTATTGCCAAACTTAGACTGTGTGGATCACATCTTCTGTTCCTATCGTAAAGATAAAGCTGAAAATCTACAGTTTAAAGTTTTCATTGTGCATCTCCAAAATCTTGGACTCTTTACACCTGTAAAACATTCCTGTACAATATCCCTGATGAAGACAAAGAATTGAGACACTTATCCAAGTCCAAGGCCAAAATCAAAATTTCTACTTGAGAATGGCCATAAAAGAAAGATCTCAAAAGCTTTCAAGATATCATTAAAGTTATATTCCTATTAGCATTTTCAAGGTGTAAAGGAGATGAAATAATCAAATGCTTTTACATTACCACAATTTAAATACTAGTGTGATAGATACCTAGTTTTGGTGTTAAGTGCATATTTCTCTGCCTGTGAAGACATTAAAGTCCATCTATTGTGATTTTTATTAAGTAGAAGAAGATTAGTGCCTATTCATCTGAAGAGTACAAATAAAAGGAAAAGATGACTGAATTAGCTCAATCAGTTTAATTTCAATTCACATAATAAGTCTGGAGCAGTTTTCAGAACCTAGAAAACAACAGGGAGAGAACCAGAAGCCAACCTAGACTTGCCAAGAATAAATCAGAGCAAAACAATTCACTCTTTCAATGATGGGGTAATAGGTCCTGTGGACAGATGAGGAGAAGAGGAACACATGTACCTTTACTTGAGCAAAGTTTTTGACTCAGTCTCTGTTGATATTCTCATGTCTGAAGTAAGAAAAACATAGCCTTTAATCTGTGGGCACAAAACCACACCACAGAGAAATTAATAAAAATCTAATTATGCTCAGGGCTCTGTGGGGGGGTCTGCCTTAGATCTGCTTCTGTTCAAGGTTTTCATTAGCAAAACAGATGGTGGAATAGTCAAAATGCTCATTAGTTTTGTATCTGACACAATGCTAGGAAGGACCCCAAATGTGCTGGAGGATAGCAGTAAAAATAAAACTCTGCAGACATGGACTGGAAACACAGTAATTCAAGGTAGAAGAGGAATGGGGGCAAGGTTAAGAGAAAGGGCAAGACAGTAAAGAAAACATCAGTTATACAAATTCATTATGATGGTAAATATCAGAAAGTAAGGTCTTTATAAAGATCTTCAGACTTCAGTGGATCACATTGTGTCTGAATCAACAATGTCAGGTTCTTCTGGAGACGAATATTCAGCTCATAGTGTAAAAAGCAGAAATATATCTCAAAAGATATAAGCAAGATCAGAAGTTGGAGAAGCCACAAAGAAGTAAGATTGGACGAATGTGTAATATCAAGCCTAGGAAAGACAGAGAAGGACATTTAGGCAATAAATTTTAACAATATTTAACAACCATTCCTGTTGGTACAAAAGGAAAAATACTTTTATCTGTATCTGCAAAGAATGGGAAAAGAAGAAAGAGTTAAATTGACACACAAAAGAGGAAAGTTACTAGAAATGTTTTCTAATTATAAAGTTAACTGAGCACACTGGGAACACTTGCTAGATTGGGAAGACTGGATCCGCTGTCGCTGGAAGTCTTTAATGAAAAGTTATAATTTTTTCAGAAATAACATTGCCATTGTGAATCTCTAGAGCATTGTGATGAATCAAATTAGTTTGTGGTTTTGGTTCCGCTGGAAAGACACAGCAGAGTAGATAAAATAAGGATTATTTTGTCTCTTGTACATTACTGTAAATTGAATTTTACTTATCTAATGAGTCAGTATTGGACATTAGCACACCATTTCAGTAAGCCTGGACACTTACATGTTGTTACAATTGCATTCAGAAACTCTCCTTTGCTATAAATGAGATAGAACTGGTAGCAGCTACTGCTCATCACTGCTAGTTCTTGATTCTTCTAAATTAGTGCTATGTGTGAACTATTGTTTTTTACATTTATTCTAATTATTTGTGTAGTCTAAATATGTTGGCCAAAGAACAGGGATACACCTGGAGTAAAACAGGAGTAAAAAAGGGTATGTATGAAGACCATTTTTTATACCTATAGGTAACAGTAAAGCTGTTGGCTAAGAATTGGCAGAAGTTTTACCTCTATTAGATTGGAAAGAGCACAAGTGACTCTGATGGCTTTAGAGACATTTAGAGGCATTATAATCCCACTCTGCTCTCTGTCTGCAGTGCAGCCCTCCCTAAACAACCTAGTCCTATGGGGTCAAGGACTAACCAAATCATGAACTCCTGTCTTGTTCTTGGTCCTCTTTCAAACCAAATTCATAGTAAGGTTGCAGTGGAACCTTTTCCCACATCTTTCACTTGAGTGAGGAGGCAGGTTCTCAAGAGCCCCACAGGGCATGCTACCTGTTTGAGTCTTCCCCAAAACTGAGATATCCAGAAAAATCTTTCCTCATTTAGGTCCCATGTGTCTAACACAGGGCAAACTCATGCTGCAGCACTTCCCTCAGCGGGTCCTTACCTAAACTGTTCCTCAGTCAGACCTTTTGCATTTTTACCATCTCAAAACTCACAGGAGAAGGTCTGCAAGTCAAGTATGTATCAAAATGCATTAAGGACTTCCTAGGATTATTATCAGACTGCAAACTTCCCAGCACTACAATAAACTTGATTACCCTCAAACTGTCTATACCACCTTGTCAAAATACACTCAACACCTCACTTCTGTTCCTAAATGAATTAACCTCAGTTCTCTCTCTTTTCCTCTATTTCCCATAATAATACTCTCTTTGTTTCTTCCTGTATTTCCTACCTGGCATTGGTTTAGCTTGGAGGGTCTCCAGGAGGTGATATCTGCTCTGGCTAGCCCAAATCCATATGTGGAATGGTCTGGCAGGTGCTTCCTCTGCTTGGATGAATACCTGGTACATTTTCATTTTGGATCTACGGTATGGATTTAGCCCTGACAGCAGCCTCAGGAGCTGTGTGCACTGGCTGTTCAAAGTCACATTTATTCGTGAACCTTCCTTTCCCAAGCCAGAGCTTGAGAAGCTTTTGGATGATGGCAGATGAGCATCCCACTCCTTCGGATTGGCAGATGAGCATCCCACTCCTTCAGATTAATTGCAAAAGAAATATTTTCTTGGGGAAAGCAGGCCAAGTTTTTCCCCTGCCACCTCTCCACCTTCTTACATAAAACTGTTTAATCTGCCAGCTGTAGCACACAAAAAAACCTAGATGCAACCCTTCCTATTTCCCATATATATCTGGATTTTCCATGAGTGTACTGTTGTACATTTTAATAATAGGCAGCATGGCTGCTGGGTAGGACAAAGAGATGTCTCTTTTCACCTACCACAAGCAGTGGAAAAGGAAATGCAGAAACAAAATCTATGATTAAAGGAGACAACAAAAATCACCTCCAAAATTTGATTAAATGGAAGCATCTGAAAACTCATTTGCAGTTTTACTGAATTTAAGATGGGTAGTTTTCTACTAATGAGAATAAATTGGAGACCAAATTACTTTGGTTGAGTTTCAATTAAAAAAAAAGAAAAAGAAAATAAAACAAAAATGTTCCCTTGATGTAGATTATTTAGTGAGTCATAAACCTTTCATTTATAAACAGAAATGTTCTTAGAATTTGAGAGGCAGAAAAATATTTTGTGTACAACTACTTTTGGATGAAAAGCACTCTTGACTAAGAATATATCCCAAGCATTGTCAGAAAAAAAAAATTACCTAACCCAATGTAGCATAACTTGCTTTAGCATTAGCTGGAGAACAATTTCAGTTTACCTCTCTTGGCACATATACTAGGGAGCATTGTGCTAGAGAATAGGGAAGGGGTTAGAGTGCCTCTTTTACATGCAAATTTCTGCCATTCTATTTGTGAATGTTCCCTGGTTCTTTTCCCCTTCTAATTAAGAGATGTGCAAGTGGTTGTGGTGATGTCCTGTGTGTGTTGTATTGGGTTCTTGCAAGGGGTCAGTCAGGAGTAGGGAGCTCACAGCCACAGCGCTCTAGTTCAGCATAAAATTTTCTGATGGATTTAGGTGAAACCGGAAGTAAAAAAAAAATTATTGTAAATATCTTAATCCCAAAAGCACAAACTGCTTCAAAATAATACTCAGTCTTCACATAAAAAGAGGAAGACAAATTTCCACAATGTGTTACTTTTACATACAGAAAGCAACAATCTCAGTCCCAGCTTTGAAATGAAGTAGCTCCAATGAAAGGTAGATTGAATAAATCACTTTGCAATATGCATGTTAGGTCCAAGAAAGGATCTTTGCCCAGATAATATTATGCATAAATAAAAAGCTGTCCAGGTTTAACTCTTTTTTTCGCCCCAGAAACTTATTGATGGAAAGCCTTCTAGATATCATTAACATTAATGATCTATAATTAATAATTTAATACTCGGGCCTGAGATATTTGCATCTGTTGCTCCCAGGAGAAGAAGGATTTTTCTATTTCCTGCCAGGAGCTCTGTATGTGAATTCAAGAATAAGCAGTTCATCCCATGACATTTCCTTATGCTTGAAAA
This sequence comes from Passer montanus, assembly GCF_014805655.1. Taxonomy (NCBI): domain Eukaryota; kingdom Metazoa; phylum Chordata; class Aves; order Passeriformes; family Passeridae; genus Passer; species Passer montanus. Next base: position 10,083,868 of record NW_024364270.1, read on the forward strand.
GACAAGGTGACACATAAAGCCCAGGGGCAAAGGGAAACCTGATAGCTAAATAGTTGAGCTGCAGTCGGAAGTGGTGAATTCCCTCGACCACAGGGAAAGCTTCCTGTTCTTTGTAGATGAGCCTATTATTGGAATACACTTGCCTGCAGTTAATCTTCAAAGTAATTAAATGGAAAGGAAGCAATTAAATCACTGAAAAGGAATTGCATCTGGTTCAGAGGGAAAAACCCAGGCCTAGGAAGTATTTCAGTGATAGTATGTACTCAGCATAAACAGGTATCTTCCTGTTTGCACAGACAATTAATATTTATGTGACAGGAATATCTTGTAGAAATCAAACGAGGTTGAAAATCACAAGCTGTCACTACTGTGGCCTAAAAGTACCAAGGAGAGAAATGCTGATGTATGTTTTTCCTATGATGGGATAAAATTGAAACCTGGGCCCCTTACACTCATCTTGCATAGGTTAGCCTGGCACCTTGAAAGTTAGTAAAGCAATATATATTTTCTTCTGCTGAGAATCTGACTCAGCACTTCAGTAAGCACATCCCATAGAAGGAAGACCATAACAATGGAGAAGCATGATTCATACAGTCTTCAAGGAGAAAGATATTCAAGTTTAGAAAGAGCTTGAAATGATTCCTTAAAATCAAGTGTTGGGGCTATGTGAAACAGGACAGTGCCTTTTAAAGATTGGCAGAAATTTTTAACTAAATTTAATTTTAAATGTGTTGAAAGAAGCACTTGTTTTATAATACTCCTAAATGCTAGTACATTGAATTTATTAATTGCAGCAAGACAGTGAATATTGTTGTATTTTTAAGGTGTACGTTTTGCTCAGACTGGAACAAGGGATCCCATATATTGCTCCACTCTATTATAATAGTATAATTGCTGGAAAGCCATCAAGAGGGTCTCGCAGTAAAATGCTCACCAAAGCTCTTACTGACACTGGAAAGTACAGGTTGTTTAACAGGTTGTTAAACAATTAAGAGGTAGTTAAAGAGCAACTATATTAATTAAAAATGTATAGTTGAGAATAGAGATTCTATTGCAGGGGCATAAGGAACCAAACTTCTATTTTTCTTTGTCTTTCTTAAGTCTTTTATTTTATCTTTATAAAGATTTTGCCCTGCAATTATATGGGATTGACCTAATTGCATCATTGCTGTAATCTAAGAAGCTGAAAGTTGAGTTGGCTGAAGATAAAAGCTGATGTCCTCATAATGAGTGAACAGCTATAGGTAAGGTAGCATAAGCTACCTGGGACATTAGCAGTGAACACTGGTAAGTTGCTGACATGGTTAAAACAGTAGACTCAAACTATATTTGTGGGAAAAGAGCAGCAAGAAATAAGTTGGTAGCAGGAACCAAGACCTGAGAGCACGAACATATGGATGGGACATGTAGGTGTTTAATTGGACAAAAAAGGCCACGTGTGACAGGGGATCCAGTGGCAAAGGTGCAACCTTTTTCTCAGATAAAGTCAAAAATTAGCAGAAAAATATGCCTGGATTGTTGACTTGAGACACAAACATTTGTTCCTGGGTAGGGACATGGGACTGAGGGTTTGGAGAGAGAGCAAAATACTGACTGTTTCCCAGCAAATGTTACATAAAACACTCTTCTTTATTTAAAGCAGTTCACTACCCAGCAAGAAAAATTATCATTCATATTAGACATGAAGGACTAAATTTTACTTTTAAGTACACATAGGTGTGCTCCTATTGTGTTAGCTCAGTTCCAAAAGAGGTCCTTGATGTATATAGGTCTAGAACCTTTATTTTTGTCTTAAATCAGTTTTTGTATTACTGTCTCTCCTGCTCAGACAACTGAATGGAGATGTCAGTCAGCTAGACTACCATTCCTTCATGATCAGCCCCACTAGCTACATATACATTGCCATAATGCAGATATTTCAGTACTTGGATGCTTAGTTCCCCATACACTACTGTGTACCCGTTTCAGACATTAACAAAAAGGAATTTTAATATTTGGATTGCATAATATGAAATGTATTTAAATGGGACATATTAGTATATTAGATAATGTAGTTTTGTGGCTCTCAATGTAAAATATTTACTTGCATTCTTAGAGACTTGTCTGGTAGCACAATTAAAATTGAATTTCGTGTGATACTTCCAGAAAGGTCCAATTTCTGGTACTCACTTAAGAATAGTCATGGCTTGTCATATTTATGTTCAAAAGCACCATGGGCTGTTTTATTTTTATTTCTATTCAGATGCTTCCAAAAAGAGGCATGTCTGCAGGAAGGCAGGTTCTTCAGCCCATGCTGGAAACATTCTCAGCAGCATTAGGTTTCCTGTATATGAGGCAAGGACTAGCTAAGGGGTAGCAGAGAACTTTTGTATCAAGAATCTGCTTTCAGCTATCTTGCCAGGCTGGAAGGTTTCAGAATAAATTTCATCTGCTCGGTAGAGACTATGGAGACTTTAATGAACAAGCTTCTATTCCTCCCCCATGCCATCTGCAGCAACATGCTGGAAATCCACTAAACTGCCAGAAAATTTTGCTCCCTTTGTAAATGCAGGTACTGCAGATGCCTACCATAGCTGAGTGAGATGCTGGGCATAAGGAAGAAGGAAGAGTGTGGGGAGAAAGGAAACAGCAGGACTCAGCAGTTAGAGATGAATTGGGAGCATGTTGGAGGAATGGGACTAGAAAAAAGGAAAATAATTTAAGAGTAGATCTCCACATACACATGGATATACATATAAGAAAAACTGAATTAAAGTTGATCAGGCAAACTTAACAATGTAATTTCTCAATTTGATATCTCTGTCAAATGGACACCCAGGCGTCCCATAGAAGCCTTATGACCTTTTAGGCTTAGTTCTGCTACCCACCCTTCATCACTTATTATTGTTTGCAATGTCCTGTGTGCAGTAGGTTGACAGACATAAATACAGGGCCAGAAGAGCTGTGCATTGCTAGAGACAGGCTGGATAGCCTGATGGGTTACTCATGGGACTGTTGGAAATGATAACACTTTTAAAATTTTCTTTGTAATTTTTGTTGGGGTTTTGTTCGCCTTCGCCCAGGGGAAAAGGAATTCTTCTTCCTAATAAAGTTCTTCTAAGAAGTTCTTCTTCTAAGCCTTCTTCCTAAGAAAGTTCTTCTTCCTAAGACTCTTCATCGGGTGAGGTCTGATGAGTTTAACATCTATAGAGATTGGGAGTAGCCTGGTGACACACGGGACATAACACCCCATTAAGGAGCGTTATCCCCGAACACTACCCCCTGGTGACCCCTGGTCTGTGAAAAGAAGGATAAGAGAACCAAAGAATGAGGACCAAATTAAGAGCAAAAGCAATGGGCTCAATAACCAATAGGAGATCAAATACTAAGAATTGTGTAATTTAACATAAATGAACAGGAATTTCTTTGGGTTTTGTCCATATAAACATGTGAAAAGTCTCACAAAGAATTATGTGTGATGGAATGATTTTCACTACACAGCCCGAGTATGCATGGATGAAATTATTTCTATTGCACATCCTGGCCAGAATAACATCCTGGCCAAAATAAAGTAATGCCTTGACTCTCTAACACTAAAAAAAATTGCTAGTGTTGGAGAGTTTCTGCTTTTTGCCACAGTTTTGGTTTGTACCTGACACCTTTGTAAGGGTGCATGAATTGATGTCAGTGAATTTTTTTGTGGGAGTACCTATTCACAGGACACTAAGTGCCACTTCGATTACTTGGAATCAACTTCATGTCTGGCTCTTCTCTTCAGCTCAGCCTTTATCTGCCCCCTGGCATGGCAGGCACCCATTTTGGTTAATTCTTGCTGCTGCAGTGGATTCAAGGGATGTGCTGTCAAGTAGACACAGATGAATGTTACCTTAAGTTTATTTGAATCCATGGTAGAATTATTGGCTTAGACCCTGGCTGCTTGAGTTTCCTACCTTGTTCACAAATACGCCTTTGATATCTCACTGACTGAACAGAAACTGAACAGAACAAAATTGTACCACAGTGTGACAGACCTGATGAATTTTTATGAAAAGCAAATTTAGTAATTAAAAATTTTTCTATGTATATTCATGCAGATAGAAGCCCTACAAATACCATCTGAATTAGCAGTCCTTAAATTGTGTCAAACTTCGATGTTGATCATATTCTAGCTGCTTATTCATGCACTATGTTTCTGCCTTTTCAGCTCTTTTGGACTTCTGTACAATCTCGAGTTTGTTCACTCCTACTGCAGCTATTGTTTGTTGCAAAGAAACATTGCCAAAATATTTTTAAGGATGCAGATGTTTTGCAAGGAGCGTTATACACTGTCCACTGGGCAAACCACCTCAAAGTTTTATCTGGAACCCTAATGGTTTAGCTAAAACACTTCTTCTGGAAGAGAATACAGGACTCATGGAAGATTGAGGCAAATTATTTCTCTGTTCCAGAATTGCTAGTCTTACCGCTGAAATTGCAGATAACAGCGGGTGTGTCTCAGTGCTGTTAAACTTCACTTAGTTTGGAATGCTAGCAATAAAAGGACAATTTAATTTACATTTTTGGCCTTTTCTAACTTACAATAACTGAAGAATGACTTCCCAACGGTGTGTAGAAAGCAGTTATCACAGCAGGATGCTAGTCTGGCTACTGCGAAGAGGGAACAGGAACACATAAACAGCCAATTGATTTGCTGTGGTTTTGATAACTGCAGCATTTGTCTTACTTTGTGTCAGGAGACAGTGGCCATCCTGCCACTGTGCTGCATAGGGATTGTAGCACTTTGGAAATGTTAAAGTTTGATTGTTTAGTCTCTCTAAAAGCAAATTAAAAAAAAAAATCCCAAAATGTATTAAAAACTGCCTCAAAATTATAGCAACAAATAAGTAATAGGTGAATCAATAAATTGTAGAATTCTCACCTCTTGTTTGTGTCCTGTAATGAATTAAATCCTTTTATCTTGAAAAATGGACAACTCATGATTCTAACTTGTTTTTTCCCCACAAGTGTCATGTAACGCTTTGAATAACATGGTGCAGCTGCCAGGCAAGTTGGATAAAACTACAGGACTAGTGAGTACAAGAGTGAATGCATCAAGCAAGTAGAACTGGGCAAGTGTTTTATTCCCTTATAAATCAGAATGCTGGCTCAGCTCTTGCATTGTGCTGTAGGGGAGGTTAGGATGCATTGCAACAGATTACCTAATGAAGCTACAATATTTTTTTAATTAAGGCTCTTCTCTATCTATCTATCAATCATATTTTATCTCCATTTACAAGATTTTAAAATCAACAAAAAAATGAGCTCTTCAGTGATGTAATTAGTATAAAAATTCAGCAGTGCTGATGCAGATAAATCTAGGCAAGGATAAAGAGAGTTGCTGGTAGTTAGATGCGTGGTAACCCTACATGGAAAGAATAGCAAGGCACAGCAGGGATACTTTCTGCTTGTTAGAGAAAAGAATCCCAGGGAAAGATATAACTGAGGGGAAAAATTTAATTTATACACATTCAGAGATTGACAAGTGTGCAGACCAGATATAGGGAGAATTATCCTGCCTTCCCAGACTGGTAAAATGAGTCGCCCGCTGCAGGGGTCCTTTAAGTCCAGGGCTGGTGCAGTCACACTGCACGCAGGCATGCACAGTGATGACATAACCTGCCAGCTGGAGGGGACTTCCACAAAGGAGCCCATGTCATCGTTTGCTTCTCAAAACACTCCAGAGGCTTTCAAGGACTTCTGAAACTGGATATAGCCAAGAGCACCTGTTGTAACAGGTGTGCTGACCAGTGATCCCTGAGGGTTAGATCCACAAGGGAGTGAAAGCACCATGAGCTCCAATTTTTAGGTGCCAGCTTGTGGACCCATGATCTTCCACATCCTTTTATTTTTCAGCTGTCACCTATCTTTGGATGTGTGTAAAGCCCATCAGAGTTAGGAAGGCAGAGGAAGCTGCCAACACAAGGCCTGAACTAGGATTTCCTTCTCTCTGGTGAAGGCTGCCAGCAGCCAGGAGTGGCTCCTGCCTGTCCTTGCCTGTGCAGGCATTTCACCTCACTACACCGATGGAAATACCCCCAAGGTGGCAGATGATCAGGGCATCTTCTCTTCTGTGGCCGGGAGCAAGTTTGACAGCCTTTTTCTGCCACGTGGCAGAGCTTGGTGGCTGTCTGATGAGAGGAGGGGGTCAATCCCAGTGCAAGCACAGCAATCACAATGTGCCACCATAGATAATACTGACACATGCAGGCACAAGGCACCCCTCCCATCCAGGGGACCACACAGTGGAAGTATGATGCACTAGCTGTGAAATATGTCTTTTGGTGATTCATACTATAAATTAAAGGTTATCCTAATTCTTTTCAGTACAAAATGTACTTTAAAGAGTTATTTTCCTGGTATGAATCACCAAGCTAGTCCTCCCTCTAGGTTAGCAACAGAGACCAAACTGCAAGTGGTCAGGAAAAATAATATAATTTAACTTCACCACTCATTTTGAATTAGGAAATATATTCTGTTAAGATGGTATTTTTAAGGGAACTAAGTCTCCAAAAGTTGAATTCAGGCTCTTCTAAATGCAGATGTATTCAGCACAGACAGATCATTTGTCAGGCCTGTGTCTTTCTCCAGCCTGTACTGGGGTGTGATAGGGGCACAACTGGTTGAGAAAGGAGCAACTAGCTAGAGGAACTGTGGGCTTAGCCAACTCTCAGAGACATTTTAAAGGGAGAGTGAGGAGCAGGAAACTTTGGAAGTCTCACTCTTTCAGGAATATCAGATGGGTAATTTGAGGAAAATATGCCGGGGCATCCATAGAAGTCTGTGGCATACAGTTGGGGCACTCAGTGGAGCAGGCAGGGAGAAGCACAGAGGTGGGTGAATATGTCAGATGTTCTCCTAGGCTGCCTTATTTTGATCAAAACTCTGACAGAAATGCATACTCCTGCAGAAAACTGAATTTGCAGCTTTTTGCAAGGGAAATATTTCTACTAGTTTTCTTCAATTACATGATTTTTAGTTCCAAGAGTCTTAGACCTTTAAGTACAATGGTAGCCAGCCTTGTTTGGTGGTATCTCCAGCCCATTCAAAGCTCTCCAGTGTGCTGATTGTGAATGCTCAGATGAGGTTTGAGCTTTGGAGCATGGAGACAGAGCAAGACCTCTTGATTTGAGTTTGAAAGCAAAGCATGAAAAGGACAGTGAGAGAAGAATGATCTTCACACCAACTGGATGTGAATGACATGGCTATGAACTGGAACAGTTTTTACACAACAAGGTCTTCTGAACTCTACCTAGCTAACTGCACAGTTCAACCCCTGAAGGAGGATCCGCCTCTCACTGCTGCATTGTGTCACAGAACTGTGTATTTATCAGCTGTTCAAGCAGTGATGAGCCCTGGAGTCATATTCCTGGGTATAAGAAAAAGAATAGTTTACAAAGATGAGGATATCTGTACTAGTTCAGTCATTCCATAAGACACTGTAGGCACTAGATAAGATTAGAAAGCGTTAAGTGTGATCTGGAGATGGCCTGCATTAACAGAGCAGCCACGGACAAGATCTTTCTAAGTTAATTTAAAAGTTCTGATTTTCTCCAGCCTTTGTTAAGGTTCTGAGTTCAGTCAATGAAAAGCAAAATGAATTCTAACAGTTCTCGTGATAAAGGAGAGGAATAGGCAAAAGTTTTGGCCTGGAAAATATCTTCTAAAAATATATACCTGTCAAAGTAACCAAGTCCTGTATGAGCACAAGAGGAGGCACAATGTGGTTTAAGAACATTATTCTGATACTTTTAGCATCTAAGAAAAAAAGGACTCAATTTACTAAATATTTTCCAAAAGCACCAGATTTCAAATCTTTTTCTCTCTGCAATGTCCAAAACATTTAAGTTTGGACACACCACCAGAATGATTTGGAAAAATTCAAGATTTATAAACTGAGTTTTAGAATTTTAGATAGCAAGGTATTTGGTTGGGAAAGTTTAAAGAGTTGATGAAAACTAAATGACAGGCACTCAACCATAACATAATGCAAGAGGAAAGGATCTAAACTGTTAAATACACCAGAAATAAATGACCAGTTTTTTTCTTCAGTGGGTTTATTCTTTCTTGTACTTGGGATACACATACAAAATAATAATACAAGGAGCTGCTATTTCTAACTGACCTACTATTAGCATTTACTGCTGTCAAAACTCTTATTTCTATCATTTCTATCATAAAAGATTTTTATTTGTAATTTTCTTTCCCATCTACTCTCCACTATATTAGTCTTACTTTACAGCTTTCTAAGTTAAATAAAGGTGTTGTATTTATTCCTTTCTACTGAACTTCTGCACACAAAAGCATTCTAAATAACTTTTTCAAATACAAAAACAGTCTTGTAGATTAGTCACTATTTTCAGGACACTGGAATCAGTATTTTCAGGACAAATGTGTGTATACTCTTCAGAGTACTGTATAATGTCAATCTTACCTAAAGATGTGAGAAGGCATAGAGCTCTTACTATCAAAATGTGTCTAGGTGGGCAAATGCTATCTTCAGTTTTATGACTTTAGATTTAAAGAGGTCTTATTACATTTCAAATTAAATGCCAGTCATTAGAGAAGGAAGAAAATCTGAAATCCTCTGAAAAAATGAAAAGGAGAAGAAACAAAGGAACTGTACATGTTGAATTTTACATGAGTAGCAAAAGATTTTCTGCATAAACAATTTTTCCTGAATTGTTTATATTTTTAAGTCGTTCACAATTATTTTTTATGGTTAATTTTAATGACATATATTTGTTAGCCCAGATATCAGTATGCAAATTTTGCATACTGGAAAAATTTGAAATGCAAATTTTGTTGCTCTCCAAAGCATGGTAAGCTTTTGTTGCATAGTACTGTGACTGTGAGGACACGTTGAGATGCTCATACAAACACATACCATAATACATGGCTATACTGAGTGTAGGAGAAGTAGACAAAGAGTTGATTGAGTCTCAGAGAAAAAAATATGTTTCCTGGTCTGTTTTAATATGTGAGACTATGAGAATTTTCTCAATCTGTCCTTCTATTCTGAAAAGATGTTCACAGAACTGACCAGCAGATGCTTTGTTGTTGTTAAACATCTACCAGAATAGTAAGGATACCATATGACAACACCTCCATGTGATTTCTTGCTTTGTTTGATTTCTTCTTCTTTCAGGTTTAAAGCTGTTTTGAAGCAAAAGAAAATTACAGAAGTTGTTTTGTTGTGTACATGTAAGATGCATATTCCTTTCACAATAATGTTGGTTTACTGAGATTTATTCAAAATTTATAGAGTAATAAGCATTGTTTTTCACTGCTGTTTCATTTTTATAGCCTGATCTGTCCTCCATGAACAGCATGAAAGCTGTACTAGATCCAGCCAAGAATTTTCTCACCTATATTTAATGTAAAAGCATCATTTTCTTACTATAAGTGATCTTCAGGTCAAATAGATAAATAGATATTTTGGAGCAGTGAAAATATAGAAAAATATTATTTTCTACCTTTTTTCTTTGCCCAGCTATGGCAAGTCCAAAGGCTGGTCTACATCTCCTCATATTGATGAGTGTTTTATTATTGTAACTAGTGGAATAGAACTAGATAATTCTTTTAGGAAAACTTTATATGGTTAGTATTTCTCCTAGACATCACTTGAATGTAAAAGTATGGCCTCTGCATCTTCAGTTTTGTTGTGTTATGGATTTGTACACCTGCTCCTTGTGGAACACAAGCACATTTTCATGGTTTCAGAGAGGACTGGAAATTACATAGAACCAATCTGATAACTTAATCATTCTCTTATAAATCATCAGGTTAGGATTTACTTTATATATTTCATTAGTATCCCTTCAAAGAACAGGAGAGATTTCTTGGCAAGACTCTAGAAGTTTCATCATTGGAGATCTCTTAGAACTTGCTAGACAAACATTTATTTCAAGCATCATAAAACAAATTAATCTTACTTTTGGACAGAGTGATAAATTAGATAGGCCCTAGCATCACTTTCTGTGCCATGATTAGATCATGTTTCCTGAAAAAGAGCATATAATATGATTTCTGGAGATTGGAGATTGGATTTCAGGCTGGAGATTGACCCTGTTGACCAGATGGTCACTTCTCAGCAGATTTGCAGGGTGTGTGGAAAAGGAAAAAAAGGCAAGGGTGGGTTTATAGGTGGATGTTGAATAAAACTGTATGGAAAATATAATGAACAGCAGGAGAGTGTAAGACATTCCATCAAGTGAAAATCAAAGAATTAACTCTTTAGCACAGCATGTCGACTGAGATAGCTCACAGAGATTAAAAAATAGTGAAAGGACAAATTTTAGCCACTGTTTTGGGGTGGGATGTAAGAAATTTTAAGTGTGCAGAAACATAATTTTGGCCATTGTTGTCAACAATCTGAAGAGCAAAAAAGACACTTGGTATTTATCATAGTGCTAAAGTCTTAGAAATTAAAAATAACAATTATCAGAAAAGATCTGGAAAATTTGTTAGAACATTTGTTTTTCACCCCTTCTCTCTCAGCCTGTGAAAGCTGAGAAATCTAACAGTTTAGAAGTTCAAAATCCTTTGTATGAAGTATAAATTACTCTCTGTGCTACCACAGCATCTGGAGACTCTAAAAGAGTTTTGGCCTTTTGTAGGCAAATACATACCCAGTATGCACAGAAGCTGTGCATTTCCCACAGAGTTCAAATCCGTGTCACAAAAGATAGGAATGACATTCCTAGTTTGTGTGGGGTATGGTCGGGGTTTTATTGTTTTTTGTTTTCTTTGTTTGATTTTGTTGTTGTTTGTTTAGATGTTAAAATTGTGGTCAAAATGCAGGGCAAGAGTACATACATTGCTTACAAATCACCCAGGAAACCTGTGGTACCTGTCACAACTGAGTCCATCACTGCCAAATGTCCTTCTGTAAGCATACAATGATTTTGAGCAGAGTTTAAGTTTTAAGCAGACAGTACTTTTACAATCAGATCTAAAAGCTGCAAGAGATCTCTTGAAGGGATCCAGTGGCTGGCCCATGACCTCTGCTGATAAACCACATAGGAACCACAAGGAGAGGTTGTACATATATTTGTATGTTTGCATAGCCAATTGTGTGCATCTGCAATGGAGCTACTGGTTATGCAAGAAGTGCCTTTCAAGCACATGTGTCAGAACAGTATCAGCAATGCAGTTTGTCAATGAGGAAAACCTGAGTAATTGAAGTAGAAGGCTATGAGAGAGGAAAAAAAAAACACTTCTCATGATGCCTTAGAAGATATAGACGGGAGATTTTTGTATCAAATATTTTAAACACAATCTCTAGACACTTCAGAATATTGAAGGAACTGCATTGCCTACTTGAGAAGTTTGTTGGATGAAAATGGAAATCTGTTACTGCATTTTAAAAGGTAATTATTGAAGTGAAAAACTTCATCAGATTATATTGTGAGCACTTGGCCATCCCCCATGAATCCATTATTTGTTGTTCTACAAGGTCACAGATCACCATGACATCAACAGGTCCCAGAAGACTCAGCTTGGTTGACAAAACCAGGAACAATATTAAGTGACCAAAATAAAAGAAATACCATGTGGAGAACAAGGAAAAGAAACAAAACCTGAGATGTTTTCTGTAGTCACACAGTGTCTAACAAATACTGCACACAGTCAAACTACAGTAATCTGTTTGGTGAAGACAGGAAGAGAACCATATGAAACAGCTGGAATAGGATGAGGTTTGATTTAAATAAATAGATATTAAATATTTTTCACTTCCATTCAGTGTTAGAAATATCAAAACACAAAATCCACAATATATGCTAAGTTTGTGGATTTAAAAAAAAAAGAAATAAAGTGTCATAATGCTCAGTTCTTTAGCATTATTTATCTAAGGAAATTAACACAAAGAACATAATTTAAAGAAATCTTTACTTGAAGGAAAGAAATTGCTAGAATTGATTAAAGTTACAGGGGAGAGATTATTTGCTCTAATACTTAGTGGCTTTTTTTAAATACTAATGCATTTATAGCACTTCCATAGCAGGTTTGCTAAATCTTTGGCAAAATATATTGGAGTTTGCTCTACAGGCCGTGCTCCTGACAGTTGCCAGGCGCAGATAGCTGTGGAAACTGAAGTCATGTATTTGTTCACTGTTCAAGGATAGGGTTCCTGAAGCAGACCTCATCTGGACCATAGCATGGGTCTATTTATATCTTTATGCCTACTGGGTTCCCAGTTGAGCATTCCTGCCTTGCTGCCAATCCATGGGTTACATTTTCCAGGCAGTCCCTCCAGTGACTGAGACCTTCCTTACTGCCCTGTCAGTTATGGTGGGAATCAGATTACGCAAACATGGCAGAAAGACGGAGTGCAGCAGAGAGGAAGGTGGAAACATTGGCTGTGGAAGGGACACCATCTGTCCAGCTGGAGCAGCTCAGGTTTAGCTGGAGGAGCTCTGCTTTTTTGGTGTTTTTTTGGTTGGTTGACATGACGGACAAGATTTGTGAAGAACAATAAAACTGAATTTTGTAGTTAGAGCACAGTGCCTTCACTCTTCTGGGCCAGTGGGAAAACAATCCCCTGAATGAGCTTACTTGCAACTATTCACTCAGCAGAGGTATCCCCATCCACTACTGCTTGCCACCAAGGCTTCTTTTGGATAAAGTCTACACTGGTGTTTAACCAAGGTACACAGAAAGGAGACTCAGAAGTCCTACTCATAGTTGCATCTGAGCAGAAACCCTGAACCAACAGCCAAACACATAAAAGAAAATGTTGAAGGTTAGGAAGAGGGAATGTGGCAGAGTAGAAGCAAAAAACCTGTAATTTAGTAACTGGAGTGCCTAGCCTGTAGGCACCTGTCTCCTGAAAGAAGATGGAAGCAGGGGATTTGGTACCTCACCTTCATGTGCAGTGTGTGCAGGGGGTTGTAAGCCTTGGCATGAAAACTTTCATTGCAACTGAGGGACACCTTGGGCTATGCAGCAGAGAAGCACCAAGCTGACAAATGAAAGACAGAAGATGCTGGTTCCCACACATGCAGAGAAGCAAGGAGTGTTCTGTCTCCTTGATGCCCAGGGCCTGTAACCTTCCTTCCCTGAGAGAAAGATGAGACTTATCTTCCAGTGAAGGGAGTGCAGTGTGCTCTGAGCAGGGGAGCTGCTTTGCTGCACAATAACTGTGTGCAATTATGTAAGAAAGAAATATCTGAGAGGGAGAGAAAAATAAAAGGAAGAAAGAAAATAATGAAATGAGGAGGATTGGCCAGCTGAGCAGAGAGCACTGGCCATGCCAGGACATCCTCTTAGGGCCACTGGGATGTTTGAGGAGAAGAAAGCATTTCTCTTTTCATGTCCTAACTGCATTAAACAGTGGAGGGAGCATGAGATTGCATGCATGGGTTTTCGGACTCTGTCCCAAGGGGCTAAAAGTTGGGTACTCATCCACATCCAAAGCCAAGAAAACTCAGAATGAAACTTTCATTTAAAAGTTTGATTTTCAGGACACTCTCTGAGGAATGAGAAATTTTTATTGCATCTTCTTTCATTCAAAATCATATTTCCCATCTCAAAGGTAAGTTTCCTGAACCCTGGGGTGAGAATGAGAAGAGACATCTTTCACATTCTTAGCTGAAACATTCAGGTAAGTGAAAATGAATCAAAGTTTACTGGAAAATAAAGGAGACAAAGAGCCTGATGTGAGCACCCAGGTTCAGGGTCCTTAGGAGATGTCCTGGGCTACAATATTCTGTGTCAAAGAGCAGTGGCTGTGTTTTATACTATAGAAAAACTGTCCCAGCAATGGACACACCAAAACTCTAAGTTTTTTCATCCTAAGCTGATGTTTTAACATTGAACTAGAATATTTCTTTGTCCTATTATCTTCTCTTCTTTGGATTCAGCAATGCCCTTTATAGACTGACACAAATACCATAACTTGCACTTTGCGTCAGGGTGTGCTCCCACAATTGAGACATTATTCACAGATCCATCTTTCCTGGATCTGAAGATTGAACTACAGATTCTTCTGCCTGGGTGAAAAACTCCCAGAGTGAAGTTATTAAAAAAAAAAATTGGAGGGGGGCATTTGTTCTCCTGCATCCTGTGTAAGAAAGAGTGGTTCCTACCACTTCATGGAAGGATGAATGTTTTAGAAACACTCCACCCAAGATCTCACATTAAACAGTGAATATTAAGTAGAAGAAGAACGCTAGGTAGAGGAAGGCCCAGTTTCTGAATCTAGACAGGGCTTAGGCATGAGTGGCAGAGACCTGGCCTAAAGCCTGGTGATGGTTTAGTCCCATACAAATTTTAATATCTTCCCCCTTGACTTCTCAAAATACTTGGATTCTTTGCTCTGTTTTCATGTTCAGTACCTTCTACTGAACTTTTGGACTCACTTCTGCCTCTAGCTTGCTCCTTTTTATTTATCCCTAGCTGAGACTCAGTTTCCTGACTCAGAAGGAAGGTGAGTCTTTGACTTTGGCTGCCCTTAACATCACCATGGCCTGATTTCTCCCAAAAGGCCCGGGGTTAGGCCATATATAAGTAGGGATTGCTGGAATTGCAATTGTGGGTGCAAGTGCCTAAATCCTTCTTAAAGCCCCTACTGAGCACTGTAAGGTTGAAGTCAATAAAATAAAGCCAGGAGGTTCTGAGGCAGATATGAAAATTTTGAGGTAAGGAGTTGAAATAAGTGCCTACTGGTGGTTCCTTTTCATGATGGGATAGTAATTCATTCATGCTGGAAGCCTTTGTACATGGACTGTATGAAGTCTTTAATTAAGTTGATTAAAATGGTAATTTTGAGCCTTGATAGTTTAGAATAACAATTTTTTCTCTCCTCGCTCCACATCTGAAAACCTTTAAACTACTTCAGTGAACTGCAACCTAAGTAATCCTGGTCCTATTTTTAGGGACATAAGCCCTGGCTTCAGCAGGGCCATGGCAGTTGGAATAAGAAGATTTTCCAAGTGTGGAGGATTAGCTTTTGCAGCAGTTGTATGACAAAGCAATATAGTTGCCAGTGATAACAAGGAGGAGGAAAGAATTTACCATTTATTACATATTCATATTTGCCTTTTTTTAACACAGCAATCTGTGAAAATGCATGCAAAATTATTCTATGTTTTTTGTTTGTTTTGTTTTTGTTTGTGTGTTTTTTAATTACTCAGAGCTTTCAGTTCCACAAATGTCTCACCTCACTGCAGAGCAGAATAGATGAGTACTGAATGCCAGTTCTGTCCTGGAACTGAGAACACCAAGCATCACAGTTTGGGTCCTGTCTAATCCTCTGGTGTGGAGTTAACCTGCTGAGACCTAAAAGCTCCTCTCTTCCTGGTACTGATCTTTGTAATTGTAAGAAAAGCAGCTAATTAAATACACAGATGAAGGGACATTTTATTATTCAGCTCTTAGATATCTATACTTGCTTTACTCTTCCTGTAAAATCTGTACTCTAGCTGAGCAAGTGAAAGCCCTTAAATTTTATGACATCAATCTTGCACTGGTGAACGTGCAAGATGACAAAGGAGATAAATTACTGAAACAGCAAACCAGCAGAGGATAGTGCAGAAAGCTAAGAGGTAAACTTGTCATTAAAGCAAAAAACTCACAACTTTCTCCCTTACTCCCCTCAAACAAAACACTCAAAACTCAAAGCTCTGTTATAGTCTAGCTGGTGAAACACTCAAGATTTCAGAACTAGAATGGACAACACAAGGTAAGAAATGTGGAGCTCTATATTTTCGCTGATTTGGAATAAATCTCCCTTTTCAGTTGCAAAAATTTTCAATGTAAAAAGACGACAACAGAAACGTCACATATTCTTGGTTACCATAATTTAAATGTTCTTCTGCATACATTGCCTTGAAGTTCATGCTCTGTAGACTTTTCAGAGATCTCCCTTTTTTGACACAAACATCCACAAGCAGATTTCTTTAGACTCATGTATAAGTGTTGACAGCTCCTTTACAGGGAATGCATCTCTCTTCATGCCACTTACGGCATGAAGAAGCTTTCAGATCCTGAGAGAACACCCCATTGTGCACATACCGCAAGCTGCTGGAATGATTTTGTGCCATTTGCCCTTCATGTGTGCTTTAGGTCTCACAGCAAGATGTTGAGCTCAGTGGGAAAATAGGAGAGTCTTAAATCCCTGAAGGCTTTAAATTATGGTAATTGCTGATGGGCAGGTGGAACAGCCAATCAGAAACTTCTGTAAAGGAAGTGCCAGGCATCCTTACTTTTCCACACCAGTGCTTGCTGCGGGTGGTGTAAAAGCACAGCAAAAAGACAATGTTCCAGATGCTTTGTTTATTTCTATGGAGAGCCTCATGCATTTTTCTGGACAGAAGATACTTTGTGTTTTCAACCAAATAAAAACAGTAAACATGTGTTTATCTTCCTTAGTGAGTTTAACTGGGACTTATTGTAAAGAATTCTGATTTTTAATATTTTCACTGGGTCTGGACATTAGCAAAGTTTTTGTTCTCTGATACAGACCCTTGGTCAAATTTACAAAGGCATCTTTGGTGCTGATAGATGCACCCAGTGGGATTTGCAAAGCATCTAAATGCTGCAGACACCAAATTTTAATTGTGTGGGCAAGAATCCTAAAAGAGACTTATCCACTAGATGACAAATTATCTAAACATCAGTTGTGATATCTCCTAAGTTTCAGTTGTCAGACCTATCATTCCCATAAAAGAGTCCAAATTTTAGTTGAGGAATCTGAGGTTTCTACAGACTTTGGGAGACTCCAGCCCTTCTCTCTGCTTTGCAACATGCAATTTGTAAATGCCTAGAGTTAGCCAATCTAGTTCACTAACAAAGTTTTAAGAGACATCTGAAATACATATCTGAAATGTTAATTCTTGTGACTTAGGCCTCGGATTCAGGCCTTCAGTTCTGCAGCTACAGATAAGGTAGATTTTTTAATTTTTATTTTTTTTGCTAGGGTTTTTTGGTTTTTTTTCTTTTTCCCTGAGATTAGAGAAATCTTTAGCTTCAGCTTCGTTTTCCCTAGACATTACCTTGAGCATCAGCCTGCATGGTGGTCAGGCAAGATCAGATTTTGAGCTACAGTAAACTTGATAGTGGGTGTGAATAAATACCAGATACCATAAACCGAGAGGAGTGTATAAGCAAATAGCTTTGGGTGCTAAAATAAGGTATACAGCTTGAAAAGTAGATTTCTGGTCCCAGATCTTGCTGTGAAAACTTCTTTAGAGTTTTTAATCTATTGGCTAATAAGGGTGAGAAATTGAAGATTACTGCTCAGGATTGTCAAAAAAAATACCCCTAATACTCCTTGCTTCATATTCTTTTCCCTTAATGATGCACCTCAAGTTTCTTGCAATGCAGTGCAGGAAAGGCAGCATGTTGTCCATTGCAGTTGTCCATCCTATCAGGCTCATTCATGCTAGCCTCTTGGATATGTTGAACTTCCCTCAAGTTAAGGATTCAGTAGTATTTAATGCAACACTTCCTACCCATTCTGCCACAGAAAACATCTATTTCTGCTGCCTCAACTGTAAGTAAATGGTTCCCTTCCTTACGTTGCAAGTGCACTGAATGCCTCTGCCAGAGTGGGGTCTTCAGCAGGTGTGGAGAGTGTGCTAGGCACCAACGCGCATACAATGGGCATATGCTGAAGACACAGGAGCCTAGAATAACCCTTAATTAGGAGGCATCTAACAAAGTTGATATGCCTCGAAATTAAGTAACAGAAGGATGCTGCCTTCGAATTTGATTGGAAGTTTCAGTTCCAAGAGAGGCACTTATCTGATTATTTGAAGAATTAATTACAAGTTTAACTTTGGAGTTCTTCTGCCCTCTGAACCCTAAATAAAGAAATAAAAGCTTTTTCTTTACTTTTGCCTTTACTAGCAGCACTCTGATGGTTCAGTGTGTCCTCTATGGAGCCTCAAGGCTTCACTTATGTTGTGGCAGTCTGGTTTGACGTGTTTGTCAACTTAAACATCAGCATGACACTACAGCAGAATGCTGTTGATTTAGGTGTAAAATAAAATTAAGATAAAAATAGTGCAGGGAAATTTCACATAATGTTAGAGACCCTATTCTGGCATAATTCCATGCCCTCCAGAATATCCTTCCATTAAACCGATTGCAAAGCTTATATGCACTAGAAATTGAAAGGCAATGTAGGTTTATCACTTAATCTTCAATATTAGTTTGTCCTTTTTTATTATTATGTGGGACACTTTAGTGGAGTCTTTTCAGAGATAATATAATTTTATTCTTGGTTTTCCATTTTAGAGTTGTCAGTGGAACAACTATTCTTCATAGATCATTTTGACCTGAGGTCTCCTCATCAACAATGAGGACCATACTCTGAAATATGTTCAGCTTTCTTTCGAATGTGTCATGAATTTGCTAATCTTCAGGTCACCCTCTGTGCCACTCGGATAAATTATAAGCCTAGAGATCCTGCAAATGCTGAGCAGCATCTCTCTCTCTCTTTTTTTATTACTTTTTCCTTGCAGCAAAGATTTGTTTCATGCATGATAATTTTAATTTATCAGGATATGTTAGGTGTTTTGAATAAGATCAACACTGAACTGAGCTTTCACCCAAACAGCAACTTAATTAATCTTAATATTAGGGAAATAGTCTTTAGAAATACTAAATCTCCATTTTACAGAAATGTAGCAATTTCACAAGAAAATGAGAGTGAGATATTTACAAAATCATGTATTGACATACTTGGCTGATCTTTGGATTAGAGTAAGCTTTTATTTTTTCAAAATTTCCTCATCGCTGATTATATTGGTTCTGGCTTTTAATGTGCAAAACAATAAATTTCTGGTAAATCTGGTTCATTGGGGTTTTCGCGCTGTTTGTTCATTATATTGCTCATTATGTTGCTACCTCTTAGCTAGATCCTGTTCTAGTGAGGTAAATCCCGTGGGAGCTGCACTTAGATCAAACTATGCATACATAATATGCAGCTAACTTGTTTATGAAGTGCTAATGGAAGTGGCTGATTTTGCTTCTAGTGAAGTTGGTAAATGCAGAATAAATCTTGAAATGAGTATGTATACATGAGCATTATTTTTTGTGCACATGTACCTTTACCTGGCAGATATGCTAGGGACAGGCAACACTGCTAACAGCTGTGAATACGAAGACAGCACAAACTTTAGCAAGACTAGCAGTCCTTGAATTGGAAAAGGTAATGGTTCCAACTTCCCAGATTACTTATGCTACAATAAAACTGGAATGCTCTGATTAATAGTATATTTGTTTGCTCCTAATGATATCTTCCTATTGGAAAATATTATTTTAATGAAATCAAAATTGGTTAGATGAATTTGCTTATTTCACTGAAGCATCAGAAAAACAATTTCATACCTTAAAAATATTATCTTTCCAGTTCTGTAATATTTTGTTTTTTTCCATTTTAAAACAGCTTTTGAATTTTAGAAATGCATAAAATCAAAGAATCACAGAAAAATTCATGTTGAAAGGAACTTAATCCTGTCTCCTCCTCATAATGGTCTCAATGTTATACTCAAACCAGTTTATAGAGGCTACAAGTGTAGAAAAAAGTCAGATGTGAGACAAAATATTGTGATTAATCATAAAACAAAGAAAAAAGATAAATGAAGCTTTCAAGAAAATTTGAAATTGTCTGTTTTTTTTCTGGTAAGTTATGATCCAATATTGAAAAGATAGGTTTCCCAGGAAGCAGAAGCTCTTTTATAATTCATTTATAACTTCATTTGAGAGCATCACAATGTACTAAAGCTAACACAATAATATAACAACCAGATTCAGCAACTGAAAACCTCAAGTGTGAAAATTAGAGCTGGTCAAAGGGCTATACTGTCGTAAATACTGTGGTTGTTTACTCAGAGTGAGTATTGACTGTTCTTGTACACAAGAATAAGTTTCTACCCTAGAAGAATAGCAATCCAACTTGCATGCTGAGCGCAAACACAAATAATATGTCATTTCAGCATCAAATGGAGAAGTTTATTCCAAACAGTGAGGTTACCTCCTCTTTGGATTCCCTCTCCTCTTTGGATTCCTCTGCAGCTCTGTAGCAGTATCTTAAGAACCAAAATTCCAGAATCAGTGCTCTGGTTCCCCAACCATGCTAAACCCTCTTCATTCATCTGGTTCTCACAGTCGTGAAAAACTCCGTGTCTCTCCTGTATCAGCTTCTTGAAGCAAATAAATGTGAACCAAAGTTAAACCACTGTCCTGAAACATATAAAATTAAATGAAGCAAGTCTTTCCACATTGCTCTTCCCTACCCAGATGATACCATCACCAGGAAAAGGAACATAAGCTTTAAAAAAAAATTAGCCTTCTTGTATAAAAGCTGTGGATCCTAGTTAAGCACCTAATACAGTCTACAGTGCTTCCTTTTAATTTTTTGACACTTTTTGATCAGACAAAATGCTGCTGGCAACTTCGTACAATATTTTGGTAGAAGTATGCTATGAACAAACAACTCCTGTTGCAAACATGACAAGAAGAGACAGTAAAGACAAGAAAGCAGAAAACAAACACATACATAAAGACTCACAATAAAGAGGAATAAAAATTTTAAAAGTAACAACAATGAAGACAAATAATAAAACCAAAAACAAATGGCAGTGGAAAGAATCTAGAAAACTGAAAGACGAAAAGTGCAGTGAAGCAGTAAAATGAAGAATACAAAAACTAGAAAAGAAAGCAAATAGAAATGAATCATATAAATCTATGTGCAATCACATTGCACAGAAATCAGAGAAGTAGAACAACTAAGGAGATAAGGAAATAACCCAAAAATAAAAATATGAATGTTAATTGAAATGTTTGCTTTTGGAAGCTGGGAACAGCAAACAAACTCTATAATGTAAAGTAATAATGAAAAGCAAGGGTCAGGCCAAGAATTTTGAAAGAAATTTCCTGTTCACATGTTTGAAAAAGTTTTAGGCTCACTGATTTTAGGGTTTTTTTTTTTAGGCTTCTGATGGGTTTGAGTTAGTTCATCCACCAAAAGCTTTGTGGAGGAACCAATGCTAAGAAGACAATGTTTGGTGGAAAACGGTGTTTTCAACTGTACAAGCAGATGCAGGACAGAGGGAAGGGAATCACACCTGAGGGTGTTTTTGTTAGATCATAATTCTTCTTAAATACCCACTGTAATCTCCTAGTTGGGTTGTACCACTGTACTATTTATTTGACCGTCTGGAAACTCTTGTAACATAGTGAATGATTATGGTGCTCTGAGAGGATCAAAAATTTCAATACCACTCTGAAACCGTAGCTGAAAAAGAAGGTAACACAGACATGTCCTAATCCTGTATCACAGTCCACTGTTTTTTTTGTTTTTTTTTTTTCTTGTGATTCTCTGGCTTTGCACCCCTAAATTCTTTCACTGTCAATAAAGTTTTCCACTTACATATTCTAATTGCTGTTTTGGTCTTCCTTTCTCTCCCCCTCCTCTTTCTGTTATAAGTGCCACATTGGTGCTACTTGTTCATTAGCAATGGGGACAGCTAGGGAAGGGAGCTTAGGAAAGGCAATTGGTAGCTGCACCTAGGTGGTCAGTGAGGAAATGTGGGCTAATTCAGAGCCAGAGGATTGAATGGCTGGTAGACACAAATAGGCAACAAAAAGGAGTCAATGTAGATAACAGGTATGGTTAAAAAATGCTGTGTCAGTAAATAAGAGGATATTAAGTGCCCCAAAGCTGAATTGGCACTGACTTGCTGTTACAGAGGTGTTTTTTATGTTCTTTCAGAAAGTACACATTGAAGCCTTGAGGTGCTTAAGAATATCTTGTCACTGCACTAGGATCACTCAAAGCTGTGTGTCTCCTTGACTCCAGCAGCTGCAGCAGCAACCGTGGATGTGTGGCTTTTGGAAAACAGCTGGTACCCAGTCAGACAGCATGAGTGCAGGAAGATTCAGCCTGCAAAAGGCCATGTAGCTATATCCCCACTCCCTCTATAACAGCCCTGCACTATTGCCTCTTAAATCCTTCTATCATAGGGCTACCTAAATCTAAATGTATGTGCCTTAAAGTGCAGTTTTCAGCTGTGTTCCACAGATCCAAATGATGCTGAGAGGTAACAGATGGAAGTAGCCTGAACCAACTCCCCAAGGAAGGGTCTGCCACTCCAGCAGAGCAGTGCTAGAGCTTTCATAACTGCCAGACTATAGATCTAGGTGACAATTTCCATCTTCAGGGAGTCATCAGTATACATAGATTTCAAAAATGTAAGTTAACGCTAGCCTCACTTTTTGTTGCATGGTTTATAGAGGTTTAATCACACACCATATTTTGTGAGACTCCAATTCTGTATGAATAGCAATTTTGGTCAAAAACCAGCAGGGTTTATTAAGTGAATACATGCAGACATGTATGGATATAATTTTTTAATCTTATATTGACAGTTATTGAAATACTACCTCCAAAGAAATAATAACATGCTGACACCTTCTTTTCTTATTCTAACCCAAGAAAAAAATTGAATAAAATAGTCTATCAATTTCACAATATCATTTATTTTTCTCAGTGACAATTTTGCCCACTTGTTTGATAGGACAGGAAATTTAACTACAACTTATACTGCTTTGTTCTTTAGGTACAAATATTTAAAAGTAAAAATGTTAGCTTGTGGGGTTTCCTGACATTCTGGAGCAAAGGGAAAGGAGGAATATAATTACCTTTAGCCATATTAAAGGCTAAAGTAAAGAGTGTGAATTTGTTTTACTTAAACCAAATTACTCTACCAAATTTTGCCATAAACAAAGCCATTTTAGCAAATGCTGTTGAATGAAACCCAAGTGAGATGAAGTGCTGTTTTGCTGCCAACTCTGTAAGTGCTGGTGACATTATCTTCTTATTTTGCCAGTTTAACAGAGAATCAATTGTAGTATGCTACAGAAGCTCAGCTCCATAATCATTAATTATGGTTTCTGTATTCACTACAGAAGAAAAGAAGTGTAAAACTTTTCTTAGTTTTAAATGTCAAGTTAACCCTGTACAAGGCCAATAAATACATTGAAAATATACTGAAGATTCATTGCTGTTGGCGTCATTGTTGGATGCAAAAGGTACAGTGTTGTTACAGCTGGGAAAAAGTAAGGCAAAACACTGTGGAATACAGTAGCATGAAATTCTGTATTAAAATTTACAATGGTGTTCAAAGACAGAGTTGTTCAGGAAAGTGCTATGCAGTTAACAGGTAAACATGGTGACTATAGAAAGTTTTTTTAAAAATTCCAAACCCAGAGTGATGCTTTTATCCTAGTTTTGATTATTAAACATAACAGTCCACATGATATGAGGGTACATTGATTTGGAGATGTGAACCTATTGCAATCGATATGTCAGCAGCTGCAGCAGGCTTTACTTTTTCTGTTGCACAAATATGTTAGTCCCCTTTGCCATGTAAAACATCCCTTTTGTTAAGTTGGAGGAAGCAACATGTTAAGAAAAATCCTCAGATTTGGGCTCTAAATTTGAGGCAGCACAACCATTCAGCAAGGTTGTCCTTAGCCCTTTTTGTTAGGATAAAGCTTACTTTTGGGCAGAAAGGGAGGCTCAAAGTGTCTGTGGCTTCATGGTTTTTATTGCTGTGCTTGCGATGAAAAGGCATTTGTGGTCTAGCCTCTGGGGGATATACCAAGTACCTTGTAATATTAGGTCACCCACTGATTTACAGCTTTACTTCTGAAGTTTTCTGGACAAAGAAAAGTAAACCCAGTGACCCTTCTTTTGAGAATGTACTTAGCCTGTACCTTTCATTACACAGCATTTCAATAAAAGAAATAGAGCTCAATGACTTGAGGCAATATTCTATTTATAGATAGTTTATTTTTAATTATATCTTCTGCCTGTAATGTTTACTGCCAGATTATATCTTCTATACACTTACACAGATTGGTAGTGGCTGAAACAGAAATAAAATTGTTTGAATTTTTTCTTAAACCCTTGGCTTTTTCAAGGCTTCACACTGCAAATGGAGAATATGGTATTACAATTAAAATGTTTTGGTATGGAAGGCTGTCATGGAATCATAACAAGTTTATTGATGTTTGGAAACTGGTGTTTTCCAGTTACAGCAATGCCTGCTTGTCTGGAGCAGTTGCTGTGGTTATTTTTCCACCATAGCTAGTAGAGGATGATAGCACTGTCAAAGCTGCATGTCTCGGGGAAGCCTGATTGCCTTTTCAGGGCTGTCTAGTTTTTCTTTCTTAACACCTGGAGTTATATGATTTGGACTTCAACACAAATCAGAATCATTGCAATGTGCAAGTAGTAATTTGTATTTATATACCAAAGTTTATATTTTAGGATATTGCACAAAATCCGTGACTGTATCACTAAATGGTTACACTCTAGTATTTATTAACCAGTTTTCTACTGACAGCAATTTCATCATACATTCATAAGGAGGAGTTGTTCTTCTGGCATATATATGTATTTGTTATAATAATCACAAAACACCCCAGAAGGACTATTAAATGTGCCTGTTTCTACAATCTGTTTATGTAATGCTTATTATAAGCACAGCATATATCTGCTTTTCAAGGAAATTGCAATAAAATGTGCAAATAACAATCCCTTTAAGGCAAAGACTTTTTATTCCAAGTGCATTGCCAGCAGTCAACAATGAAAAACAGAGTAAGATATGTCTAGTGTGTTGTCACAAGATACATCAGATGTGATCACTGTTACAAGTCTCCTTTCCCTAAAGGTATTTTTTCTTAGGATGTCCTGAAGAAAGCAAGACTTTTGAATAGGCTTGGCAATTTTCTCTGCAGGGTCAAGAGATGTGCAAATTAGAAGTTGCCAAAAATATTTCACAGGCGCATACAAAGACCTTGTACTTGTCTTTAAACAGCCAAAGAATCTCAAGTCTAGCAAGTAGACTAGAGATATGTCAAGTGATGAAATTGAATGTGAATGTAAAAGCTTTTCTCTGCTAAAAAAGAACACAGCCTTTAGATTAATATTAGCAAACCCTACTATGTCACACTGCTACAATAAGCATCTCTCTCTGGGAAATAAGAATACATTAGTTCAGGTCAATATCTGCACTCCCATCAGACAAAATTACCTAACTGTCTTTGTCTGGTAATGATAATGACATTGTTAGCCTCCAGGGAGTTGACGTCACACAACTAAGCAACTCAGGAAGAGCGCAGGGTACAAGTGTATAAGTGAACCGGCAAAGACCTCCATGGCAATGGACTGATTCAGCTGAAGGATGCTGTTTCAATGCTGTAAAAAAATATCCAAATATGCCCCAAGCCGCACTTAAAAAAACCCAAGCAACTTGCAAAAGAGTGTTTTAGGCATATAAACAGTTGTAAGTGACCCATCAGGAAAGAAACTATTTCAAGAACAGGAGGCGTGACTGAATTAAATCTATGATGCACAAACCACACTCAGATGTATACGTGTGTATTTGCATTTGTCATGGATAAGATTCCTTTCCACTCAAAAAAAATTGAAATCCTTTGACTAATCTCTTTCACTGTATATATCTACTTACCTATATGCACCTGCCCACCTCCTGGAAGTGCACTCAGGTCTTCCAAAGACAGCCAGGAGAAAGCAACTGAATATCAAACTCAGTAAAGAAGGCTAACTCTACTGTATTATCATCATTGAAGTAACAGTGGCACATTAAATCCTTTGCCACTAAAGGAAGAATGACTGTGAACTGTTTGAATGCTTCATCTGTTTAATAAGAAAAGAACTGCCAGTTTATCAGAATGATTGTGCGGGCTAAGGTAGGAGGATTTCTTTGGTGTTTATTCAAGGCTTTACATGAAACTAATTCTCTCTGTATATTGCATTATTTGATTAAAAGAGAAGTTCAGTCAATACTGCTGTAGAAAAGCTAAGGCATGTCTGAACTCATTAAAGTACTGTTTGTACGCTGACACTGATGAAAGACCTGCTGCTGGTGCTGCTGCGAGTCCATTTAGTTTTTATTTGACATCAAGTTGCTTTGCCTGTACTGTCAGAGCTTGTATATGAAGCTGCACTACCACAAAAAAAGAGCACATCTGACAAGGAGCCGGGGATTTTTCAAATGATACCTGGACACTGCCTCATTTGCCTGCTGTGTGATATAACAGGTCTGGGCAATCTGCTTTTCATTTGCTTTCTTCCCCATCTCAAAATGTAGCCTATACTCTCTCCACGATCTGCTCCAAATAGCTGCATGTGGGAGGAGATACCTGCAACACAGCTTCTCCTACCCGCAATCCACTTCACACATGTTTGAGATGGGGAAAAGAAATGGGGTAGTCACAGGCACCCAAACTCAGCACTTGTGAAAGGAAGTAGCTCTGCTAAAGCAAAATCTTCTACTGCCAATGATTTTCAGCCCACTGGGCTGCCAGGAAAATCTGCTGTCAGTGGATGAAGCTTACCTAACATCATAACTCTGCAGACAGACTTTTTGTAGGGCATTCATGAAGGCTGACTTATCCTGCTCAGGCTTATGTCACCAGACTGCCTCTATAGCCTGGGCAGGAGCAGTGAGGCATGCAGGACCATTATGTGATCCTGTTTCTCTCTGGTGACTGCAGAGGTGATTATCCTCACTACGCTAAAGTTAGCTTCCATGAAAACGTTTTTAGTTGGGCTTTTATCAAAATGACTGCTTCAGGGTCGAGCAGATTATATTCCCATAGCTCTGTTTTGACATGCTGTTTTGCTTTATTTCTCTCTTCATGGTGCTTCTTAAGCACTGCCCAGAATTTTTAGAAGCTTCAGATCTGATCTGATTCATCTCTTTTGAATAGTCTTGCAATGTTAGCCAGAGAAGGTCCTTTTTATTCCCTCTTTTTATCTGCAAGCTAGATTTCAAAAAGGATTTGTCCCACTCTGCTCATCTGAAGTTTCCTTAGTCGGTTCCCTTTAATGATTTCTGAGCACACTTGTCAATTCTGATGCTGTTTATTAGGGCACAGAACTCTCGGAAATATTTGCTTACTGGAAAAAAAATACAGCAGGGAGGCTGAAGGACTTGGGTTTGATTAAGCTGGAGAAGAATGTTTCCCTTGTATATCTATAAGCAGGTAATCAAGAAGGTGGAGCTGGGCCCATCACAGACTTGCAAGGCAGGGGAAGAGGCATAAATTGAAACAGAAGAGTTTCAGACTGGATACAGGGAGAAGCTTTTTCTCCAGGTGGACAGTGTCTGAGAGAAGCTCCTCACTCACACTGAAGGTTTCAAGATCCAGCTGAAGGAAGGCCTCAGCAATCTGTTGTGATCTCAGAACTGATCTTGCTTTGAGTAAGATCTTGAACTAGAGTACTCCAGAGGTCCTCTCCAACCTTGATTATTTTGTGATTTGTTTTATCCATAGAGAATTTTAAGCACTGAGCTTATTCAGGATTGCCTAACTAAACTCCATGGGTTTTTAAAATCACATTTAGTAGGAAATATTTAAAGGTTTGTCTATATTTTTAGCAAATAAACTACTTAAAACTCTCTCTCTACACATATATATGCATTAACTTGGGAAAGCTGAGTTTTGTGCCATACGAATATCAGAACTACATGTGACAGTGATAGTTTGAAATCCATTCTTGCAAACATGTTCTGGGATTTAGGTTCCTTGCCTTCTTCAGCATTGTCTCCATATTATTACTTTCCTCTGATTCCAGAAACAGAAGATTTCTATTTCCTTGTCAGGAAGCTGCTGAGCCTCGCTCATTTTAATGACAAAAATCCCTACAAACTTCACCCTGTGTGTCCAGCCTGGAAAAGCCCAAATCCTGCTGCAGGCAATCAGCCTCAACAACATTCAAATGCCCAAACAAAATTTTTACCATAAGAGGCAGCAGCAACATGTTTCAGCATCCAGAATCACGCCCTGCTGTGGTCTCAACTATTTCTCACCTTCCAGTTCTTTCAACGTTTGAATGAGAGGAAAATCTCTCTCAACCTCCACTCCTACCAGGCAGAGTGGCATCCAGATGAGCCCAAAGTTCTCACTCTTTTGACCTTCTAGCACACTTGCTATCATCGAGATGAAGGTTGTCAGATTGGCTCTGGGGTTGTTCTCTTGGCAGTGCAATCAAGCATAGTACTGCTCTGATGGCTACGCTGCATGCAGGACACAAAACCAACTCCAACACTGTTCCCATGCTTAGTGCCTGTGAGACCACTTGGAGTGACAGGAGAAGAGATGTTCACACAGAGACACTCTCTCAGCATCTAATGCAAACACCTGCTGTGGATATCCTGTCTTTTTTTTCCTCCAAGAAAGCTTTTTCCTTCAACCCTTACCAAGGTCTTGAATTGTCTTGGCCAGGGGTCATCCTCAGAGGCCTATCTCCCTGAAACAAATTGGCAGAATATTCTCTTCTTATTCCACCTGGAGAAAACTTGGCAAAGAGCTAAATTTGGCAAGCAGGAAGCAAACACCAAACTTTGACCTTTTAAATGACATTTTAAACTTCCATGAAGAATTACAGCTAGGCAATCTACCCCAGAGTTTCTATTTGCCCCATGCAACATAATACTACTGCAAACATAGTAAGCAACTTGTGTTATTTAGCTGAAAATTACATTTTGGGGACAAGAAAAGAAAATTAACTTGTTGAAAGATTGACTCTGCAATGTTCTGTCTGCATGAATGAATGGCAGGTGAATGGCCCTGGCACAGACACCATGGGCAGTCTGCATCGAATGCCGGGTTAAGGACACTAGATGTGCACACAGATTAAGAATTAATAGGGTTTATGAATATATTCTGCCAGTCAAACAATATTATCTTTAATTCCATCTCTAAAAGGGGTTTGCATGCTACACATGTCTTTTTATATTTGTGAGTGCTAAAGCTGTGTTAGTAGAATGGACAGGCATGCATTTTGTATTTTGGTACTAAATTAAGCGATGGCTAATTTTAATTCCCCAGGTATTCATCCAAAAAGATTATTGAGAAACTTAGGTCCCAATATTATTTTCTAAATGTATTCACTTCATAAAATTACTCTTTCTTGAAATCCTTGCAGTCCTTTGTGGTTTTTCAGTGTTAAATATTTTTGTTTGTTTTTTTCCACCCCAAGAAACTAAGGTTTCAGATTAATAAAAGGGAATTTTTATATAAAGAAATCATTATTATTGCAAAATAACTAGGTTTTTTTTTCTTTTTTTTTCTTTTTTTTTTTTTTTTTTTTTTTTTATTAAGAGCTGGTTTTCAGATTTCTTTCTGCAAAGATTTGTTTAAATTCACAATGAAAATACTATTTGTATTTGTTTTAAAGGAACATCATTTTGGAATGATAATTGGAATGGTTTTCCTGTGGAAGGACTACCCCAAGCAGCTAACATAGCTATACCAAATGCATTCATTACAATCCCTCTTGAGAGAAATGCAGTCCCTGTCAGGCAAAAACTCAAGAAAAATAAAGAATGTTTAAACAAGCAATCTGCTTGGTGTTTATCTACACATGGGCACACATGCCTAATATTCCTACTGACAACCATTTATCTTTTCCCTAACTGATTCTTCCTGGTGGTTCATATTAGTTAATGTTTTTTTCATTATATTTTTCCAGTTGTATCCCAAATTTATTATGTGATTTATAACCAAAATCATGATCTCTGGTCTAAATAATCTGCATGCTGAAAACAACATTAGACTAATATGCCACAGGATACTGAAGCACTTTACTGATTGCTACAATAAAAGTCAAAAGGATTGATTGTGTAAGAATTCCTTCAGGTTATTAGATTGCTGTGGCAGGTTCCGGTTTATTTGCAAATTCTGACAAAAAAAAGCTGGTTTGTAGCAATATAAGTTTGTGAGGATAGGAAAATTACAATGCTTGGAGTATTTCTGCAATATATGTCAGCTTCTTCATTTCCTTGGGTTGGAACAGTGCAGAACCTGTAGCAGACTGTACTGTACTGTTTTGGGGAACAGAGAGGACAAAGTGCTTGCCAACATTTCTGAAGAGTTTGATATATACATTCAAATCTAAATACAAGATTATCTTGATGAAGCTCTGGAACTTGATAAGATTATTGTTACTGGGGTTAAATTAATGTGTCTGTGTGTATGTATGTACTATGTACATCTATATATTCATAGTGGGCAATTCCATCTGGTTTCTATTACCTTTGGTACAAAGACATGGTGGGATAGACCTATGAAAGGAAAATTAATTAGATGTTTGTCAACACCATAAACTCAGAAGAAGAAACAAAAAGAAAAAAATATCTTCTCCAAGTTGACCTCCTGTGTTCATCAGGTCATTCTAACATGTTCATAAAAACACTGATTGCAGTGTCTGCACTCACACATGGTTCCTTTTTCCTCTCCGTCCTTCTATCTCCATGCAAGAGTTCAGGGGTTGAACTGGGTTACTTTCTAATTGTTCTTACTCTGTAATATGCCATACAAGAAAAAAGGCACCTGTTTAATTTGAGTGTAAAGTACCTTAGTTCTTGTGAGAAGGTGTTCTGCAGTTTTTCAGAGACATAAGAGAACATGTAATTGGGAAATAAAATTTAAAGAAAAGTTTAATAATTGAAACACTGAGAATGACTCAAATTATCATCTCTTCTCCATGTCACACCTTTAAAATCCAGATGACACTAGTATGTGTACCAAGTGACGCAGTAGATGTGGAGATTACAGTAACTTCAGGATCTGAGTGTTATTGCTTAGTGCCATTAAAGTTTGAGGAAAGAGATTTGGTAGCATGGACTCATATCCATAATATCATGGCAGCACTAGAGTATGCTCTAAAAACAAACTGGGAAGACTGGTAATGTCTCCTGAACACAGAATTAGCCTCACTGGTGTCTCTCTGAAGTGTAGCAAGATGAAGTGCATCTTTTTCCAATATCCCAGATGGTTCTTGTACAATCCCTATAACATCCTTCAGTCTCCTATTCCCTTCCCGCTTTTCCTTCCAAAATGCCACTGACTATGAATAATTTAATTTGCTTGCCAGAGTTCTCCATCACTTTCTCCAGCCTTAAGAGAGTAACTTTCTAACACTGTATTTCAATGTCTCCTGGCAGAATATTTTCCATCTGCTTTTTAGATGTGTGAGTGTGGGAGGGGCAGAGGAGGCTGGGATGGCGGGGGTGGTGTCAAGGAACAGCGCCAAGACATACTGCTCTCGTTGAAATGATCTACTGCTTCCTTTCTGTTTCCACAGATCTTGGTACACTGCTCTCACTTCTCTTCAGCGTGGCTGCTGTTCTTCACTTCTTCCTGAGGTAAGGATAAGAAGGAAAGTGGAAAAGAAAGTCAGCTTCTCAATGCGTAACTTTCAGAGTGTGTTTAGATTGGAAAAGTCTGTGAAATAAAGCTTTTATTCCATTATCCTGAGCTTTTCATCTCAGTTAGCATTGTAGTTTGCATGAAAAGTATTTGAAGTATGGGCACTGATCTGAATGGACAGAGGGAGCCAGGCAAGAACGTGGGCACCCACAAGGAAAGGGAGCTGAACTCCAACTCTGGCAGAAATCACTCTGGGCATCGCTCTAGGAACAGGGAGAACAAGAAGAACTTTGATTATCACAAAATGTAAATAACATAAAGCCACAGCTGTTCTCCAAGGCACTATTAGTAGGAATAACACAAGGTTATTTGCCATGTGGATTTTAGGGATTTGCCTTTACAATGAAGAACTCCCAACAAAGAATAGTTTTCCTCTATTTGAGCTGGGAGGACCTGATAAATCTTAGGTCTTTTCTACATCTAAACATGCCTTTGAAGTGGTTTTCTGTGACAATACATAAATAATGGGAATCTGTGAGAGACATCCTGAAGTAGTCTTTGGAATTGCATTGAAGTACAGTACTTCTTATATAACAAAAAGAAGCAACTTGGATTAGCTTATGCAAGTCAAGAAACATGACAGCAAGCATTATGCTTAAAGTGGAACTTATTAATGATAGATTAAATAATGCAGTATCCTGTTCTCCTAAAAGACTATTCAGGCAGTTTGATGCCTGTGGCTATGCCTGGTGTGGTGCACCCCATCACATTCAATCACAGATGCTGGGTCCGGCTGTGCAGGGACTTTATGTAAATAGAGACCTCTTGGAAATCCCACCCACCTTTGCCACAAGCCAAGGAACTGAACTCATTCTGTGGTGCAATATTAGATCATGGAAACATAATGCAGAAACCTTTGTGCAGTTCTGCTGCTGCTGCTGCTGACATGTAATGTGGAAAATGACTGCTGATTGCTCTATTTTCATTGTGATCTTGCGCATTCCTTTCTTCTGAGTTCTGCCAAGTACCATGACAATTCATCTAAATTATATAGCTTCTCAGTGGATAATTGATTATTGCACATAGTAGCATTTTATGCATTTTATGTGTTTTCTTTAGTAGATAGTAGTTTGTGCATATCTGTATGACTGACAGGGAGTTGGATGAGAATTTCCCAGTCTTGAGAGTTGCAATGTAAAATTATCTCACTTAGATGTTCACGGGATAAAGACGTGACTTTTCTTTTTGTTTCTAAAATCATTAAAGCTGAATTATGCTCTTGTATTGCAAAATAGAAAATTTAGTTACTGATATCTATTTGTCAGTGTTATACTGTGGATATATCACCACTTTTTGTCTCCATAGTCTTAGATGAGTTTGACAGATGAAAATCTATATGCAGCTGTGTAATTAATTTATACTTTGTCAAAGTTAGGAAAAGATTTGAATGGCAATTCAGAAGAATCTCATGCAATGCTTAAGTTAGATCATTGCTCCATGTACCTTACAGTGTGTACAAGACAAAGACTGAAATCTACAGCTTTGTTCTATTTTGCATTAAATTGTAGGGTTCTTTTTTCTTCTTCTTCTTTTTGAGCATATGCCACCAAGCATGCTAATGAACCAGTCAAAGAATCAGCTGTACTAACAGTTAATGAGAATTCAAAGAGATTTATTTAGCCTAGCATCATCACTTCAGTGAAGATTCAAAGAGGATTAATTTGATTTATGTCAAAATGGAGGAATCTTTATATAATCTGCAGTCAAACTTTCATGAATATATTTATTCAGACTTGAAAAGTTCTTAAAAATTCATGTGTAAAAGGCTATGGGAGAAGAAGACAATATTTATTTATATGTAAATGACTCTTTTTGTGCATAAAATCTATTTTAGGTTTCAAATATGTGTATATCTTCACTTTGCAATGCTTGGGAATTTGCAGGATAAAATGTGGAGCTTTTGAAATTTATGAATTTTATATGTGACTATAATGGACTCCAATATTCATTTAAAAAATCTGATGGGCAGACACAAGTAAGAAAAAATTATACAACATAATTCTTAAGGGCACTCTACCATACCTCAAAGAAATGTTTTTCTGCAATACATATCACACATACAGAATACATATTAGTGTGTTATCAGCATTTCATTGCTCTCTTTTGGAAAAGCTGCATGACTCACATACCCAAGTAAAAAACTCGTGCTAATAACGTCATTTCCATGCATCAGAATTTCACATACAACTATATTGAGCATGGAAAAGACAGCTAATTTTAAAACCAGCAGGATTTGTAAGTGCATCGCTGTTCCTCAAACCCCACATCATTACCATTTCCAGGAACTGTGTATGGCATTAAGTGGCTTTTCATACACCATTTCCATAGCTGTTCATGCACTACTACTTTCACACAATGACCCCGTATCATGTGTGATGATGTTGAGTCACAGATGGCTTTAATACAAAAAGCTTTGTGTTGAGCCATTTTCTTCACATACACATTGAAATCCAAATTATTCATGAGTAACTGTACTTTTGTTAGACAACTTGGGCTGTCTAAACTCCAGGTTCACAAGATTATTTATGCTTGGCCAGAAAAGGAAGAAATGATAGCATATAGTGTCAAATGACCTACTGGCTTTTACAATGTTCTTCTCTTGGTTTTAGGTTTGTTTTTTGGGGTTGTTTTTTTTTGGTTGTTGTTTTTTTTTATTGTTTGTTTGCTGGCTTTCTTTTTGTTTTGGTTTTATTTTGGTGTTTTTGTTTGTTTTGTTTTGTTATTTTAATATGTTGTCTTGTAGGACTTTTTAAACAAGAGGGAGAACTAGCAAATGAATACAATCTCTTGCATGCAATGTTTGTTTGTTTTGTTATTTTAATATGTTGTCTTGTAGGACTTTTTAAACAAGACGGAGAAGTAGCAAATGAATGCAATTCTTTCCAAGATTTTAGGTGGATATTTCCAAGTCAGTGGATGTTAATCCAAAACCAACTATGAGAAACAAAAGCTGTGACTATCAAAGTGGCTATTGGCAATTGATATTAACATATAGATTAAGGAAACCTTCCAACTGATATGTATTTAGGCATATAATGTGAGAAAAATGGTAGATCTAGTCTTCTTTGCGCCAAAATGTCAGTTTCCCACTGACTTCACAGCACAATACAGACTCTATTTCACTTCAGTATTCTTTCATGCTTAGTAAGGGTATTTGCTAAAACATTTTGTCTCTGAAAGGACTTTCATGCTCTCTGGCTGTGGCCAGTGTTCTCTGTCAGCCATCATGTTCAGCACATATTAATAATGTTATGCTTCAGTGATAAGAAATTAACATCTTGTACTGTCCAACTCACTGTATGGATCCTGCACAGAACTGTTTAGACATTCAGAATGAAATATTAGCCTTGGCATTGCCTCAAAAAAGTGAGGTAGGAAAAATCCATTTTATTCTTAATTTTAAATAGTCACATATATTTACTTTCTATACTAACAGATCTAAAATGTGCAGAGTAATACAACATTCTCGGCCAGAGAAACCTAAAAAACTGTAAGCATGTGGAAAGGATACAAGGCTGGTCCAGTGCAGCTGCCATGGGCATCAGAAGATATTCTGCCACTGCCATCAGTTGGAGCAGAGTCTGGGGGGCTTTGAACAATTCAAAATCTAAAAAGAAACTTCTGAAAAAAAATTTTGAAAAAATTAGACAAAAGCTTCTTTTACAAAAGTAGTAAAATCTGTTCCTCCCTAAATGAAACCTTAAAATGAAAGAACATGTTAGGTTCAGTTAGAGCAGCAGGATGGAAGAAGTCAGGCTTCTCATGAATCACATTAGGCCAGAGCACAACTAGCAATGGCAAGTTTAGACCCACCATAAACAGACTGACTTATCTTGTGATGGAAAGATGACATGCTTTAGCAGGGCAAATCTCACTGGCTGATTTGGGTCCCTCTCTCCTTTCTAGTCACCAGTCTTAACAAAATATGCAGGAACATTATATATCCAAGACCTCTACATTTGTCCTATCTTGCTGTAACTGGCTAACTCATTAGGCAGTTATTAGGTGGTACTGACAGATGAATTCAAAGACCTTATTTACTAAAAACCCAGTAGGATTTTAACAGTGTTGTTTAGGTGACAGTCTCGACATTATTTTAATTAAAGGGTCATTTTGGTGTATAGCTATACAAATAAGCAATCAGGCTATTTCAGTGTGATTTAAAGCAAAGAAGACTCTATTTCATTTCACTGAAGCAGGAAGAAAATTATGCACAGAACAGTTAGTAATGATGGTCTAAATATCATCTACTACTGCAAAATGCAGGTTCTGTGTTCAGTCAGTTGTGTTATGATAACACTGTTATGTAAAGTCAGGTCATGTGAATGTAATGCCATTTAATGGGATAGGTTATAAAATCAGTTCTCATCTGAACAAAAAAATCCATTACAATTTCCTATTCTCGCCTTGAAAAGGGATAAAATCTTTGGAGTGGCCTACATATCTTGGCCCTGAACATATGGTATTTCATTTTAAAAGAATGAATTTACTTTTCCTTGGCTCAGAATGTAATTCTAAAAAGCACTCACCTATACCTTTATACTGCAATGTGTATATGTTTCAAACACAAGAAGTTGATTTTAAGCTATAGAGCTTGAGACCATTGGGATGGCAGCAGTATGAGGCTCAGAACCACTAATCTCTGTCATTTACTTTGCTTTTTGGCTTTTAATGTCTCGTTGAACCCAGTATTTCCTCTGTCACCTGTACCTGCATCAGGTGATACATTTCTAATTCAGGGTAGTTCCTGTTCCATGCAATGCAACAGCATTGTAATCAGTAAAATAAAGGAGTGAAAAATCCCAAAAGGTTGTGCCGTACCTTGCTGGAGAACAGCTAAATATGGAAAATAACATCTTCACAAACAACATCATTTAACATAAGTAATTCCCTTTTATCCCTATTATCACTATGTGCAAGAAGTGGTCAGGTTCCCCTCATACATGCCTGTATGCTTCCAAGCTTAGATCCTTGTCCTGCAAGAAAAAAGAGTAAACTTTAGATAAATGACATCATACCCTTCATAGAGTGACCTAGAAAAACCACTTTAATGTTTTCTTCACAGGGTAAAGAGAAAAGAATAATCATGGCACAGAAAAAGAAACATTGGATTGAATTAGAGACCTTGGAATTTTTTGAGTCAATCTATTCAGAAGCATAGTTTCCCAGACATGAGATGTAGGATATTTCTCCACTCCTTTTCAAAAACAGATGACTCAAAAAAAACATAAGTAGTCATAATGAAATGCTCTTAGATCAGCCATGAGCTTGAACTTTCTCAGTGGTTATTCACAACAGAAATTTGAATATTTTTTTCACTGCTGTATAATGAAAAGAATTATGTCATCCTCTAAAAATATACTGGTTTTTATAAAATATTTAATATGATCCCATGCTATATAAATAAACTGTAGAAAGAATAATATATTAATTACTACAAGAGTTCATCTTCCACCTAATTAACATATCTCTTGAACTTCCTCTTAACATATACTGTGAATGCTATCATGTTGTAATGTGTTATTTTTATAATCTGTCCTTTTTCTAGAAGTAAAAATGGGACAAGTACCATTTTGGATATGGAGATTTGTTAGACAAACTCTCTGTAAGGCTTCCCACATAATAATATTCCTTTGACTTTCAGACTGTGGCCTCACTTTTAAAATACATATGCTGCACATGGAAATATTTCATATCTCTTTGGAAGTGAAATGAAAGTATATTTTAACATTTAAAAATGTCAGGATATTCTCTCCAGGTTTTTCTATTTCTTAAATAAATGCAAAGGGAAAGATTCACAGCTGCAGTTGTCATAGGGCCAGGAGAGTGACTTTTTCCTTTTTTCCTTTCCTATGTTTAGTGGAAAGCACCATATGATTAAATAGTTTATGAGAATAGGAAATGAAATTTGTGATATCAACCTTTAGATACTGTCGAGTTTCTCTAAGGGGCCTAGAAAGAACTGAAATCACAGTCTAAGAGTATTGCATTTACAATGGATACATTACCCAGGATATCATGATTTCTGGTGTTACCTGTGGGGTTTGGGAAACCACACTCTACTTATATTCCACTCCCACTTCACTTATGTTTAGAAAAATTAATCTTAAGAAAATGTAATTCACCTGTTACAAGTGTTGTTCCAGTTGCTCATGTCTGCTTTGAATGACTTGTGAAAATACACAGTGATATCCCCACTAATATAAAATTACAAAATATTCTCTTCATCCTTGTTTTCACAGCTAGACAAAACCAGGAAGGCTTGCATTTATGTGTTTTGCTTTGAGATTTGCTTTCTAGAATCATTTGGAGCCCTATTGAAAAAAAATTTTAGGGCCTTAGGCTGGTGTTGGTTTCACTTCCTTTAAGATACCAGCTGTACTAGTGAGCTCCAAGGTGGTTAGGTGCTCTGAGTCAGAGCAAAAAAAGAAAACATTTTTTGCCAGAAGCATCAATAGTGGCTAAATATTTATTCCTGAAAATAGACCTTCAGTTTTCACTAAGTCAAGTTAGATATTATTTTTGTTGTCTATGCTGTAAGCAGATGCATTTGCAAACATCTAAACAAGTCATTAACTCCCTCTCTTTCCACATTCTGTTTATTATTTTAAACAGTTTATAAAATTTCTAGGAGCAGTACAACCCTTCTTGGTCTCAGCCTTCAGTCAAATGACAAATTTCATGAAGAGTAATTGTGTGGTCGTATTCTTCCTAATAGAAAGTACATTTTGAACATTCAATATATAGGGAGGTGTTAATATTCACATTTGCTTATCGACTTGTTTAGCACTCTGCTTCTGAGATGCTTTTAAAAATTATTTTCTTAATTGTTTGCTTTTCAGTGAATATTTTATTTGGCCTCCTGGTTGTGCATTTTCTCCTTGAAATAAAAAATTGGTCACATTTCACTGTCTGTATTTACATTGTTTAGTCAGTCTTTCACCTTGTAACCTATTGTTTTTGTTGTTTTATAAATGGTGTCCCAAATAAGGTATTTGAGGGATGTAATTTTTTGACACACTTTAGTGGGATTACACGCTTTTATGAGTTTATCTTAGATGGCCAAAATATTTTTATTCGCTTATAAATATGATTGTATGTTTATTCTTAATTCAGTACAGACAGAAACCACTATGCAAGAATAGTGAGTAAACAAAAATCACAAAAACTTTCTCTGATAAACAGAGCATGAAAGAAATGAACATGAATGATTGGTGTCTATGTTTGCAAATATGGTTTGAAAGATTCAACAATAGTAGTTATGGTTACCATAAGGGAACTCTATGGTGAAAAAACACTGGCATTAGCAATGTTGTTAGGCGGTTTGAATACATTTCTAGCAAAATAGGGTATGTTTTAAATATTGGAGTTTCAAAAAGCTTTATTAACGCAAATTTCTCTGAGGGCTGACCTTGAAGGTTGTCATGTTATATTGTTACACTGTATAAGACCATGAAAGTTTTACTTAAATTCAGAAAAAGTAGGATGTCAAATAATACACAAGAAGATATTTTGCTTAAAATTTTTTTCTAAATAATCTTTTAATTTGCTCATTTTGGTGCACGCTACTCCCTTGTATAAATACAAGCTATTGCTGTCAACCATGCAGTTTATAGGCTTGTCATTATACCCAAGTTGTTGTCCCTGGTGTAGCTTCTGTAGCTGAAATCTACATTTAAAACATTGACCTGGAAAGATAAAATAAATTTTATTTTTGGAAACCACAGAATTTCAAGGGTGTTTACAAAATGGGAATACCTATCAGATTGTGCTGATAAATAGACACAATGCACACACAGACTACAAGTACTGTGTAGGAAGTGCTCCTTGACCACATTGTGACAGTGGAAATTTGGAGAGCTAGTGTGCCTCATTTGGAAAGGCCACTTAAATCACTAATACACAGGACTCTAATGAGCAATAAAAGTGCTTCAGATACAGGACACTAAAAATTGTATGCCTACCCTCTACTAGTGTGCTGTTTCACAAATGTTCCTCTCTATATGGAGAGAAGCACAGATAGGTCCTTATAGTGACAAACTTCTTTAATATCTGTCTATATATAAGTTTATCCAGCTATTTATAAAACTATATAAGGTTTCTAAGCTATATTTGTATCTCTTTCTCTCAGCAACCATGCCTGCTACTATTTTGAGGTGATAGTTGATACCCAAATAAATCCCATTTGCTATATTCAGCCCTTCTTTATTTTTGGTTTCTTATAACTAATGGCTGTGGGTCTCATCAGTTTGACCTTGAAAAGACCTGCTATTTGCCTCATAGGACAATACAAATATGATGTGCATATGAAAGAGAAGTTGCTAACAGAAGTTGCTAACACAAGTTAGCAATCAGGGACTAGAGATGAATTAAAATTCAAGATTTCATATTATAAATGAGGTGGAGTTGTGGACAATATGTTACTTCTCATTGGACAAAAAAATCAGGAAAGTCATATTCTAGCTCTTTCACCATCTCTCTGCAACCAAGTGTGGTGCAGATTCTCCTTGTTCAGTGCTAAATTTGGACAGAAAATGAAATTAATCTCATCTACCTTTAGACCACTCCAGTGAAGATGACAACAACCAAGCTGGTCACCGCAGGCCCCCTTTACAGTCATGTAGACACAGTCAGGTGAGACTCACAGGCTTTGTATGAGATGGTTGTTCACTGATTAGCCAACTTGCAGTTATCTGCATGGGTTTGGAGGGAGACTAGTCTTAAAATCTGATGTTCAGGCAGATATTATCCTCACTGTCAGCTGAAGCTAATGGAAGCTGCAGAAATTCAGCACTACTGAAAACCAGAGTCCATTTCTGACATACATAATTTGCAATGATTCTTCTGTGGCCAGGCTGGAAAAGCACTCTGATCTGCTACCAGAAATATGTTATAGAGGAAGTGACAAAAATGCAGATTTAGATCTTAACTCAGCCACAAAACTGTTTTAACATTGATAAACTTTGTAACCATTTCATAACCTCAAGTGTATTTATGACTTTTGAGAGGTGATCAGAGTTTATATGGTGGTGGGATCCATAGAAGAGTCTACAAATAAACAAAGTTGATAATGAGCTAATTCTTCAATTTCAAATTTGAGTGTTAAAATATATTCAAAATTATAGGGCTGCATTCAAGTTTACTTTAAATACTGTCCATCTGTAATTGCTGAAATCGATTCAGGAAAGCATTCTATCTAAAAAACAAATGCAGTAAAAATGCAGAACACGAGGAGGTTTTAGAGCTCTACCTATTTTTAAAGTTTATCTTCCTCTAGTAGATCTCATTTTTAGGATACAAAATTATATACCAGACATATTTTAAAAAATGGAACATTTCCTTCCAAGCAGTAGATGTCAAAGTAGAAAGTACTGTACATGTGCATAGAGGATAGAAAAAAGGGATAGAAACATTTTTGACTTCATGTTCCAGAGAGTCCTGTTTAATATCTGATAAAGGTTTTATAAGAGGCTTAAGAAAGGGTTAAGAGAGATCATAGACTGATTTGAAGGAGCGGGAAAAAGAAGAAGTGGAGCCAAGGAAGTGCCTCATCTGTGTCATGACATGATGGAGCATGGCACAAATTGAAGTAAAGCAAAACTTCCTCTCTCATGCCTCTGGAAAGTAATAGCTTTCCTCGCTTATGAGATTGTGTCTTGAGTGACTGTGGCTTCCCAATGTCAGGGAAAAAAAAAAAAAGACCACACTCTCCTTTTGAAAATTTGTTTACAATGGTGATCTCAGGTTAAATTTCACTTCCAGTGGAAGAAAAATACTCATGATATTGGAACACAGCTTGGGGTTCGAGGTGCTAAGATGACTAGAGAATAAGAAACCTAAGATCTGCGTGGACTGTCTGCATGATGATACTTATCCTCAGCATAAACCATGAAAATAATTGTTATTTTTTGCCCTGCAAAGCTATATATACATTCAGATTATTCCTTTCCTGTTACAGATATATGATCTGAACAGGTTATTCTGGACTAATTTCAACAGACTACATTGTGATGCTAGAATCTGTGTGAATGCATGGATTCTTGAATATTAAAAAAGCCAGTTCTTTCCATCGTGACAAAAAGTAGCTAGTAGCTATTTCACAAGACAGAAATACTTCTG
Organism: Passer montanus; assembly: GCF_014805655.1. Taxonomy (NCBI): domain Eukaryota; kingdom Metazoa; phylum Chordata; class Aves; order Passeriformes; family Passeridae; genus Passer; species Passer montanus. Next base: position 10,125,262 of record NW_024364270.1, read on the forward strand.
AAGGCGGTTGCAGCATCTCATTATATATGATTGGGAAAAGCCCACACATGAATTGAAATGGCTGCTTCAATGGAGTGGATGCTAGTCAGCTATAGGAACTTTTCCTTTGAGATTTTTTCCAAGCAAACAGTGAAGCAAAGAAGGAAACTAACATATAAGTGAAAATCGGAATTCTATGTTCAACTGCTGAAGCTTACATATATTTGACCATGAATCACAAGCAAAGAAAAACTTTCTTACCATGTGAGCATGGTAAAATATTTGAAGAAGTAGGGCAAAGAATTTCCAACCATGGAAATATTAAAACCTCAAGAAATCTTTTACCAGCCTGGTGTAACTGGCCTATTTCAAGCAGGGTTTGGACTAGATGCCCACTACACATCCCTTCCAGCCTCATTTATTCTATTATTAGAAAGGTTGGGCATTGATAGTGCACCTAAGGCAAAAAATATCAACTTCAGGGTAAAAATGAGAGTGAAAAGCAAGACAGATTTCTGCAGGCAGAATATATCACAGAACAAAGAAACTTATTTTTGAAATTATTACTCCCAACAGCTCTAAAAAACAGAGGTGAAAATGCTTGCCTTCAGGTCAAAGGTGATTTTCCACTTTAAGTTTGAGACATTCACTACTCACTTAAAGTTATGCTAATAAATAAAAGACACCAAAATAGACTCAGTGCTTTAGCTTTAAGCTAAAGGTAGATAAGAAAACACCAGTCTTTATAATTGCAGATTTTCCATGCAGAACAGAAAGATGAAAGTGAAAAACGTTAAGAGCTGCATTGTTCCTGGGATGCCATAAGGTTTGGATGCTGACTAAGGCAGAGGTACAATAAAGACTTGACCTCAGTATTTGACATTTCCCTGATGCCTTCTCCTGGACAAACTGGCAAAATACAAATTGGATTGGTAGTCTGTGAAATGAGTAGGAAATTTGCTCCCAGGCTGCACACATAAGGTGTTGATCAAAGGTTTTGACCAGCCTGTCACAAGTGGGATTCCCCAGGGATCAATACAGGGCCCCACACTGTTCAATGTCTTCCAAAGTGTTCTGGACAATGAGGCTGAAAGCACCCTTACCTAGTTTGCTGATGACACTAAACTGCGTGGTAAGGTGGACCAGAAGGAAGAACCATCTTACAGAGTGTCCTGGGCAGGTTGGAAGAGTGGGCTGGCAAGAACAGTGCCAGATTTAACAAAGACAAGTGTGAAGTCCTGAAGCTGGAATGAAAAGTTGAAAGAGTCCAGTATGGGCCAGCATTTGCGTGGTGCACAACCAGACTTGCTGAAGGGCTGTGGAATGCACAGTGCAGCTGTGGTGCCTACAATTTGAGAAAGATGTGGACAGACTAGATAGAGTCCAAAGGAGGGTCACAGAGTTGGTCAAAAGGCTGAATATGCACTGTGAGGAAAGACTGAAGGATTTGTTTTGCTGGGAGAAGAAAAGGCTTAAGGGGGACTTCATCACAATACTATGGCAGTTAAAGGGCCAAAGAGGAGACACATGGAGAACACAGGGAACAGCCATTGCAAGTTGCACTGGGACAAGTTTCATGTCCATATCAGAAAGAATTTTTTTTTCAGTGAGAACAACTAATCACTGGAACAATCTCCCCATGGATGTGGTAGAGCACTCATTGTCGAAGGTTTTCAAAACACAGGGTGCTACAAGACCTTGTCTCGGTTCCCTTTCCCATGCAAGATTGGACCACATGACCTTTCAAGGCCCATCCAACCTGGGATATTCTGCTATTCTGTGAAAGAGGAAGAGATAAAGTATATTTAACACCACTTGGAATGCACGTGTGTGTTAAGGCATTACTTCATCAGGAAGCGTGTGGTCAACAGTTGATTTCAGCAGAAATCAACTATCTGCGACCTGCAGTTATTGCTTATACTGTGCTGTCCACCAGCTCCCAAACTCACTGAACTGTTCTCACACAGCAACAAGCACACACTCACCCTTGAAATAATTTTCCTTTCAGTTGCTTCCCTGGCACTAAAACTGCAAACAAAAAGACTGTCTTTGCAACACTTCTCCCACTGCCAATCCTCCTACATAGGTTACAGGAGGAAAGTTTCCGTGGGTCAAGTATGAAGAAGAGATTTAATAAAAAAGCATGGAGCTGTACTGGAAGAACTGACAATCTGGAAGGAAAGGAGAGGAGAGTTAGCAAATATTGATTCATGTTCCTCTCTGTCTCTTGGGACTGAACACAGTAATCTCAAATCTCTGTTTCTTTATTGCCTGGAAACTGTACTGCCCATATGTCCCTAGCTCACGGAAGAAGCAGAGCTAAACTGTAGATAATTTATCTTTGCTGTTCCACTCTCAGCTCATGCTGCCATGACAGTTTAAAAATATTTAAAAGACTATGGTATTCCTTGCTCTGACATGTGTGCCACTGCAATTGGAATAGTTTATGACATTTCAGCTGTTTCCCTAATAGGAAAATCTTACCAGAATTGAATGCTATACATCACTGAAGTGCAGACGACCTTCCTATATGTGACTAATAGAGTTGCATTTGCTATGAACTTTTTTCAGCTATCTTTATTTTTTTGTAGGAGAGAGATATTCTACAATGTTAAGAATCTCAACAAATGATTCAAAATTATTGTTGAGTAATCACAATGTGATATATTGCAGTTTTCTAACCAGGGAAGGATGGTCTTTTTTCTATGGCAACAACTTTCTGATAACTTTCTCATGTTGCTTATAGTTAAAAAAAAACCAACCAACCAACCAACCAAAAAAAAACAACCAAAAACCCCAGAAACAACAAAAAAGCTTTTGGGTTTATTTATTTATTATTCTAATAGAGGACTCTACCATCCTGAAGGGATCTTGCCACTTTCTGAATGAATTGCTTCTGATATCTCACTTGTAATCTGAAACATGGAACCAAGTCTCATTTCAGGCAAGTTTTACTAATTGTTTCTCTGGACGAAATATAAATTGCATGAAAAAAGAAAAGGTTGGGGAGTGAAAAACAAACCCTTATACTGGTATGAAGTCTTAGTCTCCTTCTGGTCTTGTTCTCATAGATTGCACACAGGAGTCTGGATGGTTTCATGGGTGACTTTGCTTTCCATTTCAGACATTTAAACTCCTGTTTGAATGAAGTTTGGTGCAGTGAGTTAAAGCAGGTTAGAGCTTAGTGCATTTGAACTTGGTAGTAACATGGCAGTGTAACAGAGTCCCACCTTCCTGTGTTTTTATGTAAGAGCTGAGGAACATGTCCCAAGACATGGAGCTACTCAATGTCCCCAGACCTTACAAAAGGAAGGTTGGATCTCTGGTACAGAAATCACTGAACCTCCTGTTTAAATCATGCTAAGTGTCCTCAGTTACCTTGGGACATTTCAGAGTGAAATTTTAAATTCATCTTATATATCTTATTAAACATTTTTTTCATAGAAGAAGACTGGATATTTGAGGTTTAGTTCAACTACTGTAAGTCAGGGACAACCAAAACCATATATTGTATTGCTTTTCAAGTTTTCTTCCTAATTTATGAAGACTGTGTGGGAGAAGACAACAGTCTGTACTCAGGAGAAATGCAGTGAATCAGCCTGTTCCTTATGGTGAAATGTCTTTTAGGCAGCTGCTGTACCTTGTAGAAAAAAACCAAAACAACAAACCAACAAACAACAAACAAATAAACTCCAGATTTCACTTTAATAAATCTCATTAAAAAAAAAAAGCTGTTGTTCTTAAAAATACTGCACTATATTCTACAGTCTTAATGCAATATTTGGTATTGTTTGGAAACATAGTATAATGCTACTTCCCTTTCTATTTGGCTGTAGAAGCAAGGGTTATTAATCCCACTAGACTATTATGGAAATTAGAGAAAAGCACAGAGGGGGAATGGTGCAGAGACCAATTGTTTCAGGGAAGAATCTGGGAGGGGCTCTTCCCTAAGTGTCCCCATATGCAAACAATGATGGTTGAGAAGCCTTTTTAGGAAATTTAGAGTATTTTCTGCATAGACAGCTGGCCAGCTAGGGTCAGAGAGAGTCAAGCACAGCCCTCACTGTCTTCTGTCACTGCTGAGCAGAATTCCTGCCGGCAATAACCACAACTTGCCTTGCTCATTGACTGAGCAGGGACACAAGAGGTGACACAACAGGTACTTATGCACACAGAGTCACCTGGAGAACTGGTGATCAGTTTAATTTGATCTGAGTTGTTTATCACTCCTGGTCCCTACTCTGGGAAGTAAAGAACAGTATGGAAAGGAGCTGGTAAACTCAATGACAGCATAGAGTGGTGTCTGTTCCTCTACACCTTTTCTGAACAGAAACGAGCTGAGGATTTGCAGAGATATCCTTAAGACAGAGGAAGATGGTCAGTTCTGATTTTTGGGCCATATTAACTATCTTACTGGTATCATTGTGCTAAGAGCATAGCAACATGATTTTATAGGTCTGGGAACTTGATGTAAAACCTGAGGAATGTTGGGATTATGTTACTCAGCAGATTATTTGAAGGGTCATGTACTCTGACATCTCTTCTACTTATTGTCCCATTGTGACACACCCCAGAAATATTAAAACCATCACCACTGATTTCTCTGATGGGCACAGTACTCTGTGATTTATACTCTTTGAAGGCACAGTAGGATAATGTTCCTTTGTACATTTCCATTTCACTTTCTGGTCTGATCAGATTCAACAATGGCCCAGAAATTCTGACAACCTCAATAACAACTGTTCCTGTTCACTGTGGACATCTGCTACAAGTCTCAAGGGACTTCTAAGGCTTTTGGCAGTCAGTGACTCCATTCCAGATTGTTGTTATGACTACACATAATTGCATTTTAATTTATATGAGGAGAAAGCATTTTAAGCCTTTTTTTAGTGATAAATCTAGCCCTGGTCACCTTGTCTTACATGGTCATTGCAGCCATAGGTGGATTCATCAGTCACAAAAAGCCAGGTCCTACCATCCATGTGCCAGAGACCACAAAGAACTTCATGTTCATACTCAGAACTATTTCTTGGCACCCTGGCAACTGTTGCATGAGGTATAAACCACGGATTGAACTAAATAGAAAATGGCCACTCAACATTTCATAGAATCATACAATCATTTGAATTGGAAACTTTATGATCAGGATGCCATTGGCCTTTTTGGCCACTAAGGGACCTTCCTGGCTCATGTTCAGCTGGCTGTTGACCAGGACTGGCAGGTCCTTTTCTACTGACCAGCTTCCCAGCCACCCCAGCCTGTTGTGCTGCAGGCAGTTGTGACACAAGGGCAGGACCCGGCACTTTGCCTTTTTGAACATTGTATAATTGTCCTTGACCCATTGATCCAGCCTATCCAGATTCCCCTGCAGGACCTTCCTCCCCTCCAGCAGATGAACATTCCTGCCCAACTTAGTGTGATCTGCAAATTTACCAAGGGTGCCCTCAATCCTCTCATACAGACCATTGATAAAAATATTAAACATGGCTGACCCCAAAACTGAGTCCTGGGAACACAATTTGTGACTGGCCACAAATTGGATGTAGCTCCATTCACCACCATCTTCTGGGTCCAGCCACTCAGACAGTTTTTAATCCAGCTAAGAGTGCATGTGGCCAAGCCATGAAGCTTTTCTAGAAGAATGTTGAGGGATGCAGTGTCAAAGGTTTTACTAACATCTGGGTAGAACAGTCACACACTAAGGAAGTCACCTTGCTGTAGAATGAGATTGGTTGAGTTATTTTTGCCCTTATTCTTCCCTAGGCGAAATTAATTGTATCTAAAAGAAGAACCTACACATTTGCAACACTTTTGACCCGCTCCCAGCCTCCTTCAAATACAATTTTGAGGAAACTTAGCATCAAGCAACATGAGCTAAAACACACTTTCCACAGAGCAGGTTCTGTCTTGCAGCAAAATACAAAATCCTATCTCACAGAACACATTTGTAAAGCCATTCTGTAGGATTTGTCTAAGTCAGTAGGAAATGGGCACTAAGGCATACCTACAAATCCCATCTGGTGAGAATTTGGCACTGGGCACCTGAAATATTTTAAGGTCCAGAACTTCATTCAGTGGATCTATTCTTTTCTTTCTATTCTTTTTTTTTTTTTGTTTTTTTTCCATCTGCAGGGGGGGGGTGGATCTATTCTTTTCTTTCTATTCTTTCTTTTTTTTTTGTTTCTTTTCCATCTGCAGGGTGTGGAAGAAAGGCAACATCTTTCTTTTGTCCCATTTCACAGACTCCATTTTACTTCAGTTACATACCTGCTTATCCCATCAGACCAAAATAGTTTATGAATACAGATTCATGCAGTTGTCTCTACTGTCTGAGTTAAAATGTTCCAGAAAGTTGATTTGAAGAGCAATAGGGATAAAGTGATGATTTATAATGTTCATGACACTGCAGTGGTTTAATTTCTCCCAGCAACAACCAGGTATGTTCAAATGCAGCTGCTGCTGTGTCATTGTAAGCTTTTGTTATTGTGTTCAAATTCTTACGGGACTGGGGGTGGTGTCCAGATGTGAATTGAAGATCCAGGAAATCCTTCATACTGAGGTCAGTGGTGTTTATATCCCTGGGTTCAGTCTGAGAAACTAAAAACTTCGAATGGAATTTTATTCTAACCTTTTTTTTCCCTGACATTCAGGGTGGCAGCAGCTGCTAGTGCTGATGTTAATGACTTTGTGCCCAAAAAGACACAACGAGTGACAGATTGTTAATGATTATATGGGGTGATCATATTTCAAATACTTCTAAAGTATCTTTTTATTATTGTTGATATCATTAATTGTTACTGACCAGATTTCAACACCATCATTCACAAACAGCCCTTCATCTCAGAAGAAATCAGACTGCTTAGTTTAGGTGGAGCAGCAAATTCCTCACTGGGGGAAAAGAATTGATTCTGCTATTCATGTTAGAGATATGGAGATTTTCTTTCAATTGTGGAATACAAGGAGTAGCACACCATTGCAAACTCTAATTTCTATGTATTTTCTGGTATTCCAGCTTTAAAAAGACATGAAAAACCATGGCCAGAATGTTGCAAATACTTATGGGGATGCAAGTCTGGTGAAATTCAACAAGCATAGTAACACACAAGCAAAAAGCAATGCCAGTATTTAGAGACAAAAAAGGCAAATAAACACAACTCTCCGAGTTACTACCCAGGGATGTGGGCAAGTAATGACATTGTTGTTGTATATCCTAGGCATACGTCAGAAGCTAGCTATCTTTCAGTTATCTGGAAAAAAAATCAAAGAACAGAGGTAAAATTTATGTTTCTGTGGGATGTATGGGATGTATGTCTCCCTTTTCTCTACATTTTCCTTTCAATTTTTATTTGTGTGTTGTGTGTGTGTTGGGAGTGAACTGGGGTCCTGCTAGTGGCAGTGAGTGCTCAAACAAACAAGCTCTGCTAAACCCCGTGGCAGAGGGAGGCTGGGGGCGAGCCCAGAAGCTGAGTCAGTGTGCTCAGACTGAGAGATTTAGTGGGAATACATCAACATCAGAAAAGTGATGGCTGGAAATGCATCTGAGCTCTAGGGTGGGCTATTTTAAGTATGAAGAATTAATTGTAGCTGACCTCAGAATTAGTCTGCAGGTTGGACACTCTTTTATAATGTGTGACAGGCTTGTCAAGTACTCAGAACAGGCATGTGAATGCATCAGTTCAGCAAAGCTGGGCTTCAGATCCACTTTCTTTTTCTTGTACACTGGCAATCAATTTGCCTGGCTCTTTTAGAGGACGTGATGGTGAGCAGCAGGAAAAAGCTTTCCCTTGCTCTTTATTTTTTTTCCAAGAAAAAGTAGAAAGGTCTGAAAGGTCTCCATTTCATCCCAATATGGAATGGAAAACTGTTTCTCAAATTGAACATATTCCTGGAATGGGAATAAACAGTTTCCTGCTCATTTCTATTCATGGTTCTTCATTCTTTCCATGGATTTCAGATTATGAAGTCCAAACACCTTTGAATACTGGTCCTTGCAGGAGATGCTTAGAATGTTTGCTCATGTGTGAGTGAAGATGGAGGGCAGTGGTCATATAAAAACATCCCACACTTTCCTTCCTTTATTTTCCTAGTATTCCTTTGGCCTTCAACTAACACTAATCATTTAGGAGAAGAAAGATATGATGAAAGCCTGTCATAAATAATTATATAGTCCTGCATTTCTCTCAGCAATATTCAGCACTTATTTTTGAAGCATGCCACCACTAATACACAATTGTTAAAATGCTTCAAGTTATTTGCTTTTTGTGTAATGATGATTTTTTTCCACTGATGTTTTTTATTTGATGAAAATAATGCAACTGACTGGAAGCCAAGTAGATCCTGTATTCTAATCCATGCAAGACAAGGATTTGACTAAGAGCTTTTTATCCTAAGCATGATTGACCAGGTCAAAAATAAAAAAAAATTTAAAAACTCCCAAAGTTAGGAGTTAAAAATGAACAAATGTCCACTGATTTAATACTTTGATTGAATACTTGACACCTCTGGTGAATGAACTTGGACAAAATGATTCACAGTGTGATGATTTTATTAGATTAGGGATATTTCTAATTAAGTAAGCAGCTGTTGGAGCCAAGTGCTTCATCTGCTAACCATTTTTCTCTTTGCTGTTCTCTGGAATCCTGTGTGTCTTATTATATTGCTGTACGCAGAACTTGTAATAATTTTCCATGCCTTTTATGCCTTAAATTAATCTAGCATAATGTTGCATGGGAACCTTCTGCCAAGATGTTCTGGTAAATGTTCTAGTGCAGCATATAGCTGGCCTCTTAAAGAGCAGCAGATAGCTTTACCTCAGTGCTCAGAGATCGACACCATCACTTCTTCATTTCCATGCCATGTTTAAAGTGTTGCTTTTATCTATTAAAAGGGAGATAGGCCCCTTTTACCTTGCTAACTTCATAATCTTTGTTGTGCAATGTTATCTCTAGAAAAGATAGAAGCTAAAATGCCTTATTCTTTTATAAATACCATCAAAATGTGATATCTGGTCACATTTTGACTTGATCAATCTTAGAAAATTTTAATGTCAAGATATAGGAGATATTTGCAAGAAATAGTAAACTGGAAAAAGAGAAGAAAAGGAAGAGAATATCTTTATGATAGTAGATTAGTTTTACACAGATAAAATTTTTAACACTATGGTAGTCCAGCATAGAAATTTGTCAGTTTATCTTACCAAAAAGTACTAAGAGATACTTATCAGTCTTCTACTACTGTTCCTTGCAAGACTGAGCAAAACTGCATAGAATTCTTTCCCATCACCTGGGTGGGAATCACTTGCATTGGTAGTATGTTACTTCTGCAAAAACATGAAATGCTGCAATTAGACTAGGAGATTGCTCAGCTCAAGCCTTAAAAGCCTTGAACTTCTTCACAAAAGAAGCTTTCACTTCAGATGATTTCAGCACTGGTATAATGAGTCAGAGGACAGAAAAAACATTCCTGTAAATCATGAGAAGTACTCTGGGTAGGCAAATATCATATACCTTCTGCATAAACTGCAGTTCAATTCTGATTTTGGTCATGTAAATAATGTGATCATGTGAATGTGTTCACTCCATTCCCAGAGCCTAGAATGCAGTGGACACTTTAATCTTAGGAGGACAAAATGGTTTGCACTGCACAGTATTCAGCCAGATTGGAGTTCAGGCAGAATGGGTATGTAACTGTCTGAAACTATCTCTCCTACATTTGTTTACTTGCAAACTCTGAGGCAAGTGAAATCTACATAGCATGCATTTCATAGATTAGGAAGGTACAGGAAGTGCCATTTTGAGAGAAAGAAGAATCAGATGCAAAGGACACAACTATTAAGCAAACTCCCCTGTCTGACCATTCATACTCCCAGTGCCAGAGACTTTCACTGCTGGGACCAAAGTCTCTTCACAGAGAGAGAGGGGCAGCTCCAGTGAACCCACAGTTGTCCTGCTTGGCTCCCCCACACCCCGTTCCACAGTCAGACCAGGTTTCCTGACCAGTTTGCCTCCTGGTTTCCCATAGAAGGGTCAGAGTTCTGGTTCCTTGAGGCCATTTACTCACAGTGCAGTGAAACAGAAAGAACTCGAGCTGCTGCCTCTAAGGAGGGATCCCCAACAAAGGAAACCCTGGGGGCTTTCCAAGGACTTTTGCGCCCTTGGACTTTTGCGCCCAGTCCAAGAGCACAAAAGTCTCTCCCTTCCTCTTCTTCAGTCCTTAGCTCCTGAGTGCCCTTGAGTGTCTGCTCCCCTGGCTCACAGGTCCCCAGGCCCTTTCCTATGCAAAGGATCAACAGTTCACAGCCCCTTGCTTCGTGCTCCAGCCACCCAGAGTCCAACCTGCTACTCACACTGAACCTGCACACTGAGCTACCTGCTCTGAACGTATCTCTTGACACAAGAATTTATAGAACAATGACAAATATTTAAAGGCAACTTGCCAAGAGTTACTTGCTATAAATCATGAGCATATTTAAACAGAACAGAAGTAATATTAACTGTCATAGAGTTTGTACTCAGGATTAGGAATAAACAGGAAGCAAAATTTCATGGGTGAAATTCCAGTTAAAGATATTGTAAATAGAATGAACAGATTGTTGACAATGATGTGTTGCAATCAGAGCAGGTATAGCAGAGGGTAATAAAGAGTGGAAGATACCAGAGCTCTTAATGAGAGCATCCTAAGGATGGAAATTAGCAAGCAGTTAGGGTGCTTTTCCCAGGTGCTTTAAACATTGTAAATAATTTAAATTATTTTATTTTATTTTATTTTATTTTATTTTATTTTATTTTATTTTATTTTAGAGATAGTGGTAGAATTTTGACTGCAGTTTATCTTTTTTTGGTCCCAAATGATTTCTGATCATTATATATGAGCAATAAAAAATGTGACTGTGTGGGCTGGCTATAATGAAGCTGGGATTTTGTATTCATTCATCACAAGATGTAACTCCTAAGTGCATCTGTTATCTATTTCAAGATCTTATTTCTTTGGGGTAGTTTTATAGATAATTGAGTTAGTGAGGATCGTTGTAGAAAATCATCTGGAAAGGAGGTACATAGAGATTTCAATGTGGTTTCTCTGTTGTAGACTCAGTCATGACAGAAGAATTACAAAAAAAGTTTACTTTATACAGATTTGGTCACATAAACTTTAACTTAGCATTTAATACAGTTGGGAGTACCCTCTCTATCAATGTTGCATGCAAATTCATCTGTTGTCTTAGACATCTGTCCTGTAATGTGGAGAACTCACTTGTGAAATTGCTTATTCCTCAGCAATTAATATACAAATCCCAAATAGTAGCTAAGGTGAGACACTTCCAGTGGCTGATAACATGAAACTGGCTTTTGGAACACAACAAACACCTCTCTGCTGAGGTTAAATCCTCTGAGAAGCCCTCCAAGGAGAGAGAAACTTGCAAAATCCTAGTGAAAGCTGGGTACAGACTTTAGCAGGTACAGGTAAAACTCCAGTCTTGGGCATTAGGCTGCCCCTCTTCCCTAAAAAAGGAGGCATGTGGCAACAAAAGCCTACATGCAAAACTCCTGATCTCATTTAAAGCTCTCTAGTCATGTGTTGCTTGTATATATAATTACAGTGAACTTCAGAAGCAACAGAAGCTGTGAGTTGCTGACACAAGGGAAGGAAATGGAGGTAGGCATAAGCTCGAACACGGTCACATGCATGAGTCAGTGGAGAGTGTAGAGACTTGTATTCATATTCTCTGTGCAAACAGCAGAAGCTGTTTAAAGAAATACCTTCTCAGCTGTTTGCTTACTGGAGGCTACTGTTCCTGCAACTCTGCTGGTAGAAAGGAATATGTATGAATCAGAGGCTCCCACTCACAGACCCACATCTTCATGCAAGACCATTTTTATTACCAGCGTTAGCTAAGACACTGGACCTGAGGGTCCCATCAGGGAGATACAGGCACAAACCAAATTATTCTGATTCTGCGATGAGGAGGGAGAAGAAAATGGTGAGCAATGGAAAACTGTAAATTAAAAGCCAGACATCCACCAGAAATTGTTTCTCAGAAACCTAAATTGGTGAAGAAGTTTATTTTCCACTACCTCCAAAAACCTCCATAATTCCTTCGTGTGTGCTGCAATCAGAACTTTGTTTATGGTAGAAAATATGCTTAGTGCTAGAAAAAGTCTAAAAGTATAAGCAAGGATTCAATACCTGACTCCTCTTGATTTTCAGCATATGAACTATAAGTCAAGAGGCTTAGTGTAACAAAGTGTTGCACTCTGTACCTTTCAAGTGTTTCACAGTGATCCTCAATGCACTGTTTTTCAATGCATTTCTGAGAAGCATTTAGTTTTTGCCTAGAAATTGCTGTGCTATTTTTGCATATTCAGATCTCTGTATCATTCCAGTTTGGAGAGGCCAACTGTTCGCTCTGTTTCCATATGAAGATAGAATGAATCAGTGTTGCTTCCATCCGTACTGCCATTCCCCCAAATGCTTTCACAGATGTACTAGGAACATGGAGTTCTGTGGTCTGTAACTGTAATACCCCAGACTGGGCTGCTCTCAAAAACCACCCTTCAGAAACCATATGATTATAAGTAACTCAAGGCTGGTAGGAGTTACCACACGTTACATGAGGAAAGATCCCATGAGGCTGCTCAGGTGATAGCAAAGCTTTAATAGGAAAAAAAATTCACAGAAGCAGAATTTCACTGAAGGTTTCCAGCAATCTGATTTGCATCCTTAGGAGAAGGTAATTCCCATGTCTCTAAGAGAGCCAGCCCAGTACCTACTAGATGACTATAAGGAAGCTCGACTGGTTGTCACATCACTTCTTTTCAATTTGTTGTGTATATTTTAGCTTGCTGTCAGGAAGCTTGGTACTGGTACTTCATATACTCTCTTCTCCTCAGAAATGTGCTAGAAATCTAGCATATACTCCTGAGTATAAGAAGAAAGCTGATTTTATACATAGCCTGCTGTGAGAATGAGTTCACAGCATCATTGCACATCAGTTCTAATAGCTCAGCACAGGTATCAATGTGGGTTCAGAATGGAACAACTAATTAAATCCACATTCCTGATGAGGGAATCAGGGAAGCTAAGAAAGTACAGTGGCACGACAATGACAATAGGAGGAGAGGAAGGTCTTCAGCTCCTAGGACTTCCAACTCAGCAAGCCTGGGCATTTTATTCCTGACACTCCAATAGCAATAACATCAATAACAGCTAGGAATAAAGTGTAAGCTAACAGTTAAGAGAAAAATGAAGGCCACATAATCTTTCCCTATCTGTGAGACACTTAGGCTCCACCAGCTGTGCTGGCTGGCTTCCTACATCTGGGTTCCAAAATGGGTAACAAGAAAACTCTGAGAGTACTATTTTAAGAACTCTGGCACCAAGCAGAGTGGAGAAAGGAAAAAAAAAAAATCCCAACTCTCCACTTCTTTACTGAAATCATTCTGTTGAAAGCATTTCTGTTTGGCTGCCACAGCTCACCAAGCAGCCTAATGTGCCAGCTATTAGTACCCAGCAGAGAGCATGTTTGCAGCTATTCAGCAAAACTATCACATGTCCTTACCGAAGGAAAGAGGGATCAGCTGCCGAATACTGGAGCTGATGAAGAGCAGAGCTATTAAAGCAAGCAATAAAATAACCACAACCCAGAATGCAGACTGATTTTTATTATCATTTTTTTTTTAACCTAATGGGTGACATTTGTAACTGGAAAGTATGAGTCAGTATGCTGTGCCAGCATGGGGTCTTTATGATGTTTTCATCTTGCTTGTTCTTCCTACTTGACTAGGACCATTTTGTCCTGTCGATTTGTAAGTTTTAAGTTCCTTGCAGTATTTTGGGCATGGGCATTCACATGTGTTTGTGTGTGCATGTAAGGAGTGACCATAGGTCAGTGAACTGGAAGTAAAGAGCCAAACTACTCAACTCAAGAAAATTTTTAGGGAGTAGTGGGACTACTTCACAGTGCTGGGACTGCTTAGATAAATTATTGCTGCCAAAGTGTCACCGCTGCCAAATGTGGCAGTGACGTGAGTGTGGGAGGCAAACGCCCACTTGCTAGCGAGGACAAAATGGACATAGCTCCTTTTCCACAACCACTAATCTAAGCCAAAATGCTTTAAAAACAGAGTACTGTTTGTCCTTTGGTAGCACATGAACAGATAGAATGCATTTGACACAGACCTTCTCTGTAATGTCACATCTCTAGCATGTAACCAAGAAACAAAATGATACTACTTATTGCGATGATATTAGAGTCTGGTTACCTCAGAAACAACACACTCTCTTCTAGATTCTGACTCCAGAAAATTCTCTTTACATTGCAAAATCAGGCCTGAAGCACTTCCCAGGGTGAATTAATCAAGTAATGCCTGGTATGGGAAAGTCCCCTTCTGACACAGAACTATCATTATTTCATGGCAGCTTCTCCTACTCTGCAAGTCCCTGACACCAAATTCACATTTTGGCAAGCGAACTCCTGCTAGGAGAGTAATTTCCAAGACCCATGCAAGGCAATGTCACCTAGTCATGGTTGTCTGGGCTGGTGCAGCAGCAGGGTCACCCCACAGCTTCCTGAGAGTGCAGGGAGGTGTGAGGGGCCCGCAGAGCCTTTGCCTTCCTTTTCCCACAGCTGATATGGGTCATGCTCAGCGCAGCTGAAAATTGAGCCCTCAGGCAGGGAGCTATAATGAATTCACTAGATTAGGCAATGAAAGCCAGTGTGAACAAAACAACCAGCTGGCTCAAGAATATTTCGCACTAGCATAAAAATGCTATGGTAGGGGAGGAAACAAGTTTCAGAACCGTCCCCTTTCATTCCTCTGAAAATCATGCCCATCTTTTCTCTAATGCAAATTCTTATAGCCTCCATATATCTGTGAAAGTGAAAATAAATAAAGGTATTTTCATCAGTCATTGAAAACAGTAAACTCATATAAGAATGTAGTGCACCTTGATGAAAAATTGTTCCTGGCGGAAGTTTACCTGAAGCTCTGTAATTTTTTTATTTTCTTTCATAATGAGTGTTGGAATCTAACTACATAATTCAGGTCTTTGTAGTTATTTTTTAATTCTGGAAAACTAAAAGTTTTATAACTATTTATAAGCATTATTTCTAAAAAATGTAAAGTAATAAATTTATACATAGAGGATAGTGTAGTTCCAGCATCAGAAACTGAAAAGGTGCTGTACTTGTGTTACTGGAAGTGGAATGATTGTTTCAGCATAGAGTAGAGTGACAGACAAGACTTGACTCAGATTTATTTCTGTGTTTTTGTCCTCTGTCTAGGACCCTGTGTTTCCAAATGTTGTTTTTCCTTTATCTGAGAGGTGACTTTTCATATGTGAGCCAATCCACCCACACTCTTCCTGTGATTATTCTCAAGAAATAAGAAGAAAATTCCACACAGTGTCCATACCCAATAGGATTGCAAGCCTCGTTTCACTTGATTAATAGTTTGCTTTCCTTTCTCGTTCACAAGAAATGTGTGTTCCCATGAGGTGTTTTTGGAAAATGTGTTATTCTACTGGAGGAATCTCTGCTATGGATGCCACTCTTACCAGAAAAAAAAAAAGATCTCAGTAAAAAACAGCCTCACATTTGTATTTGAGGGAGTGAAAGGCAACACTTAGGAATTCCCACATGGCATTGCCCTTACAATCTCCTGAGGAAATCCACCGTAAAATACAGTATGTGCTGAGAACAGGCTGGTGCACCTAAATATGGATTGCTTTTGGCTTCAGCTATCCAGAAATCCCCAGAACAGGTGCCAAATTAAGTCACCCTACTAGCTGCTTTCCATGGCTGAAGGTCAGTAATAGTTAACATGGAAAGGAATTTGGATAGCACATCTCACAATCCAAGAGTGCTGTGCCTGCTCAAACATACCAATGCATTCTTACCTCAGAAAACCTCAAGTGCTTTCCCTTGACATGGGAGCAGTTTATAAGGAAAACACATTAGTCTTTGGTATCAATGTTAATTTATGCCACATTTCCCATCTATTTATAACTCAAGCATTCTAAATTAGACTATTAGATGCAAATATATTGTAGTCTGACAGAAGGCATAATATTCCATAAATCTGATTTGGAAAAAGGAAATATTCATTCATATATAGCTGACTAATGGCTCTACATTTGCAATTTCAGAAACATGATTTCTTCAAAGAACTGCTGACAATCCATGTTAAACTTTGAAGATTAGTGTGTTTAGCCATAATTTTGCTCCCATTTGAATTTTATTTTGTTGTCAGCTTGTTTCTTATTACATTCTTTGTTTCTTAGAACTTGTATAAATAGAGAACTTTTGTTTCTTGAAAGCCTTTTGATCTCCTTTTCATTTCCCACCTGCAATTATAACTCTTTCTTGGTGACATCACCCATTAGATGCAGTGAAAAGAATTCTGATAAAGAGCTGAATAAAGAATTATTGACATCAAGTGGAAAATAGCCCTCTGGAACTGAAGAACTCTCAAAAAGCCTGTTTGCATGCAAGAATCATGAATAAGAATCATTTCAATCAGGCAAATACAGAAAATAGTCTGTGCAAGGTGTTCAATGCAAACTCATTGTCCAGAACTGGAAAACTCATGAAGGTGGTTGTTAGTGCAAAGTTAAATATTTAACCTGGTTAGCTAGAGAATACTCACGAGCATGGATATGCCAACAGTGATATATTACAATGTTTTATTTCAGTAAACAGGGAATTAGAACAGCCCTTGCAGTTTCTTTTTTTCCTCCACCTCTTATTAAATTCAGACAGGGTGCACTTTTAAGAATATCCTTCTGTATAGATGAATTTCATTTTCCAGTGAAACACACAGTAAGTGCATGGTAAGTCCACATTCCTATTGGTACACTGTTTTACCATTTTCCTTACTCCTCAGACTATTAGTTGTTACATCTATGTCCAAACTCTGAGCAAGCATAAAACAGTATAATTCTCTGAATGTGACTGGAGTTACCCTTAAACTGGCCCAGTCAAGAATCTAGTATTTTTTCGAAGTAAGCACTGGTATATATTACTGTTGTAGTTTTGGGGCTTGGTTGGGGTTTTTTTGTGTTGGTTTTTTTTTTTGATTTTTTTGTTTGTTTGTTTTTTCTTTGTTTTTGGTGGGTTTTTTTGTCTCTGTGTGTGTATAAACTAGAGTTACACTGATGTTAAGCACAGACCATATTCATATTTACTACATGAATATAGAGTTATGGACTGCAACCCACTTCCTTCTTTTAGGAATGAAATTATCTTTGAGGAGACAACAAGCAGTTATTGTTTCTGGGCTCTGTCTGGTCTGTTGCAGTTCTTCCTAACATTCACAGCATAAAATTGAAGACAGGCAGTGTATAGCATGTCCCAGTAATCCTAAGACTTGGCTCTTCTTTTGAAGGAACAGAAGTGTAGAGAGGATCACTCTGTCACTTTACATTTTTTCCAGAGAAGACAGGAACATTATCTATCTCAGTTTTGGTACTCTTGGCTTGCTGTCTACAAGGAATGTGGTAGATAATTGTAGAAAATGTCCAGGCTTATGTGGACTAGAGTTTAAGTCATGGTTATAGATTTTTAACATTATAGTGACTTTTTAGAAAAACCTGCTAGGTGCTTCTTCACTGAATAGTAAGACATACTGGACTTCAGAATATTTTGAAAGACTGTGACACATAGAGGTACAGTAATAACCTCTAACAGAATAACAACAGACATACAGAGCCTTACAGTCACAATAGGTCTGTGTCCACAATCACAAAGGTATTTCCCATAGCACTTAGACCAGCACTGCTTACTAACAGGCATGGATAATGTCAGGGCTTTCCATTGTACTTTGAACTTACACAGCTTATCACTTCATAGTGGAGATGATCCAAATGCATTCTCTGGTTCAAAAGTAGTTCCCCTCTGGAACAACTTAATAGGTGTTCCTACTTCAAACTTAATTATTTCCAGTTACCTCTAAACCTATTTATATCTAGAATTTTTTTCATACATGGGTTATATCTGCTGTAAATCCATCAAAGCTGCTGTGAGTTTATACTATTGCAAAAGCAAAAATAAAACAGGCATTGCATTTCCTCTCATTCCCAGGAAATGAGAATGCTGGGAGCCGGCAGAAGCCTCTGCCTCTCTGTCTTTGGAATGGCACTTATGGAAAACCCATGAGCTCTGCAGAAATGACCAAACTAGATCTGAATTAAAGCAGATATTTTGAGAATTCAGTTAGACAGCATATGTGAGGTGATGAAAGCTTCTGCTGAGTCATCCCTAGTCTTCTGATAGATCCCTAGTCTTAAACACAAAGAGAGATGGAAATCAGAAAATGGTTTTAGAAACTCTGAGAGAGATGTGTTTTGCATATGACCCTTTCAAAAATGTCAGCAACAGTGTATTTGCCTTTCTTGATCTTTGAATCAATACCTTCTGGCTACATAAGACACTAGCAAATACATTTTGACTCCAAACAAATTATTTCAAAACTGTCACAAGTGACTTTTTACATGGATCATCATTTATGTGACATTTACAGTTCCTGGCAAAAGCCAGTACAGACACACCCAAAGAGCCATTATTTTCCTCTGAGAAAGGGGAACTTTAGAATGATCCTTCTACCAAAGAAGACAGGCAGTTTGTTGGATGGCAGACTTTTACATCTTATTTACATAGATGTAAATAAGATGTAAAAGATGTTACTTACAGACTTGATACATCTTATTTAAAATTATATAGGTAATAGGTAGTCATTAAAGGGAACACTGTGACCCCTTTGAGTGCAATTGGTGATGTCACATAGCTGCACTGTGTTTCATATTGTCCAGATGACACAATTCCTCATTTTTCTTCATGCTGGGTTGAGATCATTGCTTGGGTGAGAGGCAATTACCTGAAGAACATCTGAGAGATGCTGGCAGACTGTCTGAGAGAGGTACTGTCTGAGTCTGAAGGAGCAATTTCCTTCCTTTTAGCCAAGCTTGTGGACTGAGAAAGCCTTTTAGGATCTTTAGGTGCATCTTGATGCATTGGCAACAACAGTAGCAAGGGAATTGTTCTGTTTTATTTTCTTGTTTACAAGTACATGTTCAAATGAAGTTTTTCAAATATTTTGTCTATCCAGGGTAAGCAATTATACTCTAAGTTTTAAAAGCATTGCAAACCTCATCAGGAGCAAAATAAATTTTGTTTTCTACTCCAGGTCTTTTGTGCATTGCTGCTTAATAGCTATCCTCACTTCCACTATCATTTCCATTCTGGACATGCACTAATTATTGTTTTTTTAGTTAATTGTATCTGAAGGACACGGTCACTTACAAGGCAACAGATAAGATCACAAGTGGAATATGTGCTCATGGTCCTCACATCTGGAGTTCTGGATGGATGAACTTCTACCCCAGTGTACTCTTTATTTTTTGGTCTGGTGTGCTGATTTTCATTGAATATACTGATATAATAATTTAATATAATAACTATATGTTATATTGCAACATCATATAATATAAAATAAAATAATATAACTATTATAACTAAGTTATAATAACTTGGGATTTTATTAAGAGGAAACTTGTCTAGGTTTTGAAGGTTAGAAGGTATTTATTTTAAATTGTGTCATCCTGATTTAATCAATAAAGTGAGTTTTTGTATATGTACATGAATATATATGTTCATCCAGAATATTTGGGACAGATGCATCATATAAATTGATCAGATGATTACATTAATTACACAGCTGTAGATATTAAAAGCATGAATTTGCTAGAAAATGCCATATAATTGCTAGTACAGAAACTGATGCATGATTGTGGTTTATCAGACAGCTTATCTGAAGGTTTCTCTTTAATAATTTGTGCTATTAGAGAAGACAAGATGACTTCATTCCCCAGCACTGAGGACTGAAGCTATTTCACAGGCTGATGCAAATAGAAGCAGTTAGCTGTAATGGTTTATTTGGTTCAGTCCCTCACTATCACTGCATTGTACACAGTTGTTTCCCAGGTCAGAGAGTGTTTTTATTTTTAGTTCACCATTGAGGGTGCATTATAATCTCTTTATTAGTTTTTCTGAACATAGCACCATCAAAAATGCATTAGTAATGCATTCAGAAAATAGGTAGCCCATCTTGTCTGTTTTCACATCTTGGTGCTGCTAGATCAGGATGAGGACTGAAACTTCCACTGCTCAACCATCTAAGATGTCATTTCTTGTAAAAATTCACTTAAAGTACATCTTAAGAGATGAGCAGAGTGCATGGCGGTATGAATGAAGACAGGTTTTACAGAAGTCTGTTCTAAAGATAAGCCAGTTTAATAATGGACTTCTGTGTACTTTCACAGTGTTTTCTGTGATTTTACAAGAGATCTTCAGAGTAAAATTTTTTCTCACTGTAATTTAAAAGGGTAAGGAAGGAAGACAGACTTTTAAAATGCATTTATTTTGTTTGGAAAGCCTTGTATCTAGTATCTGTATTTTAAGCATCTGTTTGTTAGTTATTGTCTTTCACTATTGTATTAACCTGTAGGACTTTCATTATACTTTCATTGCTTTGGTTTCTTTGGAAAGAGAGAAATTTTCTATTAAAACAACAAATGTGAACTTCATTATAAATAATTAAAACTGTTCTGCTTACTCACTTGAGTGTCAGTCTGCAAAGACAGCCAGATAACCAAAATGTTAACGTTTGGGTCATGTTTGGACAAACATCTATGAAAGTAAGATTTCTTATCAGACTCCAGCACTTCCACTTGGCATCTCAGCTGGAAATACCAGAAGAAAAGCCTTTCTGTTAGGCCATGGTCATTTCCAGCTCTAGTCCCTGGTGGAAATCAGAGGTGCCAAATTAATTTTGCTCATGAAGGGTTCAATGTAAGTTCATTTCCAAACATGCATTAAGGTTTCTTTTGTATTCCTTCTTTATAGCTTGTGTGGAAGCTTGTTTTGTAAATGCCAGGAGGTTTTGTGGTTGTGTTTGCTTGTTTGGGTTTTGTTTGTTGTTGGTTCTTTATTTTTTGGTTGTTTTGTTGGGGTTTTGTTTTTGTTTTGTTTTGTTTTGTTTTTATTTGGCTTATGTTTGATTTCTGTTTAATTCTGTTGTTTGGGTTTTTTTTTTAAAATCAGTAATTGTAAACCAGGAGTGCCTTCAGTTCTAATTGCTGTCACAGAATGTGATTCCAGCCAGTAGTTCTAAAGAGGACCACTGTTTTCACATACTTTAATTGTCTGTTTTTCTGTAAAAGAGAAGGGAAATAGTTAAGGAATTGGAGGAAACTTTCCTTAGGTTAATTATTAAGTCTATCCCTTTTCCACAGAGTATTTTTCTCCTGCCCAAGGAGACTTGAGCAGCAATCCTTTAGATTCCATAAGACTACCCTAATCACTGCACTTCAGTGTAGTCTGGGAGTGGAAGGAGGAGAGTCTTCTTGGCCACTTTAGCTGAAGCTATTCACCTTTTAATAAAAAAAATACAACTTAGATGAAGGTGTTTAATACACATCTCCTAATATTCTGACAAGCGTTTATGGTAAAAGATGGTTTTATTCTCTGTGTTTACCCCCAACATTTAAATGACTGCATATGAATAGATCTGTTTCTGCTGGAGAGGTAGAAGCGATCTGTTCCAAAATGTGTTAAAACCAAGGCCATGCTTGCAGAAAGTGAGTTCAAGACCCCTGAGGGAGATAAAGAATGTGAGCTGAAGACTTTCAAAACCTTTCTGAGTGCTCTAATGGCATAGTGAAAATGGCATAAGCACCTCTTCCAGCAATTTTTCTTTGTGTATGATGACAGATCCAGTAGAAGTGTCATGAGAACCCCCAGACCTTGAGGGAACATTCAGTTGGACTTTTAGTTCAGTGGACATTTAGTTCACACAGGTATGGTTTGAGTTGTCTTTCACATGCACATAAGTAGATATTTGAGTGAAAATGGGACTGATCTTGATGAATTCCCCTCTTTAGTCAATGAAGGCACTGTCAGAGGGTCATTCATCCTACATACCTTAGGCTCACATCTTATGATAGGCTGAGTGGTTCTTGAAGGCTTCTATTTCTCTTCACAGTAGGAACCTGGATATACAGCTTTGCTTATATTAACTTTTTAAGGGCAACTGCTATAAAAAATTGGACGTATAACTTGTAGAAGGGGATACATTTACAAAATTCAGACATCTATTGTGTTTGATTACAGTTTGTGGAGTCTTTGAAAATTAAAATTTTGAATGTCAGCAGTAAAAAAAAAAAGAAGTAGATAGTGTAACCTTTTTGGTGATGTAGCTGTGGGGTAACTACTCTCCCTAGAACTGAAGTCAGGTCTTTAAGTGCTTTTATAAGATAAATCCTTATATTTCTTTGTAAAGTGGTTCAGCATAAAAATACCATGTAACCATCAAAAGTATTCAGTATATTGCCTTTAAAACCTTTGATACAGTTCATACCTTTTTTTCTTTTTCAGTTCTCATATAAAGGTGGTAGACTGAAGGTCTCCCTTATGGCTGATCTGTGGAAAGTGTGCACCTGTTGACAGATTCCTAATCAGAAGACTGTGTTATCAATATACTGTTGTATGTAATCATAGGCAATCATGTGACAACACAAAGCAGGGACAGAAATGTCCATCTGTAGCAACTTGAGCTATACAGCAGGCCCTCTTAAATCCATTCCGGTTTAATCCTGATATTTGTGCTTGAAAAAAGGTTATCCCATTGTATGGAGAAGTACTACAGTCTTGGAGAAAGTGAACCAAGTTTTCCTGCTGCTTGAAACAGGAGATGTGATGATGAGAGTTGCTGGAAGTTCACCCAAGGTAACACAGCTACTTTAGCTCAATGTAACATCTTTGCCTAGAAAGCAGGAGACCAGGCTCTGAAATTACGTATTTTGCTGTGTGTATTTTCTTAAATTCAGAAAACAGCATGGATTGTACCTGTGAGTTTTCTCTGCTGTGGAACAGAGTGGAAATTCACCAACCAAAGTTACTAATCCAGTTATTGGGCCATTTCTCATTTCTCCCTGCAGATTTGTCCTTAGCTAAGCCAACAGTTTTTGAACATCTACATCAACAGGAGCTGCATTTAATATAGGCTGTGCACTGTTGTGCTTATAATCTTTGACCCAAACTGTGAGCTGGGAAAGGGACACACTCTTTCCACTTCCTAATAATTCATTTGGCCCACTCAAGGGCCAATTAATTTTAACAGTGGTTGCTTACCTGTTTGGAATAATTGAACTTCAGAGAGGGCCAAGGAAACAGAGCTGCAACAAACATCTGTTCAGATCACAGTGCCAATCGAGATTGTGAAATGATGCATTTTTCATATAGAAAATCCTGGTTCCTTCTTTCTGCATGAAGTATATTCTTTTTATTTTTCTCCAGAAGTTAATTAATTTATGCTTCATAATGTTTCTTCTATTACTAACATTGCAGCCTGCTGCACAATATGCACATCAGGTGTTTCTTCTTTTTTTAGGTTTTCAAACAACTGTAGGGTGACAGTAGCTGTTCAGCAAGACAGAGCACATACTACCCATTGCTAATTCTTCTTCAAAGCAGCAGTTGAATTAACATAAGCTTTAAGTGGGCGTTATGTATTCATTTGCACATTTTCTGCTGCTGCTTATGACTAGTTTATCTGCAATCTGCTACACATAAAGGATTACTGCACAGATACAGAGCTTTATAGAAGCAACACATCCTTCAGGTATCTCTGCATAAACTCATGCATCACACTATGGGTCATTAATTTTAAATGTCTGGAGGCAGAGAGATACAAATCTCTTTCTCTCTTTTTCTCTACCCTGTCTCACCCACTACCAGCTCTAGACAGACACAGTAAATTGGCACTCCCTAAAACTACCTCATCATCATGAGTCATGTTTCAGCTTATTGTCCTTTTTCGCTGTTGTCTATTATTTAGGTGAGTTATTTGTTTAAAATACACCCACAATACTCTGGTCATAAATGAGTCCAGGGTTTTTGGTTTGAGTTTTTTCAGGGTTTTTTTGGGGCTTTTTTTTTTTTTAATTTTTATTTTATTTAGATCAGAATACTGAACCTGGTAAAAAGGAAGTGATTACTGTGTTTCCTTTTTCATCCACCATTGCTGTAGTATCTCCAGCCTGAAAGACTACACACATAGCCCTTCTGCTGGGTGTATTGAAATAACTTTGTTAAACTGTTTCCTTAGAAAGAATAAGACAAAAATGACAGTATAATTCTATACAAGATCTCAATTCAGATCTTTTTTGCAGAAGTTCCAGTAACAGCTCACAATGACAACTTTTTTTTTTTATTTTTTTTTTTTTCTGGATAATCACCATTTGCAGAAAAATATCGGTACTGTTGCTCCCTGAATTCGTGTAAATCAGGCCATATGCTATTTCTAGTTCTGGAAAATATGATCTTTTTCCTCCCTTCTGCTTAGAAATTGTTTTGCATGGCTTTTTAATTTTTTTTTCCTCAGAGCATATTAGTATACTGTGTTTTGTTGATGTATACAGGGGTAATTTCCAAGACCACATAGGAGAAAAGAGTAAAGCGTGTGCTGTTTGTTTGGATGGTTTACGCAGTCATTGCACAGTGAAGGCAGAACTCAGTCATGAATTGTTCATTTAGTATCAGTTACCACTGTGACCACTCTGTGCAAGTTGCTTTGCAAACAGAACTATAGAGATATGTTTATTCTCTTACTTCACTGAGAGCATTTCATAAAGAATGCATGTAGGAGATTACATGAAAAAATGTATGGCCTTTTTTGTTGTTTACTTCATTTTTGTTTTTTTTTCCTGACCTACATTTTATGTGGCATATGTCAGGAGAGCTCAGGCATTTTAGAGTACTACTTCTGTATGCACTTTCAAATACCTTTTCCTACTGCCTCTGGTTGCTATGTATGAAACCCTGTGCATTGTATCACTGAAGAGATGCCAAATTTCGAATGTCATGCAAGGTAGCAGAGCTGTTCCAAGGGCAGATGGCTAAAAGTTAGACTGTAACTAAAGTACATTAGGCCCTAGTGTATGGTTGTGTATCTTTCTGATACCTCCAAACAATGTAGCACAAACTGCCTTACTTCATCCACTCTCTTTGGTATCACTGATTTACTGAGTCAGGCTGTTGTTGTGAGAGGTGAAAGGAAGGGTGGCTGACAAATTGCAGACACCACTGTAAGAACTGAGATTAGAGGGCTGATGTCCATGTTTCAAAGACAGAATATTCTGTATGAAATCCATATCTTGACATTCTCATTCATTTCAAATCATTCCCGATAAATTGTTCCTTTTTCTTCTGGGGTAGTGTAGCATGCAGTAAACAGTTTCCAGCCACTAACAGTTTGCCAATTAGGAACCCTACTTGATAAAGAAAGCAATTAACATTTGAACTCACTTTAAAATGCTAAACATACATTCTTTAAGCAACATCTTTTTTTATGCTATTGGCTACTTAATTTAATAATATACTCATCCCTGAATATTATTTTAAAAAAACCCAGTGGAAATGCTTGGATGCAGTACCTGAATGATAAATTGACAAGTTTGTCTTCAGCTGTAAGTGAAATGTCCCTGTTGTCATGTATGGTATTTGCCATTTTAAAAACTGCCTTTTGAAACAGAAGTTTTCCAACAAAGAAAGACAAAAAATATCTTCAGTCCCTAAACCTTTTATTTGAACAAGAACAAATAAGTGCCACACTAAAATCATAACTAAGAGGTTTTTTTCTTGCTTGCTTTTATTATTTTTTCACCTTCAATTGTACAGTTTTTATGTAATTAATATATAACACACTGCATCCATTCTCATGAATGAAAAACTCAAGCCTTTGGCATGGGGCTGTATTCATCTCCCCAGATTTTACCCATGAAATATGCATACATTTAATCTAAACTGATCAAACAGGCTCCATTTGAAACACCTCCATACCATCTTAATACAAGTGTCTTAGGCCAGTGGGATGAATGGCCCTCTTGAGATCCCTGCCTCTCCATTAAAGACAGATGGTGCCTACATGACCATCCTAAATTTGATGTCACATCTAACTTTTAGATGATTAAGGCTTGATGAGGTAAATTGCATGTAAAATCACATAAAATTGATATGACACAACATGGACTTAAGAACTTTTTATTTAGAAGAAATTCCAACATTAATTATATAAGATAAGGGTATAGGCAATAGAAGAAATAAAAGAAAAAATTTGGTCTGTAAGGAACAAAAGATAGTCCAGTATAGAAGAAATACAAAATAAGTTAGATACCAACATATTTTGCTACTATATTACTTTGCAATATGACTTCATGTGAAACAAGTCAACAATGAAGGAAAGAGGGCTGAACAATCAGAGAAATTATTCTCTTCAAGAGAAGAAAACAGTTCTCATTCTTTGCTCTGCTCCCTAGGTAGACTAGTGATTCACATTACCTTTCATCCTTCTCTCTAAGGGTATGGGCAATAGAAGAAATAAAAGAAAAAATTTGGTCTGTAAGGAACAAAAGATAGTCCAGGACAACAGGGCAAATTAGGGGGGAAATAAAGGTGATAAATTATGGGAAATGGAATTCCAATAAGAAAAAAACAAGTACACTTACTATTCTTTAAAAATGTCTCTCAATTTGTTCATCCTTGTCTGCCTGATTTTGTTAAAATGGCACTTCCTAATGAAAATTATTTCAGCATTAATTTACTGTGTGTTTTTTTGCAGTGTATTTTGTAAATCGATTTACAAAAGTGTTCTTGTTATTCAGGACCACCACCACATGCAAATTACAACCTCATTTTATAAAGTAAAAAGAAAACATAAAAATAAAACACCATGGTGTTATAACCCTCCATATTTAAATAGTTTGATTCCATACACTTACTTTCACAATACTTTCAGCCATGAGTTTCCTGTATAAGCAGCTGTAATGACTTGAGAGAATGGCATTTTACTAGTGGATACTGATCATCCATTTGCATATAGGAAAGAGGATTTGTTATAAGTATAAGACTTGATATAAATATCAGAGAAAATTATTATACTCTGGGGACTTTGTGTAAATTATTTTCACCAGAAAGTTAAGAAAATGCCTCTCAGCTAATTGTGGGATGCACATCTGTGCATGCATCAGATTCTGCTGATGGAAGTTACTGGACAAACACTATTATTGTAATGAGTTGTCTGCATTCACTAATGACCAGAAGAATATTTTATCAGAAATCACTTTCCGATGTTGGAACCTTAGTCCTGAATGCTTAGATCAAACAAGAGAACTTAAACATATAAAACCTCATTTTGTTACTTTTATGTCAGATCTTTGCTGGTATCGTGTACTCAGAACATCCAGTGGCTTCTGGAAGAGCCATTTTATGTCTCAGCACCTCCAAAAATGAGATTGTGGAAAACTGATTTGAAAATCTCATGTAAGTAATACTGACTGAAAAGCAACAACATTTCAGGACGAAATATTTTGTTTAAGATATCAGTCATTGTTAATGATGCAAACTTCTGTATTTAGTTTTTTGAAGGCATTTGTGCTTTACTCGAAACAAGTGCCTTTACTAAATTAGTTTGAGCAATCATCCTTTTTAAAATAATTAACCCTGTGAACACTTGTTGGAAAGCCAGCCTGAAGCTTTTCCATCACATTCCTTGTTCTTAATGAACTATGGCTACACAGGGGCTTGCTGTCTTTTGGGTGTCCTATCATAATCAGTGAGCAACCCAGAGAATCACTACTTATCAATGTGGATGCGGCTGTACTGTTTGTTTCTGAAGGAAGATGGTTCACAAATGTCAGGGGGAGAAAAGGACTCTGTAAATATGAAAACAGATAGTACATTCATTAAAACCAAAAATTTTCTAAATAGAAGCAATTCTATTAAATTCAGTAGAATTACTATCTCAGAATGCCATTATCCAAAGCTACATGGGAATTTTTTCTGTAGAATTCCTATCAATTTTGACGTGAACATTTCTGATGATGATTATTACTGTTTCCCTTTTGTTCAAATGTTTCATCTAATTTTTTTAACAGAAGCCTTACTTATGCTTGAATGTACTTCTCTGGCAAGGTTGTAACATTAGCCCTCATTCAGCAAATGTTTAAATTACAAACAACACAGATTATAATAGGTGATATGTCCTATACCATGATAGATATAGGACAACAGCCTCTCTGCTCTAGCTGATATTTGAGAGAGCTGAAAGCATGTCAGTGATGTAAGGCAATGCCAAGACAATAGGTTTCACCCAAGGGTATAGTTCAGACTATGGCGTAAGTAGCAGCTGTTACACCAACTTGCTTAAAGTCTCATTATGCCATTCTTGTACTTGCTAAACTGCAGAGATCCATTGGTTACAATGGATCCACAATTCTAGGAAGGTGCCATAGTAAAGAATGATCAGAGAGGTAAAAAATGGAAGAAGTACAGATTATCTTTGCAGTTAAGATCTAAATTAAAATAATTTTATTTTGCTTTTAACTGGGAAAAATAAAAAAAAAATAAAACAAAACAAAACAAAACAAAACAATGTATGTTTAAATGTTATTTCAAAATGCTACATCTATTTGCTATTTAGAAGCAGATACGTAGTCTCACACACATATATATGCATGTCTATGGATATATGCCCTTTTAAAAGGAAAGAAATTCAGTCACATGTCTGTGCAGCTCCTATATTATTCAATTAGCCCCAGGGTGTGAGGATGATCTTGTCCTTTATGAATCTGAAAGGTTAAAAGCCCATCCTAAGTTAAGCATCTTCATTTATTTCCAGAATCAGACTCACAATTTTTCTCCATAGTCACTGGTCATTTCTGAAGGACAGCTGATGCCTTCTGCCTTCATTTCTCTCCAAGACCAAAAGAATCTCTCAGCAGGTGCCCAAACTTCTATATAAAATACAGAGGCAAGTACAAGACTGACTTTAACTGGACTCACATTTTAGATGACTAAAATTAGTGAGGTGAATCCTGCTCACCTAGGTTTGCTATCTCTACGTAGACACTTGGTGTCGTGCAGTAAATGCAGACTACAACAAATATTATCCTTGTAAGTTCCCAGAACTTCAAAACAAGGCATTCTGAAGTTGTTTTCCTGAATTATTTGTCTAAACTGGGCACGAATTTTAAATATTTGACTGAAATTTGAATAATGTTTTCAGCACTTGTCTGGCATCTTCAAAAAACATGCACAAGTTTTAAAAACATCATAAGCTCATCTCTTCTGCTAAAAATATTGTTAACAGGCACAAGTAAAGTTTTAAAAACATCATAAGCTCATCTCTTCTGCTAAAAATATTGTTCTGTCTTCAGTGCCTTCTTGTGAAGCAAAGGAAACTATTGTAAAAAATACATCCATCTGAGAGCGAAGACAATGAGAATAGATGCAATTGTCTTGACTTAGAGTTTGAACCCTTCATTTTAAATTGGTAATTAGCTTTTTTTGGTCTCAAGAATGTTGTATTTCTGAAACAGAAATTATTAAGAAACAGCATAATTTTCTTGATTTAAAAGTTTCATTCTATGTTTGATATGATTGTAGTGAAGCACAATCTCTACCAAAATTGCCACCTGTGCAGGAAAGACTTATTATGAGAAAGATGTGAAAAGTATACCTATATAATGCAATTAATTTCATATTGTCTTCACCATTGCTTCTTGGATATTAGGGTGTAAATAAGTTAGGTATGGTCATTCACTTCATATGTTCAGATTTTTGGGAATAGGTGAGATATTTAGAAGCTCAGTACTGTCTCTTCAGCAACTGATGTCAAGACCTTTTTAAATTAAAGAGTTCTATTGATGTAGTATCTTTTTTCCTCATTTTATTTCTCCACAAAAGAAAGAACCTTACAGTGATTGATTTTTTGCACATGACTAAAAAAATCTTATCTTGAAAACTTGAGGATATAATGAGTGACATTTATGTAAAATCTGCCTCTATTCCAAAACAGTAAAGCTTTTCTGGCTTTTCACCTCCAATCTCGATCAAAAGCAAAGTAGAGACAAGTTTGAACAAATGGCATCTCTCATACTTTTTCTTCCCTAGAACAAGCTGACCACCTCCACCTGGCAGCCCTTAGGAACAACAGTCTTGGTGGGGCAAATATATGGGAGAAGGTTCTGCAGTAAGACTTTTGAACACAAAATCTTGCACTTAAAAAAGATTAGTACCTGATCTTTTCCATAGCAAATCATGGCAGCAGAGTCATGTGTCTTTCATTCACTTTCCCTTTAGCAAATTTCTCTGTGCTTCTCCTTTTTTTTTTCTATGTCTATTTTATTTGTATTCTTCTGGATAAGATAGCACAATTCCCACTCAAATATTGTGTGTAAGAATTATGTACAATAAACTTCAGATCTAGAAGGCTTTTTCTCCTGCTGTACCACACCTGACAAGCAACTGCTCTCCAGCTTCTAAATTTGAGCACTTATTAGAAATGCTTTTACATCAACTGGCATAGTGACAATAGAACAGTCTTATCTACAATAGAAGGAAATGTTCTCTTCAGAAGTATTATGCAAAAACAGAAGGGAAATAAGCATTAAAATAAAGCACTTAAAAATAGGCTACAAGGTCCTTGATGTGTCTTTCCATCATCTCAAGATGATATGAGATAATTATCAAAACAAAAAAAATAATATATTCCAAGGCCAATCGCTACAACTTTTTAGGATTTGTCTGGTGTATCTACATATACATAATAATTTTCCTGTCTGTTGCATGAGTTCATCTTTACTGATTTTCACACTGATTCTGAAATTAACTGCCTTGGTTATTCCCATTATACTTCCCTGCTAAACTGGTGGGCACAAATGCATAAACCAAATGCACAAGCACAGGATAATTCTCTTGAATCTTATATTGCTTTTTATAAAAAGATAAAATTGCTTTTCATGCTATTACAGTAAAGTGTTATTTCACAGTACAGTCTAAGCAGCAATGACAGTCATTCTTTGACAGGGGGTGATGCTATGGTTTCCCCAACTCCAGACAGTCCAAAACATGGGTTAAGTCTGTTCTCAACACGTGTAAGATAATAACTAAGAAATGCCTACATCAATTTTGTTTTTCTTCTTGGGTTTTGAGGCTGTAGGTGTGCTCATAGCACACTTTCAAAATATTTTTTTCAGGCAGGAATATTTTTATTTAGTTTTTTATGAAACTGGAATTGTGTTCTCATCTCCAAGAGCTGATATCTTAGAAAAGGCCTTAAAGAAATTAAGGCCTCAGAAACATTACAGGAACTGGGAGCACATATATTAGAAAATCATGAAAGATGTAATGAGTTATTTCTAGACTACAAAATAAAACTGTGGCACTAAGAAAATTGTGCAAAATTTAAATAATGAAAATTAGATCTTTCTGGCCGATCTTTAAAAAGAATTGTACAAACATTCATGGTGCCAATGTTTGACTTTTCAATTTAATAAAAGCAGTAAGAAATATGTTTTTCATTTCACTGCCTTTCACTATTCATACAGGCTAATTCTCACTCTACCAGTGGCTCATTTCTTCAATTACAGGATGTACCTTCATTACACTTGATATATTATATTAAACAGTAAGTGTCTTATGCTAATATACAGAAACTTGTGGTTGCCAGGCATCGTCCTTAAAGGAAAAAAAATACTTTTAATTAAACAGTTGTCTTCAATATGAATAGCTGTCATAAGTTACTGCTATTACCCAGGGGGTAATGTTTCCAAAGCTCATTATGGAATTATTCAAAAAGAAATCCCACACCAGCATTTACTGAGTAGTACATGGAATACATAAATACAGTCAAATTGCCAAGTAGACAGTTCTCTACTGTGGTCCTAAAGAAATGAATTGTATAACAGAACCAAAGAAACTTTGGGCATTTTCTGAAATTTCCCATTGCATTCTGTGCAGAAATGAGACAACAACATTTTTCATTTGTATAACTTTCTCTTTTCACTGTTATATTCATATTTTGCCCTCTAATACTTATCCCAGTATAGATCTTCCTCAAAATTCCAACTACTTTTAGTTATGACTAATGTTACAATTTTTTCCAGATTACAATAACAAGAAGGATAATTATTTGATATTGATAAGGAAAATTTACTTATTCACAAATCATAAAAAAAAAAATCAAACTTTGCCCAGGAATTTTGAGAAATGCATAGATGTTCTTTATTCTCTTTTAAATTTGTTTCTTTAAGAAGACTTTCCTATTTGTTCTGTGTTATCATAGCAGGTTTGTCAGCCATGTGTATTCCTGAACTTCTAATAACTTTTGAGTCTGTCAGCTGATTTCAGACTAATTTGATGCAGAGGTGGAACTTTCATAAAGAATTCCTGAGTACATAATTCAAAAAATCTGGTTGAATAGAGGATTATGTGTCCTAATGAAAGTAAAATTGCTATATGAACTTATATCTGGTTAGGTACCAAATAATTAAATCAGAAAAGTGCCCTAAGAAGTCTTCTGATGCATGGAAGATTAGTCAAATTTGTCTCCTTCTTGATATCAGATTCAATTAAAGATGATAATAAGGAGCACTTTTGGCAGCCTTTAACTGAAGCTCAGTGGTGAACTGTTTTACCACACACTCCTTGATGACATAACACAGTTAGGAACCAGCTGTCTGTTTCCGTCTCAGACTCTGCAGGGCTGCATGTTGCTCATCCTGTATTAACCTCTGGTGGAGCCAAGCAGGTACAGCAAACTCCAAAGGCTCCCTTTGGGTTAGTTGGAAGAGTTTGTAGCAGTTTGTAAGCAACTTGTAGAAAAAAGCTTGCATAAAGGCTTCCTCCAGGTGCTCAGAAATCCACTAGCAGTAGTTAGAACATGTTGTAAACAAGGAATAAAAACTCTGTTTTTCTTAGAAGCACAAAGGCCTTTTGTGTCACTACCCAGCATATATGAAACATGGTGACAAGGAGGAAAGTTAGTGAAAATGACAACAAGACAAACGGGTGTTTAGCAGCAAAACAAATCTGCACTTCAGAGTCTAAGTAGGTGAGTCATATGATAGGATATGAGATAATTAACAGAAATAGAACCCAAACCATGGACAGTGGAAAAACTGTTTCAATTCTGTCACCTCAAACTGAAAGGGTGTTTGTGGTGATTGTTTTTCAGAAAGCAATGTGACAGTGTTGAGAAACTTGTTATTATATGCAATTTTGCAAGCATTAAAAACTTCCTAATTTTTGGCAAGACTATGTCAAGGAATTTGTGCCTCCAGGCTTTGGGAGATCTTGGTCAGAGAAACAAATTAAAAACTTGATTATTATCTAAAAATAACTAATTTCAATAAAATATTCAGAGAAGATGATGAAGAAGAATAAAAGTGCATGC
Organism: Passer montanus; assembly: GCF_014805655.1. Lineage (NCBI taxonomy): Eukaryota > Metazoa > Chordata > Aves > Passeriformes > Passeridae > Passer > Passer montanus. Next base: position 10,158,525 of record NW_024364270.1, read on the forward strand.
TTACATTTCTCTATTGAGGAAAAAGATGAAAAGAGTGAAAAAGTTTAATATAATTATTTGGTGAGGAACGCATTGAAAGAATAAGGGATGAGAGATAAAAAGTGGATCTGAATGAACAGCAGTTTTGAAAGAACCAGTCATGCTATAGCAAGCATTTAAAAAAATTCAATAAGCACAGATATATCTGAAGTTGTGTAAGATAGGTTTGGGAATTACTTGCCTGAAAAAATAACTTGCAGTAGTTTGATAAAATTCAAGTACAAAAGGAATTATAAGGGGAACAAGAAATAGGTTGTGATACCAGGTAAAGCACAAATATCTTGGACTAAAAATTCATTAGCAGTGGTGTTTATGTCTCACCAAGCTTGGTCTTTTGGGCTTAAGAGTTTTCAACTATAGTAATGCAGTAGGTTTTAAAAGGGTTTTTGCTTTCAATGGAATTTTTTACATGACCAGAACAACTGAAATGATTGTTTAATGGTTGAAAGTGTTGGTTTGTTTTTTTCTCTAGATACAGAGAAATGCCATTTACTAAATAGCAGAACTGAAACATCAACTAAAAAGTAACGTAGCAACAGAGATGAAAACAAGTTCCTGGCTTGGAATCACACCTCTTGTTAAACATATTATTCTGTATGTATCATGCATACATAGATAAATATTTTAAGAGTTGAACTAGCTTTATGTTTTCAAACACTAACTGAAAAAGTTATTTGCCATTTTTGCTTTTGGAGGATGAAGCTGTAAGGCAGCCTTTGTGTTTGAGATTTTTTTTGCAAAAGAGAAGGATCTTCCACAGTTCTGCAGTTTATGGGTTTGTAAAATGGTAGTTGCTAGCGGCCTTTTTCATCCCACTTTATTCACCCAGTAATACATCTTTTTTGTTTCTCCACAAATTAAATTAGAATTCATAATTCTATATCTGAATTAGCTTCCCACAGAGAGCCTTATTATAACAAATGAAGTTGTAATAACTCATTTTAACAATTTAATCTATAAATTCATAGAAAGCACTTTATGTGTTTCTGTAAGTGAACAGAACTTACTTTTAAAGGAAATTTAAGGGAATTATATGTACAGTATGGTGAGTGACTGATACATTTTTGCATATCTGTCATTACAGTATATTAAGCACAAAATAACGTAGGAAATAGGAATGTTAGCAGAAGACCTGAATATGAATTTCAGAGAAATAAGACTGGAGAGAAAGAAAAGAACTTTTTGTGAAAAGAATAGGATTCTGCTGATGTGTTAGTGTATGTGGAAATGTATTCTAATGAATACCAGGATTTCAAATAAAAACTGCTGCCAGAAGTGTTGATAGACTTTCTTATTGTGGCACACTGTGCTTAGCCTGCAGGCAATTCTGAGTGACGTGGCAGATATTAGGCTTTATTTATAGATAGAGAGACAGACTAGTACAACTGCCTTTTAAGCCATTCTTAAAAGATAGCAATTATGAAAATGGCTACTGTTTTTTTTCATGTCTCAGCATATTCCTAACTGTCAGGGAAGAGTTGGGCAGAAGAGGGCTGTTCTAGGGCTGGGGCTGGCAGGGCAGGCAGTGCCACACTGCCAATAGCGAGGGTGCAGCCCTGCAGGCTGTACAAGGTGAGCAGGGCAGGAATGGTGGCAGTGGCTGGGGACAGCCACAGCCTGGCTGAGATCCTTGTGGCTCCCTTTCTCAGGAAATGGTGCAGGGCTGCTTGGAGACACCACCTCAGAGCATGGTAGCCAACTTCCTTGGCACTGGAAGAGACTTCAGAGCCTGTTGAGGTGTTCAAAATCTTGACACAGGCCATCTCTTTTCCTTGGCTTTTCTCATTTCTCACTCTTTGAGTTTTCAGAGTGCAGTTTTTTTCTCTTAAGTATAACTTTATTTTGATTAATCTCTGTTTCTGACTTAAAGAAAAAAGTGTATTATACAAATGGTCTTTTTATTTGTCAATACTATGTTCCTCAGGGATTTCCATCTTCTCTACTGGCAACCTTGGCTTAAAAATGTTTGCTTTGGAGTATTCTTTTGTAGAATATTCCAAAGCAAACATTTGTAAATGCCTTGTAAACAAGAGTGTCAGGTACTTTTATTTCACTACACTAATGTGAACAAACAAAGAAGCTTGTAACTGTGCCTGAGACCTGAGTTATTCAAAGTCAGAGGAATTTCCAGTCCTAATAATTCCTTTTTTGTATTTTCTTATTTTTTTATGCATGTAATTTCTTGAAATAGGATTGATAAGGATGGAACAAATTTATGTCTTTTAGATATTCATATGTCCATATGTATTGCTCTGTTGAGAACAGAAAACTAGATGTTACTTGGTAGATATGAACCTTAGATATTACAGTTCACAAATCTGTTAATATTAAGTGTTTATATTTAAATCAGGGATTACACAATGCCGCTTTCATCATACCAAGATTTTGTTTTTTTGAACAAAATTATCATCTGTCTTTATCATTAGAAAGCCTGTATATTTAAGTGTTTTACCTAAAATTGTTCATGCCATTTGAACAGGAATATTCCAAACAACTAAAAATTTGTTGAGTGATATCCTGCATCATTCTTGCAAAATACATATTTTTTGCAACATCTGTAATTTTTGCTCTTATACCACCACAGATCATTGAAGGTGAATTTATTAATCTCAGAGTAATTATATCAAATGTTTATTTAACAGAACACAAGTAGTTTAGATTAATGTCTCTGGCTTATTATGGTAACACACTTCTCAATACTTTGTAAAATACAATATGTAAAATAGTCCAAAGAGAGCAGCATAAAGATCAGTCAATCAAAACACGTACAAATCCCATAAATATGTAATTCTTTTCAGGTATATAAGTCACTGAGGTCACCCAGTTTGAATTTTTCTTCCTTATTTAAATTGTAGCAATAAAAACTAGGAAATGGCAAGTTTTCAGGAACTTGAGGTCATCTATCAAAACCTGACAGTCCACTGGAGGGGAGGCTGGGTGTGGAACATTTAATGGCAACTATATCACTACTTGTGATATTAAAAGTTCTTTTAAAGTCATTAATGTCTTTTCCTGATGGCAAGTCTAATATGCTTCCCCTCTGCTCTCTAGGAATAGTTGGTTTTCATTTTAGACCATTATGTTCAATTATGCTGAGTAAAAAGTAGGACAGCAGACAACAGAAACATTTTTCTTTTAGGACTGTTCTCTCAGGACATTTTGAAGACATCACTGGCTGAGGGACCTGAAGGTACTTCTGTTACACAATCTGAACCTCAATTTCCTAATTCCTGCATCCAGTGTTTTTTATTTGCTCTTTATTTAATACTCAGAGTAGTATGAATGTAATGTGTCTGTGTAAAAGGTTTATACTCTTAATTAAATAGGCTTCTTAAAGTACAATAATTGTGAAATCACATCACTTTACCTCAAAACAGTTAAAAGAGCCGCAAGCTAAGCAGAGAAAGAAATGTCATTTTAGATTAGATATAAATGTTAATTAAGAACTTTTACATGCGGAAGTTGAGAGGAAATATCTTCATGTCCTATCCTTCTGAACAGGAATAATTACCCTGACAGATTTTTGAAAACTTTACCCAGAAACAACATTGCACTAGCTAGAAAAATGTTAATATCTGTCTTAATTTCCTGCTCAGGTATTAAGAATTATTATAGAGAGACTTCAGTGGCATATTGCCAAGAAATACTGAAAATCCAATCTCAATATGTACAAAACTACAACAAAGCGTGCCAAATTAGTTATGCAAGTAGTTGTCTGGCTGAATTTCTTGTAACCTAAACTGATTCTGTTCCAAGTTGCTTTCCAAATGGATCTAGGGTGCAAACTTGATTTTCTGCTCATGATAGATGGCAGTCATTTACCTATTACTTTTATTACTATTAATTAAATCTTTTGAAGTTTCTGGATTTAAATGTCCTTGTTCTTGCTTTTAGATCTATATTACTTCAAATGAAGGTTAAAAGGAGAAGGTGAATCTTCTATTCCCTGTAATTCTAACAATAATTTTCCAGATTGATAGAGACATTGATTCTCCCATAGACATTTGAAGGTAGCATATGTACATAAATATATATCTATGTACACACATACATTCATACATACATACATCCACACACTAGAATACATGCATTTGCATATAGACATACACATACAGAGATGGGAAGATTTTTCAAAGTAAACTGCCTGTCTTTGTACTCACTTTCTGCTAAGATCAATAAAACTTCTGAAATCCAATTTGTACCTTTGAAAAATCTTCTCCATACAGATTATTTTCAGAGCTAATATTCAACAGATTAACCCTGTCGCTTCATCAATAGAAAGAAAAAGGGCTTAACTTCTACTTTGGCACTTATGTTAGAAAACTCATTCACCTTTTTGGAAAAGAAATATATTGTATTCCATTTGCTGTATTTTATCTTTTCTACAGGTAATAATAATGTCTGTATCACTGAGGTTCATGTCATTTAACTTCTCATAAGTTTTCCTTAATTGCAGTAGCACATCTTACAACATTTAATAAAAGACAATTGAGGGCAAAAATATGACTGTTATGTCACAGTTATCATACCATTTTTTAGCAAAAGAGAGGAGGGGAAGGGAAATACTGTTAATTAATTCTGTACTATAAGAACAATGAATAAAATTATAGGAGCAGATAAGAGTGTTTGTTTTGACAACCATCTCTTTATTACTGTTTTTCAATAGTAATTCACTCTGAATTACATTTTATAATCAAAACATGATATCATTTGCAGTTATTTTGTGAGGACTGTGGATGTCATGAACAACAAAATATCTTTACTAAAACACCTTCGTTTTCAGCTGAAAAGTAAACAATTTTATTTTTCTGAAAATAAAAAGCAGCTCTTTTCTGATGGCTTTAACCACTAGTCTCCTCTTGGCACTGAAACATGGACTTCTTTTTTTTCCCCAAGACAATGTTTCTCAGTTCCCCAAGGTCCAAATGGCTCCTGTCTATCCTACAGACTGTTCTCAGTATTTTTCAGTCTGTCGTATGTTCATGGCATTGTCCATCTATACAAAACCTCTAACCATTTCATGCCACTTGATTGTCCCTGCTATTAGTACTGCCTTAGGTCTCATTTTTGCAAGCTTTTGGAATTCTTCTGTAGTTCCTCACTACTGCTTTCTTATGTCTCCTCCTTACTTCTTCTACCATCTTTTCTGTCCCTTCTCTAAAATTACCAAGCCCTGGTTCCCTTGTAGACAGACTCCTGTCCCTGTCCTGCTTCTCACTTTTGCACAGAAACCTGTTACTGCCTCCAGCCTACCACTGATTTCACCAATGCTGATGGCTCAGCTTTTCCTACCACGTCCTTCCTCTCACACATACAAAGTGCCTTGCTCTTGCTGCCTCTTGGCTCTTGATTTTTGACCTGAATTTCCAATCTGGCACTGAATCTGCACTTGATTTCTTTTATGGAAAGTAGTATTTTTATTATACTGCTTTGTTTATGACTTTCTCTTCATATAGCATCCAATTTCTTTCCCTAGTTATTATTTCTCCTGTTTAAGAACACCTGAGTCTTTTAGTTTCCTTTGTTCCAAGTTGCTATAAATTAGACCAGACTAATCTTACCTAACTTTAGCTGTCTAAAAGGTAGGATGCAGCCTGAGCTGCTCATCCTACTTTTTTACTTCTGAAGTTGCTAACTGGGTACAAAATACATTCATTATTAATGTAAGAGGCTTATAAGAACTTATAGTTTTTTAACCTTGAAAAAAAAAAATTAATGGCACCTAGTTGTTCTAGACATGACAAAAATGAAATAAATTAAACCACCAAACAAAAGAAAAATCAGTTTGCTGATTATGTTAGATGCCTAAAGACAAGAAATATAAATATAAATAGATCGACCTGGAAGCCTTACTATTTGATAAACAGTATTACTTATATGGTATAATAAACATTTAATGATATAATAGAAAGATAAAATTCATGATACACAAATCATATGATATTAGTACTAGCAAATTTACAAAATACAATAATAAACGTTAAATATATATTATTTTACATCATCTTTAATAGGTAATATGAATACAAAATATTAAACCATACAAACTTAAAGCAATAAAATCAATATTTGTATTAATGTGAGAGGTCAGAAACTGAAAAGGGAAGGAGTGCTGATCTAGCTCAAAGACATATCTGCTCTGAAGTCCAGAATACTGTTGAATCCAAAGACATCTGAGGCATGACAGCAAAAGATGGAAAGTATATCAGACTAAGGGTTATGGTGAGCCATTGAGTCACCCCAGGACAGCCAAGTCAGTCAAGGTGGATATAACCTTGGATAAAGATGAAACAAAATTCTCTGAATCAGGGAACTGAGTGGTTTTACAAGGACACTAAATGAACTTTTGCTGGGAGAGGAATTTTGAAGCTATTCAGTAGATTCATGGAATGAGCTGAGGATTTGATAGAGAAAGTAAAGGATGCAACAGAAGGGAGTTATTCTCCACACTACAGAGTAAATAATGACTGAATGCAACTTGGGCAATGGTGATCCAAGTCACAACTGTAGGAAGAAAAATAAGCAAAAAGGTGCAACAAACCCAGAAGATTTGAGATAGTTTTTAACTAGCTCTGGGTAATTGCAAACTAACATTCTCCTCAGAGAAAGTTCAAGGGAAAAAACCACTGAGAGGAATGCTGACAATCTCTTAAGGACATAATATTAAGCATAATTCCATGTTATGCTTTAGAAACGTGACTGAGCACTTCCAAGTTTGAAGATGGGTATTTTTCAGATCTTGGGAGGGCATGACTGAGAGTCCAAAAAGATAGAGAAAACAGATCCACCTTTTTCTTTTTGAGGTTGAGCTGGGAAAAATTATGCAGTCAGCTAAAATATAATTGATGAAAAATGCTGCAGCAAATAATTAAGTAAACTGTACATAAACTAATAGAATGTGTAAGCAGGCAGAATCTAAAAAGAAGATGGGTAACTTCCAATATGTGTTTGTCAAAAAGTATTACTCTCAGTGTTTTAATAAGGAGAGGTACTAGTTTTGACTTACTGCAATCTGTTACTGCACATATATTACATACAGTGTCCAGAAACAAACTATATATGTCTGCCATTGGACAATATGGCATATTAATACAAAACACACTAATAGTGACAGTGTATTTATATATGTGAATTAAGGGTTTCTTAATTTCCTAATGATTACTGATCTACTTCTTATGTTATCAGCAAACCTGATGCTATGGAGCATCTTTTTGATTATCTAAATCAATTGCCCATCAATAGATGACAGGAAATAGGACTTTTTTTCCCTCCCCATGATATATGCTGTCAAATGCATTGACAAAATCAAAGAGAGAAAGCTTATTGAACTAATTTATTGGAGAAAAAAACCCTGTTCTCATGGTTGTGTTTCCCACATTTTATGAGCAAAAGCACTTGGAGTAGATAAATGTGTAGACCTTTGAATGCAAGAAAAGCATATGCATGAAAATTCCTTGCCTATTAATACAAGAAGTTAAGCATTTTGACTGTACTCCACTGAAAGAAAACTGTAAGGGACACATTTATATAGTAAACCAGAACAATTGAAAATAAATAATATATATAGTGTAATAAAAGCTTGCATTACTGCCAAGAAGTAAGTGTTCATGCCAAAAATGTTCCAGAGCACAGCTGCCAAAAAAACGCTGAGAGCATTATGAAACACACTACATCTATACATAGAGGGGGCTTGGAGAAGAAAAAAAAAAGTGTATTTATTCTTAGGATTCAAGTATATGAAATCATTGTGGTTATTTTATGCAAAATAAGCAAGGCTCTGAGCATGCTGGCAAGCATTCAAGAAAGCATCATGTTGCCTAAAAAGCATGTTGGTCTTTAAATTCAGGAGAAAGGCTCAAAGAAAGATATTTGAGTGTTTGAGGCAAGTTAAAACTCCAAAATGACACAAAAAATTCCACGTGCTGTTTGACATGGCTTAGTAGTAGTCCTGACAATGCTAAGCTAGCTCAGGTCCTCATGAAGGTGATTTGAAAGGCACAGAGCAGGAGTTCTGCCATTGTCTTGAAAGAGATGAAAAGGAGATTGCCATTGCTGCGATGTGGCTTCCAAATGAGACCCTCCGTGAGGAAGCCAGAGGCTCCTAGGAACTATTCCTAGTCTGATATTTCCAAAACAGTACCACAACCAACAGGTTATGGGGGCTTTCCTCTTGAAGTTCGTCCTTTGAGGCATCAGAAAAGTCAAGACTGAGAGATCCAGGAGATGACCTGGAAACCCAAGGCTAGTGACAAGGCATGATGATAGGAGATGGAGCTCCATCATCTGAGAAGTGACTAAAGGCTTGGGGTCTCTTTCTGGGTAGAGAAGTCTGACGGGTGACAGACTGAGGTTTTACAATTCCTGAAGGCAGTGGGTAAGGTAAAGGCAGAACTGTTATTTACCAAATCTCACACTGCTGGAGCCAGAGAGCATTCAATGGCACTAGTACGAGGTGAGCTTAAAATAGATAGGAGGAAGTGCTTCTTTACACAGCAGGAATCAAACTTTTAGAACTCGCTGCCGCATGAGGTTTTTTTATTTTCATCTATGGAAAAGGATTTCTCTTGGTCTGGTGAAAACATCTCAGGGCTTAGATTGTTTGTGATATGTGATGCAGGAGCCTAACCTCTGTCTGATTGCTCCACAGCATCTTCAGCTCCTTCCATTGCATTATGAATTCAATAGCTAGGAGTGTGCTCTTAACTTTGGAGCACTACAACATTACCTGCCACACTGTCTCACTGTTTTAGTTTAGTATCTGCCCGTTTGCCTGTGAAGATAGACAAGCAGGCACATTAATTTCTCTTCCAAGTTTAATTTATGTAGCATTTTCCAGCTTCCCTGTGAAGCAGGATGGATCAAATATGGTCACAAAACAGGGAAAAGAACAGTAAGTCATAAACATGTGTAATAGATTGCTTAATACAGGTGTCAGGAGAGAAAAGTACTAGAAAATGTGATTTGCAAACTATTAGACTATCAGATACGTACTTCCAGATTATGGCAAGACTGAATGGAGACTCTTATCATTAATAAAGAACAAACTTCTGAGTTTAATAGTTTAATACCTGCTGCTTTTGATGCTATGTGAAGTTTATGGTTGACTAATTACTTCTCCCATTATCACAATATACATTGAAGAGTGAATATAGTGTCCCCCCCCTTTTTTTTTTAAATTTTTATTTTTTATTTTTTGTGCCTACAAGTAGAAAAGGAAAAGTGACATCTGAACTGATTTTTGGTTCTTCATTATTGCTGTTCCTAAACATACAAATCAGTGACATAGACCCAACCTCAGGTATTCTCAGGTATTTAGTAGAGTAAAGAAAAAATTAAAACAATAATGAAAATAATATTATTAAAACCAGTAGTTCTTTCTTCTGCATTGCTCTGGCTAGTAACATGGTGCTGGCTCACTTCATTTCCAGATGCTAGATTTCACTAAAAGAAGCTAAAAATAAATTCAATACTTTCCTAAAATGACTTTCCAAAGTAAGCAAGTGCTGCAGTTGCCATAGGGATGTTATAACATCATAAATGGGAAGAAGTTCTCATAGTGGTAAATAAGAACACTGGTGGGTAAGTTGTCCATTTGAGCATGTCTCAGAGAAGAATTACTCAGATAGTAGTTTTTGAAGGAGAAGGTTTTAAAAAAAGCCAAAGAAAATGATCACCATTGATTCTGTTTGTGGCAGTACAAATCTGTGAGTATAGGAACTCCCAGGTTGTAGGGATCAATGAAGATGCAGGACACTGCCTGTGCTAAGTGCTGTAGTACTTAAGCTGCAGGACCTACATCTTTCCTTGAAAAGAGAGGAAAATGTTGAAAAATACCTTTAAATTCTGTGAAAACAAAAACATCATCAAGTTCTTGCATTTAACATTTGTTCAGTGAGCCTGGAGCTGTCCAGCTTGTCCTTATTTTGCCTTCTCTTTTGTAATGCATTATGTGACTGAATTCTGGTAGTGCACTTACTGCCTTATATTATTCATTTATTCTGAAAGTCAATACAAACAAACACAAAGATGCCTAACAAACAAATGGACTTCCTTTTCAAGGTTTCTTCATAATATTCTACATCATAAAATTTCAAAGGTCAGATGATATAAATAAACAGTGACTTCATTGAAGTTGATACTACTGTCCTGATTTACAGCAAGTAGTAATCTAGCCCTAGTAACTCAAGCTTTTCATTCTGTGTTCAACCCAGAATAGAAAGCAAATGGCTGGATAATAAATACCATGGAAACAAGAGAAAACCCACACAAATCCTATAAAGAATCAGTTTAGGAGAAAAGAAGAAAACCCAGATTGTCTGTAGATAAAACAAAATTCACCGGGAATCTGCAACAAGACCATTTAAATACAAAATATTGTGATAGTTTCTACTTTTTATGAATTTTCTTTTTTGTGCTTGTCTTTAGTACATGTGAGGTCTTTTTCTATTTAGACGGACATCTTAACTGGTTTTACCATGCCATTACCAGCTTGCTCTTCAGAACCCAGATTCAAAGAGGTCCCTTTCCCAGTCAGCTCTTTCTCATTTGCTGGATTGACCTCTCACAACACTGCTGTGCCTCACTGCTTTCAGCCCATATTCACTTGTTATCTCAGACAAATCACTGAAGTGTGGATGCTCCCCTGAGGTGCGCCCCATTCACTTTGCAGGATAGCTGTAGTTACGGGGTGAGTAGTGGAGCCAGGCCTGGTCAAGTTGTGGATAGGTAAACAGTTACCCCTTACCCATCCCTGTCTGGTCTTTTACCTGCACTACACTACATTTATGGCATTTTACAAAATTAGGCTCATAGCAGAGGATGAGTGCTTGCATATAATATATACATCCCCAAAAAATGCTTTATGAGCAGATCGTATCTGGTTTCGTGTTAACACCAGTGTTAGGGGAGAATTAAGTTTGAAAAACCGTCCACCATCTTCCCTAATCTATCTCTATAAAACCATTATTATCTGGGACCATGTGGCTGGTTAAGCACAGCAGATGGAAACAAGCTCTCCAGAATTTGAATCACAGTATAAAAGGTAACCATGCTAACAAGAAAATCTGAGCTTTTTCCTCAGCGTTTCAGTATCCACTGCTCAGAGCCTATTGGTTAGGGGAGAGAGAGTCTCAGTGAGTGGTCCTCTAAATGGTAGTTGGTCAACTATTATCAGGGCTGCTAGAACCTCAGACCAGTCTGAGTTTGGAGCGAGACACTCTCCAGCTTTGTATAAAGAAGCTTTTGTACTGCACTAGGCACCTGAATTCCTTTGATAGTCAGCAGGAGAGGTAACTTCAGATAGACTGAATTAATCTTATTTTAGACACACTCAAGCATGAAATAAATAAGGTGAACTGTGCTCTATATATGCCTATTCATGTTTTTTAGTTATAAGGGAAACCTAGAATGAGCAACTCAGATTTAAATCACAGGTGTTCAGCTCATGACAAAAATCACCTTGGCTGCTCATACTGTCCTTGTAAGCAGTTAGGATTCACACTGATCTCTGCTGTCCTGCAGATGCCATGCTCCTTTCTGGAAGAGGTTGCCTGGAGCTGCCCTAGAAGGATAAGGATCTCAGAAATTTTGCAGACCACTGGTGGTAAGGGCATATGTGGAAGGTGGACAAAAAGTACTATATAATCCACTTAAAGAGCACATGTACTGGTTAAAGAGAAAAAGCTGGTGATTGGCTCTGGGGCTACCACCAGCACTGCCTCTTGCCCCACTCCAAGCCCTGGTGCACAGGTAGCAGACATTGCAGTGCACATGCAGGAAAGAGGCAGACCCACAGGTGTGGGTATCCCTTCATCAGGGTCTAGTGCCCTGTGTGTTGCCTCTCACTCTCTTTCTTGTGCCTCTGTAGATGTGTTTCTCTCTGTCTCACCCAGTGAGAGACATCACATCTCTTTTTCACACAGTGGCTCTCCTGAGAGGTGCCAGCATGGCTCTCCATGAATGCTTTAGCATTTTATACACATTGGAATAGCAAGGAAAAGAGAGCTGGAGAGCATTTTCCTCTGGAACAACCCACAATGTAGTCCTATCAGGCATTGAAAGGTGGGATTTGAAGAAAAAAGTGAATTGAATACTTGTCCCCAGTCTCCTCTATTCTAAGCAATGAGCTATTGCTCAAAAGCATTAGTCCTCCTTTTCCTCATACTTTATTTTGTGCTTTTTGTGTTTCATTTCATCACATGTAGATGAAAATGAAATGTGCTGGAAATGGCAGGAACAGTTGGCTTCAATATTTCCAAACTATTTCTCTCAACCCAATATGAAATCTATTAAAGAAGAGTTCTGTAAGTTTTCCTTTTGGTTAAAATGACAAGAAGATATTGACCTGAATATACAGTGATTATTGGTTGTCCTTGAAGTGAGGTCTACAATATAAAATGTACTTGAACAAAATCCAGCTGCCTTGTCCCCCTAACAGTGTGGTATGATGGACAAAAGAGAAATATAATCCAATTTTTAAGTTGAAGGTAAAACTGATTTTTGGGGCACTGAAGACCCCAGAGCAGACAGAAAAGCAGAACAGACCCTTGTATGGACCTTAATGTTTTAAAAAATCAGAATATATACAGCAGTGAGTGGTCCAAAAAGTCTCTTGAAAGTATATGAAACTACTTCTGAGGCTTGATCCACTGAACAAAAATAACAGTAATCTGAAAGACAAAGTGTGTTTGGTTGCAATATTTCATTACATTTTTGTGTATATATACATAGAAATCTTATATATTTATAGCTATACATATAATTAGTTGTATGGGTAGTTTTGTACTAATAATGACTAGGAAATTTCGTATTATGGCATGTATATATGTATGCATATTAGTATGCAAACACATATGTAAATGAATATCTATATCCATCTATATCCATATCCATCTATATCTACAACAAAACTCTGTTTTCCAGTTTAGACCAAATACACCATATACGCATAAAAGCACATACAAGCAGTATGGACTAGTTGCATCTATGTTACTAATTGTATGTATGTTATAGTGGACTTTGTATCACTTCAGAGAATCGGCTATCAAAACTTTCCCAATCTGAAACAAATATTATTAGGATTCCACATTTTCATAAAGACCTTTTCCTGTCCTCTTGGAGTTTTTTCTTCTCTCTCTCTGCCTCCTGTGCAACACTTCTTCAAATGAATTAAGTATTAAATCCTTAATTAAATCAGATACACTGAGCCAGCAGTACTTGTCTGATATACTTTATGGAAGTTTTCCTACATAGGATACTCTGTGCTGGCAGGCACACCATGCCAGCTTCTGACAGCACCGGCCATGCCAGCTTCTGCATCTCCTGACTGGGCTGGTTCTGGAGTTATAGAAAGTAAGGCCAAACACAACGTTGCAGGTTAAAGACAAAGACAAGAACAGCTGTTTCTGAACCACCCCTGAAGGATGACCATCTTACTGCTTCATGAAACCTAAGAGTCACAGTAATTTAATGGTCCTAGGGCAAATTATTCTAGTAAATAACCACCAGATAGTTATACATCTCTTTTATAATGTCTAATATAGATCTTTTATACAATTTTTACTTATTACCCCTAGTTCTTCTCTCAGAAAAAAAGCAGTGCAGTTTACGTTCTTTTCCTCTGACAGTTACATTTAAAATATGTGAAGACCATTGGCCCACCTTTCCTCCCACAACTCAGTCATCTTTGTTATAAACAAAAATAACTCAATTCCTGTGATCCTTCTGCATAGTTCTTATTCTTTAGCTTGCAGTTCATTCCAATTGCACACCTCTGGGCTTTTTTAAGAGAGTAAAAGTTAAGATAGCTTTTAAATAATATAGACTAATGACTTCTATAACCACAGAATCTAAAATGTGAGTGTGAAAGTGAACTGTTATTTCTTTCCAGAGATGTAAAACGGCCTTTTCTTTCCTATTTTTTATTACATCTTTTACCTCTGCTAATCTGAGACAATTGTTGAGGTGCTTTGAAGGCAGTACCACTTTAGGACCTGTTTTGCTTGTAATTGTCATTCATGCATTGGAGAAATGCATCCGAAATTAGATATCTACCAAACTTTCTGCAATGAAGGTATGATCTCATTATGCTGAGAAGGAAAGAAAACACATGATCCCTTAATCTAGCAACAGACATTGGCATCTCATGGACACTATTTTACATAGAAGAAATGCATTTCTCTGTGTTTGAAAGGATCAGTGTGAGAAACATTTGTATAACTCAGAAATTTGTTTGAGAACCCTTATTTTCCTGATATGATGTTGAAAGTCTATAGCAAGTTACTGGCCTTGCACTTTCTTAAGCTGACACTCTTTCAACCAATTTTAGTTGACTGTCTTTTGCATTTTCATGTAGCTATCCCCAAGTTATTTACAAGTTTGAACATACAAAATATTAGTGATGGTGTTAACATTGCTTGTCTTAGCCTTGAGTTACACAGAAGTAGAGAAACAATGTCCTAAATCCTAAATTCCAGCAATAAAACCCCCAAAACAAACCATTTCTGAGAGAAGTACCCCATGCAAAACCTGAAGGCCTGACACACAGGAAAAAAACATTGGCCACGGATTCTTTTCTTTGGTGGCATCTCTAATCTTTTCTGGGAAGCAACCAAATGCCCATACCCAACCAAAGCTCTTATTGGTGTGTCAAGCATATTAGAAACACCAAACTATGTGTTTCTGAAGAACATAATGTCTTATTCAAAGGAAATGGCACTGACAGGATTTTACCTCCTTAATATAAGGGACTTCAGAGATCTCCTTGGGCAATGCAGTTTGCTATCACTCTCTGCGTGATGGTGAGGACAGCTAGGTACAATCCAAATTGAAGGCAATATAAATGGTTCCCCACAAAACAGAAAGAGGAAGAAGGATCTTTGGGGAACAGAGAAAACCCAGCATACAAAGCATGCTACATCCTCCCCTCCTGTCAACTCTCTCCCTCACCTCAAAACCAGCAGAGATTTTTTTCTCAGCAGCAGTATGGATCTATATCAGGACCTCAAAGCATTTTCCTTTGAACTTCCCCTGACTTTATTATGCTGGGAATTTTTACATATCCATCTTTTACATATATTTTTACTCCTTTGTGGTCTAAAACAAGTTTCAGAAGAGTTAACTGCTGTCTTATTTACACCTTTCTTATACTTCTTTTCATCCCAGTGGCACAATTTCCTTCAGAAACTGTGAACCCACAGGAATTCCTTGATATGTTTAATTCATTTTCCTGTGGCTTAGAGAGATTCAATAAATCCCTAAATCATCTCCAGACACTGTGACATTTATGATTAAGCATATGTGGCCAGCTCCATCCATTTTATAACCAGGTACAATAGAACTGTGACTTCTTGCCTCTCTCAAAAGATGTGCATTTTCTGGACATCAAGGCAAGACAGACACTATCCGTACATTGCTGTCAATGCTCAGCCTTCTGTGCAGCCTGTTTGACCTTTAGTGGCATCTAGTGGCAAATGAGTTTGTAGGGGAAATCATCACAATTAAATGGCAATTAAACCAGTGAAAATTGATTTCATGTTCATATGTGAGAGTGGGAAGAATGGAGCTTGCAGTGCATCAACATAGAGAGAACACATTTCTGGCTGCCAGCCTACCTTTCCAGTCTAAACTATCACTAGGCATTATAGGCCACGTGACCAAATTAGTTCCAGTGCTAATTTACAGAGCTTCTGATAAGACTTTCTAATTATGGTTTGGAAAAAGGACTGCAGGTAGTTAAGAAGTTAGCATTAGCCACCTTTTGAAAATCAATGTGCTATTTTTGCTACTTTGTTGATCATAATTTATTTCTTCCATTAGGCCATATGAGACATTCTTTTCTACCACAATGTGGGTGCTCTTACTATTATCCCTAGAAACAGCACAACAGATTTTGATATTGCCTTGGCAGAAGCACAGAGCTTCTCTTCCTAAGTGAGTTTCACTAGTGTTTTGATTTTACCAGATGTCACAATACTTTCTTCTCCTGTCTAATATTAAAATATATATGGAGCAATATGCTGGATAGTGGCAACATCCTGATAGAAGCTCAGAGTCAAAAGATGTTTGTCTCATAAATATATGATTCCACATTCAGGCAACATACTGATAGAAATTAAAGAGACTTCTAGCTCTGCTGGGATAACAGTCTGCAATATTTAAACTGATGTGGTTTTAGTGCATTAGTTTTCCAGAAAAGTCAGTTGTATGCAAAAAAAGAAGCAATTGAATAAGTGTTGTAGGTGAAATAGTCTGCCTAAATGTTTTTTTTTCTTTTTAAATAAACTCAAATGTTAAAAATTCAAGACAAAATATATATATACATACTAAAATTTCTGTAGAAAATATCTCCACAGGTGCAAAATGTCATGCATGAATTAATGTATGTTGTTTTTATTGTATATTATTGTTAATGCAACCTGTTGTTATTTTGAAGCTCCACAAAGGGTGAGAAAACAGCTGTGAGTATAATATTTAAAATCCATAATATTTTCTAAAGAAAATCAGTATTTACGATAAGTAAATTTATATTCATGCAACAAAAAAGAAGTTCTGGTGAAAAGTTTAGTGTTGCTCATCATTTGGGTTGACAGAAAAGGTATTGTTTGAGAATGCTTTTCAGTGAAATGTTTTCAGCTAAATTCTTCCCTTTACTGAGATACTGTCATATTAGAGCAACTTTACAAGGAAGCCTGGTAGGAAATGCAGAAGGAGATATTTGGTCATTGCACAACTGCAAAATAATATGTAGATCTCTTAGCATAACTAAGATTACAAGAATAGTGCAATATGCCATTCTGGGAGTTGTTGATAAAGTCCTTGCTTCTGTGATCCAGAAATGCCTCCTGTTTCCTGGGAACTGCCACTTCCTCAAGGCGCTGTAGAGCAGTGTGTCACAATCTCTTAGGTCAGCTTTTTGAAATAAGAAATGGGTGTTCTATTACAACACTGAACATGTCAATGAGTCACAATTCACTTTTTAAGAAAGAAACAAGAACTTTCCCCAGTGGATTAATGAATCAGATACATTTATACAAAAAGTCCTTCTTGCTTCCTTTGCTGCGGGTTATACTGACATTTTGGCAGCTAATAAAACACAGGGGGCCAGAAAATATATTTGGGACAGTTGAGTGTGTTTGTCTGCCAAATTAAATAATAGACCAGAGACATTGGAACAGGACTAGAGAATGTACAAGATAAGTGAAAGCTGTGCCAGCTGAGAGGTCTAATGGTCTTACTGGAAAGTGGCTTGAACAGCTTGCAGCTGAGATGAGACAAAAAGTCCATGTGGATAGAGAATTCCATCTGTCCCTGAATACATTTTTCGATTTAGAATTTAAGAAGGATATAAAAATCATTTGAGTTCCTTGATTGTGAAAGGAAAATGGGAAAAGATGGTTATGTTCTCTTGACACTATACTGTGACTTAAGCTTTATCTTTGTTCAAGGGAAAACCTTCTGCTTGAAGAAGCATTAAAGCATAGTGTTATAAGTCAAGGTCCAAAATGCTCCCTATTAATAAATTGAATTAATGATCAGTGGATAGCTGATTCTAGCAGCAAAGAAACTGCATCTAGATGAAACTGATTTGTCATATAAAAGAAATACTTTCTACAGTTCGAGACTTTTGACTCTCTAGTGATGAAGTCCCAGGAAAATGTCTCCTGTGAAGGAGGTGAGTTTAGGGGAAGAAACCCCTATTGGAGCTACCCAGTGTTCTGAAGGCTTGAAACTGCCTTGAACTAGACGTAGAGTTTCTAGTTATCTTTGAGCATGCAATGAGCTGGCAGCTGGCATCTGACAGCTGATCAGAGAGTTTAGAATTTTCAGTGCCATGGTGGTCTTTAGAAAGCTAATATCTTCTGGCTAAAAGAACACTGGTTGAACAATTTGGGTTTGATTCAAGTAAACAGTTGGCAGGTTTAGCAATACTGCTTAAACTGAGGTGGATTTTGTTCTTAAAAGCTTATGTTTGTCAAGCATGGCACCCCAGCAGCCTAAGTGTACAGTATGCTCTCTTCAAATCCAGGAGTAGATGAGATTGGAAAGGACAAGTCCTACAAAAGTTGAAATGATTTTTAAAAATTTACAGAGTATCAAAAGCATGAGATACATTTGATTAAAATGTAACAACGTTTCCCAAAATACTTAAAATCTGAAATAGTTTCATTTATATCAAACACATCAAAATCACATTCAAAATATCCAAATAGTATAGATTTTCTATTAAATATAATATTTAGGTACAAATATAATGGATTAAATAACTGTTAAGGCAAACAAAAAAGTCATAGTCAGATTTAACTGAACATATTTTAGCAGAAATTATATAGAAACATGAGTATAGAGAAAACTTCTAAGTATTAGTTGACAATGGCATATGCTTCAGTGAGAATAGCTGACAAAGAAGGAGTAATCTAAGGATTATTTCTCTCCTGACAGGCTCTACTGTGCTAATCTGGAGTTACAATTAGAAAAATATAAAGTGCATTGATTTAAAAATAGCTCCTCCTTTGAAGAATGTAACTACATAATGAGGAAGAAAAAAATCCCAAAACAAAACAGGGGTTAAACTAATATGTACTAATAAAGAAGACAGAAGTATAAGACAAATAATAAATATTCTTTTTTGTAAATTGATAGGAGCAGCAGGAAGGAAAGGTATGCCTTTGGAATAGTGAAGAGAAGAGAAAGGGAGGAAGTAAAAGGTAAGTGTGGGTTGTGTAGTGTAGTAAGGGTAAAAGTAAGAAGCTTGAATGTGATATCAATGGACAAGTGGAGCTGACCAGGGATTCAAATTGGAAATGATAGTGTATTACATGCAAAATATCAGTTAAGAAGGAGAAGCTGAAAAAAGCAGTCAAAGAAAGGGTACAATTACTAACAGATTCAAAGAAACACGCAGGGAGACAAGATATTTTTTATTTTTCAAAACTCAGTTTGATAGCATCTACAGGCTGTACTCTGTGTGCTGAGCACTTTTACCAGAGACAGCCAAGAACATTAGGAAACAGTTGCTACTACTCTTTCACTTGCAGAGAAATCAGCCCTTATCAACCACTTAATTGGTGAGACTTAGTCATGCTTTAGAGTCTCTGAAAAATACTTAAAATAAATATTATATTTATCAGCTATTAGGTCTTTAAAGTCTTCAGATAAATAAGTCACAACAACCTAATCACAGAAGGGCTATTGCCAAAACCAGATCAGATCAGCCTTGACTTTGCCTAGCTGTATCTTGGAAGTCTCCAAAGGCTTTCAACAAACCTCCAGGGATGGAGATCCTACAGCCTCTTGATTGTTATCTTGTGCTCCCAGGAGAGATGTTTTCTAATGTCCAGTTTGATGCCCAGTTGTTTTCCTTCAGAAATGCCTATCAATTCTCATAATACAAAACAGAAGTTAAAAAGCCCTTTATTAAAGACATTTTCAATGCCACAAGACAAGTTCCATGCATTCAGCTATACTTCCCAACTCTAAACTCTTTTCACTGTTAGAGAGGCAGCCAGAACACTAAACCAGTCAACAGCTTAAAGGGGGACTCACACAAACATGCCTAAGCATTTACACTGTTTTACATTTAGTGTCTGCTTCCTTTTTATCGTTGTCTATGGTATGACAAAATGGCACATGGTGCCTGCAATCATGCTTTCCCCCATGATGCTAAGCAGAGCTTCAACCTAAGGACAGAGAGGTGAAAAGCTTCTTTCTCACTGCATGCAGAAGCAGATGGCTGAGGTTATACCATACCCCAGATTCAGCTACAGGCTGCCTCTGTTATGAATGAGGTTTTGCTCATTTGAGCTGGGAATTGAAAGCAGCTGGATATAATGCTTGTCTCACATGCTGTTGGCTACAGATGCTGGCATTCCTTAGCCATGCAGGTTTCCTCTGCCCTTTGAGGAGTGCTTTTTGAATGCTATAATGCTGGTAGTGTATCTTCCTACTGTCACACTCCAAGTTGTTCTTCAACCCAGTCTGCTCCCTTCCCAGCTAACAGATTTGCCAGTTTGGACAAAATGTGTAAAGGCACATATGTTGGATGCCTGTGCTGCTTCTCACTTGCAATAGGACCAAATTTGTCAATGATAATATCTTGTTTCTCTCTGCTGGTTGAAACAGGAATGTAATTTCCTCCATATATCTGGGTGAGAAATAGGTGCCGAATAGGCTGTTACTCATTTAGCATGGGTCTTAGAGCTTTCAGGTTTAGAATGCCAACCCCTTAATTACTAATCTTCATGGGTTTGGTTTTGCCTTTAAGGAAATGAACACTCTAACTCTGTTGTGGAAGCATTCAGGCAAGTCTGAATAAACCCTTATATTTCCCTTCTGAACTGGACAACCACAGCATTGGATCTACATTTGTGGTTTATTTCTAATTTGTATTCTCTTGCTTATGTATATTTTAAAGTACAGAAGTAACTTTTAAAAGAGTAATTCTGCCCTAGCATAACCATCTGCAGCAAAAGAGTAAGTGCTTGGCAACACTAACTAGTTCATAGAAGTTCTTACTAGATATAAATAATCCCATGTTCTGGCAAAGAAAGTCTTCACAGTGTGATCTTTAGTTGGAGGAAAGAAAACTTATGTTAGTTGGCACATCAAGCAGCATAATGTAGTTATTATTAAAAAAAGTGACCAAGTAAAAGTGGCACCTTGTTAAATAATGTAACAACTCTTTGTGCACGTTCTAGGACAGATTGGCTTACACTGTTTAAAACAAAAATAAACTTTTATTGCCTTCTGCTCCTGTTAACACTGCTGAGCCAACACATCCAGACACAGCAGCAAGAGGCCAGAGCCAAATACAGAAGTGTTTTAGTAGGACCAAGGTGGACTTTAAGTCATTAATACAGATTTAAAAAATGGGGTTACTGTAGACCTAAATTTCCAACAGAATCCTCTTTCTAACATAAATCCTCATCACAGGGATTTTGCAGAACATGCCTGGTATTTCAAGACTTCCTGCAATACCAGCAGCATTGATGCTTCCCACTGTCAGCTGCATGACCAGAGGTGTCAGACATGCTCTGCTCTTGTGGGTACAGCTGAGATTTATGGACATGCAGCCATCTGGTCACAGATGCTCTGCAGAGATGCTTCTTCACAGTGACCCCTTTGCTTCAGCGATCCCTACCTACTTCAGGCAGGTTAGTGACAAATACTGCACACTGGCTGCTTCTAGACCAGGGAAATGGTTGTGCTCAGGCCTGCTGTCTGGCACAGAGGTCACAGAGAGCACCGTGCCTCATTCCTGCTCTTAACTCTACTCCCCCTCTTCAGAGTGCCTATGTGTCTCTGTGGGAAAGTTCAAACCCACAGAAAGTTGAAGCCATAGAAATGTACATGCTATGTGACAAGGTCTTTCATAGACAGAGGCCTCTCATTCTTAATTTCAGGGCTGCATATGCATTTCACTTAAACAGTCCCTCTAGGAATAAAGCAACAAGCTCTATCCATAGTCTAGGACTGGTTCACAAATCTTTTTACTACAGCTGAACTCACACACTGTTGAGCAGATTTTTCCACTTCCCAGGCAGGTGGTGTAAAGAAAGCTTACAACACTCCTATTCTTGAGCAGAGCCTGTGAGGGTAGATGTGCTTGGAAACAAACACTGGGTGAGGGCCTGCTGGAGAGGGAAGGTTCACATTCAGCTGCTCAGGTGGTCAGCTGTGCAATGGCTGGGTTGTTTCTGTTGGTGCCCACAGCCAGGGGCCTGATCATCTGATGGAGTTCTGCTGTGACTATACCTATGGCACCCCGTGCGCTGGGTGAGAGGAAGGGGAGCTGAAGCTGCAGCTTGTGAAGACAGATGCCTGATTTTATTTGAGTTTTATGGATCTGGGTTTTATCCATATTTCTTTTAGTTAATCCATGCACAAAACTATTTCCTTCCCAAAATCAGTTGTTCACTTTTTGTCATGGAAGACATTTAAACTTACAATGGGAAGAACTTTACTAGAGCTAGGCTTGACTATCTGCACAGAGATTAGCAAAATTTTTTCTTAAATTTGCATTTGAATGAAAATGTACCTGATCTGCAGCTACTGACAGCCTGTTGTCTCCAAGACATAGAATTTGTTTGTCTTCAGTAGAAAAGCAATGCAGCAAAATGCATTGTTTCATTGCCCTACCATTTTAGTTTTCCCCTGTATTGCATCACAAATATTTCACAGAATTTTTAGTGCCTGATAGCTTTCCAACTTTTAGTCTTACTTTACTAGAAATCTGAAATTCCTGGATTTTTCAATTATTATTTGTCCCAGCCATGTATTACTTTAGTGATTGGTATTAACCAATAAATAGAACAAAAAGTAAATAAGATATTTTGATTTTTTCATAATTGCAGTGTTTGTGTGCTCTTACTTGTTCACATCTTTTTTACCAATAAGTTATATTCTTAATTCTATTTATATGCAATGTGAAACTAGTGTTTAAATGGAGATATGAATACCTAACATTATTTAACACTGAAACCAAAAATGTATTGACAAAATTGAAAAATTTTTTGTTTGTCTAATCAAAAAAATGATAAATTTCTACTGTAGCAATAATTAATGGTACCCACCTTCAAGGGGACTTATTGTAAACCTTTTGTGATATGCTTTTAGGAGGTTTCCAAACATTTTCAAAGGAGTCTTTCCAATAGATTTTTTGCCATTAAAGTTCTAATGCCTTTTTCCAGCTTCAAAAAGCTTTGGATTTTTTTATTTGTGTGGAAGAAAGCTGCTATGATTTGATTCACTGAAACCAACCTTGCAGGTTATTTTGGTTGTAAAAAATTTGCAGTATATAATTTATTTTTAAGTACTTTTCAATATCTGCTGTGGTGACTCAGAGATAATGGTCAGTTGCAGGAATGACATTTAAAGCAGCTTTTAGAGGACTGGTATGTAAACTTTAAACATAACTATTACAAGTTATATTCTGAAGTGTTTTCTTACTTAAATGGTTAGAACAGACTCTGACATAGCTAGAGTTAAGTATGAAAAATCCTACCCTTGGTGTCCAGGGAAGTATCTACCAGCATAGACTAGAAGAGTGCTGCAGACACATGAAATGTATGGAAATATGTGTGCTTTCCTGTAAATGTGTAAGACTGAACATGGGAATGAAAAGTTAAACTAGTGTCAGTTGATAAATAATCTACAAGGGGACCAAAGGACTTTCTTTTGTTCTGAAGAATGCTGGTCCTACTGAGTAAAAAACAACACTTGGCTTAACTAGAACCAGATTTTATCAGGGCAACCAAAATGATGACTCTAAACAGGATAAGTGTAAATCTGGTTCTTGCTAGCATCCAGCTTCCACTGATGGATGTGGAAGTTCAGCATTTCTAAAAGTCTATGAGTGATAATCCCAATCAAGTCTGCAAAGCTCCATTTGAAAGTGTGTCTGCAATGACTAAAAGTAGTAAAAGTAAGATTTTTTTTTTTTTTCTTTTTTTTTTCAAACAAGTACTTGCAAACCATTTTTGTCTGGTTTTCTAATGCTTTTGCAGCCACGGGTAGAATTTTCTGCTGCAGCATTTCCAGGGCTCAGAGGAGCTGTGGGAATAATTTCTGTCTGTCTGGTAAAGACTGCAGCTGTAGACATACTGTCTGCCTTCCCAGTTCATGTCATTCATTAGTGGAGAAGCAGTGCAGGTGCATTAGCAGGTGCATTAGTGCCTAGCATTGCCAATAACATTTAGGTCAGTACTCAGATGCTGTGTGAAGAGATGGCATTTTTTACTGTTACTGTTAAATATCTATAGTTATCATTCCTGAATCATTGCCTTCTCTTCTATCGGTCTTGTTGCAGAGTGGTTTTTTGACTTATGGTATAAAACCTATCAGATGAGATAAGGTAAAATTCTCAAAATCTTCAAAGATACTACCTCATGCTTTTTATATTTATGATGTCTGGCAAGACAAATCTGCAAAATTCATAGCCAAGTTTTTTACAGACCTAATTCTGTCTTTGGAACTCTTGTTTCTTGATAATGAGACTTTTGAAATGTGGATTAATGGCAAGAGCTGACCCTTGTCCCTTGACAATGACAACCTCTTTACAATAGCAGAGTCTTTCTTTTCAACAAATCCTTGAATTCAACACAGTTACTTAAAAAATAAGGTTAGAAATAACTATCTATAGTGTTACTTTTAAAAGGAATTTCTGAAGATAAAGAAATTGCCAATAAAACCAGACTTGATCTTCAGTTAGCTTTTGGCACTACACTTTGAAAGTCTGACAGCTTTCTGCATGGTGGTCCTGTTAGCATTTGTATATCTATTCTGTAGTTCTGTAGTCATAAAGATGAGACCTGTGGCACTGACCATACTGCCAGATGCTCTTGACTCCTAATATGGTGATTTTATTCCCATTAAGTCCTGCTCTGGAGAACTTGCAGGTTTGGATGGACCTTGTGTGTAGCATGGGTTCCAAGGGAAAACTCAACCAGCTTTCTTTCACCACGCTTATACCAAGTTTGGGAGATTCCTCCTCTTCTTATGTATGACCTGAGGGCACTGACTTCAGAAGAGCTGGTATAGAGAAATTAAGTCACTGTCCCTTTGTAAAAATGAACAAAGTGGCTATTTTAGAAAAGAGGATAAGGCAGGAAAATTCAATGGGATATTTTCCTCAGGATATGAACTGTGCCATGAGTTTTGCAGAGGCTGCCTATTCATCACTGTATTTATTACCCATTCGTGAACCTTTCTTATACATGTTTTTATTTTGAAATAAAAAAACACTTCCACTCTTTGTTTTTAACTTGATGACTCAGGATTTAATTTAGTTCCCTCCAGGTCTGGTATTATGAGAAACAATGACAAGTTATTGAATGTTAACCTTCTTTGCCGTGTTTCTGTTATGTGTTTCTTTTGGAGTTTTTTGCTAAATTCTAGTGAATTTAGGCTCTGCTTGTGTAGAAAGAAACCTCTCCACCCTTCCTGTTGCCTTTTGTATAATTTCTTGTCATGTTCTAATGTATCTTTATGGAGGTGGAATGACTAGACCAAGTCATTAAATTTAATTTAATTTAATAATTAAAAGGTGTTTGCATCAGGAATTTATACATGTTTCTGTTTAATTTTCTATTACCTTTCTACAAATTCCTGTCATTCAATTTTCCTTCTGGTTAAGAATTGCTATGAAAATTTCAAAACCTGTGACATACAGATATCTTCCTTCGGTGGTAGAAATTAATTCAATTCTTTATTTGTGTGTACAGTTGAGTGTGTTTTTACCACTGACAATGAATTTTATTTTCCATTTTATTAATCTGCTGCTCAACATTACAAAATGTTTGAGTTTTTTCTTTCAGAATACTATGGTCAATTTTAGTTTTGATCACTGAGTCTGTCCTTGTATCATTTGCATATTTTCTGGGTAATATTTCATTCTCTTTTGCAGACTGTTAAAGAATACATTTGGTCCCTAAGACAGTTCCATGTGGAACTCCCCTAAGAATCCTCTCTCTGTTTCTTTTTGGAAAATGAGCCTTTATTGTTGTAATTTGTTATTTACTTTTCCACCAAGTACTGATCCACAAGATGACTTACTATTTTTCCACATGAAAGCTTAGTTTCTTTGAAAACGTTGTAACAGATTTTGAAAATCCAAAGATGGGTTATTTGGGAAACCTTCTTTCCTCATGATTACAGTCTCTTTGGAAGAACTCACACCTTTCAAATCTGGGAGACATAAATTTGCTCTCCAGAGGTTAAATTTCCTGAATTATGTTTATTTTTTTATTATTAATATAATTTCCACTAATAGACTTGGACTGAAATTCATATTCCTTAGTTTGTGAACTTATTTATTTGAAGCTTTATTTATTTATTTAAATCATGTTATCATTGTTCCCTTTGACAGCAGATTGCATAAAAGTGAGAAAGCAACTGTAACACATGAAATTCATCAATTTAATTTCTGGGTTTCTTTGGACTCCTTTGGTGAGTGACGTCTGGTCTTACTGGTCTGTTTTAATACATATTGCAAAGCAATTCCAAAATTCTCTAATCAGTGCCAATCTTTACCTCACCTTACTGATGAGGTAAACCAGATGTGCTGACTCAAGATGGGTCCCTTTATGACTACATTTGTGTCCCAGGAAAGATTTGTCTCCTGCCTAAATCCACATGGGATAATAAACCTCAAGTTGTATGTTTCTGCCTTTAATAACTGAGAAATGAAATGTAGCCCATGGCTGTGAAAATCAGGTTAGTGTTTCACATACACCAGTAAAACAGCATCCACACCACATGTCTGAAAAAAAGGATAAGTGAAAAAGATCAATTCCATTTTATTTAGAATTATTAAGAAAGTAAAACACTGTGATAAAATATTGTAATACTAGAGTATAATAACTTTAATCTAATAAACATTTTTAAAGGCAGTCTACAAATGGACTGAAAAGAAAGAGTCTGAGATTTTTTGCTTTATAGTACATAGAAGAAATCTGAAAAATTATATGGGGAAAAAGAAGACTAATTCTCTTGTTACATATTAACAAAACAGATTTAGAGAAGGTGGGGGACAACAAGAAGTGCTTGGCTTTTCTGTAACAAAAAATTCATATTTGTTCTGCATACTTATTTTCACAGAGTTTTCAAAAATAGTTTGTCTGTGACAGACATGTGTGATTTTCCCTTGTATTGATGAAAGCAACTTTGAATATTTCCTTTTAGCACCCACATATGTATACATACTTGGGGAAAAAAGGATATGCAAATATTTCTATTGACATCCCTTGTTCTCTCTCTTTTGGCTTTAATCAGCAGAGATGTGAATTTCACTAAATAGGTTGTTAATTAATCTTTCTGGCATTACATTGCTGATCTTGTTATGGTATAACAATAGCAGAAAATGAAAGCCTTTAGAGGGAGAAGCAACAAGCTCTTTCACAGTGACTTTAGCAGAAAGAAACAAAGATTATCTGGTAGAATAAAAGTGGATTGTGTGCTCTTTAATTATAAATATGTGACAAATTCAAATAGCCAAAAATAATCTTGAATTATATTGAAAATAATTTTCAAACAAATTTGCTGGTAGTATGCATTAATTTTTTTGTCCCTAGCTTAGCAAAGTCTCTCAGATATGAATTCATAGAAAATTTTAACTGAGCCACAAAGAATTAACTACTGTTAAAAATAACTATTATCTTCGGAAAGTTTTTTGCTTCATTAGCTACAAGAAGGGATTTGCTTTTACTTAAGGAACATAAGTAATGTTCACTTAGAAGCAAATCAAACCCACTCCTAACTGTGTTTATGCAGGTCTAGTATCTCCATTACTTACACAGGATAAGTTCTATTGTTTTCTCTTTATTTTCCTATTAGTGCCTTTTTTTTTTTTTTTTGTCCTCAGGATTAGGATTATGGCCATGATTAAGAAAAAAAATCGTGAAGACTTTAGACATCTTTTGTGTTTCCCTGCATAGCTTCTGTTGTGAGAGACATGAATAGTTACAGAGAAACTCTGGTGTTTTGAGTGGAAAGTTGCTATAATTTGAAATGTAAATAAATTCAGGGTAGGCATAATGTCGGATTGCTGAAACTACATAGCTACAGGTTTTTCTAGAAGGTAGGCAGCATTCCAAAATGTATCAAAATCAGGCATTTAAAGGGAATGCATTTATGACCTTTAGCTAATGACTTTTTCAGTAAGCAGTGTCTCTTGGTTGCCATAAAATCTTACCAACATTTTCCCCTTCAGAATTAATTCATCATATGAAGAGGAAGTATTTCTAAGAAACCAGTAGCTGGTAAAACTAGCTATGAATGTGGTCACAGATAGGACCATTTTTTCACTTCCATAAATAATACTAGTATTAAATCCATTACTGTAGTTTAAGGTCAGTATAGAGCATAACTACATTTATAATCCACTAATCCCAGAAGCTGTGTCTCTCCAACATCGCTTTAACAGTGCTTTAATAAGGCTTTGCATGAGTTTACAGCCTTCATTAAAGTATCATGTTACAGGGCAGAGATCATGACTTGGGTGGTTCTCATTCATCAGGTACTATGTTTTCTTACATGTCTATCAGTATATAAATAAACACTTTAAGTATTAATCAAATGGGACTTTTTTACTCCCTCTCATCTTCTCCCTTATCTTACATTTGTTGCCCTTAATCTTTTTTCAAACTTCTTTGCCAAACTATGGATAAATTTGAGTCTCTGCCTGTTGCCATGCCACTACTAAGTAGAGCTCAGTAGTGGTCAACAAGAAATACTTACAGCCAGTGTGAAATGCATCACAAATGCACTTTCAGGTTGATCCTAGAAGATGGGCTTTTTTGGCTCATGTTTTCATTTCTGGCCCTTCCCTTCACATAGATATTTTTTTATGGTTGCATGCATCACAGTCAACAAGATTTTTGGGGCAGTGTTGATCCCTAAAAGCTTAGTGATAAGAATGCTTTAGTGTTCTTAGTGTTCTTTTCTCAAGTTGTGTCACATACACAAGCCTCCATTTCAGCTGGGCCCATTCATCCTGTCTGTGGCTCATGTGGCCCTCTGTAGGATTATTGTGGTTTCTATTTCTTGATCCTCTGTCATAGACTTGTCAGGATGTCATGCAGGTTTAGGTTTTTGCTTTTTGAGTCCATTAAAGAGGAACTGGCTGCTTAGCTGCCATTCTTTTCTGAAGTGCTGTGGTCCCTTGAGTCCATTGCACATGTCAGCATCATATATGAGCAGCTGCACATCCAGCCAAGTTACATGTGCATTGCTTGAGGCCATTCTGGAAAAAAAAAATCAGGGTCAAAACAAGAAGGAAAAGCGTTAATATTAAATTCAGGGTCAGGTGGATCCCGCAATTTCAGGAAAGGATTATTTCAGTTGCCTCTCCTTAGGTAACTGGAGGTTCAAATGGGTTCTACAACCCAGTTAAGGAAATCCCCCACCTTTCCTCCTTCAACTTGTCATCAGGCTACCCCAAAACAGATTCACAAGTGGCTTCTTCCTTGATACAAACAGTGCTCTTTTGAAGAGGCCAGGGATACTCTTAGATCCCTGAGCATTGCTGGATGAATACACTTAAAGGCTGGAAAGTTTCTGCCGAATTTCTAGGTAGGTTGGTCATTACACATAGATGCCTCTATCAGGTGAACAATTCTGTCAAGGTAACTGAAGACTCTTGATATGGTAGAATGTGTCTGAGTGGCAGTATTCTCTTCTTGTGACAGAAATAATAAAAAACCCTCGAGACTGTTGTTAAGAGCCATCTTTCTAAAAAATTGGTGTAGGGTACACTCTTTTCTGCCTGCATAGGAAAGGAAGTGTGCTGCTGCTACTGAGATGTGCCCGGGTGGCTGCACTGTGCAGCACAACCTGGGGGTAGGGCCAAGCTGGGAGGGTGTTGGGCTTCTGTTGCAGTGGCAGATGAAGGGACGTTCTCACCAAAGGCCTGAGTTTGTTTCATGGATCATTCACATAAGAAGAAAATCCTGTGGTGCTTCCTGGATTTATCGTGTGGCATACTGTGACATTCATTCTGCGGTCAGATAGCACAGGGTCTTCAGGCTTTGAGAGGAGAGCTGAAAGCATTTGTGTAGGACTGCATGAATTCCTCTAGTGAGCCTTTTACAGTTTTTCAGCATATCCGCTGATTTAAAGCAGTTGAATAATTGTGCATAGCTCAAAGTGGCTATTGCACCCATAAATTTTTAACAATGTAATAACTCATATCCCACAGTCAGTGACCTACCTGTCATAGCTTCCAGTACAGCTGAATCTGTGCTCATTCTGGGTGAATGACCTCTTAGAGAAAGGAAAAAATGTAGATTCGCAAACAAATTTTCTCCTTCTGCTTTAGAGTTGCTTAGGTGTTTCCTTTTCTTGTGTCTGCTGATCTTCAAATTTACTAGACAAACTTGGATTCTCAAGTAGGGCTGTTTTTTTCATCATGACAACAACAGTTCTTCAACCAGGAGTATTCATTATTTATTTGAAAATGGAATATGCACCTTCTGCATGGGAAGATTTCCTGGACGGAAATATCACTGGTGCAACAAGCACCAGTGTAAATCAGAAGTAATTCACTGAAATTGATGCAGTTGCAACAATATAAAAATAACACAAAGAAATGTCTTCAAGACCTAGTACTGTGATTCCTCGAGCCATTAGTTTCTCATTTTAAGCTTGTACCAATCAACTCAATCAGTAGAGGGAGGAAGAGAGAATAAGAAATTAAATAGAATCATTATACACACCTAAGTTTAGTAAGCATGTGATATATTACTGTAAACCATACCAAATTTTATTTTTAATAAAAATTAAAATTTTTAATTTTTAATTTTTAAATTTGGAATTTTTAATTTTTCTTCTGTTTCTTTGGACAAAGAAATTGCCCGCTTTTGTCAGGTAAATGCTAAGAACATGCCTGAATATTAACAAGCAAAAAGAAAATGCTTCCTTTTACTTCCAGATCCACCAAATATTATAATTCATGTTCTTCTTTTTCTTCACAACCCACAACTACACAAATTTCATATCATCATCTTATAAATCTGCCATCTTTTGTTTTGATTATATTGTGTTAGTTTTTGTAATCAAATCTGAATCCTAAAAAAATTAGGTCTGAGGGGAATTTAGCAAGTTTGTGGTATGGAAAGGTTAACTGAAAACTGTCAATTGAATAATGTTTTTTTGTGCTTGAAAGAGTGAAAATTGTTAGTTTTCTGTCATCTAATCTGTCTACCTATTCTCTGTCTGGATAAAGGTTTAAATGTATAGAT
This sequence comes from Passer montanus, assembly GCF_014805655.1. Classification (NCBI taxonomy): domain Eukaryota; kingdom Metazoa; phylum Chordata; class Aves; order Passeriformes; family Passeridae; genus Passer; species Passer montanus. The sequence continues at coordinate 10,189,295 of NW_024364270.1, forward strand.
AAATACTTAGTGTATCTAAAAAAAGAGAAGCGACATAATCCCTAAATCAGCTTTACATGCTGCCTTAAAACAGTGGGATAGTTTGCATCATTTAAATAGTAAACTTCAAAATCTGAGTTCATTGCTCTACTCTCAGGGAAGACCCACTGAATTATACTCCAAGTGGTGGGCTAGCACAGCCATATGCTGCTCCGGACAAGCAAAACCAACCAGGAATACCAGTGTTTGAGAGTGTGACTAACCCACTTTCCACATCAGTGACACCAAAGCAGTTTATCTGTTTTCTTGGAAACATGCCTGTGCTTCTGTCCCCTTCCTTCTTGAAATGTACTGCACACAGAGCAGCTGCCAAGCCAGATGAATTGCACACTAGGGGGAATCGCTGAAAATAAGCAGCATGCAGATTGAAAATAGGGTTTGGGAATAATTGCAGGAGAGGAACACAAGCATGATTTTCACCGTTCTGGCTTCCTCAGCCAATTTCCGAATGCTTCATGTTCTGTGGAATGCATTCTAGAAGAGTTGTAGTGGCTTGAGCAGTATCAAAAACTCACTTCTGTCAATGAATTTTAGTTGCCAAAGATTTCGATGAGACCCTCAGTCCCCAGAATTCTGCACCCAAGGCCTCACATGTTAGTGAAAAAAGAAGAAGAGAAGAGTGCACTCCAGTGAAACATGAAGTTTGGTGCTTATGCCCAAAACTGAGACAAAGTCCTGCCCAGCTCAGATGCTACTGGAGAGCAGGGGCATGTCCCTGACTGCCCAGACATGTTCTGCCTCCTGCACCCCTGGGCAGCTCAGAGGCTATTTCACAAGCCACCATACAGAATATCGAGCACAAAACAGATTCCTGAAAAAAAATATCAAGTTGACTTTTCTTGGTTGACAGCTAGATAAACAGCTTCTCCTGGGAATACATTCTGAGCTCTCATCTAGAAGCAGGAAAAGTTTATTTCATGCTCCTGTCTGCCCAACAGGATACATACCTGTATTTTCTAGTGCTTCTCAACCATTATAGACACTTCAATGCACTATGGGAGAAAGAGGAAACATTTTCATCTCTTCCTGTTGAATCACTCTTACTGTGGAAAAAAATGCAATATTTCTTGCTGTACAACAAAATGCAACACAAAGCTAGACTGCTTTTTCTGTATTTTACCATAGAGGCAAATATATCGATTTCTTGTCCTTATCAGAGGCTTTATAAAGATTTAAGGAACAATCACTGTGTAAAGACTGTTTAGAAAAGGATTAGGATTCAGCTGTCTTATTGCCAGTGTCTTAGCCATTAAGCTGTGAACCAAAGACAAATTTTTCTGCTTAATTTTTTTTTTCCTAATGTTCCAATCCAATTGATCCTCATTTTGTTGTTACTCTACAGCTTGGTTTCATCTTAACATCCTCCAGAATTTTTCTATTTCTCCCTAAATATCTTCCCAGATAAACCCAGACACTCATACAGGTGGTTACATGGAACATTGAAATATTTTATTATTGTGCTTTTGTCCTCCAAAAACAAAATTTCTTATTTTGTAATGGGTATTCCAGCAATCACAGTGATAAAAGATGAGACAGCAGCAAAACTTAAACTTGTCATTTAGTGTCCTTATTGGGGTGTGCTTAAAGGTGTTAGGAAAAATCTTGCCAATCCATTCCCTTCTAGAAATACAGAGGGAGAAGTACCAGGCTCAGCCATGCCTTATGCATCAAGATTTTCATGTAAGTCAGTACTGAGGAAGAGCTACAAATCTGTCAGGTGGGCACCTCTGGGATTGGAGACAACTAAACTGATGACTATAAAGTCATTGTTAGGGACTGCAGAAAAATTTAGGAATATTATCTTGGTGAATTTGGTCTTCGGTACTTCAAGACAGGCTGGTAGAGCCTCTTTGGTTAGCCAGAGATTCCTGAAAACAGGAATAACCAAAAAACTTTTCTCCTTGTCACAGAGGTTATTTTATTTTTTGGCATTAGCACAGCCAGTATAAGAGCTGGCCTGTTCTCTTCCAGGACTGTTTATATTAGAAAGGAAGTTAGGTCTGATCCTCCAGTTACAGACTGCACTCCAGAGTCTCAGGAGTTTTGGTTGTTCAAGCGTATGTATTGCATGCTTTAACACTATAGTCCTTATTCAAGCAAAACCACCCACTATGGTCAAAAATAGTAGTGTAATTTGGCATCCAGTTACAATCTATTCTCAAGTGGCATTGTTCTCTTCTCGCTACTGTTGCTTCTTGCTTGAATAATTATTTTTCTTCGCTCATATTTCTCCAGCTTCAATAATTTATTAAATCTACTAATTATTTTTCTTTCTCCTTCTATATAAGAGAAAATAAAACTTGACAAAACTTCAAAAGGAGGTGACAGAATTCATATAATGCTATTATCATATTTCTTGCATATGCAAAGAAGACTGCAATGGATTCCATATTTCCTCTCTTTCCTCTTCTTAATACAGTCTTAGCAAGTTAAATACTTTTTGGAATCCATGGCAAATAGTGAGCAGATATTCCATTGTGGCATTTGAAAAAAAAACCCCACATCTATATATAATTTTTTTGGAGTCTATAAGTAAATATACCCTTATTTTCAAGGAAGATGACCTTTAGTGCATGGAAAGACAGTAAAAACAAAGTAAAATATTAGAAATAGATATTATTTCCCTTCTGCTGGAGATCTTCCAATGTGACAATATTTCTAAAATATTGCATGGAAAGATTTTGTGTTTCAAATATTTTTTGAGAAAAAATAACATCACAATCTTAGATCCTAGATTTTTCCAAAGGCTCATTATTTGGAAAGAAACATGTTTTTTGGTTGTGTATGTATACATATGTGCAGTCATACATGTACATGCCAACAGTTTTAGAGTGCCATCTGCTGTCATACCAGACTAAATAGTGAGGTTTCTGTTAAGTTTTTAGGATCAATAAAGTTGCTGCACCCTTGAAAGATTTTCTGATTAAATTGCACTGCCAGGCAAAGCACATTTTTAAATTGCAGGAGGTACAAAGATGTTGTTGCCAACCTTTGGATGTACAGAATCCTAGAGGCATAGAACAGTTTGTGTTCAGGATGAGATCTTGATGATGATGTTATAATCACCCCCTGCCATGGGTAGGGACACATTTCACTGGACCAGGTTGCTCAAACCCCCATCCAATCTGACCTGAGCTTGGAGGAGATGATCCTTGAATATTAACCATCCTTCTTGTGCCCCTCTTTCCTACAGGGCTTTTTTCTCTCCAGTCATAGGAACCACCCCACCACAAATCTGTGATAATAAGATTGTAGCCTTGATAATTTTTGTATATCTCTAACTCATCTTGTTTATTGCACATTTCATACGTGTTTGATGGTTGATAGTATTTAAGTTGAACACTTATGAAGTCAACTTGCTGGCTGGAGTGGCAGGAATTTCTTTGTGCTTCTCTTTAGGTGCTCTCCTGATGACCTGCAATCCCTCTCCAGGTTCTGGGCATCTCTTGCTGACACTGGCATCAGACTGGTAGGGGTGACATGGATTAAGGTTCCCTTTCCTCAGCAACTTTAGTTTGAAGGTCTCTTCACCAGCTTGGCAAACCTATGACCAAAGATGCTCTTCCCCTCCTCTGACAGATGGACACACACATGGACCCCTCTGTACTGCATTATGTTTGAATTCCTGTGATTGCTGAATCTTCCTGACTCACCGATATGTTCAACATCTTTATTCTTTTGGCAGTAAATGAAAAATTATTTTCATGGAAAGCTTGTGTAAAATATTGTTGATTTTCTCAAAATGTTAGCCTATCAAGACCAAGAGGTTATTTTATTGTTGATCTAGAAATATGCTCCACAGAGTCCAGGCAAATATGAACAGCAGCAAATGTGTTCAGAAGTAACATTTAATCTCCTTCTTGGGACTGAAAATCTAAACTTCTTCTTCAGGAGAAAAGTCTGCTTTAAAAATTGAAACCACAGAAAGATTAAGGCAAAAAATAAATATTGCTACTTGTCACAGCTTCCTCAGAGATGCAAATCCCACCCCCCAGCCATATGGCATTTCATTCAAGAATAAAAACTTGCTCAAATGCTGTCTCTTAAGAGTGTTCAGTACTTCCCTCTGGTGGTCTGTCCCATAAAATACTTCTCAGAAAAGAGATTACTTAAACCATTCCCTTTGAACTTAGGACAGTTTGTGAAGATGTACATGCACAGAAGTTTGTATCAGTTTTCAGATGGAGTCTGAAGCGGCTTTGACGAGGAGGTGGTCAAAAACATTTTAAAATTATAGAATGTTTTCTAACATGACCTGGGTTTCCAGTTTGGATTAGGTATGTTGTATTTGTGAATTTTAACTAAACTTCAAATCTCATGAAAATCACCAGATGACATTTAGTTCAGTTTTTAAGAAAGCAAGAATGAAAGCCAGCTGTACACTATTTTTGACAAGTTAACTTCTTAATCCCTTTAGAAAAGATAACCAGTGAATCAGCACATTTTCTTTTTTCTGACATCATTTAACAGCTACACCTCTTACTCAACCATGATGTCTTAATGTGCTGTCATAATTTTTTTGTGTTCCTCATGAAATGTATCCTTGTAGAAAGTATGACACTCTAATAGAATAATATTGTGTACCTTTGCTACTTGTGTATTTCCTAAAACAATCAATTTTCACTATTTACTTCTTTTAGCATTCAAATATGGGTACATCTAACCTCAATTTAGAGTTAATGTCATCAGTATTTTAAATTTTTTTGGTAATGAGCAGCTAAAATAGGCTTTTAATATAGTCCACAGGAAAAAAGAAAGATTCATTAAAGGGAGTCAATAACTGTGGCTAGCATTTGAAAAGTGGTGCCATATTCAACTTCATTCTCCTTTTCTGAACACATCTGCTTTTAAATGTAAGTAAGTTAACTACCATTCGTATTGCTGTGAATGACATTTCTATGTGAAATATGTATCTTTTTGTTTCTTTCTCATACATTTGTTTACACAGTCTTTCTTACACGGTTTTATTTGCTACTGTTATTACATAAATAGTCTATGAAGGATTGTGGATTGTCCATTTCTTTAGAAGTGCTGTCCTCTTCACTTTTTCATTTTCTTCTGCAAGATCATATTTTAAAATCTGCTTTCTAGTTGATTACTCTTGCAGTGACTTAAACAGCATTCAAGCTAAAATGTAGGAACAACTGAACTTAAATTGGAAAACTGTTAGCTCTAATGCTGAGTTATTGCTGGTTTTTAAAGTTCTGAGGTCCTTTCAGATTTGGAGGATGTAGGAAAGGCAAGGATATCCAAGCCATAGATCCATTTTATATGTATGGGAACGTAAACAAAGTTAGGCATGGATCTGTCTTGAAAAATGTGATTTCCACTGGAAGAATAGTTTGGAAGATTGTAAGAATTTATCCCATTTGTGTCAGCCTTCAAAGTTTTCTTATACAAAAATAATTTCTGGTAGAATATAAGTGAGACTAATCTTGTCACATAAACCTGACAAAAATTTATATTTTGAAGGTCACCACTGAGGTGGATATCTGAAATGGATTTCAAAGTCCTGTATTTCATTAAGTATATATTTTGTCAGAAAAAATACAGAATGAGATACTCAAATATCTTGCCCAAGATTCTGTGTTAAAAGATTGACTGTTCTATTGGCTTCCCACAAAATCAGGATCTGAGAAAGATAAAAAATACAGTATTAGCTATAGCCCGCTAGAAATATGATAAACTTCACTTTAAGTAATAATATCCTTGAATGGAAATAAAAAGTTAAAAGTTTGGATTTATTGTCTGTGTGAAAGAGGAATCACAATTTTAAAAAATCCATTTAAGAAGAAAAGCAACAACAAACAGCAAATCATCTCATTTTCTGCTTTTTCTTTAGCTAGACATACTATCTTCCTAAATCCTTGAGAGGCCAGCAACATGACTCCACAGGCAGGTGGAACTTCAGTGGCTGAAAGAATATGGCATTCTGACACACCATTCAGGCTGTCTGGCAAGCAGTCAGGTGGGAAACCAAGCAGAGAAGCAGACAATTTGTCTTAAATACTTAATTCCTTAGATAAAGTTGAGAGAATCAGTACATAAGAAGTGGAGACTGGCTTTTCAGTCTATCTTAAGAGTAGTTTGCATGATCAGAATGGCTTTCACTGGAGGTCTCAAAGCACTTCCCAAATGCTCTTGACTGAAGTCTTGTAATGCATCGTTTACATTGGGCAAGAAACAAATACGAGAATTGATGGAAACTTTTCATTTTACTGGAGATGATCCAAACTAGCATTGCTGAGCCCTCCCATCACTTCAAGTGGAAATAACATAAATTGTACACATATTCTCTAAGAGACAGAACCTGTTCTTAGTCTTACTCTTTCAAAAATCTGGATATATTCTGGCAAGAAAGATAGAAGCAAAGGAGAAAATTTACCTCCTGGTATTATAAATAACTCTTACTTTTGCTTAAAAATTGCTTAAACAAAAACCAGATTCAGCTTCCACAATAATTAAATATAATAAGCTTCTTTTTAGAGTTGTGTATTACCCACGGGTCTGCAAATTTGGCAAGACTTTTACACATCTGGTTTTATTCATAAAAATTTTAAAACATATGAGTGACTATTATAAGAGTAAATAATGCTCACTTTAAAAATGTGCTGCTGTAAATAAAAAAGTTGAGGACAGAAGCAACTAATGTCCCAAATTAACACTGAAAATAGGAAAGCTAAAAAAAATAATGGAATTTAAAGCCTTCAAATGCTGTTCAGCTGTTCAGGTTCCAAGTATTATTCTGTGAATATATGCAATGATTTAATATATATTCAATATGTGCTTGTTTTCTTGACCTTAAACAAAATAAATCATGTGTCCTCTTTTTATATGTAATATTTTCTTTTTTACTGTATGTGTATTCATTCACTGAACACCTTTTCCAAGTAGTTTGGTTCAAGGAATTCAAGTTTTTCTTATAATTAAAACACAAGCACCTAATGTAATTTTTAAGATCTACAAAATGCCAGTGAGGTGTCAAAGTGAAATTAGTGTCTGTGCAAGACCTTTCTGTAATTTTCTTGAAGCGTCAAATATCAAGGTCAGATTTGATTACATCAATAACACAAAGAGAGGGAAAACAACCCTTGGGGACTCTTTACTCAGCTCCATGGGACCAGGCCTTTCACTAGAGTTCATAAATCAGGAGAAAAATGGCAATGTTTCCCACCCCAATGTGAAAGCATTTGTTTACTCCTTCAAGCCTTTATTGTTATACTATTATTACAGATCTTACCATCATACAGTTACTGTGGTGCATTAGTGCCTTCAAAACAAAGGGATTCACTTTTGAATAAAGCAGATCATTATGTCTTCTGTAACTACCATAATTTTGAGGAGCCAGCAATGGCATCCCTAAGTTTTTTGGAAAGTGTTTGGGTAGCTGTTGAAGATCAATGTCATTGTTTAACATTTTACGGCTCTTCTTTCATTGTGACTGAAAAAGTTCCCAACAATAAATTTTCATTGACACCAGAGTAAAATTAATTTTGATAGCATTCCCAGCCATAATATTCATAATGCAAGCATTATGCTACTTAAGATAATGTGGCCTTGCAGTAATAAATATCCTAATGCACTTCGGATTCTTATTTAAAGAAAAAACTCTTATTCATCTGTTCCAGCCATGGAGAATAGTGATGGAGTTACATTATCAAACACAAAAATCTTATAAAGGGAAAAAGAAATCTATTTTAAGAAACTTAATATATTTGTAAAACTAATAGATATAGAAGATCAAAGTAGAGGAATACAGTTCCTTTACCATTTTAGAAGGTTTAAGACTAGAGTTTTAGGGGAATACATAAATTTTTTGAGCAGTCACTTTAATCTTAGACCTTTGGTGTCCTGTTTCAAAAGAAGGAAACAGAGACAGAAATTGTCAGAGTATGGCAGATCACACATATTCCTACAGCAGGGTGGGAAGAATTGCTGTGTGGAGAAACCTGTCTTTCTCTTCTGACTACAGGTTGCCTTGAGCAATCAGCTTATACTTGACTTGATTTCTGACATTTAGAGAGCTAAAATTAGGCAAGATAAATTCCACCTTATGTTAAATACTTCTCCATGATGACAGAAACACAAAAAACACTGTGAGGTGGAAGATAATGGGATTATCTGCATTGCTTGTGCCAGAGGTGCACTGAAGAAACTTTGGTCCTCAGCTGAGCTTCGAGAATGCAGTGCAGAATGCAAACACAGAACAAGAGAGCACAGCCTGCCCTAGAGAGTTTATTCATTCCTCACTGTCAAAGATACTAATAGTTCTACCACAGCAGGAGTACCTTCCCATGTTGGTCTGCTGCAAATCTATGATCACAGTCGTAATTCAGTAATTAAATTTATAACACGAGTACACAATACATTAGAAATAAAAAAATGTCAATACATTCTATTGATATCTTCTCTGATTCTTAAGGGTGGCTTAATTATTAAGCTTTCCAGAATAAAAAGACTAGTTTCCATCACAAGCTGAAAATATTCAACAAATTGAAGATTTTGAGAATTCAAAAGCATTTTTATGCATCTGGATTCCTATTCTATGTGTGTCAGGTGGAGAGATAAAGGCTTCTCTATAGCTACAGGTGGGCTTTAGTGTCATGCTTTCTCATCAGAGTATATGGAAGCATCATTTTCTAAGAGATTTAGTTTAAAGATTCAAGGATGAAATCAAATAAATCTTAAGAACTTCGGGGTACATATTCCAGACCCACTATTCATCCAGTATGACTTTTTTTCTTTATCCTTCAGGTTGTAGTCATATATCTCAGTGCAGACTATCACAGAGGATACAGGTCATAGCAGTGGGCAAAATCTCTGCAATATTGGGTGTTTTTTCTTAGAGGACAGGCCATATTGTCTTTGGCCAATTGAGTTTTGTCCTTTCTGTGTGGCACACAAAATATAGTTATATGAAATCCTGTTTGATATCCCATTTTAAATGGTGGCCCTGCTAGATACACAGTCAATTTATGATTGGCATGCCAAACTTTGGCAGGAAGATGCAGTAAATTCTTCTATATTGGGGGTTGAGCTGGAACTGTGCCATATTAACTAGTCCTTAAAATTCCAATGACCTTTACAGGAGCTAAAACATTCAATCTGCAGTATTAAGAAGCAAGCAACCAAAATAAGTTGAAATTCCAAATCTATTTATTACTGGTTTGCTTTTTAACAAACTTTACCACATCATCCAATTTTTAAACATACCTGAGTGTTGGAATTGATGAGTATTGATCAATTAATTTATTTTCACTGAAAAAGTAGTAAGTTACTTGCCTGTGAGGCATACCCTGTGAAGTCCAGTAGATGAAACATAGCTGGATATATGGTAAATCTAAGATAAAAATTCAAAGAGTAATGTATAACAATAAATGTAATAATTAAGAGATAATTGAATTTGAAAGCAATTAACCTGTTGCAATTTTTTAGCTGATGCAGTAGTGTCATAAGCAAAATTTGAGAACTTCCATCAGACTTTGCTAGACACCTCAAGAGATAGATAAACCCCTTATTAAAAAGGGTTTAGATAGTTATAGCAGAAAATTAAAAGCTGATGATTCATTTTGCTATTACAGAAGAAATAACATTACATTGAATTTATAAATTATTCTTTTTGTCATAGAATGCATAATGAATCCCAATTTTGTTCATCACTTGCCTATAATTAATTTAACAGGCATAGAGATGGTGTAATATATTTTCTCCAATTCTAATTTTTATTAATAGAAATCTTTTCAGGTTTAGCATAGTGATGAAGAGGAATTAGTGTTGGGGTTACAAAGGAACAAAGAAAATAAGTCTCCTTGAATTTCAGTTCTGCTTTACATAGCAGTCTGTTTAACAGAGAAAATGATTCTATTCCTCACAAGAGAAAATGTACATTATGAAAGAGTGTTGTAGCTGTTTTAATGAACCCACAGACTACAACACAGGAGTTGTGAAGGGATTTTTTGGGATCTAGACGCTTATCCAATTTCAGAAACATGCAGAGAATATATACATTTAGACCTTCCTCCAGCTAATATGCCAGAAGTTGTAAGGGTAATGAAATGAATTGTGATTCAGTGATTCCATAGAAAATATTTATTTATAGTGTTTATATATAAAATGTCAGTTCTCTTTCCACCAAATAACTGTCCTTACTCTTGGAGCAACTTTCAACATTTCTTTCTCTGCAGAAAACAGTACCCAAGTTAATAAAAACAGAAGTTAATTTTGTAAATGTTTATTTTTTGAAGATATCAATCATATATAAATATATATTAAGGCTCATTTGAAATATATTCCCTCTTTTTCAAGAGAAAGCATCTACCATTTTTGTGGCATTACTCAAAATGAAAGCAGTACAAGTCTCAGGATTTTCAGAGGAATTCTGCATGGCATAAAAGAATCTGTGGTCTCAGATGATGGTCTTGCATCATAATTGCAGAATGGTTTGGGCTGGAAGGGATCCTACAGATGATCCAGTTTCAACCCTCTGCCTTGGGCAGGGGCACCTTCCACTAGACCAGACTCAGACCTCATTGAACCTGGTCTTCAACACTTCTTGGGCTGGGCATCCAGCTGCTCTAGACAACCTGTTCCAGTGTCTCACCAATCTCCCAGTAAAGGATTTATTCCTAATGTCTAATGTAAATCTACCCTCTTTGAGTTTAAAGGATGGATCTGCATGTGATGTAGCTCAGGTCAGTTGATTATTAACAGTGAAAAATGCACTGGACCACCATCCTGCTGTGGAAAAGGCAATGCAAATATGGTCTCCCTGTAAACATTGCAAGCACAAGATTCTCCTCCACTATCTAGGTTTCCCCAACCATTCACCTGTCCCCAGGGCTGAAAACCAGCCACTTCTCAGCTTGGAAAAGCAAATCTCCATCTGGGCCCAGACATAATTAGCATATCCAGTAAAGCAAAGATAAATTGCCCTTTTGGGGCAACCTCTTTCTGTGATAGGTCCTAGAATCTTTGGATTCATCTACTGCTCTCTAGGACCTTTACTTTCCTACCATCTTCCAATCTCATTTATATTTTGTGACACATACTAACTAGTGCAGTGAGTGCATTATAGGGTGTGATGACAGCACATTTTGGAGTAAGATGGTATTTCATGTCATAGAAAATACAGAGTGGGGGAATACTAAGAGTGCCGGGGTCAGGATTTTCACTCGCTGGACCCCGGCCAGATGTTTCTCTTCACCAGATAGAAGGAGGGCAGCTCGAGTCCTGGATAATTTCAACTGATTTATTGCAGGGTCCAAAAGGGAAAGGAAAACACGGATGGTGAGTCAGAGGGTAACAGGGATGGGTAACAACCAGCAGAAGGACACCGGGGAGAGTGCCCTGTCTTTAAGAAAGTTACAGTTTTTTGTGCACAGCTACATGGGAGGGGGATGGGAAAGGAAAAGTTTTCACAGGAGTAACTAATGAAAGATACAAAGGGTACAGGATGAGCTGGACGTGAAAGGGAGTACAGCATTCGAACCATGGGAAAGGAATGAATTTCTCCTGACTTAGACAATGGTGCTTTCCCAGGGCATTCCTGAGATGGCTTTCTCACCCCCGACCCCCACATAAGAGTGTCTTGCTAGACATGCTGTGAGGATCTGTGGTATTTCTTGATGAGAAAACATTATGCAGTTTGGTTATGTCCGAGCTACCTCAAAAGTGCCCAGAGAATTTGGGGTACTGTCATAAGAACGAGTATGAAGTGTCTTTCTGGCATGGTCTTTCTGAGTGATTGAAAAGAGTAGTGTCCTGCCAGCTTTCCATCAGTTGCCACAGGACTCCTGTCCCTTATCTTTTCAGACTCAGAGCTGCTCTAAGCCCTTCTAGCCCATCTTTTTCCATCCATCACTGAACTCTTCTGATCTCAAAGCCTTCCTTATCTCCTGCCCAACTATTTTCCAGATCCTTCCTGGCCCAGGCTCATGCTCCCTGACACTTCCCGACCACAGGCACAGCTTTTGGCATTGAGGTTCCTGTGCCCCTCTTCTGCATTTTCTGCACCCTGTGGGGGTAGCTGCTGCCACACCAAGCCACACTGTTGCAGGCATCTGCTGGTACCATTCAGCTCAGTTCCACTCCTGTCTCTCCAGCAGCAGATGTGCATCTCATTCTGACAGGGATTTAAAAATACTGCCAAAGGCATTTATAAAACATTGCCCTAGATGCATTTCAGAGGAACTGTTCAATAAAAAAGGGGAAAAGAAAGCTCTCCCTGAAGGAGCATTCTCTCCTCCACCAGCCACAGAAATTTTCTGGGAGGATCTTTGAGGGTTTATTTGGTTTTCTCTCTTAAAAGGATTGGCAAATGTTTTTAGGATCCATTGTCTTTGTCTCAAAACCTTAATAAAGCATTAAGGAGAATTACATAATTTAAAGGCAGCAAAGGCCAAGTAGGTCATTCAGTGCAACTTCTCAGCAGTGCAATCTGGCATTGTTCAATGTATTTAGTAGTGCCTTTGTGCCATGTAGATCTGATTTACAAGGGATAAGGCTTCTGACAGTTTGCAACTTTTAATCTTTAGAAGTTTACAATGTAAGGAGTGTGATACATGTGACTTTCTTTCAGATAAAGAAACTTCTCTTTTACACCAGACTAATTTCACTTGTGTCAAAAGTCTCAAAAGTTAAAACATACTTTTATAGCTCAGCAGCAACTTAAATAAGAGTGTAAAAGGGCGACTCAGTGGTTCTCTCTTTTCTGCTCATTTACAGAAAAAAAGAGCTCTGACTAAGCAAGACCTCTTTCTTTCTACAATCGTCAGTGCACCTTGCCTGTTTTCAACCCTTACATCTGCTCTTCTGGATGAATGTCTTTTTTTTCTCCCTTCTCTCATTTCTCTTTTCACTTTTGACCTTTTTAGTTATTTCCTAATAACTTTTCTCAGAGGCTTTGGGGGATTTTATGAAATACTTCAGAGTGTTCAGCAAAGCTGTAGGATGCCTGAAATTCACAGTAAGTCTTTCTGATTTTTTTATCAGAAAACCACTGTTCCACTGCAACAAACAAGGATTTCTCTGTGGTTCAAATGCCACCCCACTTCTGTTGTTTTTCAGCTTTGCCTTTCACTTCCAACACAATTTTGAAATCACTATTTCTGATTTGATCACAAATTTTAGAGCAGCAGATAAGATGTGCTAGCTTGACTTTTAACATTTGTGCCAAGCAGGATTTTGTTCTAGCAGGCAACAGTACTGCAAATCTGCATGCTTAGTTGGGCAGGTAAGAAATATCACATTGATTTGAGCAGGAATACATGGAGGAACAAATTCATCGTGGATGATTTGGTGATGGTGTAGTTACCACATGACAAAATGGAACAATCAGGCTTGTGTTAGTCCTGAATTAATAACTTCAAAGGATTTGAATTTTGTGCAAAACCTCAATTAAAGCCATTAATAGACTTGTAGAATCACAGAATATTCTGAGTTGGAAGGGACTATCAAGGGTCAGCAAAGTTCAACTCCTGGTCCTACACAGGGCAGCCCAAGAGTCACACCATACATCTGAGAGCAATGTTCAAATGCTTTTTGAACTCTGTCAGGCTGGTGCTGTGACTACTTCCCAGGGGAGCCTGTTCCAGTGCCCAACCACCCTCTGGGTGAAGAAACTTTTTCTGGTATATAAATTAACCTCCTCTGACTCAGTTTCATGCTGTTTCCTCTAGTCCTGTAACTGATGACCACAGAGAAAAGATTGGTACCTGACTTTCTGCTTCCTCTCTCGAGAATGTTGCAGACTGCAATGAGGTACCTCAGTCTCTTCCTTTCCAGGCTGAACAGATGAAGTGACCTCAGCTACTCCTTGTAAGGCTTCCCTTCAAGATTCTTCATCATATTTGTAGCCCTCCTTTGGATGCTTCTAATAGCTTTATTTATTATACTGTGGCACCCAGAACTGCCCCCAGCACTGGAGGTGAGGCTGACCTGGTGCAGAGCAGAGGGGACAATCCCCTCCCTTGCCCAGCTGGTGATGCTGTGCCTGAAGCCCCCAGGACACCCCAGGTGGCCTGGTGCCTCCTGGTTGCTGGGCACTGCTGGCTCATGTTCAGCTTGCCATCCACCATGAGTCCCAAATCCCTTTCTGCAGCTCTGCTTGCCAGCCTCTCATTCCCCAGTCTGTCCATACATCCAGGGATGCCCCATCCCAGGTGCAGAATCTGTCACCACCACTATTTGTGTGCAATGAAGGAAGGTAAGAGCTGTACTGAAACTGGAATTGAAATAAGAAGATATCATAAATGTTTATGCTTTCAAGTGCTTGGGGTGTGATTTGAGTAGTCAAGTCTTTTTATGGGAATATTCTCCACACCTTTCACCTGTTGTTCAAGGACATTTCTTTGCCAATATATTTTCAGAGCAAACCATTTCTTGTTATGATAGTAAATTACAAGATTTACAATTTAATTTTTGGGGAAGTATTTACAGAGCATTTAAGTTAAAATGAACAAGATATGGCCTCTGCTTGCATGTGAAAATGCCATGGATACAGTATTATCTGTCATACAACAGGCTGGGATCTCTCTTTAGAATTTTTTCTATGTGTCCTAGATATATTTGAAAGAAGTTTGGGTAAAATGTACCCTATTATCTAATGAGCATTCTATCTGGTCTACCCAGACAAAACATATACAAGTTTTGCCTCTTTGTAATTTTATGTGCTCAGTTTATAAGAGGCACTGCTTTTTTCCCATTGGACTGAAATATTCATAAGTAAAAAAAAAAAAATTTGCAAAACCTGCATTTTTCCACAAATCAAACAATGTGGAAACCCAGTAAATGTTTCAAGTTATAAACTATTAATCAAGGTGAAAATTTGACATTATATTGCTATGAAAATAATGGTTTTGAGTCACTTTAATTGACTTAATCCTTCTGGAATAAAATACTGACTTTCTAAGCTATAATATTATTTTCGGTAATCTGAATGTTAAACAAGATCATTGTGATTAATGGCTATCATAATTAATGTAGAATGAATTAATAATGACTTTTGATTTTTTAGCAAAATAATAACAGGTATCTTCTGTGGTGTATTTTATGTCTGAAAGATTAGTATTTTACTACTATTAAATGATGTGAAACTGCTATTCTTCATTTGCTTTGAAAAGCAATATATTGTAGCTTACTGTTTATCAGGTAGTAAAAGCTTATTAAATTAGGTATTTTTATACAGGAAGTGTAGTATATGTCCTTAAAGAGAAATTAAGTTTCTGTACATAGAACACTTATAAAGAGGTGTAGCCAGACTCAGTCTGAATTGCAACAACAAACCTCATTAAATGAATAATAATTAATTTAATACTTTATTTTGAAAACAGGGCTTTCAAAAACTAAATAAAGAATTATATATTCAACAGTATCAACAGATACATATTGATTTTGATAGTCAAGCTCTCTTTTGGAATTATATGTGAATGCATATACCAAAGGATATGTATCTTTACTTCTAAGAATATAAGAATAAGAGTGACAGAAAATAAATAATGCAGGTTTGAGACTTTATAGTATAATAATCTCTCTTATTTTTAAATTTTGTTGTGATACCAAAAATTAAATATTACCAGTTCTTTGTGTTTATATAAAAGTTCAGGGCAGAACTTACTTAAAGTTAGTGGCACTTGAGAGATTTGATTTTCAAATGCAGTAAACAGCAATTATTGGGACTGAAAATGTTTGTACCAAAGTTTTGTTTCAGGTTAAATCAGTATTTTTTGTCTGCTGCATTTGTGTTCGATTTTGAGGGTTTCTTTGATTTTTGTGTAGCTCCATCTTAGCTGGTTATGAAATAGATGATTTCCAAATTGTCCCCAAACTGCATATACTTTGACAGAATTGTGGAGGAATTATATTTTTATGTATATTTATTTAGATCCTCCTAAATGTTATTTCTGATGTAAAATGGATTTAAAAAGTTGAAAAAACTGTGACAGGTATATAATGAATTCCAAATACAGTATATTTCTGAATTCAAATAATGTCTGATTTTTCACTGTTTTAATACAACAGGATTTTAATTTCTCATATGGCAGGCAGCGCCACTGGGGTTTCCCAGCTTGTTCTCTTCTCAATGCCCAGAAGTTTCACCCACAAATTCTTTTTGTCATAAACTGTGAAATTCTATTTCTCCTTTAACAGGATGGTTTTGGTCAGCTTTATGATTGAAAGCTACCATATTTGTACAGAGAGCCTGACAAAACTTTTTGCTATTAATTTGAAAAATCAGAAAATGCATATATCAAGTGAAAAAAAAATTGAGTGAGGCAGCTGAAACCCCAAGATTCAGACTCCTGTTGCCATTAGTCTGTGCACATGGATACGTGAGGAGAAAAGCAGGTCTTTAGACTGTCTCTAATTAAGGGGAATGTCACTCTACAGGATGAATATCTTGTTACCTAATCCCAGTGTGCTTGCTCCCATGCCTGTTTCATATAGAACCTCCATGTCCAGCACCTGAAAATAGAAATAACTTTGTGTCACATCCTTCTACTGTTTGCTGCTAAGAGAATAGACATTAGTGAGAGATACCAAACAGCACAGACATCATGCATGGCTGTGCCTATTTGCAAAGCTGTGAAAAAATCCTCCCCTTAGAAGTCCATCCACTGTGACAGACATGTATTCTTTTCCTTTGTTATGATTATTTTATGATGCAGGGCCTGCCAGGATGGTTCTAACTGAACAGGTCTCACATCACCTCACTGCCTTGAGGAAGAAGAAGGGACTGGACTTGGTGGGGAAGCTGTGGGCAGCCAGACACCATTCCTGGCATCAGCGTGCCTCTGTCACTGACATGTAGGCTCAGCTTTTCATGGTTAATTCCTAATGAAACTTTGAAACTCTGGGGCAGGTTAAGCTCTGGAAAAGTCTTCAATTTTGATTAGTCCAACAATTTTCTGGGTGAGCAACTTCCTGGGCCATTTTTTGAGAAGTCTACTGAGGCAGAATGCTGGAGCTTTACTCAGAAGTGGGGTACAAGGTTAGTTTCCTCTTTCTAGAGTTATCATAGAAAAGTAGAACTTTTATTTTCACAAATCCTTCTTACTACACTGGAAAAAAAATCATCAATCTCTTAGGCAATAACCTTTGACCTTTCCCTCTGTTACCTAAAAAGAGCTGCTGTGCATTAATTAAAAAAAAAAATAGATGCAATTTGTCCACTTCAGCCACCCTTGGTTTTTGCACCAACTAAACAGAGCAGTTTACTTCATTCTGATTCAATCTATTTTTTGCCTACTGGGAGCACAAGTAATAAAAAGCAACCTTATTTAAAGATCACTGCAGTGGGATTGTGATAGTTGTTCAATAGTTTCAATGTTGTAGTAGTCTTTGTTTCATGGTCGTGCAGGTTCCCACTAGGTCTGAACACATTGAAGATCTGAGGAAAGCTATTTTCCTTCTTAATAGGAGAATCAATTGGACTGGACACATAGGTTCAGGCTGATAAAATTAAATCATGTTTACTGAGGAGATGGAATTCTTGCTTTTATTTTACCCTCCAAAGAAACAAATGTTAACCAGCACTTGATATTCAAGCCAGAGCAGATAAGAGCATAAAGCTAGACAAGTGATTCTTTTTTATTGTCTTTTTGGTGGTGGTGAGGTGTTTTTTTTTTTTTTTTCTTTGCCTTCTTTTTCTTTTTCCTGGCATGCAGAAGATCAATATTACACACTACTTTCTTTGATTTATTACCTTCTGAGACAAAAAAATCTGAAACCTTAAAGTAGGCTTAGAGGATTAGAACTCAGGCTGAAAAGGACCATTTCTTTGTTTTATATTCCTACAAGGTCCACTGGCATATGGAACTAATTTCAAGGTTCTTCATTTCCCCAGACACAGGATCCAGAAAGGCTGCATGTAGTGCAAAATGCAAGTAAGTTAATTGACCTCAGAAATGTAATCTCCAAAGTCCAGCTCCTTGTGATAAAATAATTATTGATGCCACATATTTGTGCCTTTGGCTAGTCCCCTTTCCAGTATCCACAAACAATTTGGTGTTTTATGGGCATTGAGATTTGGAGGCATTTAACTACTAATTTTACTAAGAAATCTAAAACAAACTGTCTTTTTTCATCATCAAATACTCAGAATTCCTATAAACAACATATTGTTAGGTTATTTAAGTATTTTTTATTCAATTTGTCATCTGTAAATATATGGAATAGCAAACACAGTTTCACAACTTTGTTCCACTCCACATCAGATGTTTGCTCCTCCACTAACAGGCACAAATATCTTCAAAGTTTAATTTTAGATATCAGCATCAATGACAATAGAGCTTTTGTTTGCAAATTTTTTTTCCTTTAATGGTAAAAAAATGTGGATTATCCCACTTTGTTGTTTGTAGTGACCATGTGTTTTAGATAATTTGTATCACTTTACAGAAAGTGGACTTTCTTTTCCAAGAATCCTGCTCTTTAGTCTTTGAACACTGAAGTGACAGCACTGCCAGTGACTTTAATGAAAGTAGAATGAAAACATGCAACCTCCATCAGATCTGTTTTAAATAGATTTATTTTGTTTGTAATCTATTCTGTTACCTTTGCTTTGTAATTATTGTTTTCTGGACTTTGTAATGATTGTTTTCCAGACTTTGAAGATCAGTTTTTCAGTAAACTATTTAGTAGACCACTGGATTTTCTTAATCTTCCAGATTCTTTTAATGTTTTTTTTTTTTTTCCTGTGAAAGGAGCTTTTCAGCAGTATTTTATTGAAAAATTGCTTAGGTGACATAATAATAGCTGTAGAAGCAAAGTTACAGCTAATGCAGAATATGCTTCAATCCAGTTAGAAAGAAGCAAAGACTGAACTATGTTATTCTGAACTGTTCTCATGTAAATCCTAAGTGATGCTCGCTATACAGATCACATGCAAGTTTTTTATGTCTGAAGGAAATCAGATTGCATTTTTACTCTCTTAAATGTAGAATACTGGCACATTAATCTCTTACCAATCCTCTCCCTAGAAAAAGAATAGCTGTATCCAGTTAGATTCTCCTCATTTCATTAGTTTTGAACGTGAAAGCCATTTATTCATCAATAAAAAAAAAAGAACATGATTTCATCATTGCTAATTGATATCAGTGTAAAATAATATACTCACTGAAACAAAACAACAAGGCTCCTAGGTGCAAAATATCCCTGAATCATCTTTGTTTATTTTGGGAATTCTATAGAAACAGGTTCGCAGCTCTGAGTAATGTCTCCTGAATTCTGTGGTGCTTCTCAACCTATGTTGTGTGCACTATTGAAACTGCCCACACAAGCATGCAGAGAACTTCCCAGAAACTTCAGGTCAAGGCTAATCCATTTCCCTGGAGTATTACAAAAAGTTTTTCTTCTTTGAGGGGAAGTAAATTTTCAAAGAATCTGAGAATTTATTGCAGTGGCAGAAAAAGCAACTTACAAGACTTGGTATTTATTTTAAGGACTGTAAGGACTATGTAGTTTGACTTTGAGAAATTGAAGGTCCACAGCCTCAGGGAAGGAAGGATTTGCTCACAGTGCAGCAACACGTTTTTAGGTACAATGTGCCATAAGCAAGTCTGCCTAAAAAATCAAAATGTGGTATTAAAAAAAACCAATTTATCTCTCATAAATCAAACAGCAGAGGCAACAGCACGGCAAATAGCAAACAACAATCTTATTAATCCCAAATTCCACTACAGCTAATTATTTTCTTCAGATTTGCTGGGATTTATATCTTTGTTTCTATGGCAAACCGTCAGGGTAAATGGAATAAAGTTACTAAGCAATGCCTTGCATGAAGATCATCTCTCACACATTAACTCCCCCACAACATGCATATAACTCACTAACTTTGCCGTGTGCTGCAGAGAATAAGAGCACGGTGTTCTTGCACCTCATCATAGACTACAGACTGGCCTCTAAATCCCAGGATGCCTTCCACATCCCTTCCTATAGACAGGAGCTACATTTGCCATCCAACTCCAGCTTAGGTGCTTCTTGCAAATAAATTTATCAGCATTAATATTGCCAACTACCAGAGATAAGCAAGTTTGCCTGTTTTCTTATCTTGTAGCCTGAGAGATAAAATACCCTAAAAGATACAAGCATTTCTTAAAAAGATATCAAAGGCTTGTTTATAGACAATAAGATTAACTTGATTAAACATAATTTCTCCAGTTAATATAAATAATTAGCATTTGTGAATCATAAATTTGATAAACACCCAAAAGAAAATGGGTGTTCTTGGGACTCATTAATTTTTAAAAAATTGCTACAAGTCCTAGAAATAAGGGAAGACAAAGGAAATAATGAATTCTGCATTATCTGGTCATGATTTTGCAAAAGATTAGAGAATAAGACTAGCTTTAGAAGCAGTAATATTAACAGCAATAATAATAGTAATGACTAAAATGACAATATAATTATTGGAGGTTATAGGTAAGAAGATTTTGGAACATTTTAGCACTTTTAGACTGGAAAAGATCTCGTCTAATATATACACCTGTGAGATAGAAGAGAAATTATCAGTGCCTGCTAGTGGTTAGTAGTTGGACATGAAAAACTTTAGTGGGAAAGCATTACAGTCAATAATTGTCAATGTTGTCAATTCACCTCATTCTATTGATGTCAGCAGAGATGGAATTGGATTGACCACTTCAAATCTGTCCCTTATTATTTACCAGTGGAATATGAAAAACATTTGATCAACTGTAATCACTCATAGCTGTCTGCCTAGTGGAAGGCTGGGAATTCTGCTGAGTCTGAATTTTCCCCAACAGGTGGATAAAGCTAGGAATCAAAAATCAGTACACTCATCCTATGGAAAATTTAGATTTTAAAATTTTTTTAAAGAAAAAAACCCTACAGAACACAAAAATGGAAATGTATAACATAGCATGGATTTCTTTGAAGCAAATTTCAAACTGGAGAGTTGGTGAGTAATTTAGGACATTCTGCTAAAACAAAGAACCCAAGAAGCCTTTATTGCATACAGTTATTCAGCCACTGTAAACCAATGGGAAACAGCTGAATGTATTTAAAATCAAAGCACAAAGCAGGTTAAAATAGTAGCTGTGATTTAATCACTACATACAAAATCAGGAAAAAGGTATTCTTAAAGAGTGCTAGCAGCTGGCTAGACAGTACAGGGCTATGAGGTCTAGACTATTTACTGTTATTCTTGTCATGAAATAGCATTTGCATGTAGACAATTTATGTTTTGTTTTAAAAACATGCTAAAGAAGATAAAGTATATATTGGAACTATTTGTCTGATTCTGAGGAAATTACTCCCAAGGGTTATCTAACATTTTGTCTCAGATTTTTTTGTTGTTATTTCCGCCTAGTCTTATCTGGTCTACATGTTGTTATCAGAAGCTCCAGAAAGCTTTCAAAATATATCTATATAAAAGACTTGAGGATATTCAGAAATATTTTTTTTTCCTTCCCTTTTAGATAAAGGCTGAAGAATGCTAATAAATCTAGCTCTTAACCTGTAGAAAAATGGAAGTTAGACTAGAGCAGTCCAGAAATACTGCTTTTCAGTTAATTTCACTCCCATTCAATAATCATCAGCAGCAAGCAGCACAGGGTTGTCAATTACCTTTAATTTGCTTTAGAAAGTTAGAATAAAAGTAATTTTATTCCCCCTGGGTATAAATAAATGAAGGGAAACAAAGAGCACATGAATTTAACTGGTCACAGAACATTCATTAGGTTTATTCATCAGTTTCTGGTGAATATTTTTTCATCTCAGAAGTTTGGAGGATTGAAAGCAGCGAAGAACAATGAAAAGTGTATGGAAAAGTGGTCTTCTGGCTCAGAGCTGGGAAACAGGTTGTCTTTATTCTGCTGCTGACTTTCTTCATGACTGAAAAAAACCATTTAAATTGTCCAGTCCTCACATGAGAAATGTTTTAGCAAGGTCTAGAAAGGGATGCAGAACAAATATTTTACATAACTTATGGGAATATTAATTAAGAAGGATGATTAAGAGAATATTAAAAGAAAGAATGAAAAGAAATCAAACTGCAAAGAAAATAATAAAAATATGTTATCTATTGTGATGCATGCCACAGCCTTGTGAGGTAAAGTATACAAATCTTCTTTACAAAATAGGATGATAAATAAAAGCACAGTAAATAACCAAGCATTTGTAAACATTGCAAACACGCAGTAAAAGCAGCTCAGTGTAAATTAAGGACAAGTCCTGAGCTGTCAGCAGTTATATAAGTGTAAAATCAGCACAAGTGAGGTCAGAGCCAGGTCTGGGAATGTTAATGTATTTTAACTGGAATGTTAATGCATCTGAACAGGAGTGCCAGGTACAACTTTACAATGCAGTGTCTGGAATTAATATTCAGTACTCTTCCCCTCTAATAGACTTTCGTACTGTGGGAAACACAAGAAGCACAAAAGAGGAAATCTCATTTGTCTGCCAAAACCACAATCAGCAAAGCAAACTATGAGCTGATAAACAGCTGGTTTTCATTCTGGTGTAATAGGAACAGAAAGAGAAACATGGAGATTGGAAGGCTGCAGATGAGGTTGTTTCCCTTCCTGTTCAATGCTGTAAATGTCCCAAGGAACAAACAGCACCCGAATTTTGGGTGTCCTCCTCTGGCACTGACTTTTGCTGTTTCAAAGGCCTCCAGCACTCACTTGTATCTCACAAGTGAATGCTGTCATGAGTCATCTATAGAGCAAGAAATTAGTCATTCAAAAATGAAAAACAATAATCTTAAAGAAAGATTTCTGCTGAAGTCACACAGTCAGTAGGGAACCAAAACGAACTAAACCTTCCATCCCCACCCCCCATCAAAGACAGCAGCCAAACATCAGATGATGAAAAGTTTTGACTTGAGAGGAGCACAAAATAAGAGAATGAGAAAGAAAGGGTTACCCTGCATCATTTAGGATGGCGATGATTCAGTGGGGCGTAGGGCCATCATAAGCTGAAGACCACAGTGCACCTCTCTGGTGGTCTGCTTTGAGAATACTTTTGGGCCTGAAGCATTTTGCAGGGAATATTATGAATTATAATTACAGATGTTTGTTTCACAGCACCTTAGCTTTTGACATTTCATAGTTCTATGCAAATATACCACTATGAAGAAACTTGTATCATGCCACCAACTTAGCAAATATGAAGATTATTAAAAATAAATCAAAAACACACATGCACACAAACATTGGCCCTCTTTCCCATTCCAATTAAAGACGCTGCCGAAGTGATTGTGAGTAGTTGCTGAGTCCCCTTTTTTGGCTATACACATTTCTGATAAAGCAGCAAGTGCCAGATTAAAGAAAAGCAAACACTGGAGGGATGTGATGCATTTAAACCTACTTTGGTCCTTGCCTTTTGCTAATATGAGACAAACCATTCCTGTAACTGGCAGGACCTTGGAGGTCTTGAAACGAATCAGGTCCCTGCCTCAAGGTATTTAACTCAAGCAGCTCTCTTTGTTGGGGCAATGGAAGTCAAATGCCTGTTTGACCATGCTGGAGAAGGAGCACTGTCACATCTGGCGCAGCTCCACGCATGCAATTGTTTTCAAGCACAGCAAAGCCCCTTCAAGCACAGAGAAGAGGCAAAGATGTAAAATGCTCCTCCCCAAGCCATCATCATATTATTCTTATCTGCTCCTTAATGATTTCCAGCTGAAGGGTTATTAAGCAGAGGAAGGCTGTTTCTTTTGGGCCGAGGAATCTCGACCTCCCCTGTTGCAGAGCAGGACGTTTATCTGCTTCTGTAGCTGACAGCTGTGAGGCGTACGGTGGTTCTGCCCACACACTGCTGTGTGCTTCCCCAGCTGGGAGCAGCAGCAGCCATGCTCATGTGTTTTCTGGAGCTGGAATCAGAGAATCATTGGGTTCCATGCTGAAAAGGGACAAAAAACCACTGCCAGTCTCTAGCATTATGAATTCTGATGCTGGGCTGTGACATGGCATTTCCCAACTGTGGGTGCCTCTACTGCTTGTGGGGGTTGTCTGAGACAATATATATGCACTTTTCTGAAAGATTTATTCTTCCTATAACTAAAAGCCCCTCTTCTGTGCGGTTTTTTTTTTTTTTGGTTTTTTTTTTTGTGTGTTGTTGGTTTCTTTTTCCCCTGAGCATTGTACAGTCACATCCCTCATGAGAGGGCAATCCTGGCTACGCTCTTGCAGCTGAGAAGGAGTTTCAGAGCAGCTGATGAATTATCTTGTTCCTCAGTGGAACAATTATGCCCATATTTAGGTAATAAAACACATTGACTTCTGAAATTTAGAACTACAGACAAGAAAACGAGTACATTATCACCTGAACAAGGCAAAATGAGGCATAAAGGTATCAATGGGGAAAGTTGTAATCTCTACCATTTAAGAAATCCATGCCTTGTGCAAGGGAAGTAGAAACAGGCAAAGAAGCAATAAGGTACAGTGTGGAAATTATCAGCAGATCTTTGGTTTTTCTGAATAAGGTGCTTTGGAGCAGACAAGGCTAAGAAAATTCCTTCAGAAGATACAGGGGAAGTGGGTGTACAATGGAGAAAACTTGGCATCATAAGCAGGTTATTTTAAATTATTTTAGTATTTGAAAAGCTAAATTGGAGCATATTTTCTGGTTTTGCATACAGGATGAATGTTCTGTTGGAGGGGAATAGAAGCACAAATCCTCTGACAGGTGGAGAGAGAATTCTTTCTCATATGGCAGCCTTTAAAGTGGGGCTGCACCTTGTGAAAACAGAAGCAAAAGTTCATTTTCTGTATAAAAGGAGGACATTAAATAGTCCTAAGCCATTTAGTATGATTTGCTCTTTTGATCTGTGTATGGCTTTGTCTATCCTCTGTTAATTTACTTAAGTGTTTGCAAGGAGGGGCCAAGGGGAAAAAGCTTCCATTAGAGTTACAATACTGCTGAGTTGTCTGACAGTAATTCTATTTCAAATTCATTTATTTAAGTACAGAGAAGGTGGGGTTGAGGAGTGACTTTTGCTTTCCTCAGTATGGATAGGATAAATAATTGAATGGAAATATGTGTATTGAAGACTGGAATTGCTAAAAGCTCATCCCTTATCAAAGTTGATCCAGTATAATGGTACATGGGTTACTGGTTGGGTATTCTTGCTGTGTCTGGCACACTCATTCCTGGTTCAGACCAAACCAGACAAATTCCCATGTGTACATACAAGTACAAAATCAGAAAAAGCCACAGTGAAAGCTTCACCTGCATTTTTATTTCAGTGTCTGAGGGCTCCCAAGTGGAATGATTTATTTGAGAGAGTATTTCATTCCCCAGGATTATTCTCTATACTCCTTGCAGAGGCTGCAGAGGTGACAGCTGTGATGCTGGTTACTAAGATGCACTTACACAGTGCACTGACATTGTACCAAAATGTTCAACAGGCTTTTCACTTGAGCAACAGTCTCCTGGGGACAGATTCAGCCACTATTAACCTGAGCTGTGTTCAAATCATTCACATGGGAGATAAAAATCTTCATATCTTGTTACTGATTCTTCAAGTCACCTGCTCCTCCATTTTATTGAATAAAGTAGAACTGGCTGGGTATGAGTTATGGTTTGTGAGGTTTTCTGTTTTAGTGTTTTTTTGGTTGGTTTTTTTTTTTTTTTTTTTTTTTTTTTTGTCTTGCTTTCCCCCATCTCTCTTTAAAAGGGAAAAAAAGAAGAGTATGAAATGCTAAAAGTTTGATGTCAACGGCCTCTCTGGGCAGACTGGCAATTTTATTCCTTATAACAAGGAATACTGTGCAGTCATTTCTGGCTGGGGTTGCTCCACTTCATAAAAGAAACAGAGATAAGGGTCCCTAAATATGAAACCTGAAGGAAAATACACCTTTGTTTAAAGTATACAGTTATATTAGGACATGGTGAATATCCTACTATATGTCAGCATTTAAAATCAAATAATAGTTGAAAAATTAAAAATTAATAATAATAATAATAAATTCTACTAACTTTAATTTTCCTATCAGGATGTAATATAAAAAGATATGCTTTTTTCCTCAAATATACTGCTTTTTAAGTGATAGCTTGGCTTGAAAAAAACCTCTTCATTTGCATTAGTTGCTAAAAGTTGAAGAATTTTTTAGTTTTAAATTTAACTCAATTTATATTTTAAATGAAATTGGTTTGTTGTCTGGTAATTCTGTTTTCTGTAATTCCCATTTACACCAGTAAATGGTAATTAATGTTCACATGCATTAACTTCAAATAGTAGAAGTTCAGTAAATATTTAACTTAATATTTTTAAACCACTTATTTTTAATTAATTTTGTTTGATAAAACTTAAACACAAACTGACCTGAGTAAAAGATTGAGTTAAAGGATTGCTAAATTAAATTAAATAAAACACAAATTGAAGAGATAGTAGCCTCTCTTAAAGCATTTATTCAGCTATAGATAAGAAATTTAATCTCATCCAGATTATTTAAAAAATATTAGTTTGTACTTCACATGTATGCCTTGTTTTCATGGATTGCAAAGTTATAAGGCCCTTTATGTTCTTCAGGAACAGCACCCATTAATCTTGTATGCCATTAGGTTGGTCTTGAAGACTTTGAAGTATATTTTCCACATCTGGCTGTATGGAAGGTCAGGATGTTCCCAGCTTCACTTAACTACAACCAGATTCAGATGATTATTTTCCAAACCATCACATTTTTATGTTTTCTGTCCTTTTGCATCACTCCCAAAACAATATTAAAACTAAAATCACAATGCTGTTGGTAATTTGAATTATGTATTAAAATACAACAATAACAAAGTTCATTTCCATATTGTTCTTCACAATAGCCATAGACTACTTTATAATTCAATCAATATTACTATCTGTAATAAGTGGAAATTACTTCAAATTTTAACACACAAAAATGAACTGCTTTTTTTAACGTAGTGAACATCAAATAGCTTTGATTCAAATAGCTTTTAGTGATAAAGGAATAAAACAAATACGAGGTAATTTAAGACAGGTACTTTGTCAGAGTACCCAGCAGAGTTTGAAGACAGGGTAGAGAAGTGGTGCATCCATATTGGCCCTTGCCAGTGAATACGCAGTACAGACCTCAGGTCTCACCCATGCCATCCCTTTTTAAATGGGGAAAATCTCTTTAACAAAAATCATGAAGTCATTGAAGTTAGTGGAAAAAATTCCAGCATTTAATCTGCAATATGCTTTTCACTTCTGTTCTTATGTAATACTCTGTAACAGGAGGGTTTTCTATGTGACTATATTAAAAATCATATATGATGTACTAATGAAATCTAAATGTCAGACTGTGAAAAGTGGCTCATGTTGCTCCTTTGGTCTACATGTCCTTTTTGTCTCCCTGTGTCTCCAGCTCCTTTCTTTCTTTCCCTCTTTCTAAATAAATACATAGATACTAGTTGTAATTTGGGGAAAACAATTTTTTAGAAATTCCTCACTTCCCATACAAACTCATTGCAGGTGCTTCAGCTCTTGCAGGGAGGTTAAGTGGACATTCACAATCAGCTATTTATTTGCTCCAGCTCTTTTACATTGTTCTTTTAGAAGGTGCTCGTAGCATGCTTCTCTGTTTGGAACTGCGTTGGTAAAAAAAGTGTTTTCTCTCCAGCAGCTCCAATATCTGCAGCAGTTACCCCTAACAACTTTACATGACTACAGTTTCTCGCAAATTTCTTTCTCCACGGTCTAATAAATTTTTCCTCACAACTCAAGGCTTGTGTCATCTATTTCAAATGAAATATTTTATCCTGAAGCTTTTGTTTGTTCTATTTTTTCCCCTTTATTTCTTCATATTTAATTTTATTTGCAAATTTATTTCATATTAATTGCAACAATAAATACTCAAAGCCTTTACATGCTATCTTTGCATCTCCATGTCTCACAAATATATTTTAATTTACCTAACCCATGTAAAAATTATTTGCAGGAGGTATTAATTCACTGCAGAAAAGTAAGGTGAAATAAAGAACTTTGAACAGCACCTTTCAGCATTATGCAATGATTTAAGTCAAAAAATGGAGAATATCATATCAACTGAGTCTGTGGAGGAATGTGCAAAGGCAAAATGCTGTTAACCTAGTTATGGTTTGGGATAGAGACTTACATGCATTATAGTAATTTCTCATAGGGATATAAAATAACAGTGACTCATAACTCTCCCAAAACCACATAAGACTTTTTCCTTCCAGACTTACTGCACCAACTGCATGCTAATAATATTTACTGAGGAAAATTTCCAGATAAGATATTGTGCATGAAGATAATGAAATTCAGTCAATTTAAAGTATTGTAGACTCTTTGTATTAAAATGTTTCTGTCATGCAGAAAACAATATTTTTAATAAATTTTTCACAAGTGTCTAGGATCAAGGGAAGTAGCTTTAGCAGAGACATCTTTAATCCTTAGCAGAAAGCAAGGAAGTTGTATCTCTGAAAAAAAGATGCATCTGAAATTGACTTGTGCCTTCTGAAAAACTTCTTTGGCTTAGAGAGAAGTGAAGTTCAACACACAGACCATCCCCAGAAAAAGTCAGAAACAACTCTGGGACAAGTCATGGCTGTTGGATACAGTGACAGAGTGGCCTCATAGGAAAGCAGGAGAATAAATGAAAGACGGGACCGGCAGGTGCCAACAAGGTACCCCTAAACTCACGCTAACAAGTCCTTGTTCATGGGAAGTGGGCACTGACTGCTATGACACCCAGGGTTTCCTTCTGCCTGTGCCATGGCTGTGCTCCTTCATTTAGTCATGTGCCAAATATGTACCTGAAACCCAACCTGTCAAATCCACCTTATGACCTATCTTTAAATCATTTAAAACTCTACCTACCAGAGTCCTTCCATCAGCTTTGCACACACAGCCTGTCTGTGAGCACAGTCTGAGCTGAAGCTTGATGGGATGACAAGCACTCCATGTGTGCTCAGGGAATGCTGCACTTTGGAGCATGGAAATGGAATCCCTCAGTCTCCCATCTACAACAGTGCCACCATCTGTGGCAGACCATTCACACACAGGCTAACAGCAACCCCATGGCAGAGGAGACAATGCATTTTATGCATTAATTTTTAATGAATCATCTACAGAGCTGTACAAAATATTGCACTCAAACCTGCTGGAATCAGACTTGGATATATTTATAATCATTAAAGTCTGACCATGTTATCAAAGCTTCTACATTCTTGTCTGAACTGGAAAGCCAGTTAATCTCCTTCATTTGGAGACACACAAAGAGGGAGGTGGCAGACAGCTGCTTTGGTCCAGTGCAGTCTCCCTGCCAGCTATAAGGAGGTTGTTTGTGTATTTAAGATATATTAAGCTACAGAGCAAAAATATCATCACCCCAAATATACAGGTTCACAAAATTTCAGGTGTCTGCAAGTACATTTTACATAGGCTTTAGCTTTTATCACCCTCTCATATCTGTTTCCGTTGGGTGCCCAGTAACCTCTCTTCCTCTAAATGTAATGTACAATTCTTCCTGCAGCACTTTCACACAGCTGCCACTCCTTTAAATCAACCTGTCAGAGAAGCATTTCCTCATTGCCTCTCCAAGTGCAGGCTCCTCTCTCCCTTCTCACTAAATCATCCTGGCTTAATGCCCAGAACGGGCAATGTTCAGTTCTGGACAAATGACAATTTTTCTTTACAGATGAAAATGTGTCTGTGTTTAGCATTTTCTTTTCCAACCACACAAAATTAGGAACAAGAGTTTTATGAATTTGTAGAAGTTGTTTCTGTTTCCCAATACTGAAAAGTCCTAAAGGGTTTCTGGTTAACAGATTTGAAAGTTTTATCATTTTTCTGAACAAAAGAGTAAATTATTTTCTAAGTTCATTTGTATTTATTCAATTTAATTTGTCTTTCATTCTGAGACACGTTTTGTCAAAGAGAGGAAACAAGAAGGAATAAGAGTGGAGTAAGAGGACATAGGAACTATCTGAAACAAAGTTACAATAAGATGGCAAAAAAGGGAAATGTTGCATGGAAAAGAGTAAAGGCATAGACAGCTAGACAGCAGTGCTCTGGCTGCTAGAGGGAAGCTGTACCTACCCGACATAAGGAGAAAGAGTAAGGCTCAAAGTACATAGGACAGTAAAAAAAAGGGGAAAATGGAATATTAGGTTCTAGAATATATTATTATGACCTTTGTGACTATGAGTCTTTTCTGAAATTGAAAATAATGAAGAAAAAAAAACCAGATTAGATTTGTTTAACCACTTCCTGAAAATACCTCCTTAAAATCATACTTTGACGTGAAGGAGTTGTCCTTCTAGTGGGGATTGCTGCCTGATACCATTAAGAAACTGCTATATTTTACTCAATGTTTATACTTTCTAATTATGGGCTTTTTTGATGCTTTCTCCAGCATATTCTCTTCATTTCCCTGCAGATCTGTCTATAAAGGGACTTTTTGTCATTGCTGTTTCTGATCTAGACTTGAGAGTTAGCTCCCTCTCAGCACCACCAGTTTCAGTCAGACATGGAGTCTGCTGTATTTATCACTTTCTGGCCATAGTGTGTCAATAAACCCCCTTATCACTGTCTCAATGTTCATAAAGAACAGACAGTGACACATTCGATGCCATCTCCCTCTTACGATTCCTTCTGGGGTGGTTTCAGAACTGGTCTTCACCCAGAGGAGTGTTTGGGTGACTGCTTGAAAGAGCCACCTTGCGCCTGGGGAATCCATTGATGGAACGTCATCCAAAAAGCCTCCTAGGCATGGCTGCTTCCTTCTGTGCTCACCCAGCCATGGACAGCAAACAGCCACAGCCTGCCAAGTGCTCATGGGCTCACACACGTGACCACCGACTCTCTCTTGTGCCAGTTAAGGGCTCCTTTCCCTGGCTGCCACACACGCCTGCAGTAACCAGGAGATTCACGGCAAATAACAGCACTGGCCAACAGCTGGCTTTGCTTCCACTTTCTTCGGGGTGTTCTTTGTGGTTACTGGCATACAAATAGCATGCACAGCCCTCACTTTCCTCTAGGTCTTAGATTTAATTAAAGATTACACAAAAAATATTACATAAAGCAGTATAAAAATTTAATGCTAAGATGCAGCACTGCCTGCTGGTGACAGTGCTGTCTCTTTGGGCATGATGATGCATCTGTATGGATACTTACAGATTTACATTAAATCAACTAAAGATTGCCAAAAGAAACTCTAAAGGAATAACATTGCAATGCACTATTGAGAGCTAGGCTTATTAGAGTTAATTAATTTTTTTATCCATGCAGCAAAATATTTAGAAGATCTATACTATGATTCTATGAGCAGCAAAAGTCTTAGAGTTCTGGTCTTCAGTGAGAAAAGTCACATGAAGAGTGAAAAGTTAGTTTCCAAAGTAGAGAAGTGAATGCAACATAAACAAATCTGATTTTAAAATCTTGTAATATCCTCTCCAAATTTATATCTGTTATACAACAAGTCATGGCAAATGTGTTTATGTGACCACCCTAGAGACCATTCTGGCAAATAAAGTGAGAGAGAGAGCAAGAGAGAGAGACAGCACTGGGGGATTTTCCATACCTTTTGCTTTTAAATTAAAATCTTAATTCTGCACGTCCCAAGCAGATTTTCCAAAGCTTTATTTTTTCATCAAAAATAAGGCACTTCATTTGTTCACTTTTTACAGGTGAATTTCTTTGCTGCTTCTACCTATTAAGCACATTGAGTCCCAGGTCATGTAATATTCAAAAAAGAAAACAGCATTAATGAAAGTTATCAAGGACTTGGAATAAGCATGCACTATGGGCTTTCAGTTGTGAAGAGAATAAGAGAGATGAATTCTCAAACACTCTGTCTCTGTGGTCTTGGCAGCATCAGGCTTCCACAATTAACTCTTAAGAGTTCAGTCAAAACCATACATGAATGTATTTAAGGAAGCTGGACTGACAAAGAGAGATGAAATTTTATCATCTTAATATTAATGTCTGTATTTTACAGGTATTGTATTCACACAGATACTTATTTCACGCATTTTTAATATAGGCTAAATTATAAGTTTGGATCCAAATTTTACCCCAACAAATTATTCTGGAATATGAGGTTTTGTAAAGGAATGTCCTATTGCAGGTAAAGTAAAAACATCATGCAAGTCAATAGTTTTATTGAAGTCAACAGCAAAATCTGAATTCATTTTCAAGGCATTGTGCTTCACTTTTGTAGCTTTGCCAAAAACGCAGAAAAAGAGGGACATAGAGAAGGAGTGGTTATTTTATGAACAGAAGAAAAGGAAAGGAATGGAAGAAAAGGGAAAAAGGAAAGGAAAGGAAAGGAAAGGAAGGGAAAGGAAAGGAAAGGAAAGGAAAAGAAAGGAAAGGAAAGGAAAGGAAAGAAAAGGAAAGGAAAGGAAAGGAAAGGAAGGGAAAGGAAAGGAAAGGAAAGGAAAAGAAAGGAAAGGAAAGGAAAGGAAAGAAGAAAAGAAGAAAAGAAAAGAAAAGAAAAGAAAAGAAAAGAAAAGAAAAGAAAAGAAAAGAAAAGAAAAGAAAAGAAAAGAAAAAGATTTCTTTAATTTTATTCCATTTTGGAGGTGGAAGGGTCAGGGAAGCAATAAAGGGGAAATATATGTATTTGTCTTCTATGTATTTGTCTTCTACCTCCCAGGAAAATTTTCTTTCTATTTTCCTTTTTTTTTTTTTTCTTTGAACAGACATTATTAAAGAGAAATAAGAGATTAGAGGAAGAAATTTAATTTAGATCAGAGGCAATTGTGTAGATATCGTGTTCACTGAAATTGTTGCTGAGGAACAACTGGGGCACAGCACCTGGTCCTTCAAGAGCAGGACAGTCAAAGCAGCAGCAGGGAAGCAAGCACATCCGAAGAGATTATTTTGACCAGGAAGGATAAGTACATTTCCCCTCTTTATTAGAATATAGCTGCTAGAAAATTGACTGTGTTGAGAGTTAAAAAAATAAATCACATAGAACATGATGCTTTGAAGACAGTAATGTTACAGAGTCTGCCTTTTTCATTTGTGAATGTGTTAATGTATAAAGAACACCATTTCTCAGGAAAGTTTTAAGGCTACCAGTCGACCATATGTACAAGTTTTTATTCTCAGAAAATCTTAAAGGAATTATGAAATACTGTACACAAAAGAAGCCAAGGTATGATTTTGTGTAAAACACTATCATGAATGTTTCTTGATGTTTTGGCTGAATTTATCATTAACAAATGGATTTATAATTCCAAGAGTCAAACACTTTTAACATTCCTCGTTCTTTTTCAGATGTTGTTTTCTGTAACAGGACCAAAACTTGTTTTGCAGTTACACCTAAATATTTTACTAGAAGACAGTTAAGGGATGTTTTATACAAGCCTTATGAACAAAATAGAAAAGATGGTACAATTCTATTGCAATGAGGCAGTGAGGTGGAATAAGAAACTTAAGCTTCCCACTGTGGTTTTCTTGAATCAACATTAAACTAAGGTACTATTATTGTTATGTTGCTATTTAATTTGTTCATTACTAGATATTAAAAAAATGTCATCAATATCAGAAAATAATATTAATTCAAATATAAGTGCTTTGGGTGCATCTATTCCTCAGCCACAAAAAATAAATATAGACATATAGAAACACACTCCGAATGCAAAAACAAAGTCATATGCCTCATAACAAGCAATGAGTGCAACAATCTGTGCTTGAATATCTGATGTAAAGCT
Organism: Passer montanus; assembly: GCF_014805655.1. Lineage (NCBI taxonomy): Eukaryota > Metazoa > Chordata > Aves > Passeriformes > Passeridae > Passer > Passer montanus. Next base: position 10,222,970 of record NW_024364270.1, read on the forward strand.
TGCTTGAGTCAGAAACTGCTATTTCCTCATGCACTCATTGTCTTGCGTTTCCTCGTTATGAGGAACACACATGCAAGAAAAGGTAGCTTTCAAAAACATTCCCAGGAAAGAAGTGGTCCTGCAGTCCCATTTCTCTTTTCTGCCTTTACCCTAAGTTAGATAAATGCCAGAGGAGAAGCATCTCACAAGGAAAGAAATGCACTGGATTTTCCATAGACATTTACTCTCATGAGGCTGCAGATGCAGAAAGCTGCACACACAGGCTGGCTGTCCAGAAGGTCTGACAACAGAAATAAGAACCTGTAAGGTGACAGAAGCATTCTGTATTTGTATGGTGAGGATGACCTCCATCATGGGAGCAAACTGCTCCACAGATGATAAACTGGCAAACTCACCCAAGTTAATTTCATCTCTAACACATATGCTATTGTGAGCCTTAAGTATATATTATCAGGAAAGGTCAGAACATGCATGTCTTCTCTCATAAAGTAGGTTTAATTCTAACTGATTCCAAATACACTTCTGTCATTGAAGGTTTGAGTGAAAATTAAAGCAGCAAAAGACATGTCATAGATACAAATGAACACCTTGTAGCAGGAGCAAGTGGGACAGCTGCCCTCATAATGGCTCTATTGCCACTTCAACGTTAACCTATCAGGGCAAGTTATGCCTTTTTATACACTTTTTTGACCTGAGCAGTTCATTGTGCTCCAGGGCTCCTTGTGTTGCTTTCAACTGAGAAGAGAAGTTGATTGTGTCTCAGGCAGCTCAAGAGGAATCATATCTACTCACCAAGAGTGAACAAAAGTCCTGATTTTCTGAATGCAACAGGAATCAAGCAATAGCACAGAGCTTCTTTGCTTTCAGTCCCTTTCATTCCAAGGCTCTTTATGTTTCCTTAGTAAGTACTGCAGTTTTTGATCAGCCATATGTTACATTTCTGCTCCTTTGTGATTTATTCTGTGGTGTTTCATGAACATGCAGGCTCCTAAGTAAAATTTTATTCAATCAAGCCCTGCTCACCAGATAGTTTCAACTCTAGCACTACCTCACATATTTTTTTAATTAAGACAGTGATGTATGCTTGTACTTTTTTTTTTTTTTGGAGGCAGCTCTCACTTCAAAAACCTATTTATCTTTTTACTGCTTAGATGGAGGACAGGGTTTACTCCTCAATCTAAATGTGCCCATCAGTCTATCTCTGAATTGCATATTTTTGTAGCACCTGGCACAGAACTGTGAGTCTAAGTGGGGCCATGAGGGTCTAACAGTTAAATTATGAAGAGTATAAATGGCATGATACATCTGAGTTTGCATCAATACAGGTTGTGATCTTGGCAGAAACCTAGAGATGTTTCATGTTCACCAGGTGCCAGAGACTGAAATGGTTAATGCCTTAAACATTGTTATGAAGGAGTTTTGTCCATTATATTAAAACTGTACAAAGAAGCTACAACCACTGAAGCCCACCCCTCCTTGAATACGCCTGACTGAAACTTTGGACTATGAGTTAAGCCACCTGAGGGAATTCAAGATAAGAGTCCATTGTTCAATCATCTCAGGCCTAGGGAAAAGTAAACAAGGCTGAGGGAAAAGAATGCATCCACAAGAAATCCAAATCCAGCAGAATATCATCCCTGGCTGGGTTTGGGGTAGAGGAGACCACAGCTCACAGAGGCCAGGTTTACACAGCCTCACCTGTCCCACAACAAAGTGAGGAGGAGGAGGAGAAGGAGGAGGAGGAGGAGGAGGAGGAGGAGGAGAGTTTTGGCATGTCATGACCTCAGATCAGAGGTGGTGTACACCCATCCCCCCTTACACAAACTGGCTCGCCTAAGGAACCTCCAGGAAGGCTACACCCATGGGAATTCATGTGAAAGGCAGCTGAAGAGGTGTCACAATCCATCAAAGACCCACAAAAGTGCCACTCAGACTCATTCCTGAGACCTTGCACCACAGGAATGCACATGATAAAGGGAGGCTACAGACCCAGAGTCTGCTGCAAGACATTGTGTCAAACCTACTCCCAATCAGGAGGGTTATCTGGGCATTCCCACTCTGACTGAACATATATTAACCCATGCTTTTTGGGGGGACCCTCACCAACAAGAAGACCAGATGGACCAGATGGAGAGGATCAATGGAACACCACTGGGATCTGTGGCATGGTGATATTCGCTTTAATCTGTTTCCTGTCACTATCTTTCTGTCCCCCCAATTCTTTTATATTGCTTTCTCTTCCTTTTGTTTTTTCTCTCTCTCTCTTTCATAGTCACTATTAAATAAAATCCATAATATTGAATTTGGCATATGGTCTTTTTTGCCCCTTAATTATTCTAATAACTTTAAAAACTGGACTGTAATGCAGGATAGGTGCAGCCTGTGTGATCACACCTGTGTTTTAGCTCAAGCTCTGAAGCCCCAGACCTGCATCCACATGGAATCAGCAGGAATCTTCCCTTCATCCCTTGTGTTTACTTGGGTTCAACATCCTCAGCATGGCTTCAGAGTTTCTACTCCAACATTCAGCCAGGCTTGCAGCCCTGGTTCATCCAAACATGTAACCAGCTGAGCAGTGAGATAACCCAGTGCAGACCTCACAGTGATCCACTGGTGGCTTTTCATGTGACAGAGCTGCAGTGTATGGGCCAGTCTCAGAAACAGCAGAACACAAAATCTGTTTTATATGAGCAAAGAAGATGATGATAAAGCACCAATCCCTTCTGAAAAGCCAATCTGATTGTTTGCTTTTTGGAGAAGAATTTGTTTTGTGTAATCCTTGGCAGGAAGAAGAGGCAACAAGGGGGGAAGGAAGCTCGAGTTCCTTCAGACTCAAGGAAAAGTGATTGGCTTTGGTTTGCTGACAGCTGCTGTCTGCTGGCAGACGTGGGCTTACACAGGTTTGGTTTCTAAGCTTCAGTTTTTTGCAAAACAAATACAAACAATTTGGAGAGATTGACATGAATGAACTGAATGTGTTTTCTCCTGTTGGAATGCTGAATTTTCTTTGGCTTTGGAATAAGGGAAGAAGGAACTGGACACAATAGATGACAAGACACAAAGTTGTCTCCTTGAAGAATTAGGGAAGAATAAAATCCTAAAAAAGTTTCCATCCACCTTCACACATGAGGATTACTGCTGACAAATTGGAATAGAAGAAAGCAGACCAATTACAGCATGTAAGTTAACATTACATTTACTTTTTTGGTCAGTGACAAAACCAGAAAGATAGATAGAATAATGAAGCATAATAAAGAAAACTACAGTATGTTATCATTACTTCTAGAAGATGTTGTGTTAACTCCTCCAGTTCTCTAACTTCAGTTTGCTCATTTTTAGCACATATTTATTTATTACCTATTGTATTTTGAGTGTTGAACAGCTGGATGTTGTTCCACAGGATTTTTTTCTTTGAGGAAGCTCTGCTGTTGTAAAGCCTCCTACAGCCAATGCTTCCTGTGCTGGACCTGCATTGCCTGGTTTAAGTTCAGCCTTGGGGTTAAAGCACATGGAGGTGCAGATTAGCATGTGGGCTCCAGGCTTTTCTGTGAGCAAGTTCCCAGGGGAATTCTGTGCTGAGGGAGTTTGGAGGGTGGGAACCAGCACTGATCATCTGCATCTGTAGCCAGACAGTGGATGTCACAGCAGCAAAGCGAAACACATGCTTGGAAAAATTGTTTGGAAACCAGCCACATTCAGAAAATAAAGAATGATTTATATTTGAGATTTCATTGTGGAAAAGAAATGCACTAGTTAACTCTCAAGTTAGTTTTTTCTTTCCAGAAAAACAGGGTTTTTTCTGACTAAAGAAGTAAAGATGTCTCATAGAAAAGGAACACTGTACTGGAGTGTGTTACATTTTTATTTTAGGTGTTGTACATTTATATTATCCATGTCCTTGAAATTGCTAATAAAACTGGTAACCCTAGACCAGTGTGGATTACAGTACTCTTGTGCCTCATGAGCACTTGTATTCCTTTACCAATTGTTTTTTTCTAATCCAGCACAAAAGGAGTTGCTATTCCACATTTAAAAGGTCATTTGTACATGTTCTCTTTTGGTCTCCACCTTCCCCACCTCTTCAGACTAGCTTTTCTTACAGATTAACTTGGAAATTTTCAAGCTTTTAGACATGCTTTTCATTTATTTTTTTCTTTAATTATACATTTGCTATCCTGAAATATACCTTTTCTATTACAATATTTCTCTGAAATATAGTTATTTATTTATTTTGAAAAGCCCCATAGAGGTATGCCAATGATGATAATAATAATAATAAAAGAAGGATTTACATTCCTGAATGCAACTTACACCTTTGGAATATTGTAGGTTTGCTTCCCCAAAGAAAACACAGGGTCTATTAAGTTAGTTATAAGTGCTGCCAACTCTAAACTTATAAAGTCAATAAATTTGATACTGTTATAGGCAAAGATTATCTTTAAAATTTCCATTCTTCCAGGTGAAGTTAGTGGAAGATTTTTGTTTCTTCTTTTCTTAACTTCTTTAGCTTTGTCTGCATGCAGTCTGAATTACAATGACTGTTCATTAGCTGCATTTAAACATAAAGACCATGATTACCACACCTTACCAGGAGGAAGAGAACTCTCTGCGTGAAGAAAAGAACTCAACCTGGTCTTTCAACACTTTTTCAGCTTCCTGCCACTATGAAAAGATAATCTCTGCTTATTTTTTCAGCAAATGTCAACCATGTCATCTCTGTTTATAGATGAATGGATTTCAGTCTTGAAATGTTTATTCTAAGCCTCTATCAGCAGATGATTTTATCCTTTGGTGGTCTGTTGCAAAGAGATGGTTCCCCCTTATACAAATCTGAATGAAGTGATGAAGAAAAAATTGTTAAGGATTGAGACTGGATTGCAGATTGTGTGCTGTCTGAATTTGGTTTTGTGGGTTTGTAAAACTGCATTATATCCCACTGTGGAAAAGGTGAGTTGCATAATGTAAAGCATAAATGTAACTTCTATTAACTCTAAGCAATTGAAAGAAGTGAAGAGTGAAACTAGAGAGTTGAGCAGTGTGACACAAATATATTTGGTGAATTATTTTCCAAAAAATATACCTAGTGACGTATTTTTAAACATTGTAAAAAGTGCAAGTGAATAAAAATTGTTTAATATAGGCAAGTATAAATACATTTCTCTAGAGAAAATATGTTCAATGATGAAGAACTAAGGAAAATTAACAGAATGTGAGTGTGAAAACAACATGTTCACATCAGAATAATAAGTATCACTTCAATATGTCCATACACAAAGAAATATAATACAAAATATATGAATGATATTACAATAAGGAGCAAATGGGACCTAACCCTAAAGGAGGGGGGGGTCTCACACAATTATTTCATTTTATTCTCTCTGTTAACCGTTGTGGATCAAAGAGCAGATTCCTTTAATTCTACTTTAGGAGTTTTCAAAACCAGTATAAAATACTAAAAATGAAGGTTTTTACTCACTGCTCTACCCAAACACAGAGGGAAGCCTGTCTGCGTGTGTGCAACATCACAGGTAAAATTTTATCTCCATTTGAGATCACTACCTAAACTGATTTTTCAATCAATTCTGTCTTATACCATCCATAAACAGAATGCCAGCTAGCACCACCATCTGCATTCTCTTATGTCATCCAACAATTTACAAAATCTTAAGCTTTACAGTTTGGTGAAAATGGAAGATAAAGCCCTTCAGGAACTGCCCTCTGCTGCTTTGCCTGGGCCATATCTCTGGAGAATGCTTTCTCTTGTTACCACTCCTGATGGTCAGGTACTTCTGCAATGGCACGGCCATTGCTAGGGCCAGGCAGGGGACTTACCAGAAAAGGCAGCTTCTGCTCTGAAAACAAACCATTCATCCCCTTGTGAACACAAATCCAGGAAATTTATCTCCCAAGGGCTGGCTAATTTTATCTGTATCCTTGAGACAGTAACATTTAGTTTTGCCTGCCCTCCTCCTAAAACGCCTTGAACAGGCTTTGCCTCTGGCTGTGGTTCTGTGCCCAGAGTCCCTAAAGACTTAGACAGCAGTTACTGTTCAGTTCAAAGCCTCCTGAATTTAATAGAAATGAATTCCTAAATTGATGTTTGGTTTTAATGTCTTATGGTGAGTATATGGCATCAATATGCTCAATCTTCTATTATGAAAGACTAAACTGCAAAATCATAGATTATAAAATAATTACATGGGTTAGCAATTTTGTCATTGAGAATTAGTGGCACTGTTGGTAGTACTTACAAATTCAAAATTTCAAGACACTTTGTGTCCTTTCTCAAGAAGATGTGGACTTACATAATTAAACTCCACACAAATTTAAACACAATTGCAGACATAGATGTTTTCATAAGATATCTTTAACAAGTAAATTTAATTCACCATACTATTTAAAGGAATTAATTCTCCTTCTTTTAAGACATAATTAATAACATTCAAATAACTATTTTTTGAATGAATCTATTTCAAAATAAAGGTTGATTTGAAGAAAATGAAGCCTTTCATAACACAGGCTTAATTCGGAGCAGATCTTTATTTTTGATTTTCCTTTAAGAATTACCCATCTTAAAACTTAAGACACTTTTGAGCTGAAGTAACACATAGACATTGGGACCAGAGCAAAAGTGAGGCCAGAGAGATTCTGAAAAGTTCCTTCAAGGTAGGAAAGTATCTCAGGGTCCCAGAGGAGGAGTTGCGTCTTCATGGCAGAGGTTAAAGTTCAGCCTGGAGAGGAAAATATCTGGAAGGATGGACCGTGTGGGATATTCCTTGGGTACCAATATGTTTGAAGTATATCCCTTGGCGCTTATTAAAAAAAAAAATATTAAACCACAATATCTCAAAACAATGGAAGCATTATGGAAAGATATTTAACAGAAAAAATCCAGTGAAAATAGACAAAAGTTATAAGGGGAAGTATGAAATTGGGAATGAGACAAATTATTACAAAATATTGTCTGGTGCCAGTGATTCTATCCCTACACATAAGTCAAGACCTGTCAAAGTTTGAAGTCAAATGGCAGAGCTTTGGTGTTTATTTAATGTTAACACTACACATGTTAGCATTAAATATGTTAACAAACAAAATTAACAAACACATGCAAAACTACTCTTATGACAGTTTTGATTCCCTTTATTTGTACAGAAAGTGACTTTTCTAAGCTAGTTCCAAGAATATGTATCTTGTACTGCCTATGTGCCCTGTAGCAGGAGTGCTTCTATGAAGCAATTTTTCCTGTTGAAACTTGTTTTGTTTTGCATTAAAAGATTATTCCCCAAATAAATAGCAAGCTTGAATTTTCAGCTAAAAAAAGAGTTGTATTTCAATGTTTAATTTAGATGAACTGAAAAAAAACCAAAAAACCAAAAAAATGTAATCTGATTTGATTGACCCAAAATGGGGGTTTACTTAGCATGTTTATAAAAAACTGGAGAAAAATTCACTTAGTTTCATATCAAAATATTTGTCGAAGTTCATTTGATCTGAAGGTGCATTATTTAAATCATTGTTTTGTTCCGTGCTAGACCAAAACTTATCACAGGGCTTTTTTACCCCAAACACAGAAACATCTTAAAAGTAAAGGGCTTATGGATCATTATGACCTTTCTCTCTAACCTGCCTCCCTGAGTGTAATTAGTCAGAACTAGGTTCAGGAATGCCTGGGATGCTGCCTGGGGTGGAGCCTGACTCACCCCTGCAGAGCTGCCATTGTGGCACAGAAGACTGGCCTCCAAAAGAACACAATTTAATGCTTGTTTCTCTGTTTCAAGCCCAAAGAATAATAATTTCTAGATATTCAAACATGTATCCATAATTGCTGGTTTAATAAAAGAGACTTCTTCTCCCACAAAAATATTTTTGGTTATTTTACCATCAGTTATAAGAATCAGGCCTGTCTGAGCTATATGTACTTTCCCAGGTGGGCAGGTCCACTAAAACATAAGCCTGTCAGCCTGTGTCTCTGCTTTACACCTCAACTCTTTTGAAATCTGTTTTACCTATGACTCAAGATTTTGCTAGACTAACCCTTAAGGGACACAACAATTTTGTTCTGTCTCTCTTATGAAGTGCAGCAATACAGCCCCATTCTCATTGTTAAGAGGTTTTTGGAGAGGTTGTCAGACACCACACAATCTGGATGCAATGACATTTTAATGCAAGCAGTGGTGATCTGTTTGTCTACCTGTGACAAGAACTAGAGTAAACAAGTGAGTTATGTGACTCATTTTGAACAGTCACTCTAATGGAAATGTGAGAAGCAATCAACCAAATACCAGGCATTTCTACTCAAGAGCTCTACAGGGTTTTTTTCCAGTCAATCAAAAATAAAAGTATTGAATTAACATTGTGTATTCTGCCTTGAAATGTTTCAGTAAAAATGCACCCCACGATGCTTGAGTCTAAACCAAGGATCTGAAGTAAAACCACAAAAAATATAGAGAAAAGGCACTGCATTAGTGTAAAGGAGAAAATCAGCCCATCTGGGACTGAGACAACCCAAACCTACCTGAACTCTGCCTGTACCTGCTTGAGTACCCTGAACACTCCTTTCTATCTCCCTCTATGCAACTGGTCTCATATGTCCCTTGTCACTGCCTGCACTAAAACCATTTAACCTTGCAGTTCATCTCATGGCTTGACCACTCCCCAGGGAAGGGGCTGGACTGGTGATGGATCTGCTCCAGTGAGTTTGCTGATGGCCAGCACACAGGACTCTGGGGCTTCTCCCCTGTGATCCCTCAGTCTTCCCAGAACCAGGGCACAGCCTTACATGTGTATTCAGGCTTTGCTCTAAAAATCTAAGAAACTGACACACTGAATTTCTTGGCTTACACGTGTCTCTGTTTACCATTGACCCACAGCCACCTGAAAAAAGTCACAATTGTTAACATTAATAAATGTTTGGTGTATGCAGGGAAATCACACAGTTTATTGCAATGAAATAAAAATTGTAAAAGCTTTATTTCCCTTTGCAAGCAGACACAGAGGGTCAGTGAATATTTTTAAGTAAAGAGCAAATAATCTTCTTGTCACACCTGTCACATTCATGAGGAATGATTGCCTAGATTTCAGTTGGCAAAAAATGCACCTTTTACATTATAATTTTCTCTAGGCATCACATATATGAAGAATAGTGAGACCTGCTACAATTCAGCAAAATCATGAGATTATAGAAACTAAAACCTGCCATATGAAATTCACGTTATTAGCAATAATTTTAATTAATCTAAAGGTACACATTTCTGGATGCATTATAGAGTTTTTAAAATCTGACTACACTTGGTTTCATATGCAATTTTAAATGGTTTTATTAATTTGTGTCTCCCACAACCCCTTCTGCTTTTTACATTTGGATTATATATTTATACATACAAAGACAGAGAAATGGTTTTCCCTATTCTGTAGTTCTGTGCAATTTAAGCCTGATATATATTCTGAGGTAGCTTTCCAAAATATCTCTATTAAATGGCCTATTGATCCCTACAGTTGTAAATACCCACAGCACATTCATTTAGCAGGAATGCAATTTAGTTAGAAAAATTAAAATTGTTAAATGATCCATCTGGAAATGACTGTCTTCTTGCCAAAACACCATTTGGGATACATGCTATCCAGTCTGGCCCAAGTCACTGACACTATAAAAACAGTCTAGGGAGTGTATTCATTTTAAGATGTTATATATTATGCCACCAAATTAGTCACAGTATCATTCATCTCCAAACATAATTGGGAACCATGAAATGTAACTGTACCATGGCCCAGCTGGGTAGCTGAGGAATCCTTGCACAGAGTGAGAATAGCTATAATCCAGCATTTAAGGCCTTCTGCCTGACTCCCATTAAGAACCAACACCTGCATTTTCTGAACCTCAAGTGTGCCAGCTGCCCCTGATAATCTCTGCTTTTTCTTATGTTTGCATATGTTTAATGTGCTTAAAATGTTTGCAGGATCCTACAATACTTGGTAGAAAGAGAAATAGTCTGTCATTACTATATTAAATATTGCTGTTAAAAATATCTATGAAGTCTAATTTTGCTTATTCTTGAAGTCAGCTTTTGATTTTGGTGCAATGTGTCATGAGGTACATTAAAATTTAGATCCAACTACAGCGCACCTCTTTGAAGTCAACTTTTGCAAGTTTGATTAATGAAAGCTGAATTATTTGCCCTGTGAGAGTCCCAGTGCGAATCTGAGCCAGTTTGTGAGGTCACTTTACAAGGGCTTGATGGCCAGCTAGAAATCTGGGAATTCCCAGTCAGTCATTCCTAAAGCTTCTTAATTTCTCAGAAGTGCTCAGAAGCTGCCTGGAATGGCAATGTTCTTCCATTGACGTGCTCATCATGAAAGACAAAGGTTTTTTTAAAACTCTGTGCTGCTGTTTTTGGAATAGTGCTGGTCCTGCCACCAAACTTCACTCTGGGAGCACAACTGGCTGGAGGCAATCTTTCTTGTGCATGGGATGAGAAAGTTTAGTTGGTACAGCAGTTGCAAAGGGAGTATTCCTTCCTAGTGACGTTAGAGATTCCTTAGAAACAGCACAGGGGAAAATCTTGGGTTGCCAGGGGGGTCACAGGGACAGATTCAAGGGAGCAGTGGTCCCATGCAGAAGCCCCCAAGTGGAGCTGTAACCTTTTTGCAGAAACAGTACTCCTGCTGAGTGTGACATTGATGGGTGGGTGACCACCAGACAACTCCTATCATGGCTCACACATCAAGGCTGCAAAGACCTTTCTATGAGAGCTGGGAAAAGGAATGATTTTACCCTAGTAAGCACTTGCTCCAACACCCAGGAATACACTGGAGGGTGTGAATTAAAGCAAGAGATGTCTTTTGTACATGAAGTGGAGCTAATGCTGTAGCCAGAAATTGTACAAAGCACTGGAGCTGGAGAGATGGAGTGACTTTTTAAGGTTGCTGAGACACTACAATTCTCACTTCACTTTGTGATTGGACACAGGTTTTGGGCTATCTCATGAGCTGTAATAATATTTTGCAGTGCAATCAGAGGGAAAAAAGCAGTGCACTCCCAATTACCTGCAGGAGCTCTTTATGCTCATTCTATTTTAACACAGCGGGTTGCTCCTTCAGTCTTTCATTTGTGTTCTGTGCTGCTGACAAGCCAAAAATTTGAGATGTGTTTGAGAAGGAACGTTTACATGCTGAAAATTCTGTTTATTTACAAGTTAAAGTAGAAACCAAGCTTAGAAACAATCTGTGAGTGGTAGGTAGTACTACAAATGATTCTCTAGAATTACCATAATTTCTCTTCCCCGGTGCCTCTTTTTACTGTAGGACACATAGTTGTAAGGCATCTATAGCTGTAAAAGGTAAAACTCTTTGGTATAGTCTGAAGAGATCAAAGTCATATAGAATGTTCAGCACTCTTCAAAGACTTTATGCCATGAGACTAAGCCATCTGAAAGCAATTTCTCTGCAAAAATTTGTGCACAGTTAATCTCTGTTCAGGACAGTTCAGTCCATGGAAATAGTAACACAGACACCTTAATCTGACAAAACATAAATTCTTTTGTACAAGCTCAGGAAAATTAAGCTAGCTAGTAGGCTGGAGAGTGTTGGGGAGGACTTGGATGAATAAAAAAAGATTTCCTCTCTCGATTGAAAGTAGAGAAAGAAAGGATCAAGACTGACAGGAAGTGGGTAAGTATTTGAGCTGTGATTGGTAATGTTATTATTATGAAATACCTTTACCTTTATTTTTAGAGGACACGTCTCTTTTCCCATCTAATGACCTGCTGCAACTTGTTGGGTTGGAAATATGACCTTGCCCAGCAGGACCCTCATTTGTCACAGAAGTGAATGGCAAAACTGCAGAAATTATTTGAAAGTATGAAGATAAACCAAGGAAAATAAAAAATTAAAGTAAAATTTACTTCCAATAAGAAATTTCTATAGCATTTAAGCATGATTTTAATTAACAATTCTGTTACTTTTGTTTAGTGCATATTCATTCAATACACCTATATTATCACATCATTAATTATTATCAGTTATATATATGAATGACAAGTGTAAACTTTTGTCAGCTACTTGGGGTTCATCTCAACTTTCCTGAACACAGGAGTATTCACAATATTTTCTTTTAATAGAATATGGAGAAAAGGTAGGTGAGTGAGAGAACAAAGTTAATGCTTGCTATGCATTAAGGAACATAATATCGTAGAATTTTTTGAAAAAAAAAACCTTCAAGAAAATGGTGTCTGACCAATAAACAATCACTGAGAAGTCCACCACGAAACCATGCCCGTAAGGGCATCTACATGTCTTTCAAATGCCAGAGAGGTGACTCAAGCACCTCCCTGCAGTGATATTGTTTGGCCATTTATCATGCTTCTATTTTCTTTTCAGATCACTTCCTCTTCATAACACCAGTGTGTAAACTAACCAGCAATGATTTTTCCTAGGCCTACAAATTGGTCAGGTGAGAACATTCCAGTGAAAAAAGGGGAAATACACATTTACCTTTGGGTAAGGAAATTGTACAAAATATCACATCTGATTAGAGTCATTATGGCCAGTAGTTAGCAAGATATGCAAAATGTTAGTGTGTTAGACTCTTTTCTGAAACCTATTTATGGTCCACTTAGATGGAGGACAGAGTGTACTCCTCAGTCTTGCTGTACCCGTCAGTCCATCTCCAAACTGCATGTTTTTCTAGCACCTGGCTAGACTGTGTGTTTAATTCGCAGATTTTTTTTTTCTTGCTTATTTGATTCATCATTCTACTGATGAAATTAATTCAATGTATAGAAAAAAAAAAAGTATTATTCCAATCCTTTTACCACTGGTATCTCTGCAACAGCATGCTGCATGTTTAGCTTTTCCTGAATAATGTATTTATTTAGCAGCTGCTCATCCTGAGAATGGTGCAGATCAGAGTGGCACAGCTCTCTTTACAGGACAGTTTCTCCATCTTTTGTCTTTAGCAGTTTTCAGCAACAGTTTTGTTTTCAGCGAGCATCTGCACATTTCAATGGGTAAATACAGAGAAGTTCATTTTCCAAAACAGAGTCCTTAATGTCCTGCAGGGGGGTCAGTTTATCTTGAAATGCATGAATGTAATCTGTATAATGTTTATTTTAACCTGCCTCACAAATCATCAATTTCTCACTCTTTTGAAAGAATCAAGAGGGTCTGAGATCCTCTCTTTTTTTGTTGATTTTGTGTTTCTGGGACTGAACAGTTTCATTATCCCTAATTATATGATGAGCTACTTAGAAAATAAAAGGCACACAGGAAAATAGCTTGAGAAGAACAAAAATAGCCCGACAGTTAATTATGTTAAAAATACCAAACACTTGTCAGCATCCATTAACATCTTAATGAGGGGGAAATAACCCTCATCTGTCTCAAAAAAAAAAAAAAAGTTGCTTAAAAAAAAATAAAAATCCCAACCTAGTTTGTAAATTTTGCACCCTGAAAGACACAGATAATTTCTCTTCATTAAAATCCTGCTACTGGGTACCTAAGAGTTACCAAGTGTGAAGAGAACAGCGAGGCTTCTTCTCTGGTTGTTATTCAGCAAACGTCCTGGAGGGAGATTAATTAGACCGCAAGACCTTATATTAATGGGACTCATTAGAGCACTAGATCTGTTAGGGAAGGGAATGGAGGCTGGACAGCTATGATTTGTGGGGTGATTTCTCCCACATGGCATAGAAATTGCTCTCAGTCTGCATTCATTTTCTCAGTTTAGTTTTTTCTTATTTCTGTGATGAGGTTATGTCCTGGGCCAGGCAGGAAAGAAGGATGAACCTCAGACCTGATCCCTCTTTTGACTGTGGAGGATTGTTAAGCCATGCTCTTGGCAGCAGTGAGAGGAAAATGGTTCTCCTGGGTTCTTGCAGGGAGTGACAGACAATGAGGAAAGCAGTGTGCCTGCAATGGTCTAGCAATCAGCAATACCTGCACTAAGGATGTAACAAGATTACAAGCTACTTCTATTCAGATATTGCAGTGTTGACAGATTAGTCTTTTATTTCACAGTCCTTCAAAAGGTTAACATTCCTCCTAACTCTTAAAATAATATTAAAAAGCTACAGGTATTTCCCTGTGCTGTCAATGGTATTTAACTAAGAAACAAATGCTGGCAATTCAGATGGGAAAAAGCAGGGAAAACTCCATTTTGAAAAGTTTAATTATTTAAAAATGCTCCCTTCATAGAAAAATAAGTTTTGCACTCTAAAAATAACTTCCATTATATATGTGTGTATACATGTGTCTGACAATAGCTAATTAATAGTTCTAAATATTCTTATATCTCATGAAGAAAATTGACTACTTCTGTCTTTGATCAATATAATCTGTAATTATCTGTCACAGGAGCATATTTGCCTGTTTTAATCTGTAGCTGTCCTTCCCATGCTTTGAATAAAAATTAAAACAAATCTTACATCCATGTTATTGTGTTAGACTCTTTTCTAAAACCTATTTATGGTCCACTTACTGATTTATGAATACCTAAGAGCAAAAAAAACCAAAACAAACAAACACAAAAACAAGGAAAAAACCCACGAAACCTACCAACCTGTGATCTTTATTCCTTTAGGCAGTGAAATGATCTCTTGGCAGTCTCAGCATGTCACTGAGCAAGACTGTTAGAGGGAAAGTGCCCTTCATCCTGGGCCTTCTCTGTGCCCTCACATATGAGCAGACTTAGGGTTTTAATGCTGCAACTTCAATAATTCATCTGAATAATCTTTCCTCAACAGTTTTCTACATCACTTCTTGAAAAGTATGCTATTCAGCTGCAAACGTGTAACCTGTTAGGTTTTATTTGACTGAAGTATTACAAGTTCAACATCATAGTAGCTGCTCTACTATGTGCTGATGGATGAAACACAGAGGTCTGCTCTGCTGTCTGGCTGCCATGCCTATTGATTACCAAATGAAAGTAAGCTTCAGAGCTATTTGTAGAAGGTCTCTGCAGCCCAGAAGAACATCTGTTGACAATCCATATTTTTATCATGCTTTACTGAAAAATACAGTGACATCTTTTAAAGATTTGGGGTCTGTGATATTCTAACTCTATATCCCATAGCATTGCCTTTCTCAGGGGGATTTTAGAGGCTCACATACAATGCAGTGCATCTTACGGATGATGAAGACAGTGGTGATTGTATGCTACAGGCACTAAAATTCAACAGTTAGTGCATCACTCTGTGCAAGGTGTTGCAATTATTTTCTATACTATGTAATTAAAAATAATATCTATTAGCTTTTTATTTTTGACCACTACAGCCACAGAAAGACCATTCTTTTAATAAAAAACAGTCTAAAAGTACATTATGAATAATACTCATCCATTAGCATCCAATAATTAACACTTTGCTCTGTCTGCTTATCTTTACAAGGACATTTTTGTCCCCCCAGCTTTTGAAGCCCTCTACTGAGACAATCCTAGCTACCACTCTGATGAGAAACAAACTAGAGCTTTATTATTTTACTTTTCCAAACAGATTACATGATGGTAAATTGCAGCACATGGAAATACTTTTGGAAAGATACAAAGAGAGGCAGACTTTATATTTTGAGGAAATGAACTAGCTAGACTTCCAAATGAAAGGCTTGTTTTATGCTGCAGCCATTGCTTGTTTAGCTGCTTGTATGTGCTTCCAGCATTTGAAATGATACAATATACAGCTATAGCCAAACCATAAGATGTAAAAATTAAACTAGTAAATATCATGCTGAATTCAGAATGCTAGTCATAGACATTTATAATCTCCAGCAGCAAGTTTCTCAGGCTGCCAAATGTTTTTACTTTAAAATGAATGTCAAGGATTTATATATATTTGTTCTCGAACACACTGCAGGAGTGCGATGCATTCTTTATTTGCAAACTGTAGGAAATTTTTCTGAGTAAATACATAAATTGGCACAGTCTGTCTTAATGGAAAACCAATTATTTTAATTACTAGGGGGTGGTGCACCCTTTTGCTTTGGATTTTTTAAATTAGTAATTAATGACTTCATCACCCATTTATTTCTTCCATTTCAGGGAATTAAAATGAAGATAACTAATTTTAGAGAATTTTCAATATTACCCCAGGGTTATCAGAAGGACAAATGGTACCATATGGGAGTGTGCAGGAAGGATGCAGGTTTAGGAACAACTGAAGACAGAGGAAACTTAAATGTGAAATAATATATACAAACATTTCTGATTATTGGTACTAATGACTGTCTATCTTGCAAACTGTGTTGCCAAGAAGTAGAGGTCATGGTCACCAATAAACTAGGTGTAAAACTTGACCACTGGAGGAAAAAAAGAGGAAAAAAATTCCACAGCACAAGTGTAAAAGACACCTGGTTAGGAGACATGTCAAGCCATTGATATTGTCCTAAAGAAATTGTCCAGTTCTTCTTTACAGATACCAAAACTTCTTCATCAGGATTAGTTTTAGAGCCCTTCCTTTGCCGTTGCCTGCTCCTACTCCAAGTAACATCAGAGCATACTTCAACAGGAAATCTTTTCCCTTTATTTGATGTTGGTGTAACTGGTCCTTGGACAGGCTCAAATCATCACAGCTCTTTGGACTCAAAATTATTTTGTGTAGCTGGCACTTATTTGGATTTGCTTCCTCTAGAGAGATGGAAATGACCATTCCAGTTTATCAAATCCACTGTATTCCCATTAAATACTACCCAAGCCTTAAATGTAAACAGGAAGTTTCACCAAACAAACAGATGCATTCTGGCTTGTAAACTGGAAAGCATGTGTACGAAAGAGCAGCATTTAAAGTAAAAGTGAAGGTAAAACAAAACAAGACCAGAAAGAAAAAAATTCTCAAAATACCTGAAATCAGTCTATTCCTCCAGCTGCTGCTCAAGGTCTTGATGAGGTTTTTCTCAAGCAAGTACTTAAGGAAACAATTCAAAAATATCCTACTTTGCAGTAGTTAGTATTAAGATTTTATGATGTATGGACCACCATGAATTTTTCAGCAGATAAGCAGCTTTTTTGAAGTAAATTCAAAAGGGTTAGGGCTATGTTTTTAGTTACTTTTGCAGTCCTGTTAGGAATAGTTCATGCAAATTATTCACTAACGTGTTGTCTTTTAAAGTGAACTCTTGCTTTGGGTTTTCAGTTCCTTATTTGAACCTAAGGGTTTGCTTGTAGCAGACATTTCTTACTGTTTTAAAACTTTTCTGTTATGGGTGAATTTAGGTTTTTTGGTTTTTCCTTTTATTTTGTTTTGTACTTTTATACACATACACACACACACACACACACACACAAAAATGTATATTTATAATACCATCTTGTGCTTTACTGTTTCTTTGTTTGGGTATTATATTTTTAATAGTCACTTGAGGGTCTTTAAAGTACTATCTTTTAACATGTTTTAACCTTTTTCATCTCCAAAAGTCAGTTGAGTTTCAGCTCTTTATTTAACATATGGGGTTTTTTTAATCCACCATTCTTTATGTTTTTATGTTTGGGGGGATGCTTTTTTATTTTTTTTGCCCTTTCTTTCTAGCACTCTCTTTTAGAAGACTACACAGAAATTATTCCTATATCTTTCTGGTTTTAGGAAGTTCCAAGTGACATTACATGAAGTGTAAACAAAGGTTTTATTCTTATGCCTTTTAGTGATGGTGGCAATTTTCTACCATCAGAATGCAATGCTAGACATCCATTTTAGGCATTTTCCCCCCTTTATTGATTCTTTTCTTGAAACTTTCTTCTGCTACTTCTCCAGCATTGATGTTGGAACATAAGCCCAAACCACAGCTTGTAGTTACATGGTTGATTTTTTAATCTCTGAGGTGATAGAGAGTAGTACCTATGTTGAACTCTTTCAATTCAAAGAGAAGGAGTAACACCCTGACATTTTAAGCAGAAATCACCATGTATAAAGACATGCCTGAAAGTAGGAATAGAAGTTAGAAAATTAGGCAAATATTTCTGCAGACAGAACATGAGAAAGGACTTTATGTTCCTGAGAGCCTAATTTTCAAGTTACCATAGTACAAGCTAGGACTGCATTCATGTATCTTGTCTTGTCTGTGTCATTAATTTGTCAGGATTTCAGCACTAAATTATGGAAGATGAGTATCTTCCATAAAGGCAAGAAATGTAGACAAGGTACAGAAAAGGAAGGGTTTAACAAATGGTTGTGATACAGTAACAAGTCATTGAGTTCACTCATTAATGTTATAACAGAAAGCAAGAATTTGTGCTAACCAGGTATGAGTGCAGTATTTCGATTTTATTTTATAAGGCTGTCTGAAATACTTTCCTTTCACTGATATGTCTCAGGTACAGTGTCCAAACAGGTGACATGGATCCCAAAATCTGAGTTTCATGATTCTGCCCTTTGAGTTTTGTGGCAAAACTGTGTTCAGTAAAATCAACCAGTTAGGCTAAAAAGGCTGTCTTCACACACTACTTTGGTACAGCAAAAATTTTTGCATGGTTCAGAGACTGATTTTTCTCTAATGGATTTTTGGAAAATGTGTCCTACACATTGAATCAATTCAGATGTCCCTTGCAACACTGCATTATTTCCCAAAATCTTTTGTAAGGACAGATATCATTGAATGCATTGGTTGTTCACCCTCTGTCTGTATTTTTTGTGCATGGCCTCCAAGTGCAGATGCTCCCAATTTGCAGGCAGTTAATCTGCATGGACAGCCTGGCCTGAGTCATCGAGGACCATGGGGTGAGGCAAACTACAATTCTGAATGCTTTAGTAGTTTTATACACCCTACCAGCCATATTTGCATCTATTTTTAAGAAAAAAAAATATTATTAGATCAACTGCAATATCCTCTAATTATCAACATGTGAGTTTGATGAGGATCTGCTGTGATTTAAGGACTCCTGCCTGCTGGAAATATAACCATTTGCTAATTTTACAGGAAACTTTTCTGATACTATAATTCTGTGGTTTCAAAAATTTTTTTATGAAGAATATGTAAGAAAAAATGTATTAGGATTATAGAACAATTAAGTTGCATATTTTATGTGATTAAAAATATCTAGATAAGGAAAAAGTGTGTGAATTTTTTCCATGTGCATATTCATGGGACTTTTTAATTGAGTACCTACTTAATCAAAGACAAATTAGACCCTGTATGATCCTAATTACAGGGCTACTACAGCTACCAGAGTGTCTAAATTCAAGCATCTTGAATTAATCAATCTTTACACACTGCATATTTGAACAGATTTCCTTAACATGACTACATATTTAAAGGAAATGAATCAGCTGTTGCAACACACTGCTCAGGTTCAGTCTGGAGAACAAAAGGGTAGAATGACACCTCCTAGACACTGAGTCATGCTAGCTCTTGAGTGGTTTGCTATGTGGTGTTTCTAAATGAATCCTGAGGACATTATGACTACCCCCAAGTACTTCTGTGTATGATTGAAAAAGGCACCTGGAGTTTATATGATTACAAGCATACTCAGTGAGGCAGCTCCTGGCCTCAGGATACAAGGATGGCTTGCAACCCATTACATTAGGTGCAGCTGCTTTTTCTAATGTCCTCATGGATGATTTGGCATTTAGAAACAAAGAAGGAAGACTGGGTATGAATTTTTTTTCTTCCCAAAGTACAAAAGAATTTAGGTATTTTTCTTGCAAAAAGGACACACCTAAAAATTAATCTGCCTCCAGAATCTTTCTTCCAAATAAATTAAAAATTAAGACAATGAAAACTACATCCAATTAACACCAAATGAAAATGAAACCTTTTTAGTAACCAGAAGTGTCATCAAATATGTACTATTGTACCTCCAACTGATAATAAGACACCTTTTCTAAATTATGCTCTCCTAGTAAATGTGCCTTGAATAGTCATGTATTATGCATATAGTATTTGTGATGAAAAAAAAAATTCTATGTATCTGAAATTGAAATGCACAGCTATACAAAAAGATTTTTTCTGTTAAACTGAAACAGGGAGGAAAATTTTCAGGACTCTTTAGTTTATAGACCTTAAACATGGTGAAAGAATGGACTTGTTCTCACCCAGCAACTCAATGTCAGTGATGTCACATCTCTGAACTAGGAGGCACGTCAGAGGCTCATGCCTTCCATGACAACTGTCCATGCTGGAAATGCCTGCCCAGATTCAGGATGCTATTGAGCTCTGTGCACTGCACTGGAGCATTGGCTTCTGCTTGGGCCTGAACAGTTTTCAGTACCACAAACACCACTTTTTCTAGGAGATTACTTAGGAAAAAGTAAGCAGCATCTATTCACAACATTCCTGTAGTGTAAAGAAATACTGCAATCATACTTTTCTCTCTTTTTTTTTTCTTCTTGCATATATAATGAAGTAGTAATTCAAAGGAGATATCATTTGGCTATCATCAGTTGTGACTCCTGGACTGAGGTGTGGAAAAGATCAGAAGTCCATTTGTCTGTCTATTTAAACCTATGAGGAAAACCCAGATCATTGTTAGTACTTCAGTTTTAGAGCTCATCTCTGATTTATAACAAACTAATGTCTGCATGTAGATAACCAAGCTGCAAGGAGTACACTTTCATTTCTTTGTCTTGCCTAAAAGCATGTTTTTCAACCTCTGTTTCTCAAATACTGTAGCTCAGGTTCTGGAATGGAAGCTGTCAGCCTTCCATGCATGTGGATGGGCTCCTTGAAGATAGCATATATTGATTCTGCAAAAGACATTAGTGCAAGAAAGAAAAAACCTTCTACTTCTCTTTTTTTCTCATAATTCTTCATTCTTTGTAGAGGAGAGGCACACAAGTTCTGCTTCTATCCCTTTTTAGTTACCAGAGGTGAAAATGTGTGTTGATGAGAGTGTACTGGGCTACTTGGATCACTGATATAGATTGAAAGGCGCTTCTTATTTTCTCAAGTTTAAATCCTTTGTGGCAATCAATCCTTATTTTCTCAGGTGCCAGTAACTCATTGCTTCTTCACTTTTAGGAGCAAATCAACAGGGCCAGGGAACTGTTTAGAGCGGATGGAGCTGGGCTGATGAGCAAAATCAGAAATTCAAGATAGAGACTGAAAAGTCTGCATAACAGCATAGCCTACAGTACATGAATTAATTACCTGACAGATACATTTATTTTCTTTTTGAAAAGAATTCTTAGAGCATTTCTTAGTGCCACAGAATACCTTCACTCTAGTCCATTAACAAGACCAAAAGACCAACAGTGAGCAATTTATTTTTATTCTTTTTCCATAGTGGAAAAGATCAGTCACGCTCTCCTAACAATTTGAGAAGCGGGGTTAAATATGGGATCTGACATTATTCACAAAATTGTGGTGATAGGAGGGGCAGCCTGATCAAAGGAGTAAGGAGAATGAATATCAGACAATGAAAAACCCATTACGGAGGATAAACTGAAAACATTTGCTACTATGAAGAAATTCTATTTGTTTTCTTCTAATACTGGTTATTCAGAATTTGCATCTATTGTTAATTCAGACTGCCAGACATTTCATTTTGTTTTGCATTTCTTTGGAGCTTTAAAATGTACAAAAGACCACAAAATTTTCTAGCTTGCTTTGAAAAGCCTCAATTAATCCTCTAGCAATTCCTTGAGTATATGAAAAAGAAAAATATTTTATATATTTGGTTTTTGCTCTGACTTAATAACAAATGACATGATTAATGATAATTGATGACATTTAGCAGTTTTGATCCACTAGTCACCAAATCCTTAGCTAGCTAGTAGCCATTGAGATATATATGTCAGGAAAGCCTCGTATTTCAGTTTATAAAATAAAAATGTCACAGAAGACAAAGCCCAGGCTATTTATAGAACAGATATTTCACAGTAAGGTTTATATTAGTGATTGTTTTCCTGTGAGAATTATCAGGAGAAGCTGAGAGAAAGTACTTTGTGCCAGTAAAGAGATGCTAGAGAGAAAACCAGGGAATTTGAAGGGATGCACAATGCAGACACAGGTGCCAGGCAAGGCAGTGCCCTGGCATAGCTGCTGATGGCCCAGGTATCAATGTTTACATGCCCAGGAAAATACCCTAGCCTTGATTATCAAAATGTATCAAAAACTGAAGTCAGCAGCAACCATTTTTGTGTAGATGAAGAATAGAGAGAAGAACATGCTACTCCAGAGGTTTTAATTTACATCTAATTGCAAGTCTGTGAGATAGCAGACCAACTAAAAGGCAGGTAAAGTGCAAGAAGCCTGGCATAAACTGCTTTAAATTACGTTTCTCTACTGCATGAGAAGTGACTACTTTGCTGAGTGAGCTGCTTTCAGCCCAAAGCCAGGTTTAACCACTACCAGAGCACCACTGGAAGTCTGCTAAAAAGAATACCTAGAAGAAGTTGGTAAGGGTCTAGAGAACAAGTTGTATGAGGAATGGCTTAGGGAGCTGGAGTTATTTAACCTGGGGAAAAGGAGGCCCAAGGGGGACATTATCACCATCTACAAGCTCCTGAAAGGAGACTGTAGACAGGTGGGGGTCGGTCTTCTCCCCCAGGTAACAAGTGATCGGATGAAGGGAAACAACCTCAACAGGCTCCAGGGGAAGTTTAGGCATATATATTAAGAAAAAAAATCTTCACCAAAAAGGATTGTTAAGCACTGGAACAGGCTGCCCAGAGAAGTGGTGGAGTCACCATCCCTGGAGGTATTTAGATGATGTGCACATTTGACACGTAGGAACATGGTTTAGTGGTGGGCTTGGCAGTACTTGGTTAATGGCTGGACTTGAAGAACTTAAGGGTCTTACCCAATGTAAAAAAATCTAGGAGACTTTGAATATGCATTTTCCCTCTCTGCTTTTGCTCCTGTAGATTTTGAAGTCTTGGGATTTTTTTCTTGAATTTGCACTGGTCACCAGTGTGTGCAGCTGTCTGCACAGGCAGATTTGGCTGCTAGGTGCTGCTGCAGGTGCTTTGCCCTGGTAGACCATCAGTGGGCAGGGACTCCTGCCAGCACTGTGCTACCATTAAACCTGGATCAATCCTTTCTTGCTAGTGTAGGGGTGTAAAAGACAGCACAAAAACTGGTGAATGTACCTGGAGTTTGCTCTAGACAAATGAGAAAACTAAAGACAGCACATAACCCTGGGTGGCAGATCTTGATATGTGCAGCAGAAGTTGATTGCTTATGACAAGTGAATTTTCAAAAGACCTGACTGTGTCTGACAACGGCAAGAAAAGGACAAACAAGTTTGCTCATCTGTGTCCAAACTCATGGCAAGGCATATATGGGCTGCTGAAAACTCAGCTAGCTGAGACTGTCGAAAGAGCATATCAGTGTTATTTCTGGTGTTCTCAGATCAGAAGATGATGCAAACTGACAAGCACTGAGTTTGCCTGTAAGGGTTCATATCTCCAGTGATTTAGTCAGCTTAAGTGAGCTCTTCTTCCTGTATTTGCATCACTGTCTTCTGTTTTACTTCAGGAGCATTGGGACACAAATTAAAGAGGTGGGTTTATTAGCAATACTTACCACTAATTCTTCTACAGGAAACTTATACCAGCAGAATGTGAAAAGTGACAAGTTGCTCTCAGAATAGCAGAGGATGCAGCCATTAACTGGCCTCTTGATGAGGCACTAATGTGTTTATAATTATGGGAACCTGAATAGGTGCCTCTGGCAGTAACACTGTGCTGTAGGTGTGCTGTACCATGGTTCCCACAGCCCTGACCCAGCACGCACTCCAGCCAGTACTGTGAAGGTAAAATCAGAGTGTGTACTATCCACTGGAACATACAGTATTCCTCTGGGAAGCAGAGGATGAAGGAAAGAAAGCAGTAGTACTATCTGAACTGAAGAGACCACTGGACTGTGGGGGAAAGTAAAGCAAAGCACACCTAGTCCAGCTTGGAGCCAGAGTTGGAGGTTACCAGTCCATAAGATGTGATGCACAGCTCAGTCACTTTAGCAGACAAACAGGAAAGTCACAGTGTCTGCAGTAAGAAAACTAAACTAGAGATGCTGAGAAACCTCATTCATCAATCAATAGAGGTGATGAAAACAAAGGTAAATGAATACATTCATTTTTCTGGGAACAGCTTCTTCCACTGTATAATCAGACCTTCCACTAAAATACTTTATATCAGGGACCAAGAACTCTAAATAACAAATCCTATCCTTAACCAGGTAAAATAATTTAAAGAAGTCATGCACTGTTCACTGTGGATCTGGAGATCATCACATCATTTAATACCTCTGAAGATAAAAAAGGTAGGGAGTGCATATATGGTGAATATAGATCAGATTAAGTCATTGCTCTTAGAGGACTTACCAGGCTGGCCTGCTACCACAAAGCTGTTTCTAAAGAGGGTTTTGGTGTAGTACAATGTCCTGTCTATGGTCCTCATTTGTGTGTTGTTTCTTCATGGTTCACAGGGAAGGACACACTATTTCACAGTTACCATCCTCAATTTAGTCAGTGCTGCTTCTAGGGAAGAGATTTTTATGCCTGAAACAGTGGCTGCTCAGAGCCTGTAGATCAAGTGGCTTAAAAAGGAGTCAAGAATAACCAACTGAAATCTGCATTTATCTCAGAAAAGATGGGAAGAGATCTGCCCAAAACTCCTGTACAGAACTTGGCAGAATAAAACGTGTTTAGCTATCTAGTAGGTACAAAATTCAGCTTCATGGGATTGATGAGAAACTTTCATTTGTCTTCTTTTCTCTTTTCACTTTTATAGCAAATTATATGTGAAGAAAGTGTGAATTCAGCTCCTTACATAGGAAGACGATGTATTTTGAACAGTGATGCCCTAAACATAGATAAGAAAACCAAATTCAAAGACATCTCATCCTCATATGAGAGCATGAGTCAAGATATGTTGACCATGATCAAATGCAGCCTTTTTAGTTATCACAGGTTTTATTTGCTTGCTGAATTTCATAGAACTTAAAATTGGAAATTTTTATGTGGAAAAGCAGACATCTTAACCAGCCAGGTTAAGATGTAATTACATACTTATATGGGGTTTGACATGTACAAACAAATGTCCTCACAGATTTCACAGTGCAGTGGCTAGAAGAGCCTTCTCAAACTTCTGTCCTACTTTTGGTGGTTGGGGAAAATTTGAGAAAACAATAGCAAAGACACCCTAAAGTGAGAGGGGAAAATTAAAATGTTTGCTTAACCACTGACCCATCTTGTACATCTTATACATGTTCAACCCTAATAAAGGCAATGAGGCTGCAGCAGTCTAATTTATTAGGCTAATGAAAATGGTCACAATGCAAATGAAGAGTAAAACTCCAGTTCATCTCCTACCTTTGAGGAGAAAAGTGGTTCCAGTCACCTGGCAACGTGTTCATGCTTTGCTTTGCCTTCCATTTCTTCCTCTAACTATTGGATGTTTCTAATGCCATTACTTGACATCAAAAAGTTTTGAGGATTTAGCTCCAGAACCTGTCCTGGCAGACTTCAGGTAGAATTGTCCCAGGCTCCAGTTTATCTGAAACCTAAAGTAAATTTTTTTTGCCAT
Organism: Passer montanus; assembly: GCF_014805655.1. Taxonomy (NCBI): domain Eukaryota; kingdom Metazoa; phylum Chordata; class Aves; order Passeriformes; family Passeridae; genus Passer; species Passer montanus. Next base: position 10,248,415 of record NW_024364270.1, read on the forward strand.
TTGTTCCCCAAATTGAAATAGCTTTTTAACAATATTATCTTTTGGGATTGATTTATTTGTCACTGTTGACATTTTTGTAATTTGAAATTAATTGGTTACTCATTCTCTTCATTCCTATGTAATTCAATATATATGCTGAGGCTTCATTTAAAGATATTTGTCCAATAGTATTTTGATAATGGCATTTAAAATTTGCTCTTTCCTTATCTTATGACAGAAGTCTTTAGTGTGCATACAGAAAAATAGGAATATATTTTATATTAGAATAAAAAAATCCCTTTTATTTAGTGTGAATTTTTGTTGAACAGAGATAGAAAGTCACATATGAAGTGAAATTATTTATGTAGATACCAATATAAAACCTTATCAAAAAAATTGAGTTATTCATTAAAAGTCAGAAAAAAGTTAACACAATCATTGTTTTCCCTTATCACAGAAATACATGTATTCATGTATTTCACCACAGAAAAAATTAAGAGACTATTAATAAGTGCACTTTTTTTTTTAATCTGCTTCAAACAAGGGAAATAAACTTTTTAACGGGTTAGGGGAAAATAGTGTAATTAATAATGCATAACATGTGAAAACCCTAAATATTACAGTAACTGCTCTTTTAGTAAACTTGACTTCCAGTACTTGGAGGTATTGTTGGCAATAGTAAATACTTTTTTCACTGGATGTAACAGTTGACATTATTATTTTAAGCACACCTTAAAATTGCTTCCTTATTACATTTTATTTTTAGTATAGGCAAATAACATTAGGGAACAATAATCTACTAGCAACTCCTGCAGCCCCAGGATATCATGGGTTTCTTCAAATAATTCAAGATCTCCTGCACCACTTCTCACCACTTTTGAGTCTCTACATGTCTGGAATGATTGTCACATTTCAGGTGTGACATTTCTCTGTCCCTGGGGAGTCTTTTACTGAATTCTCTTACTATGCTATCCTTTAAGACTGCAGTGTTACTCTGCCCATGCGTCCTCTTCTTCTGCTGTCTTTCATATGAGCTGTTTTTCTTAATTCTGGTACCTCCTTATCACACTTATGATAATCTGAGCATTCTGCAGTGCTGAGATTTGGGTTCTAAGCATGGGTTTCCCATTGCCCTAGCTGCTTGACTCAAGTCTTTTCAAGAGGTGAAATTTCAGACAGGGACAGATTGTTGGATGAATTCCTCCTGATTTTAAAGGGACTAAGTATTCCTCTATAGGCTGTGGGAAGAAAGCGTCAGGCACCTATAAAAAACATGAACCACAAAAGTAATAGAAACATTTAATTTTCCTTCTTTGACCTTTTCCTCATGTGCCAGTGGCACTGTCAGTTGGAAATACAGTATTCACAGTGGTGAACAAAAGCTGTGTATTATTATGAAAGGACAGGTATTCTGCCTTGAAGCACAGTCCTGCCTGAAGAGAAGCCTGTGTCCAGCACGTGTCTGGCAAGGATCGCCAGATCAGCTCATACTACTGTCCTTCCTCCTAGCATGTGATCTGAACATACAGGGAAGCAAATTTCTCTCAACAACCAAGCACTAATTTGATACTTAGCAAAGACAGAGGTCTCATTTAAGATCTATTTAGAGATGGTGAGCAAGACTTACATGTTTTGCAGACCATTTACTGGCCTTTCACAGGGCCATGAATGTCACAGGGCCACAAACATCACTCTGAAGTGATGGTTTGGTGATGTGTTAAATCTGATTCAGAATGCCTTGCACCAGATGAAAAAATCTGAGTTGAAATATTGATCTGTCATCTCACTGTGGCAGTCCAAATGCAATAAAAAATGTTAATGTTCTGTCAGGCTTCCTGTGAAATCAGGCGCATCTGTCCCTGACATCCTAACTTGAGCATTTTTTCTGCAAAGAGTTTCTTTAAAACTTGAAAGTCAAGATAATTTAATGTGCCACCACTCTGCAGAATCTTCATCCGTACTTATTTTAACTAATCTGGTGAAGTTTTCCTGAAGATAATGCAAAACTAAGATTTAAACCCAAACTGCAATAGTTCATTCACAGCTGAGTTCAACACTAAAAACTTCCTCTTGTCTCTCAGAATTTGTACAGGTTTGTTTCATGGTACTATTTGCAAAATAGAGCAGAATAAAGGATTCCGTAATGGATCAGGTTATTTTATTGACCTAAGTGGAATAGCAAAACCCTCTAAAAGTGAAAAAGAAGAATTTGTGAAAATGTCAAATCTTGATAGCGCTCTGCCTTTTACACTTCACATTATCAACTTAATGGATATGACTTATGCAGGTAAGTTTTCCCAAAGAAATAATTAACACCTTTTGCTCAAAGGTTTATTTTTTTAAAGGTGGTCACCACATTAGTCCTCAAACAATACAGAGGTTTCTCATTATCTACTCACTTTTCTATTTTTCTTGTTTTCTGAAACCTCAATGCATGCATATATTGTGTAGAAATTTGGCTTTTTGTAGAAGAGGAAATATTTGTCTACTAGTATTTTCTTCAAAAGAGCATTTGCCTTTCAAATTTCAGCATATAGTTAATGCAAAAAGACAGAAGTTAAAAGGTATATCAGATGCTTGATTAGCAGCTCATCAGAATCAGGCAAAAGCTTCCTGGAAGATCTGATCTGCTTTCATATCAACTCCTGCTAATATTGAAAAAATAGTTATTCTGAGGATTATTCAGGAGCAAATTATGCTTTATTGTATTAGAAATCAAGGCCAGTAAGTAGAGGAGAACTCAGCTAGACAATTACTTTACTGCCTAATCTGTATTTTTGTAAGTGTTGGTGTTTGATATCTATGTTTGCAGAAGTACCCTTTCTACACTCAGTACAGGTCATAGAGGTGTTTAAGTCATGGATGTCACAGATTGAAATGAATTTGATTGCCTTATTCCAGAGCATACTGCACATTTGTTTTCATTTGATGACTGTCCACTATGCCATTTGGTATGACTGACTGGCATTTCATCAGGGAAGATTAAAGACTTCATTGGATTTAGTAGACACAGGCTTGCATTTCATTGCCAAAACCACGGATAGTTGCACAAACACTAACATGATTCATGGTTGTTGAAAAGTAATTTATACAGATCTTTCATTTACTCTTACTCAGCAGCACCACTCATGTTCAAGAAACTGTCATCACATGAATGTTGAGGAGTGAAGGTTTTCCAAAACTGCTGCTCAAGCATCCAACTCATGATCAAAAAGCAAAGCTGAGGTAGAAAATATCATGGTAAAAGAGGAAAAAAAAATCCTCAAATCAAAAATGTAAACCATAAATTTTAGGTCAAAGTAAAATAACTGCTTTAGTAATTTCAAAACATTGTGTTTTGATTCAAACTTTTAACTCTCAGCAAAATTTTTATAATTCTTTAAAATGTTATTTCTTATGAAAAAAAAATGAACTCTCAGTTGAGATCAAGATATGCTACTCTGAACTTTCCTCAAATATTTTTTTAGTATTTAGAACTGAAAAAAAGTGGTCCTTTTCTTAATAAATGTTTTGGTTGTTTTATGAAGAAAGCTTTATCTTTCCTGTGGGAAAAATCTGAGATTCTTTACCTGTAGGAACACCAGGTCCTGGGGTAAAAACCAGCCCATGCATTGTGAACCTAAATGATAAGCAAGTGAATTTCAAGCACCTTCTGATTAAAACCTCAGGTCTTTTAGGACAGAGCAACAGAAGAGTAGTGATAGAGAAGGGAGCTATCTAGAAAACTGTTGGCATACTTCTGTTACACAAATACACCTGGAACAAAGCTCTTCTCCTCCCACACACACTTTCCCCTCTTCTGTAGAGCTTCTTCATCACTGTAATATAAATTATGGCACTTTAAATGTCTTGTCATTCTTGACTGAGAGACCCTTTGGTGTTACACCTCTGCTATCTTCCCCTCAGTCATTCTGAGGCTGGAATGATGGATAGCCACTGGTGATGGATGACTTGATGATTCACGGTTTTCACTGTTGACATTAAAGAGGATCACTCAAGGTGGATTCACCACTGATCAGCTTTTACGCATAGGCTTGGAGCTGAAGCAATATGGAATCTATAATTGGCATTGCAGGAGAGCTGTTAATTGCATTTCACACCAATTCCTGACCTGCAGAGGTTCCAGCACTTTTTTTATTGGACTTGCCCCAGTGAGGGTGCATGAAAATACAGGTGATCTGTCATCACAGGATTTGCTCATCGGAAGTCAAAATGGTGTGATCTGTAAATTCACAGTTTATAACATGAATGTCTACTGAACTTTAAACCAGTCACATGAGAAAATGCCATAGGAATTTTTTTTCTTCCCCAATAATGATGCATCATGTTAAATTTAGTTGTCATGGTTATGAAAGACTTTCAGTATTGCACTAAATCAATATGCTCTTTTTGTCACCAAATCTCAAAATACAGACAAATTATGTTTGACACTGATTAATTTCTATTTTAATAACCATTAAATGACTTGTTGATAGAAATGAAAAATATCACATCTGCCAGTAGAAGCAAAAGAAGGACATTTCTAATTTTCCAGCGTTGAACTTTGAACCAAGAAATTATCCATCTCTCTGAAACAGTTTACTGTACACATGACAGAAGTAATGCATCTCCCATTCTAACTGAAGTCTCAAAAACTTGGGAGTATTAGTGTATTTATAGAATTAATTGACAGGAGATGAATTGCTACCATTACCAACATGACTGACTAAGGCTGACTGTCTGACAAAAATCATTCTCATTCTTCCTTTTCAATCTAAAACTTATTATTTTCTCTTGAGTGGAGCTGAGTTCACCCTGTTTGACCGAATATTAAATAAATGACAGAAATTAAGCTGCATATAATCTTTAATCATTAATCATTAATCTTATATTAATCCAAAGTGAATAATGAAAGTGTTTACCCTTCACAGTGAAGACAGAAGAATTCCATCAGTTTTAGGCTTTCGCAGAAAAAAGCCCTAAATAACAGAAGAAGGCATCTAAAAACATTAGGGTGTTCTGAGTATGACATTTACCAATTTTAGTGTACTTGCAATTACATGCTTTATGCATGTCTGAAATATATAAAACACCTTAAATGCATATTTGTAGAGGAAGTACCTGACACAACTAAATTATAGATGAGAATTTACCTTTTAAAAGTAATTTTTTCTTTTAGAAGGCAAAAGTAACTTATTTAGTACTCTCTAATGAAGAGTAACATTAAAAGATTATTATGAACAGTGATGCACCTTGATTTAATAAAGAATACACAACATTCTGCAGTCAATTACTATCCAAAAATTAGCATCTGAATGTCCAAAAGACATCATATAAGTTGCCTACACCAAGTCTTTACACTTTCCTCAATACATGTTGGCTGTCACAAAACTAATGAAAATGTTAATACAGTTTAGATCTGCAGTACTTTCTGACTGCTTCCATTGGTTATTGATGATCTCGCTGCACTCTGGCAGTTAATGAAATGCTTGGTTTTGAGTCAGACTTTATGTTGTCAGCTCCATTTCATTAATCTTATTTTCCAATGTGTGTTAACTGTCTATGATATTCTCTAGATTTTTTTTTTTGAGATTTTTTTCCCCTTTTAAACACATTGGATATAGTCTAAGCAGTCTAAGGTATGCCTTTTTTATTCCAGAAGTAGAGACTTAGTGGTAATGGATAAGGCCGTCACCTCAGTATTTGTTTAATGCCTACCACAGCCCTGCAGGCTCTTCCTTGGAACTGGAAATACAGTTGTTTAAAAATGCAAAATCTGCTTTTGTGTTGCCTTTCATCTACTTTACTCTAGTTCCTTCCAAAATAGACAGTATAAATAAATTGAGAAAGATGCAGCAGACTTCGAGGGTAGTACAAGAGCCTCAAGTTCAGAATGAGAACTGAAGTATCCCTGGGTGGCCCTGCAGCTCCTTAAGGTGCATTTCATGCCTCAAAACACCTGCAGGGCTAGACACATCGGTGTAGAACTAGCAAGTTTGAAGCATGGTTACAAAAAGTTTTAAGACTTTTAGGATCCCATTCTCATGGAAATATCCAAAATACAGGCAATGTCAGCTCTCCTTCTGCACAGCACAGCTCAGCAGATTTTGGTACAGTATTCCTGGTGATCAGTGATTACTCTGGCTGTTTTTCATAGTCCCTGCTCTGCAGAAGTCCTTTCCATTGGCCAGAGGCAGCTTAGAGCAGATTTGATCCCTTATTCTCCTTTTAACTTCTGTCAGAGTAGACACCCTCATTTTACCCTAGACTTACTGTAGCTCACTCCTCACCTTTCTACCCAAGTGGCACATCCCTAATAGCAGAATAATGTTCCCTAACCCTGAAACTGAATGGTGGAAGGTAGCTTAATCCAGGCTGGTTAGACCTCCTTCTTCCAGCAAATAAATTGTCTTCATCCACACTCTATGGGGGCCCCCACATTGTCTCTCTGATCGTGCCCCTAAAATGGGAATATGGTATTTGACTCAAGCCAGGTAACCTGTAAATATTTAAAAGTTGAAGTTCATAATAAAGTAATGCTTGTGCCTGAGCTCAATGAGTTTCTCTGGGAAGATACAGCCAGTAATTGCCCAAGCACCAAATTCAATGTACTAGTAAAAAAAGAAATCAGAACAACTGAATCCCTCTTGCAAACACCCGTGAAACCTTACTCATAAGAAAAAAGATTGGCCACTGAAGTGACTGCTTTTTGAGAATCATTGTTTTAGAATTTAGGAGGAACTACAGGGTTTCAATTACTGATAGATTAAATAAAGCAGAAACACATAAAAACAAAGAATCCCTCATTCTAATGGTACACAGATATCTAACCATGAAGAAACTGCACAGGAAATAATTCCAGTTAGCACATTAAAGTGAGAGAGACAGCAAAGACCTGCAAATATTTAATCATTTAATAATCCAAATATCCTCAACATTGGTAAAATTGGTTGATTTAAAGGACATCTCTCACTGAAGAAAAGTACTTTCTAAATTTTTTGTCATGTCTGTTTCCAATATAATAAACCTGGTTTGTTTCATAAAGAAAATGCTCTAAGTATATAGGTCTCTGATGAATAAGGTCCATACTAGTGGGGCTTCTAATATAACATTATTTTGGTGGTGCCAAAAACATCAACCATTCCATTAGAACACAATAAACTTTCACCATCAGTACCAATGTTTGTAAATGTATAGCATTTGGAATTGGTCATAAGTTGCTAATTAATGGATAGGAAAGCCAAGATGTTTGTTTTGACTAAGACTATAATGAATCATATTTTTTTTCTGGGTGAATATTTAGTAATAAACTTACCTCTTACTGTTTTCTTAACCACTATTTCATCCTGCAGCATGGTGAATATTTTGGTTCTGAACCAATAGCTCTAAACACAAAACTAAGGTTAGCTATGATGGTTAAACTTGTAATACAAGGAGAAGGACAATGAATTTCAAGGCACCTGCTCAGCCAGCCTTCGTGCAATAAGAATTTTCATGAAGTCTTTCAGGACTCCTTTCACTAAAGTAGATTTATAGATAATGCATAAAAATGTATTAGACTTTACAGAGAATTAGAGATCTTTATGGCTGCATAATTTCTACTCTAGGTCAGAACAAAATTACCTTGACATTTACTTTCAGCTTGTGTGAAAAAGAGAAGTACTTGTCTGTCATTCTCCTGCCCATCTGAATATCACAGCTTTCAAGACCTTCGTGAAGACAACTTAATTTTCCATATTAGCTAAATTTACTTTCAATATGACATTATGGATCCTGAATTAAAACCCTTGATGAAAACTTACTTGAAGCTACTGGTTATGTGTTTCTGGATATGTGTGTATACATGATACAAATGTGTCCATAAACAACATAGGTTTTCTTCTATCATTCTCAATATTTTAAGGTAAAAGACACAGGTAAAGAAAAGAATTTCCAAAGGAAAAAGAAAACTTCACAAAATCTTTCCAAGAGTTTATAACATAACCTGCCACTTCATATCTCCTTACAAAAACAAGGAGGCAGGATAAGTTTTGGGAAATCAAATGGAGACATTGGTCTTATATTGTATTATGATTTCATCCAGATAGATAAACTTAGCAACCTCACGTTCTGATTCTGTAATTTGGGTTCATCTCCTGTCTTGTCTGTGCAGATTGCCCTGTCAGCCAAATGGAATTCCCCAGCTACAAGTCTTTTTCTAGGTAGAATAATGCAAGACACTTTTCAGTTCATTCTAGCATATTAAGAATGTTTACACCTCCTGAACTAGCTCACACGCTCTATTGTTCATTGCTCTTCAAAAGGCATGCGTAACTGGCAGCCCTGAGCATAGGTTGGCACTCCTGCAAAATGAATAATCTGTGAGAAACAAAGATTCTCCAAATGCCATGCATTCAATTATTTCAGTATTATGCGAGATTATCTAGCAGATGCAGTATGATCTTCAGCCGCCCTGGAAACTGATTTTATCTCAATTTTCTACTACATTATTTATATAAAGAGACTTCTGTGGTGTTCATTGTTCTAAACATTCCTAAGTTCTATTAGAAATGTCTGATTTGGTCTAGATCTGAATTTCTATTCAACTAGAGGCTATGTTGCTTGTATTTTATGCAAGGTTACGCAACTTCTCTGAATTGCAGATATTTTTCAAAGCTCTTGGTGAGTAGAATATTCTCTATAGTACACAAGTTCTCTTGAGAAGCACATATTGAGGTTAAATATACTTGGTCTCACACTTCCTAGTGCATTATTGTCTCTCATGTGGCTTCAGTCAAACTGAATATTTATTAACTTCATGGAAATTAAATTAATAATTTGGACAAAAAAGTGTTAAGATAAATATTTCAATTTTTCAAAGGTTTTCTGGTTTATCTTAGTTATTAAAACATATAATTAATCAAGATTTGCATACAACAAATTTTGCCTTATCAACATGAAAGGGGGTTATCACAAACACAGACACTATTTGTGGGCTTGTAGGCTTGAATTTATTTCAGTGCTTATGAATGATGTCTGATTTATCATGCCAAAGAAACAAAAGTGTAAAAATAAAAGCAAAATAATTTCTCTCAATATAGCAGAAGATTTTTCCTATAGTAGATTAACATTACTATAGAGCTGGGAAGCAGATATTTTCTTTAATGATTGTAGTGGGTTGGCTTATGCTGCATGCCAAGTGCCCATCAAGCTGCTCTATCACTCCCTTCCTTGTCAGGATGGGGAGAGGGAGAAGATAAAAAAAAGCCCTTGGAGGTTCAAGGAAAAGGGCAGTTTAATAAAACAAAAGCAAAGGCCATACAGAGAAGCAGAGGAAAACAAAATATTTATTATCTACTTCCCATCAACAGTTGATGTCAAGCCACTTCCTGAGAAGCAGAGCTTCAGCATGTGCAGCAGTCACTCCAGAAAACAAATGTCCTAATAACTATCCCCCATGCCACTCCCTCTCCCATTTCCCTTGGCTTTTATTGCTAAGCAGATGTCAAAAAGTGTGGAAATCCCTTTCTTCAGCTTGGACCAGCTGTCCTGGCTGCGTCCCCTCCCAGGAACTGGCCCACCCTCAGCCTGCTGGTGAGGGGAGAATGCTGGAGACACAGCCTTGGTGCTGTGCCAGCACCACTCAGCAGCAGCCAAAACACCTGTGTGTTGTCAACACCTTTCCAACACCAACAGGCCAAAGCCACTAATGAAAATGAAATTGAGTAAAAATTGAAGATTGGGCATATGTTAACTGATTTACAGAACTGAAACTCCAGATTTCTGAGCAAAAAGTTAAGTCTGACTGCCATCGGGAAATTAACCACATCCATCATCACACAAGAATATCTGTACTTACCGATTTAATAATTCAGTTGAATATTTAGGTGGCTAGTCTAGCATAAATGTAGCCTTAATTAATGTAATTACATAAAATAAAGTAAAAGGGTACATTAATACTTCATGGATTAGCAAACTAAATAAAATTTTTAATCTCACTGTTGAAGTTTACTGACAAGTGCAGGAAAAGTACAGTAATCAAAGTACAGTAGTGCCCTAGACCCAGTTAAGTGCTCTTACCACTGGGCTACAGAGCCAGACCTCATCTAGTTGAATTTTTTTTCCCCCAAAATACTGAATTTTGCTGGGTTAATAAGAAGAAATGAATGTTTCAGTAAGGTATTGAAGGATGTCCCAAACCACACAGTCCCCTTTGAACTGACGCTCCCTTTTGATCCTGTGCCTATGTAGCTAGCACGCACTTCCCAAATGGGTGAGTTCTAGACTTACATTTCTACATTTAGTGAAGTGTATGGATTCAGGTTTAGCACCTTGATATTAAAATATTGTAGTGTTAATATATGCTACTATCCACCTCCTCATTGAAGCCAGGTCTTTGAATGAAAAAGACTGAGATGGTCCATTTCTGTGCAGAAATTAGGTGGGTGAGACATATTTTAAATCACCTACTAAATCAGGGGTTGTTGCTAATATAAGAATTGTTTTGTTGCAAATCTGCATATAATTGATCTACAATAGAATTTAGGTGGGAAATGGGTGAACAACCTCTCAAAATGGATTGTTTGTTTAGATTTAGACTTCTGTATTTTTGCATGTAGAAAAATATCATGATCCAAAATGTTGATGCCAGCAGTACACAAAGGTCTCAAGTATCTGGCAGCCCTATAAAAAGCTTTTTAGGATCACAGTGGATTCTTTCAATGCATAAAATATTTTTAGTATTTACTGCAAATTCTTTGAATCTATGCTTTCTCTGTGTTATGTTGAATTAAAGTTTCCCTCCTTCAGAGAGCTGATCTGAGATTGAGTGAGATGCTATGAAGCTTCACAGAAAATATTTTCGTCTGCTTGTTAAGTAAGACCAATGACAAAACAGGTTTATATCCAAGAGTTTGAATACAAGTATCTTTTTATATTAGCCAAAAAAAAATTGGTAACATTATGGTTTGCAAAGAAGAAATTCATTACTACATAAAAAGTAGACTTAAAAAATTATTTCTAACTTTAAAAAAATATTTTTAAAAAGTCATCAGACTAAAGTAATTCAGCTGGATTATTACAGCCACAAATACTAATGAAAATGTGGGCAAAACATCATCTTATCCTGTGCAATAGAGATGAATTCTGCTAGGAAATGTTTGTAACATATTTAAATCAAAGAAGTAATGGTGTATGTTTCAACTATTTGTGGTTAAGCAGAAGCTTAAGACTTTAGTAATGCTAAAACTAAATTATTTAAATTGACCTTATTTTTCGTGGGCAGGATTTCCCTGTTAACTGCATTCGTAAACAATACAGTGGAGATGAGTTGAATATACTTAATAGAGCCAAAACCTCAAGTATTAATAAGTGAAGTGCAGTTGTCAAAGCCAGTCAAATCATGCATTCTAAACAGGTAATTTATGAAAGTGTGAGCAAGGTATGCCCTGTGTATTATTAAAAGTAAGCTACTGTGTATGTCCTGTATACTTGAAGGCTAACATTAAAATTAGCAGATGATGTGTTCCTGTTAACAATATAATATTCACAAGACGTGAATCATGTAGGTATCTTTAGTAGTATTTTTATTTTTTATTGTTATTAATTCATTAGAAATTTCTAACATCTTGATATCATTAGAGTATACTGAAATTAAAAAATAATTTTCTAGTGATTTATTTTTTGCATACAGTAGGATTTATTAATTTTTAAAAATTAATTTAATGAAATTATATACATTTTCCTTGTATTTTGTTCAGTATCTACTTATTCTATTTGGTAAAACACACCTAGTCTTTAAAAAGTGTCCTTTGACTAGTTAAATATCTCAGCCCTAACCCACAGCTAGTAATTGTGTTCATCGCTTTTTATCCAGTTGACAGGATTGATGATAAGTAATTGAAGCAGAAGTATTGTAGAATATATGGGTGGTACTGGAGGTCAGATTTGGCTCTAGGCACTGCTGTTAAAGATAGAAAAATGGTCCTAGACTCACTTCTTAGCTTCCCCATGTTGATATTGTACAAATGACGAATAAACACTATTGATAAAGCAGGAACAATTTAAAGAGAGAAATAAGCTTCTGGAGAGAGACAGCCTTTCTTTTGATTGCTACAAAAGAAAGAAATGTGAGTGTCTAGGATTGTGTGTCCCCCATGTTTTTGTTTGTTTGGTTTTTTTAGGTTTTCTTTAGTTTTGTTGTTGTTGTTGTTTTGTTATTTGTGGTTTTATCTGTGTGGTTTTGGTTTTGGTTTTGATCTTTTTTATGTTGCAGCTTCATAACTTTAGTTTTCTTCTTTCCATCCCATTTCTGGGGTGTGTGAAGGGCCCATTTAAAGAACAATAAAATCCATCTCAGGCTACTCTACTGGAAAGATTTGGGCAAACTCAGCTGTGGGGTGTGGCACTGTGGAGGACATAGGAGGGAAAGGATCTAAATGTACTGAAAGTATTAGGAGACATGAATAGTACCTCAAGAATTATATATTCAGGGCACTGGGGAAGTGGCAATCTTTACACCCCAACAGAATTCTTCAGGAATAAATCAGAGACACAACTTGTAATAGTTAAAAGAGAATAGCAGGAGAAGACATTGCTCTTGCCTTAATGACCACCATGAAAACTTGATAGCCTCCATTCCCAGATGACAAGGGACCATTATTTTCAATGTTCTGTGCAGGATAAAAACTTTAAAACCTTAGCCTACTAAAGCTATATTAAGATTTATTATCAGAAGTAATTTAAGTAATTTCAAAGTGTTCCAGGGGTTCAGATTAACAACCATTTCATTACTTATTACCTTTTTAAACTAGGATTTAACATATTGGTCCATTTCAGCACCAGGTGAGGTTGAGACTTTGCCATTATTCATTTTTGAATGTCTGTTCTTGCTGAGGCTTACTTAAGTATGAATGTTTTTTCTTGGTTTTATACCATGAGATTTTATCTCCTAAACCTATTTGTGGCCCTCCAATTGGCATTTAGTCAATGCTCAGTTGACTGATCTTTTGTTCCATAATTAGAAAAGACTTTGCTTAAAAGACTTTGTTTAAAAATCATCATCCTATCATGTTTTACTGATACAGTATGGTAATGTATATAAACTGTGTAAATGAGGAACAACATAAAATTTAAATTAATTCAGATGATTTTTCCCAGTGCAGATGATACAATTTAGTGTCTTTTCAGTAACCAAAGGGATCTGATTTCTGGAAAGGTTTAATTTGTAGAGGAAATAATTCTAGAAGTGTCTGTGTAAAGATGCAGAGGTACTGCATAATGAGTCAAATGTATTAATAACACCATAAGTAAAGATATAGTGAGTTTCTCAATCTTTATTTTACTTTTTAGAGGCATAAAGAAATTCTGCTTCTCATGTCTCCTTTTTGAATTGCTAGTAAATTTTCTGTATTAGCAATTTAAAGTAGGTAAAATTCAGGATTTTTTCAGTAATAAATTGTCCATTAAGGTTTACTTTATCTAAATGACAATTTTGCATATTTTTATTTGATCCACTCTCCACAGCTATATCCAGTTCATCTACTTGATCTTTTAAATCAAATATCAGAATGCATGATTAACTGAAGTCAATCCTTGACCGCCTGTATGAATCTCCCAAAATGAAAATCTAAACCTTTAAACTTTTATGATGCCACCTAGCTTATCTCAGGGTTGAAATTACAGGGCTTAATGTATTCAAAGCTAATTATAAAGTCATTCTGAGACAGAACAGAGACAAGCAAACCAGATGGAATCGATTACCAATCCTACTCCTGAGACTGTCTGGTATTATTAAAATGTGTGATATTTCCATGCACCAGTGTTTGTTGTAATCAGTTCCTGCCTGGTACCAAAACCAGAGCCACTTCTATGAGCTCATTGTAGAGGTTATGTCTTCTCTATGCAGAAATAGCTCTTGTCATACTTGACTCTTTCATCTGAATTGAATGGATAGCCAAAGTTAATTTGAAGATAGTAGTATGCTTAAAGAGCAATAAAACTGCAAAACAAGCACTTCTGGATTCATTGAAATGAAAAGAAATACTAAGTAATAAAATGTAATATATAATATAACATACTATATAATAATATATACAGTCTATACTACACTATATTATACTATACTATACTATAATATATTATAATATAATACAATGTAATACAATGAAATGCAAAGTAATTTAATGTAATGAAATGCAATATGTGATATTATTATTATTATATTGTATGATATAGTATGCTATAGAATAATATAATATAATATAATATAATATAATATAACATAAAATAATATGATATAATAAGATAATATGATATGATAAAATATCATATGATATGAAATAAAACATTATATTATGAAATATGATACATATCATATTATATTATAGGAGATAATACCATGTGATACGTGTAATATCATATGAGAGATTATCATATTATATGATATAATAACATCTGGTATGATATGATAACATATAATATGATCTCATATGATATGAGATAATATAATCTGATATGATATAATATAATATCATATGACACAATATCATATGATGTGATATAATATAATATCAAATAGTATGACATAATATAATATATGAGATAATATCATGCTATGATATGATATATCATATCATGTAATATCTCATTATATCATAAGAGATAATATATGATTTGACATAATATATGATATGAGATAATATCATATGATATGAGATAATATCATATGATATGAGATATCATATATTTTATATGTTGTAATATATCATGATATATCATATCATATCTTATAATATCATCTCATAAGAGATGATATAATGATATGATATTATTTGATATGATATATCATCATATCACATCAGATCATATGACATAATATATGTGATATAATATGTCATGCGATATGAGAGAATATGATAGTATATGATATAATATGTATGATATATTACGTGAGATAAGATTGTATTATGTGAGAAATTATAATATGATATGAAATAAAACCATATGATATGAGATAACATATGATATGATATGATATAATATGATTTGTTTTAATATAATATGACATGAGACAATATGATATAATACGATTTCAGATAATATCACATGATATATGATATGATATGATATGATATGATATGATATGATATGATATGATACATTATATACAAATATAATAAACTATATATAATTATATTTGAAAAATAGAATAGTATTGCAATATAATAAATAAAAATAAACATATAATAATGTAAGAAATAATGATAAATAGATAACAAATTTATATTATTAAACATAATATATTATTATAATTATTATTAAATAATATATTATATAATATAAAGTAATACTATATAATAATATCATCATAATAATATAAGATTATGGCAATATTATATATTTATATTTATTATATCATATTATTAGTATATATTTTAACAGATTATATAGAATTATTTTATTTTTAATATAGAAATATTATAAGAATGATATTATTATAAATAATACAATTATACTATATATCTTATAATACATTATAGTTATAATTATTATCTATAATAAAAATAAATAGTAATATATTATAAAATATATTATATCACATTACATTACCTTACAATATACTATATTATACCATATATTATATTGTATTATATTATATTATATTGCATATATTTTATAATATTTTATGACATTATATTTTTATGTAAAAATTCTAAGAAAAAAAAATTATAAGTATATTTCAGCTCATAGAAAAGACAACAGTACTTTAGATGAATTTAGAAAAAGTTATTTTCCTTTTGGTAGTCCCAAGGAAAAATTTTGAATAACAGCCCATTTCTTATTTACATGCTTGTTTCCCCTCCCCCTCTTTCTTTTGTCTTATGGAAGAGAAAGTTTAGGGACAGAGGCCGATAACTGCCAAGTACATTTTGAACTTCTCATAAGCATTCAAAACTCATTTGGGCAGACTGAAATGTATATCACCATTTCTTATTCAGACAGAAGCATTCTTAAACCATCTGCACTCCAAACTAGTGCAGAGACATGATCACATTGTGAGCACAACCTAACAGATCTCACTTCCCATCAAGGCTGGTTAGATGAGTGTTACCCTAACCACTGCTAAATCACCTTCAGCACAGAGCTGGCTTGGGTCCACAAGTCCTAGGGCTCCTGGAGGGCTCTATTTAATTGTAAAACTCTGCACTGACATAATAGCATGAGAAACAGGACTAGATATCACTAATGAAGAGAAATTTCACCTGTATGAAATAACTTCTATTAGTCAGTTTAGTTTAGTTTAGTTTATTAGTTTGAAAAACTATCAACATCAGATATTAAACTAAGCATGTTTGATTATCTTAGTAGGAAACATATCCAACATGTTTAGAGATATTGATTATTCTCATTTATTGTTTTAAGTTTCACAGCTGAGGAACAGGGTCATAGGACTGAAGATATGGAAAGTGAAATTTGTAATTTATAAATTAATATAAAGGTGTCTTAAATTTCCTGTCTCAACATTAAGTCACTCCCTGTTGTACATCATTCACACTTGAGCAATTGTCCTGCTTCCTATTGTCAGCTTATTGGAGAAAGTCAAAAGAGTTTCAAGTTGCTTATTTTGATCTATAGTCCATTTTATCTAGAATTCATACTGTGTATACTTTCCAAATTAGATTATTAGTTGAAGAAATTGAGAAGCAATTTATCAAATACTGTAAAATAACACAGTAAATTATTTTTTAGCACTGTTAAGAGGACATAAATGACACTAGAAGCTGATCCCATTTAAATAGAGAGTTGGAGGATAGTCCCCTTTGTTGAAGAACAGTTACAGTGCACTCAAGATTCCTGAGGCTCATACTGGATTCAGCTGTGAAATCTTTATTTCTAGGCAAGTCTCACCATGTGGACCTAGTATGGAAAAATCTGCCTCCTACTCTGGTGTGTCAGTGCCTGCCCTCAGGAAAGGATTTAGAGTTCTGAACAAGTGGGTAGAAATGCGCACTGTGATTTCTGACCTGAAGATTTCTATTTAGATGCCATTTGATATTTCCTGCAAGCCAGCCAGGAGCAATACTGTGTCCAGCTGCTGAGTGGCAATTCAATATCTTCTAGCCTTTGTGTGGGAAGAAAACGTGCTTCATTAAGAAGTTGTAATCCAAGGTGCAATTTCAAACCTGACTGACTTTATGTGGGATCACTTCAGCACAAAACCCCCTCACACCTGAAAGCAAGGGAAAAAAAATCCCAACCCTAAGCTTTGTCTTCAACAAGGAAATTTTCTAGTAGGTTAGGTTTTTTTCCAAATTCCATACTAGAAAAGTATGTTATATCTGCCCCAAAAAAGACTACCACAGCACCCAGGTTGAGTTGGTTTGTGTTATCACCTCTCCAAAGACTTAGCTGTTCATTCATTGAAGATAGGCATGTGTAATGCTACCCAAGAACCACATATGCCTGGGTTTCAGGCTGCTTTAAATTCTGCAGTTGAGATGGACTCACCAACTCAAGGTGCTTCTCCACTGACCATAGCAGGGATCTAGATGAGCCAGTTCAATCTAGAAGCCTCACTCTTACATAGCAGACTTAGGAAAGATGAATCCCAACTTGGCTACCCTGAGGCATATCTGGAAATTTCTCCTAGATCTAATGCTGAATGTGCTAACACAGAGTGTGAGGGGAAAAAAATTATTTTAGCAGTTGGTATGAAACAAGCTGTGCTCCATAAATCCTACAATTATTCTTAAGAATAAGAAAGCTTTCTGTGTTTTAGGAATACAAAAATAATTATTCAGCTAAAATGGAATGAAAACCAGCTGGTTTCTCTAGTTGCATATTATTGGATTTCTCATTTATGAACTTTAAACTGAACGTATGCAATAAAGCAGACCAACTGAGCAGAGTTCTGTATGAGGCCTATGACAAACAGAACCCTTGCCCTTCTTATCAAGCAAATGGAAGACAGGTAGCACTAAAAAAATACTAATAGGGGAAACTAACAGATTAATGTGGTAAAAATTCCTGCACTTGCAGAACTAATGTGTTTATTGGCAGAGATGCAAAAATGCATGTAGCCTACTTTCAATTTCCAGAGCACAACTGATTTAACACTCTCGTGTTGCTCAGGGTAACAGACTCCCACCTAGAGTTCTCCCACATCACAAGATCAATGGGACCCTGGAAGTTGCAGCAGAAAGAAATTATAATGTGCAGCAAATTGTAGGAGCTGATAAAGAAAACACATTTGCCCTTCATGTATTTTTAAAGAGGTTCTTTTTCATTATGACTGGTAAATGGTTCCTCTGTGAACTGCACAGATAAAATTAAAATAGGCTTTTTTCTCCCCAGTTTTTGGAAATCTGCATGTCTCTTGTCCCAAGGATGTTAATATTTCAGGATTATAGATTAAATTAGTCCATTTCCCTGCTTTGAGTCAAGGTCAAGTATAACTGAGCAGCCCCTGACAGAAGTTTTTCTCCTGTGTTAATCATAAAAACATTCAGCATAGAGATTCAACATCTTCCTAAACTAGCTTGATCCCATTTGACAATCCTTACAGCTAAAAATGTTTTCTAATATTTTATCATATTAACTATTGAAATAAATTTAAACTGGCTTTGGTGTTTGTTTTTTTTTTTTCCCTAGTCCTCGGTTCTACAGCTGTGGAATGTTACCAATTACTGTTTTCTTGGTTAACATTTCACATATTTGAACTTTTTATGGTCCTTGCTCTGACTTCCTTCCTCAGGATTTTATCCTACCTTTCCTTCTGCACCTTGACAATCTCATTCCTTGATTCAGATAATTTACAAGTTCCTTTCTTAATGATTTTCTCTGAGTTTGCATTAAGTAATTGAAAAATGTTTGAAATTGTTCTTATATACAACAAAGAACTTGGAATAGAATTACTGTCTTAACAGTAACACAGTGACATCTGGCTTTAATGGAAAAAGCAACTAAGTTGGAAAGATATTTCCAGACTTTGTAGTTCTCCCCTTAAGGATTCTGTAACATTCTGTTCAGCTAGTTTGTTCTCAATTTGAGGTTATGGATTTGATTTTCTCCCTGGATGTGATATCTCCATTTGATACTAAGAAAAATCACCTTACTGGTATCACCATTTCTCCAGTTTACCCACTTCATTTGAATTCAAATCTGATCCTTCAGAGATTTTTAAGCCTTTTATAGATAATTATTATGCAGAGATTTTACAAGTATGGGCCCTATTTTATCATCCAAACATCCCACCAGATCTGTACTTCTGATTTGACAACAAACCACTGATAACTACACTGAGAATGTTGGTTTTCAACTATTTGTGCATGGAATAATTAGCAGTTTGTTATTTTCTGTTTTTCCTGGCTTTCCCACTGCACCACAGGAGGGAACTATGTCCAGAAGGCTGTTTGGAACAAGATGCTGCAATCATCTCTCTGGAATTCACAGGCCAGTAATCTCATCAAAGGATTACACTGCTCTGACATTAGCTGCTCTTGACAAATTCATATATTGGTTGGTTGTAATTACCTCTTAGGTGGATAACCATGCTTCTGCATAATTTCAGAAACGAAGTGAAGCAAACTGTTCTGTAAATCCATCACTCTTGTTTTCTCCATCAGAGGAAGTTTTATCTAAGCTGAGCATATGTCTTATCTCTCCATCAGAGATGTACAGATGTACCTGATAACCTACTGATATTGACAATAAGAGCAGTGTCAGGCCAAAACTGAATCCTTCTATCTGAAGTGTTAAAGCAGAAAAAATACATTGACGAAATTCTTTGCATCACTCATTATATTTTCAGGCTTAGTCAAATAAATATTGTTTCTTTAAAAAAAATTATATATTTATTAATTCATTTAAAAATAACTTTCATGTTGCCAGCTGAAATGCTTTCCACATGTTAGGCTTTAGGATTTTTTTAACAAGTACCCTGATTTCTGTATTAAATAACATTCTATGGTTCTCTTTTATTGATTTTCAAGTCATTAGATAACTATAATATTTTAATATCCTACTGAAGAAATGTAGGAAATTGTTATATCAGGCAGCTTCTTTGTTTAACCAATTTCAAAATTATTTCTCTTTATTAAAAAAAAAATCTCCAAATTACTGTGGAAGTCACCTTCCATTACAGGACTTAAATGCAGACAGAGGGAGGCGGACCAATTAATTTGAAACAACAACAGAAAAAAATGCAGCAATTTAATCATGTGAGTAATATATTCTGACTAAATATATAAAAAAAAAATTGTTTTTATGTTAGAAATCAGTGGAATTAATCTATAATTAATATCATAATTTCTGAATTAAAACTTTTAAGCCTACAACAACATGATGTTGGTATGATGAAGAATCCCAATATGGAAACTAATTATTTTTTCTTATTCTTTGAGCTTGGTTGGAAACCCTAACCACTGCCATACAAGCAAGGGACCATATAATAACAAATTTTGATAAAGAGCAAATTTCGATAAAGAGCAAATTTCTGTTAACTGTTTACAGAAATAGTGCTCTAAGGCATCTACTGTGAAGCAGTTTAAATTAGTGTCACTTTAACTTGCTAATGTTTGTTCTTATAAATTTACTAATTAAGCATGATCTTATCTATACATACATATGTAACTGTATGCACTGACAGTGCATGTAAAACTAGGCTCTTGCTAACAGTTAAAATGTGATGCATCACAGCATACAATTATATTTCTAGTTCCTAAAAAATTCATATACATTCATATATCTTAATTATTAATAATTTATATATTTTATATGAAATATAATTATTTCCCAACAAATTTTTAAGTTTCCAGGCTGAAATTTTCCAAGATGGCAATTGGAAACAAGCTCAATTTTGTTATAAATGTTCCTCTAAAACAGAAAACATTAGACACAAAACAGGAAACAAGAAACTACTATCAGATAATATGTACCCCTCTAACAAAAAATGTCATTATACACTAAGGTACCTACATGCTTTGAAAGATAGAAATGACGCACCCTTAGAGTTCCAGATACACTTAGTTAATGCTATGAAAATGTATCCAAATATATAATTTACTCAAAACAAAAAAAATCTCTGTTCATAGTCAGCCATTTGGCATCCTCATCTACCACCTTCTTATTCAGTGTGTTGAATTGTTACTGATGCAGGTCTTTAATGAATGGAAAGAGTAAATTTGACGTTTTCTTCAGTCACTTTCTTCACCTTAGACCTCTGCTTGTGAAAATAGCTCATAAGAGCTTTGTTTTGACTGGTTCTCATTTCTAGGACAGTGTCTTGCCTCTGTTCTGCTAACCGTTTCTATGACCATTACTTCATTATCCATTTCTACCTGCTCTCTCTTGGCAGACTAACCTCAATAAAACTTACCACAAGGCCAGCCGACCTTGCATGTGGCACGTGGTAAATTCACATATCAGAATAAGGTAGCTATTCTGTGCTTTACATTTCTGCAAGTTAAAAAAAAAAAAAAAAGTTATTAATTTTAAAAATAATATTATTTTCCCAAATTGAAAGGAGCAATATCACAATCTCCCAGTACATGGTGTAATTCTTTCTATATATTAGTCATGAATACTCCAATTTGATTTTTTTCCAGCAACATATTTAAAGGACACATCAGGTTTTCTTCTCCTTATTTCTTAATTTTTTTTTTTTTTTTTTAATTTTGTCCTTAATCTGGATGTTCTACTTTAAAATCCAGGCAGCTAGAATAAGGAAATAAAAGAGGCTTCTTTAGGCTGCTTTATTTGTGAGAGATCCTTGGCTGGTAACTGGGTGCCAGGAGGCACTACTTCAAGGAAGTTTGCAAAAATTAAGGTAGTTGTGATCTCTCTCTCTCTCTCACACATGTGGACATGCAAATTTTCCTATTTTTCTCTAGTCAGGCTGCCCTGAGTTGTCCTGATATATATATATATATATAATATATATATATATATATATATATTAGATAATGTTTCCAGACTTTTGAGTCCTAGTAATGGAAGTTTATGATGTCCTTTTTGCCTCCCTATCAGGTTCATACTAGTGAAAACATATCTTTCCTTCAAAAAACATTTATAACGTTTTCTCACAACACAGGCTTTCTCTTTGAAACTCTGTGTGTTAATCCCCATATCTTTTAGTTATAATTAAAATAAATAATGATATTATAAATTTTGAATTTAATGCTGGGGTATAAGACATATTCTGTATTGGCAAGGTATCACTTGCTTCTTTAATTCTGTTATTTTTTGCTGGTGTTGGTGGTATTTTTGTTTATGTTTTTGTTTTTGTCTTAATAAACACCTCTTTAGAAGGGCACTTTATTGCTATAAGGTTAGGTCTAGTTTATATTTTGTTACTTATGGCTGTATATAAAAGTAAAGGGTGTAGCATTAAATTCCCCAAGATGGATGGACAGATGATGGATGACTCATAGTGTGAGGTAGAACACATCACACAATCAGCCTGCCAAACATACTCCTTTGTGCTCAACTTTATTTTTTTAAAGAGGAGGAGATAGAATTTGGGTACGGGAATTTTGCTCTGTGATTGTTTGATAACCACAGACAAATATCACGTTTGCTGTTCATGAACATACAAATATCCCATGATGAGACAACGGCATGAATAATACAGGACAAGGAAAATAATTGAGCAAGTTCCTCAAGAACTTAGAGAATTACAGGTGAGCCACTATTAGAAAATTGTACAGTCTCATAAGGGGAATACTTTAGCACTTTTAATTTATCCTGATCTGTGCCATAATTTTTTATTGTGCTCATTTGGGTAACAGCTTCTTAGGCAACATGATAAGCAAGTAAATTTTGCTTACTTAACCCTTGCATTCTGGCACAGAAGGGGATCATCAACAAGCTTTGCTTTATTTAGTAATAAGAGAGGTGCAGTGTGTAGTAAAGAATACCAGAGCTCACGACAATTGTATGTATTTGAGTGCAACTGTAGTTTTAGATTTTTTTACTAACAGCAGTTGCAGTAGCCTAAAGAGAAACAGACATGTAATGTACAATTAAACTGATGCATTCAGATGTTAAAGGAAGCCTTACCAGACTGAATGTCCCAAAGAAGAGTACCATTTGGCCACTAAAGATTAATGTGAGCTATGTTCTAGTCATAAATTTTTTGTTTTCTTTCAACTTTTTTGTCTTTGTATGAGGTGAATCTTGGTCCCTGATAACTGTAATGTATATATTTTCTTCTGCATTGAGTAAATTGAAAAGTATGTAACTTCAAAGCAATTACTTTCAAAGGGATTACTTTAATTCCTCACCTCCATATACATATATATATATATATATATCTACCCCATGTGAACAAAAACACATTCCCCTGTACATGTGCATGTATATATATACATTTCTGAGTTGAGAGCACATATGTTTAAAATATTAGTTATATTTTTTTGGAAGCCTAAAGAGTGATTTTGAAAATGGAACTTCAGTTCTTATCTCAACTATTTTGTTTACTACCATGGAGTGTTTCAAAGTGCATCCAGCTACAGGAGATCCTAAACAAGTGTTTATTCAGACATAATGACAATGTTTCATGAGTTCCTGTGGCCATTTCTGTATTGGTTACAGAAATTCAGCTACTCCAAATAATGAAAGAAGTAAGACAGATTGGCACTCAGCAACAGCCAAGGGAAGAAAGGTTTGGAAAAAAAAATCTTGCTAGCGATTTGAGGAGATTTCATATAAAAACAAACCTGGCAGGAGAAACAGAAAATGGAAAACTGCTTCTGCAGAAATAACCTGACCACAAGGGAAAACAGTGGTTCAGTTGCCTGTTTTTGCTATAACCAAAGAGAATTGCAAATTGATTGAGCTTTCAGACATGCTCAGGAAAAAGCCATTGTTAATTCTGTGATAATTTCTACTCAGTTTTTGTGGTCTACTGTGACATGCAGTGCTAATTATTTCTTGAAGTGTGGAGTTTTCCTGAGAATAAGGTTTATGCAGACCAGAAAAATAGGCACCTGCTGCTCCCATCAAATCCTGCAGTTATTTCTCAACTGTTTCTGCAAATCCATTATATATGCAACAGAAAGCACAACTGACAGAACAAAATAGCAGTCTAAAAAGAGAAACAAAGGTACCATTTTGGCAGTCAAACAGCATTCATTTATTTCCCATTTATCATCATGTAGCTTGACTCCAAGTGTTTGGCTAAGGAAGCAAATCCAAACTGAGTCATAATATAAAATCTTATTCCTATACACATTTAGGAGTACATACAGCATTCCTGTTTTCCTCCTCCATCATCATCATCAGCAAGTAGCTTTTGCTCTTTATGACTAAATAATGACATCACGTAACTCGCATCAAAAGTATTTTTATAAACTCTCTCACCATTGTCAAATATTTACTTTATTTCTAAGCTGCTTTGACAATGCAGTGGATGGACACGTTAAATCTGTGGTAGTTTTATC
Organism: Passer montanus; assembly: GCF_014805655.1. Lineage (NCBI taxonomy): Eukaryota > Metazoa > Chordata > Aves > Passeriformes > Passeridae > Passer > Passer montanus. The sequence continues at coordinate 10,272,792 of NW_024364270.1, forward strand.
CTTTTGCCTAGTTCAGAAAAATAAGATTATCAACATTAGGAAGCAAATGTGACTAAATGGGTTTATGTATTTCCCTAGAGTACTTCTTTCAGCAGGACTGGCCTACAGTTATGTAGTCATGTTACTTCAAGTAAGAGATGAAATTCTGGAATATCTACTGGAGATTTTACAACGTGATATTGTGTAGTTTATCACTTAGTTTATTGAATTCAAGCTGTACAATATTTTGTGAATTTACAACTATGTTACATAGGAAGGGATTTAATTTAAAATATTTTGGAGTCTTAGTTAAGGTTTACCATGTTTGCATCTTACGTTATCATATTTTTTTGTCCTTCCTTTTTAGCATGTGCTGTCTGGAGATCTCTGCCATTCAACATTATACCTTTGTGTGTCATGTCTCTTGTTTGCTACCAACACAGTGAGTTTTCTGAACTCTGGTCTTGCCTTTTCTTTCAATTTTCTCCTTTTTATTTTAGGGGATTTTTTACAGATCTTTTTTACTTCCATTGTATTTTCTGCACCTGTTTCATGGGCCACTGTCCTTGAACCAATTCTTGTCTCACATAATTTCATGTTAATATCTCCAAACGAGAACTAACTATGAGATAAACTAGTAGCTGAATTGTGTCCAAAACCATCTTGTCTGCCTTCTGGAAGTATTTTGTATAAATTTGCTGTCAGCTGAAGCTCTACTTGGCTAAAATCTTTCTTAATCTCTCCCACACGAATGTTTCCTTCTTAACTTTCTCAACTGTTATGTCATCCTTCTGCTGGCATTTAAAACTCTTTCTGTCTCAGAGAGCTTTCTGGATTTTCATGACTGGGATATGTTTCATTTCACCTTCTGTAAAACCTCTCTTTCCTCTCTAGCCAGATTCCTTTTGTTCTGAGCCTCTGATGGTACAGCTGTCCTTTCTCAGAAATGCCTTATTAACCTCCTCACCTCATGTTCAGAATCATGCTTTCATGTTTACCTACTCAAACCTGGAATAAATATTTTAGTAGAACTAGGATAGATCCTTCTACTAAATAATTTAAATGTTTCCTTTGAGAATCAGGAGTGAAATAAAATACGGTTAGAATGGATTTTATGAAACAGTTTTTTATATTTTCTATTCTATCATATTTCAGTCAATCTCATCTGTGGCTCACATTGCTCATGTGATTCTCCCAGTCCTCCTCACCAATACATACCAGCCTTCTTCATTTGCAATTTCACCTGGAGTCAAAGAAATTGGCCAAGGTCTGCTTTTCCTTAGAGGCAGTAAACTGTCTTTAATTAATATCTGCCAAGATCGTTAATAATATTTCAAGATACAGTGACTCATGTTAAAAAAAACTAAAAAAAGACCAAAATAGGTAAAGGTAAAACAGACTTAGTAAGTAAACACCCTGAAGTGCATGGGACATGTTGAAAGCTTCCTGTCACAGATAAACATCTCACAAATTTTAACCCAAGTCGTTTAATAAACTAGCAATAAAAACCCTTTTTGAAGGCAGTGCTCCTGTTCCAGCTAACAGATAATACCAGAAACAATCATGAAAACCTTCCCTGTTTCAGTCATGATCTTCCTGGTCCATTCCACCCAAAATCAGGAACTGAAAAGAGAGTTTATGTTTTCTGATGTAATGCTATAAGCCAGAAAAGAACATTTAAGTAAGTGACTAACATCTTTTAGTCCAATTATTGGTCACATTACTGAAAAGATGACTGACTCAGTCATTCCATCAATACTTTCTGGATGAACACCAATCGATGTAATTGTTGAATGAACTTTGCTTAGAGCATAAAGTTCACCTTGCAAAAACCTTATTCATTCCACAAAACAAATTACAAAGTTCCCTTATAGCATGCTGGAAACAAAAGCTAAGAGTTATAGCTTTCTGTTTGATATTCTGTTTGCTGAAATGGGATATCCCCCCAGGCCTCTTAATAACCCAAATGAGGAAGTGATATCCCTAAGGGAAAACGAACTTCTACTAAATTTCAATTGTAGCTACATACAGCTTAAATATTATTAAATATGACTTCTGGTTTTCCCACTAGAGTTCAGTGATTCGTTTTTCTTAGAGAGGCTTCAAAATATGTTTTAAAGCAGCTTGTGCTGAGAAATCAGGGATAGCCATAGCTTCTAGAATTTATCATCTAGGCTCCACAGCCCACTATGGAAACACACTTACAGGGCTTCACTGAAGGTACTTCTAGCTTCTCATCAGATTTCAGAGCCCTACGAGACACTGAAACAAACTTTGAAGTCTGAACAAGGAACAGATTCCTGAATTCTGATTTGAGGAAAGAGTCATCAGTAAACTAAGACTATTTTATATATGACGACTGGTAATGTAACCTGCTAAGAGAGGCTTTCTTGTGATGTCCTTCACCATAACCTGACTTGACCAGAAAGTTCTGCAGCACTTCTTGCATCCTGGTGTCTGAGAACAAATCACTTGATCCATCATTTTTTTCAGTAGGATTTGGAAAACCTTCAAAACTTACATTTGATAAGCTTCCTTTTGAAATGAAATATATCTTTATGTGTTTCATATTTATGTGTTAAACATTATATAAAATTTCATATTTAATTTCAATATTTTCATAAATCTATACCTACTCAGAATCTCTCCTTCCAAAGAGAAAACAGCATAGCAAAAGTAAAAGAAAGATTTATGTTTGAAGAAAACAAAACAAACAATTTGTTTTTGAAAGAAGCAATGTTTTTGTTAACACTTATTCACTTCAAGGACAAGGTGCAGAAGTAAACTCTTCTATGGCAATTTAACTAATCTGTCATTCTCAGTGAGATACTGACATGTCTTAACAATTTTGATACAAGCTTATGTTATTTCACTGTCCCAGCATTAACTAAGCAACAAATCAGGGAGCACAAGCAGCATTTTCGTTGTTTCGATTTATGCTTTTATTGCAGTATGGAAGCTTATTCTGGCTGGATTTAATACATTATCTGAGAAAAGGATTTCAAAGCAATCGTTGTCCTGTGAAATGTGATCAGATATTTACAGACTGCCACTGACAATTATGACAATTATCAGTTTATGACAAAGTTGATAAACAAATTATTATACAAAGTCATAAGAAAAGCCTCCATTATCTGACCCAAAGTCACATGATTAGAGACATCTGCCTCAAAGCCTTATTTTAGGATGACCAATAGAAAGAAACTTAAAAATGCAGATCAACAATCTGGAGCATTTTTTGGAAGTAGGGTCAAAAGGAAACATTTTATTCAAGGTTATTGAAAATAAACATGTTGCAGATGGTCATCAGGGTTTTATTTAAAATTAGCAGAGAATTTAATGAGACACAACAGAGAAGTATTAAATAAAGAAACTTATTTTTAGCATCTTAACATCCAGAAGCACTTAAAATGATTCCCTATGACTTTTCCCAGGTATGTAATTTCAGACAACTTGAGCCCCTCAGGAAGCACTTCACATTTTCATTTATAATATAAATAAATACATAATATTTTTTTCCTTTCTCTCTGTGCCCAGAAGACTGTATCATTCAGTACTTTATTTTAACCACTTATGACATATAGTCATCTGGAAACCTAAGACTTTGAAACTGAATTGTGAAGCTAAAGCATAAAAATGCTCTGTTCAACCTGAATAAATGTGCAATGTCTAGACCATAGGGATTCTCTCATCATAGATGTCTTACAGAGAAATTATTTGAATATTCCACATTACTAATCTGTGTTTTCTAGCTAACAGTGCCCTTACTGGATGCACAGCAAGGCAAATTATTGCCTTCCAGGTAAAGAAACAGAACAGATGTTAGAGATGATATTTAAATGTGATTTAAACCAGATGTCACTGGAAGAAAAAACAATATTTTCTTTTCTTATACTATGTTTACTTTTTCTGTAATGTTAAGTAAGGAAGATTAAAAATGCTCAATATTTTTTTCCGTTTCTTCACGTTTTGTTTTTTCTTTTGTTTTGTTGTTGTTGTTGTTGTTGTTTTTTTCCTGATGTTTTGTTGTTTACTTTAGGTGGGTTTTTGGTTTTGGTGTTTTTTTTGTTTTTGTTTTTTGGTTTTTTTTGCAATGGAACATATAAAAGAATGCAATAATGTAGATACAGATTGTTGCCAGTACACCAAGCCAAACAAGTTGTGGGAATAGAGCTGCTGTCCTGACCACCAGCACTCAAAGGACTTGAGATCAAATTGTCCGTCTTTTCAGTTGCAGATTTTATGGAATAGTGGCATAAAGACACTTAAATTCAATGCTTTATTTCTAAATGCAGTTCACTTCAGCCACAATAAGATTTGATAATTTAATATTATCTGTCTATTTATCTCCAGCTTTCTTGTGGACTTCAAGATTTTAGATGCATGTTTAGAGGAATTGCAGGGTTGGGTTTTGTGCTGTTTTCGTTTCCTCAAAGGTTTGGTAGATTAGTGCTTGTGTAAAATTGTATGTGCTAGTAGGAGCACATGACTAGCGGAGTCTCTCCCATTCACACAGGTACAAGTTGAGTCTGGCTGTCTGAAAAACAGAAGTCTGCTTTTAAACTATGGAAGAAAACACAGTGGGATGATACCACTGCAGATCTTACTTCAGAAGTTTCAGGGAAGCATTGGGACTAAGGTCCTGTACCGATACCAGGGAAAGTAAAAAAAAAATTTAAACGTAGGAAATAGTTTAAGGTAGAAAGGAGGAAAATAAATGCTCCTTATTTGTGGAGGTCCTGCTATACAGCAAGTTCTCACTCCGGCAGAAAATTTTCTAATCTTCAAAAGGAGACAACATTAAATGAGATTTAAAAACCCTGTGCTTTTCAAAGAAAGAATGAAACAGCACCCCTTCCTCCCTGGCATCCCGAAGCCAACTGAATGAAAATTAAGTTATTAAAAATTAATAGCTTTTGGGTTGATTTTTTTTTTTTTTTGCTATTTTCACTATTAATAAACTGTTTTTCCTGACTAAATTAAATTCAGGTTGCCTGGAGCACAATCCTGTGTCACAGCTACATTTTCAGCCTGTTCTGTATGTAAATGAAATGAACCATTTAAAAAATGGCCTTATGTTTGTTTCTATTGTTTTTCTTCTCCCTGTTGCAACTTTGTCATCCTGTCAGCCCCTTTTTGTGTTTAAAGTGCTAGTGAGGTGGATATTTGAGTCTGTGAAATTCAAAGCTCATTCAGTCTTCCTTGCTATTAGCCTGGGCTTAGACTGTGCACCTCAGAGGTTGAATGTTGGCATTTCATGTGTAAAAAAAAAATAATATTTTTTTAACATTTCATTTATAATAAAAAAATAAAAAAGTAAATGTCATGTCTTCCATATTTCTGAGTGGCACACAAGACATTTGTGTGCAATGCATGAAACCAACAAATATGCCACCACTTTGGACTAGTGAGTCCAATGTGTATGGGATCTGCCACGTCTGAATCTCTGCCCTAGCACTCCTGGTGTTGAACTGGTCTGATCTCTGACTAAATTAGACATGGCACCCGACTACATCCAGTCCAGTTTGCAAAACAAGCATGTCCATTGCTCCATCCTAAACACAGTGGAGTTGGTGTGGTCTGTGGTTCCCAGGTATCACAGACCATACCAACTCCCTTATGGGCCTATTAGGACCAGTTCCATTTTACATACTAAACTGCCTGGACTCTCTAAATCCCATACTGATGGTCAAAGAAGTCTAACAGTGTTAAACAATACCTTAGAAAATGTAGGGAGACTGCCTTTAAAACATGTTCATGGAAACCTTTCCATCTGGCTGGTAAGCACTTTCAGCTATGAATTTACCATGCATTTTTGATCTACAGCCAATTTTCTTCAGCTCTTTATTCATCTCCTGTGGAGTACACTGCTGAATATATATTTTTTCAAGCCATGTCTTGACTAGAGTTACTGCCATTACACAGTGGAACTCCTTCCAAATCCTAGACAAAACTACAAACAGCCCTGAGGAACAGGCAGTTGTGTCTCAAGAGAAATTAAAAAATCCCCAAGTCTTTTACTACCTATATTTAACCAATTTTATATGGGGATTTTATAGCATTAAGCACAGGGGAAATAGTGCTGCCAATATTTCAAACCCTTAGGCCTCCATCAGAAATGAGCTGCTGCAAAAAGTGACTTTAAACCATATTTAGATCATAATATCAGTATCCCAAAACTGGCTCTCAGTGTAAGGCTGAGATTTTTCTCCTGAAGAGGGAACCCCTCCATAATTCATTAGCTTCTTTTCTGTATCATAGATTAAAAAAATGAGCAAAAAGGCTATTAAATAATTTTAAGTTTCATGAAATGGATTGTAAAATATTAGGCTTATGGTACACAAAAGTTGTAAAATATATACATTTAATAGGCATAGAAAAGAAATTCTAATTATTTTGCTCAGCAAGAAGAAAATCTTATATTTCAGAAGAGTTTTTCACCTGTGGACAGCGTAGTTTATGAAGTGAGAAAAAAGCATTTACAAGAATTACCCAACTTTTTTGAATCCTATGTTGGCAAAAAACTTTATAGAGAAGCCTGTGTACTTATTGACCCAAAAGGAACAGCCACCATAGCTGATACCAGCAATTTGAAATTTATCCTGTTCTCTTCTGACATCCTTGAAAACTTACTCTCTGCAAAAGGCATCATGCTGGGAGGTGTGCAGAGGAGTTTCCATGGCTGATTATCTACCTGCAAAGCCTTATCTGTTTGTTTATGAACTCACAAAGGAATAGTGACACAACAAAAATCTGCATGTCCAGTGCCTTGTTCTTGCTGTTGCTGCCCTCTTAGTGAGGCAAGGAGAGATTTATGCAACATCACAGAGATTATAAAAGTCGTGTGCTGACTTCACTTTTGTAGCACTTCCTAAAACATGGGGGTCTTTCCTGCTAACAATGATAATTTGCAGCCAATTTTGGTAATTAGATAATTTTTAAATGCCTTAATAAAAGCATTCAAGCGTATATTAAGCTCCCACATGGACAACGTCATTAATGCTTTGACTTTTTCCTCCTGAAGAAGCAGTAGGATGGGTAGCAAAATTAAGAATTAGTTATGTTGCTAAGAAGTAAGAGTTTTATACATGCAGCAAATCTGTTCTGAATATTGCTGCAGTATTTAATTGCAAGGTTTGCAAAAAGAAAAGTTCTGAATGAAGAGTAAAAAGAATTTTAAAGAAAAAGTATATTCTAGACTTTGTTTTAAATGTCTAGATTATTTAACTGACAAAGAAAAGCAATTTGCCAAACAATATAAAGTTCTTGACATTAAAAACTAATTTTACATAAAATTACATTATATTACATGCCAGCAACTTTTCTTACAGCCATGAACTTTATTTCTCTTTTAATCATCATTTTCACAAGAAAATTGTAAGAGAAGAGTAAGCCCCTGTCATTTAGATAAATACCAATCAGTTGACAAAGGACTATCATTTGAATGCCACTGTAGATACATTATTTTACATATCCCCAATAAGCAGGCATGAATATAAAACTTAGATCTGAACTTTGAATTCAGGACCTACACATCCTCTTCCTTTTAGTAGGTGGAACACAAATATTCTGTTCTAAATTTGTATACATATAGGTTTGGAGATGGAATTCATTGCAGTGTGCATCCTAAAAATGTTTTAAAATCAGCTGAGCTTGCAAGCTGGGACCCTGGTCGTCTTTTCCACAGCTTTCAGACTGTTTGTGCCATTTGCTGTGTGTGGCTGTAAATGGAGCAATCTGGGTTAAACTGGGAGATCAGACTCCCTGGCCATTTCTGCCCTGCTGGAGAAAGAGCACTACACAGCAAAGGAGGAACAGGCTTGCTTTGAGCATTGGTCTTATACCACAGGTCATTGGTCTTCATCCAGAAGAGAACTCAAGCACTAAGCAATTAGAAAAAAGAATCTTCATGAAATCCTTATTAATTATAGAATATAGTTGCACATACAGTCCAAATTAATCTGAATCTCCTAAAATCCCATGGTACATATTTTCTAGATGATCCTTCTTCTGGGCCCCTAGCTTACAGTAATTTTTTGGCCAATTTATTCCTTTGAATATCCTATTAAATTCTATCTGAGTTGTTCCACAGGTGCAAAATCTCCCTATGCCTGTTGTAAAATGTGTGATAGTTTTTAAACATCCATTCCTAGTTGTATCTGTACCTCCATAGTCTATACACCAATTTACAGTTTTCAGTTTAAAAAATCACATCCTTATTTTAATGCATAATTGATGTTTCAGAGCACTCTAAGCTTCAAGGTTTTGTGGCATCTAGATAGAAAATGATTTAATATGCACAAGAAGCAAGCTGACTTTTCTCGTTTTTGTTTTTTATCACTTGTACTGATATCAAATAGACAGGGATGTAAAGGCAGCCTCTAATTTGTCTCTGTGTACTAAACATAAAAAGAAGAATAAAGATTTTAAAATTCAGAGCAGTTCTGTCAAAAGATTGCTATATACAGGTACTTATTCCACTTCACTTCTCATTTACATATGAAATATTGTCTGACAGGTCTCTGAGTCCGGAGTAAATTAAAAAAGTTAACCACTCTTTATCCATTATTTATGTGCTGCATAGTCTAAAATTACTAAGTTTTCTTCACATACACTGTGCTAAGAGATAAAATTAAGTATGGGTTTTTCTTTTTTCTTAAATTTCCTAGAAATAAGAGCATAAAAGCATTAGCAATGGTTTTCTTTATAATTAACAACTGGCATTTTAAAGTGTCAAAATACAAGCTGCAAAGGAGAGCTTTATAATCTACCCTGAAGAGGAAAGAGAAATTATTGTATAAGGTAATGAACTCAGTTCTGTAATGCACTGGCAAGAGTTAATTGATATGAAGTAATAAGAAAATCTGACAAAAAGCTGAAAGGGGAAAATCTTCAAGGTGATGTGAAAAGACCACAGAGAACTGATGACAGAGAAGTAAGCAGCAGGATCTGTAAAACTGCCACGAGATTTCCTGCTGAACAAAGTTGCACTGAAGAATCGTTGTATGACTTCTACAGCATAAAGGAGGAGTATAAAGCAATATCTCATCTTAGTCCATAGAAAAATCAAAGAAGAAAGAGTGAATATTTCAGTTTCAGACATTGTGTTTCTAATTGGACATTTGCTATTTTGACTTAGAAAAGAAGATTCAGTAGACTACATTTTTGGCTTGTTTTCAACAGCATGTCCTCTCTCTAACACCTGCTTTGGCTGAAGTAGGTAAAATTTTTACATAGTCAGAACTGTCATCAGCAGGATAATCACAGATATCACTGTGTGTATACTTTTGCTGAAGAATCTGCGTTATCTTTTCAGACGCATTTCTACTTCCAAATCCTTTACCTGAAGAGAAGTTTTAAAGAGACTTCTACTTCCTCCTGCCCAGAACCATTTATTAATTACATCCTCTCATTCACTATCTAGAGGATAATAGAATCATAGGAGGTTTGGGCTGTAAGGGAACTTTAAAGGTCATCTGTGATGATCCTGCAAGGAGGAGGAACATCTTCAAGTACATCAGGTTGCTCAGAGCCCAATCTAACTTGATCTTGAATATTTCCAGGGATGGGGCATCAGCCACTTCTCATGGCAATCTGTGCCAGTGTTTCATCATGTGCACTGTACAAAATTTCTTCCTGATATCTAGTCTGAACTTATGCTCTTTTAGCTTAACCTTAACAGTTGTTCTATCAGGCCCTACTAAAAAGCCTGTCCCCATTTTTCTTTTATTTTAAGTATTGAAAAGCCACAATAAGACTTGAGCCTTTTTTCCTTCAAGCTGGACACCTCCAACTCTTTCAGCCTTTCCTCATAGGACTGGTGCTCCATCCCTGTGACCATTTTTGTGACCCTCCTTTGGATACAGTCCAACAAGTTAATATCTTTCTTGTGCTGGGTGCCCAGAATTGGGTGCAAAATTTTAGTGGGTCTCACCAAAGTGGAGTGGAGGGGTGGAATCACCCCACAGAACCTGCTGGCCACGCTTTCATTTGATGCAGCCCAGGATCCTCAGCTGTGCCAATGACAATCCTTGCATAATCATAGAGTGAAATGGACCAGGGAAATTGTCCAATTTAGAATAATGTTAATCCTCAAAATCTGATTCTTATATTTAAAATGGACCATTAAGGAGAACTTTCAGATGAACAACTGAACTAGCAGACTAAGGAGGAGAGGAAGATGCAGGAAAAAGATCAGGAGCACGATAGAATGGCAATTTTTTGGTATGGTGCCATGAAGATGGGTTCAGCAGCTCTACAAGTGCTCTCCCAGAAAGTCAGAAGCATTAATTTGCCTGAAAAAGTTTAAATCCCAGCCCTCAATTTCTGTACCATCATCATAATTACCTTCATAAAGATATATTGGGGGGGACCTGAGTGTGTAATTCACTGCTTTTCTTGATGAAGAGAGTTCAGAACTTTGCGGGGCTATTGAGCAAGCAAGGAATCAAAACTCTGTTGCCCCGTGACTCAAGCACTAGTCTGTAGGAAGGGCATCTACCTTTCAAGGATTTGAAATGCATTTCATAATAAAGTGTACTGGACAGAAGCAATTAGTGGTCTTCACGAGCTAAAAGGTGTTTGATCTGTGAAATTCAATTGCATATTTGTCTGCCATCTAAAGTATTTAGGCATCCAGTAATGGCAGGATTTAAAAGTTCAGGATTTAAAAACCCTTACGTTCAGCACCTCCTCTCGGCCTAGTTGGTAGCTCTCAACCTGACAGACTGACTGCTGTGATCCCCTGACAAGTCCCATGTGCTTCCCCAGCTTAGCAGGAGAGTTGAGATTTACCACTGACTGCAGATTCCAGTCTCAGTGGGTATGCTTCTAAATTAGGCATTGCAATGCTAAGCAACACAGCACAGAAACCACCTTGTGAAAGTACCTAAATGAGTGCAAAAATAAGAGACTGGATAATCAGGTTTCTACTCTCTATTGCTTCTAATATATTTCCTGAATTTTCTCTTGAGATACAAATAACTGATAAAACAAAATTGTTATATATTATGTTTTAAGTGAAATGCCTAAAATACTTCTTTTTCTAATAAATAAATATAAAGGATAACTGCTTGATGTGAGGATAAATGCTTGACTTTCTGAGGTTGGAAAAATCCCTTATGTCTGAGTCATGTTTCTAGTAGAAGTTTGCCATGACCTGGCAAATTTGCAAGAGACAAACTGTGTGGAATTTTCCATAAATTGGTGCCACCATAGCATGTACTGTGCAAAGTTCAGTTTATAAATATTTAGGAAAAAAACCCCAAAAAACAGGAATTCTGTAATTTTTGGCAAAGTAGAAAACTAGATTTTCGTTCATGGGTTATCTTCTGAGATTGTTCTTTTAACTCTGTGTGAGCTAATTCACATAGATTTAAAAGAAAGTAGAACTTTATTATTATCATCAGTGACATGGGAAAAATATCAGAAAAATAATGGAAATTTCATACATACAGTTCATGTCCCAGCATGCACAGGTATCACAGTGTATCATAGATGACAACAGGGTAGCAATTTTTTTTCCTTTAATTGTTCAGGTCTCTGAAATTTATGTGTGTGTTTCCAGAATGGTAAACCTGATAAACCTGAAATGGGTCATTTATCTTAGGCACACTTGGACATTGGCACATTTCAGTAGTAGGGAAAAGGGTTGCAAAGAGCCTTCTCCTTCCCCAACCTGCTCCTCCAAGGCAGTGACAGCTGTCCCAGAAGCAGTGGTGCCTGTGGGTGTCTGAACTCTAGAAGGAAAGAAAGCTTCATCCCTCTGATGAACAGTCTCCAGGAGCCACGTGGTGCTGCATGTTGAGAGCTAAACATGAGACTGGTGTTTTGAGAGCAGCAGCTGAATAACAAAACACAAATTATAAGTTCAGGCTTGGGCCCAGAGCACTAGAGCAGTACTGTTACTGAATTTACTCCTTGTTACTGCACTTAATGCAGTCTTAGGTCTTGAGTTATATCCAGAACAATGTCAGAGCATCAGGAGTTTAAATGAAGATTGGTAGGGGGACATAACCCACTGATGAGGACAAGAGCACTAAAAACTTCCCAGAATCTATTCCTAACAATTTTAATTGTTAAAACAAAACAACATGTAATTTGTAGTTGAGTGGGACATGGTACTAGTCAGAGAGAACCATATTTAAGTTAGTAGCAGTTTAAAAACAGACCCTGAATAAGCTGTCCCAAACTTAGTACGTGTTTAAGACACTGTCTTAATTGTGCAGTTTCCCTTATTTTTACTGGTAAATAAATTCATGAACAAAGCAGATAAATAAGGTCACTCTACTAGGATGAGCGCATCTGTTATTCGAGGACAAAACTCTGCTGTTGTTAAATTAGAATCAACAGCTTAAAGTCACGCATATGTATGAGCAGTATGCTAATTTGAAATAATAATGAGAATTCCATCATTTAAGCCCTGCATGTTTTTAAATATAACTTCAGATGTAACTTCAAGTAGCAAATTACTTCTCAATGTTCAGTGACACACAGAAGAGCAACCTAAAATAGAATAAATGTACTTGCAATTTGCATAAAATTCATACTAAGAAAGAATGTGCTATGGTTAGAAAGATAAAAAAACCAACAATCCAGTGAAAGCAGTGGGAAATAATGACATTCTTGTGTGAATTACTTCCAGTTGGAGACACTGGGTAGCTTAAAGAAATGCTAAATATACTACTGAATAATTTTATATCTGTAGAGTTCAAAAAACTGGTGAAATATTGTTGTTTGAGGTCTGAACCTAACAAGCACCAGGAAGGCTTTGCCAAAGTATTGACAAAGAGCAGCCAAGGGATTACTTAAAAAAAGGGAACAGAAACAAATTAGTCATTCCAAACAATCTGTGTCTTAAGGGAAATGGAAAACAAACTCATACAAACGCCTGGCAGTGTAGTTTTAAAAAATTATGACAATCAAGGTGACATGGGAATATGTCAGTGAAAAAAATTTAGTATTGACCCTGTCCCCAAGATTTTAAGCAAAAACTTCTGTCTATTGATCTCCTAGTTTAATCCCTAGTTCTTCCATTAATATCTACAGTGTTCTCAGCTGCAACCTTATGTATCATATAACAAGCATCATCTACCTACAACAAATTGGTCAATCCCAGTATGACATATTTTATATCTAGGATTAATTTGATGAACCAATCTATAATTTTTTTCATATAATTTTAATATTAATCTTTTGTGTGGAGTGATAAACTCTGTGTCTTGTTTCTTTGACAGTTTAACTGCTCACCATGCACACAGCATGTATTGCTCATTAGTACGTGTGGTTCATTCAGTAACATAATAATTCATAGCACAGGAGAAGCTCAAAGATGGAGGTACCAGGGCTCAGTTCTGAAAGATATTGAATAGCCTGGCTCTTGCCCAGTAAAGGACTGAAGTAGGTATTTACAGTTTGGGTAATTGATTTTTTGTCAAGAGATGCATAAAAATAAAGCACATGACTAAGGCTTTTGCTGAAGGAACTTCAGAGTACTCAGGACCACCTATTTCTGATGATACCATATATTTGCTGGCAAGGTTGATTGCAGAAACAGACCTGCTTATAACACCAGTTTTTGCTTTAATTTTATCCTATTGTAAGTGTGAAAGCTTTTTCATAGTTGTTTTGAAGGATGCTGTCTGTGGCATAGCACCAGTGTACCCTTTGTTTACTCTCAGGATGTTGACATTGATGTGAACCCACATATAGCTATGTCTTCTATCACCATTCCTTCTCTTTTTCCATTCTCTCTTCCCCTTTTCCTCCAAAACATTACTGATGTCAAAAAAACCCCCTCTGTTCCAGTGAAGCTACTATTTACTGGGTAAAGATTTACTGCTTTAATTTTAAATGCTGTGTCTGAATGCTTTCACAGATGAGAAAAAGAAATTATGTAGCATGCACCTAATAAAGTCTCTTTAAACTGAGAATCACAAAGAGATTTAGAGGAAACAAACCCTGTGGCCACAGCTCTAATAGAGTACTTGCACTTTTACAATTTAATGAACTTTTACGTGAAGACAGTTTTCTATTAGTGACAGGGAAAGGGAAAAAATATGTAACCCATGCAGGCTGGACATATTTGTAGAACAATCCATCTTAAAAAAACCCAACATGTTCACCTCTTCTTATGTGACTAAAAGAAAATAAGAAACACACCATTTCAATTAAGAAATATCAACTCCATTATCTTCCCTTCTGATAGAGATGTACTCCATGGTGTCCCTAGCCTGTTGTGGTCTAGATCACATCAACAGAGGCTGTTAGATATCCAAAATATCTTGATAAAAACTTTTTGCCTTCCTTTGCATGCTTGAAACGTCTTCTTTTCATTATGTTCAGAAAGAACAAAATGGAAGCGATTAATACTCACGAGGTGTAATGGTGAGGAAGTACAAGGGCACTTATAAAAATATTTTTGCTGTCCATCTTGGGCCTTGCCACAGGAAACCTCATTCAACTCAGTGATTTTGAAGAGAATGCTGCAACTGGGCATAGAGAAAACCTTCTGAGAAAGGGCTTGTGCTTGTCGTGCTGCTGTCAGGTGTAGGAAGGCCAATAGGAAGGACAGCCACCATATTTCCATGAGGACTTCCCAATATTAAAGAGCCTGGGTAGCTCAGAGATGTTATTCTGTACAAGCACATTCCTTCATGTGCCATTTGCCTATATTCCTTGTGTCTCACTCCAAAATTTCCACCTCTGTGAAGGATAATGGGAATGATTGTCACTAGAATGAGGAATAAATGGGTGGGGTGCTCTGGTAAGAATGGCAGAGAACAGCTGGGCATAATTTTATAGGGAGATTGAAACAGTTTCCAGTCATCCTGAAGTATGTGCCAAAGGACCTTAGAGAGGACCCAAACTTTTTACTCTGAACTCAAAATACAATCTGGAAGCATCTTGTCCAAGTTTGCTGGTACTCTTTTTCACAAAGAATCAATCCATCATAGTGTCACGTGAGTGTTGCATATAAAGGGCTTGTCAAATTGTTATATTTGGGATCTGGACTCCTTTCTTTTTTACAACTTATAATTAGAGTGCCCAAAATCAGATATTGCCAACTACCGCAAAAACCATGCACTTTAAAATTTTTTTCTTCTTTTCTTACTTTTTTTCTTTCTTTCATGCACTCTTACCTCCTCCTTGAAAGGAATACCACATTGGCAGCAGCCAAGGAGTAATTCAGTCTGTGTTTGGGACTGCCTTCAGTGGCACTGTACATTGCTAAATCAAACATTAGAGCTGGAGCATCCCAGATTTGTTCTAGAACACTCATCATCTTTGACTCTCACCTATAAAAAAATTTAAACATATGCATGATCTTTAGCTTTTACTTCCCCTGTTCTGAATGAGACACTAATGTAGGTACAAATGTGGTAAAAAGCATTCATGATTAAGCATGTACATCACTGTTTTGCTGGGTGAAGGAACAAATGCCTTCTCTTAAACTATTTATATAATAGGCCCCGATTCTGTAGGTTTGCAGCCTGTACTCTGGCTTCCAGTTGCATTTGTTTCCATATCCAAATGCCTTTCAAATTCAGTTCTGCTCTCTGGGCTAAAATGAACACTCATAAGAACACAGTAATTAAACACAATTACAAAGATGTGCACATTCCAAGCTGAACAGCCACAGACCACTTTCCAAGAACCCCTTTTTATTTTTGTCATCATCTGTAATTTTCCTGGCTTCTTATTTACACTCCTCAGCTAACAAACCATTTTTGTGTGATCCCAGGAAATTCTTCATAATTTTGTTGCTGTTGCACACTCCCACTACACTTCTCTGGCAAGTAAAAAAATACAAACCTAACAACATGAAAAGATTCAGTAATCTGGAACCCAGCTTCCACTGGCTTTGCCAGCTTTTAGTCTTGGCAGAATTTATAAAATAGCCTAAGAAGACAAAAAAAAAGGAGGTTGAATGGAATTTCTCCCTGTCCATACTGAAGTGTGTCATGCATTTGTGGGGGTTAATCTTATGAAGTAAAGGCCACATTTGACCTGTCAACATTGGGAGATGTTAGCCTCTAGATCACCTGTGCTTCAAACACCATTGACCTTAATATTTTCTAAAGCATTTTTTGGAATAGTTCTGTGTTCTTTATACAGAAATTCATTGCCAAACCTTAAAGTCAGTTGAACACATATAGGGAGGTTTTTTACAAAATTCATGTTATTTTCATGTCGAATCTTTTAATGCCATCTGGTAGAACAGTTTTCAAAATGCACATATTTTGTGATCTTTTGTTATGTCCTATTGTATGCAGCTCTTTTTACCTGTTGTAAAGTGAGTACTAGATCGAGTACTGGATCTCTTAGTAGCCATCCAAAGAGAAGACAGATGTTAGTAACACTACAAGGTATATGTATCAAATGTAAGCACAGAATGGTCTAAAGCTTGTCAATCACTTCAGAACCTTGAAATATTTATTGGAAAAAGCAGCCAGGAGAAAAACATCCAGTGCTATTAGTTGAATGAACAGGTTAGTTTGTGGCTAGAAAGAAGCAGTCTTTATAGCAGTACTGGACTTTAGGTCTTCAAATGTTATGGAGTTTGGCTTATTATCCCAGGTGAGAATGATGCTCTGAGGCATGTGTTCTAAGTCTTCAAATAAGGGATCTCATGATCTGGGGAATGATTTTATTATAGAATAATTAAAATATATAATAATAATATATATTTCTGCACTGAAGTATTCTCTCAAAGAACACTTTTCCCCACAACAGTTATACAGGCAGCTCAGAGAGACAGAACAAACAGCAAAATAAGATGCACGAAATTATGTGACAAAACCATCCCCTGCCAGTCCTATTTCTAAATGCATCAAAGCTCAGGAGGATATTGGACATCACAGCGGTTTAAGGGAGAAAGTAGGACTAAATGATCACAGGCATCTATGAACTACTCATCAAAAAAAAAAAAAATAGAGGGAGAGGAAAGGGTAGAAGAGTAGAAGAGCACCAATTGTTTCTTCCTTCTATTAATGGGAGCTTTGAAATATTTTGTTTGGCAGAGATTCAAAAATATTATTTTTTGGGGTTGCTTCTCATGGGCTCATTGTCCGCTGTGGTGGGGTTTTATGCTCGGGTAGAAGAGCACCAATTGTTTCTTCCTTCTATTAATGGGAGCTTTGAAATATTTTGTTTGGCAGAGATTCAAAAATATTATTTTTTGGGTTGCTTCTCATGGGCTCATTGTCCGCTGTGGTGGGGTTTTATGCTCTTTTTTTGGTTTTGTTTTTGTTTTGGCTTTTTTTGTTTGTTTTGTTTTTAATTACAATGTCATCCTAATTCAACCCCATAAATCCCACTACTATGTAGATCTCAGGACCTCACACTCAGAATTGCTCAAGTGAGGCCCAAAATGGG
This sequence comes from Passer montanus, assembly GCF_014805655.1. Taxonomy (NCBI): domain Eukaryota; kingdom Metazoa; phylum Chordata; class Aves; order Passeriformes; family Passeridae; genus Passer; species Passer montanus. The sequence goes on from NW_024364270.1 coordinate 10,290,147, forward strand.
AGAAGTAAGTAATAACAGATCATGGCTGTAAAGCATACCACTGTTTGGGACAGGCTGTCACCCGCTGATCACTGACTGGTGTCCAAGTCTAGAGGCACAGATGTGCATACCAAACATGGTGAGAGAAATCAGAACCAGAAGAGAAAGGAAAAATGAAACACAAATAAAACACATCAACTATAAAAAGAAGGAAAATATACTACGTATCCTCATGGGGAATCAGAAATCCCTGTGCTTCTAAGATTACATTAGATTATTAGTTTTTCTGCTTTCTAGAAGTTTTAATACTTGCCCTTGTCATTTTATGCTGTATAGGAGAGTGCATGGCTGCATAATTTGAATACTTGTGCCTGACGTTATACTGGAGTGCTCTGTGACTACTCAAGCCAAGCATCCTTTGCAATGGCAACAGATTCCAAAAACTAAATTTAAGATAATAAAAATTGCCTCTTGCCATCTATAAATATGTTGATAGAGATTGTATGCTAACAGGTAATGCTAAGACTGTGAAAGCATTTTTGGAGAATGAAAATTGATCTGGAGCTGCAGGAAAAGAAACAAAATCTATTTACTTATAGGTGTCACTTGGTTATGAAAAAATATTTAAATCATAATTCTAAATAAAAAAAATAAAGAATTAGATTTCATATTCCAAAACTTCCAGAAAAGCTTCTCAGCAAAAGTAATCACTGAGGTGTTGCCTCTGGCTTTGAATCACTAACTTTGTGATTTTTGTCCCCCAAGAACTTTGTCCCCTCTGCTCACATCATGTGTATCCAGCAAAAGCTTTACAGGAAGAGAAACTTCTAGAAAAGCTTCTCAGCAAAAGTAATCACTGAGGTGTTGCCTCTGGCTTTGAATCACTAACTAAGAACTTTGTCCCCTCTGCTCACATCATGTGTATCCAGCAAAAGCTTTACAGGAACCATCAAGATTTTCTTGGTAGGAATGAAGAGTAGCTCTTTACTTCAGCTGTTTTTGTAGATACCCAGATGGACCATTATTTCCTTAGTCTTCAGCTATCATTGATTACCAAAACTTCTGCCTGTGAATGACATTAGTCAAAGTCATCTCTAATACATGATCTTATACATACTTTCATTTAATCTAAATACATAAGTAGTCCTACTGACTTCAGTGAAATTACCCACACAAGGTTGTGAGCATATGTATGTCCCTATAATGTGGGACTATGTGGAAGAAATTAAAAAAAAAATAAAATAAAATAATCTGGTGTGAATTAAATAATATATAAACTTCTATCTGGTCAGAACTACTATAACAAAAAGAAAGAAAGAGAAAAGTGTTTTTTGCAGAGATTCTTAGCATAAACATTACAATCATATAGAAATGCAGCAACAGGTAATGTCAGACTTCCAAAAATATGCCACAAATAATTCACTTGCTGAATTTTCTACACCACATCTTTTCAAGAAGAGACTCTTCTCTAAGGCATGCTCTCAGAAAAGGTATTAAGAAGCAGTAACACCTTAAATAATTATAAACAGCCATTATATTGATAAATACACCTGACTTCCCAAAATGTTTATATTTAGCTTTAAATAACTTTGCTTTGCTAAAAGATATTACATATACTAGTCAAAATCATGGTTTTTTCAAAGTTTTTTTTGTGGTTTTTTTTTGGTTTTGTTTTTGTTTTTGTTTTTGTTTTTGTTTTTGTTTTTTTTTTTTTGGCAGGGGGTTGTTTTTCCCTCTTCAGTTAAAAAAATCCAATAGCACTAGTTTCTTGGAACACTCAGTACTGAAAATTACCTGAACATTTTCTATTAAATGCAGGGAGAACACTTCATTTACTTAAACAGACATTGACATAGACAATGCCATAAAATTGCAAAAGCAAATAGATATTTATACATCATCTGGGGTCAGCTCAGCCTTATAATGTTTCCCAAATGTATTAAGTTGCTCTCAGACAATAAATCAGAGTACAAAAAAGGGAAATTTAGTATTAGTTTGTACTAAGCAAAATATTTTTTCTGTCTTCTCAACAGACTCAAATGCAACAATATGGAAATAAAAGTATTTTTGTTAAGAATACCACTGCAAATGCCATCATGATTTTTCAACAGCTTCTAAAAAAATTACTCTTTTGGTATTTTTTTCAAACTCTGAATAAAAACAATGAGATATCATTCATGACAGAAATAATAAATTTTGCTAAAAACTACTAAAAATTGTAACAGAATCTGACGTGATGGCAGTACATGATAACATACCTAAACAGATACAAGGTAGCACAGCTCAATGATAATTCTCTTTTGGAATATGAAATCAAAGTATTGAATAAAAATCCTACCTCCTTTGTTCAGCCTTCAGTGACCTATTCTCAAGCTGTGTGTTATTTAAAAGCAGAGCGTCATTGAGAACTAAGAATACTTCACCACTGCAATTATTACAATTTATTTATTTATTTGGAAAAATAAAAATTAGAGTTTTGGATGTTAAAGCGGTAAGTAATTAAACAAAATTGTATTGAAACATAGTATCTGAAGACAAATGACTTAACTGTTATTTATGGCTAATAAATTAGTTAGGAAGAAAAGATAAAATAGGCCTAGTTTAAGGTTTGTAGGTTTTTTGGGTTTTTTTTGTTGGTTTGTTTGCTTTGTATCTTTCATTTTTAAAACTTAAAATAAGGGTAACATTTTCTTTCCCCTGTTTTGTTTCTCCTGTTCTATTTCATTCCATGGGTGCTTGTCTGTGCATTGACACCCATTTTAAGGCCTTGCAACCCTTTAAAAGTGGGGTATCACACTGTAACTGTCTCTTTCAAATAAGAATTAATATGCACTTGTGTTTACAGGGAAATCACAGGCTCTGCCATTTACAGGGAGAAGATGCTGCCCCTCTGCTGCTCTGAGGTGCCATCCTCCTGTGTGAGGCTGAAGCCCCTCCAGGTTACAATTCTCTACTAAACCTGCTACATGTCTGTCTGCCTGTACCAATCTTGTTCAAAGTATCCATTCTTTGTGCAGTAACTCAGTAAAGACCTGTCTCATGCACAAAAATTCTCGCTTCAGGGCATAAGCCTTCTCTCTCAATGCACATGCATAATCTTACAGCATTATAAAATGAAAAAGGAATGAGTAGATTTCAGTCTTCCTTACTTGAAATATGATATAATGTATAATAGAGTAAATAAACCTTTTGATTATGCTCTATTTTCTGCCAAATTTAATATTTTATAACACTTTATAAATTATTACTCCGATGTAATGGAGCCTTGAATCCATTATTCTCACATTTCTGTATGCTTTCTGGGGCAATAACCAGAATAAACTTTGTGCTGAATCATTCAAGTGCTGTATAGGTATTGTCAGGAGTTTTCATGATGGGATTTCATGTCAGCCAAAGTTTAGAGCTGAAACTTCAAATTTTGTTTTTGAAGTGAGTGCTCTAAAGAACTGAAACTAATATCCTTTCCACGAGTCCCACTTGCCTCCAGCCTTGTTTTCCAAGCCATTGACTTTCCAGCAGTTTTCATCCGAATCAAATTGTACACAGTTCATTTTGGTTCCTTTACCATTTTTCCTTCTTTCGTCTCAAGATTTAAGTCTCTGCTCTTTTTGTCTTTCTCTTCCTGTCAGGTTTGTTTCATGTCTTCTTCCTCATTTAGACTAGGCAAATAGACTGACTTCTTCTCTGCTGTCAGTCTGTACTTTAAATAGTTGTATACTCTATTCAGGATAGAGCCTATTAGCTAACAAATAAAACAGTTACACCATGCATCACAGTCTGCACTGAAGTAAATCTTACCTTTTGTCTATGTAAATCTGATACAGACAAATTTTCACGCGGAAAATTCAGCCTTCTACTCATAGTCCAATCTCATAAATCTGGTCTACACTTCTGTAATCCTAGGCCAAGTTTTCAAAGTCACATCCAGTCTAGACTCTTAGGAAGAGAGCTAATTAATCTGAAAAGACAACAAAGCAGGAACAAACCAGAAAATTTGAAATCACTCATTTGTGCAATAATAGGGCTTTCAATACCCAGTGAAATTTATTTGCAAAAGATTATTCTAATGAACAAAACATTACTAATATTAGCTTGTTTCTTGAGAAGATAACTATACCTCCCTATCCCCATTATAATGCTTTTCAGATCACTATGAACTTGTTTTATTGCAGTTACAGCAACTGCATGTTGGTTTTGTACAATTTTTTTCATAGTAAGTTTTTTTTAGCATAAAATAAGATAAAGCAGAAACTTTTAACTAGTTACATTTGAGGAAAAAAATTGTTGGCTACACCAGCAATAAGAGCAAAGGTGACAGGAATGTAGTTTATTGTTAACCAGCCTATTTAAACTAGTGAGTTCCAGGACTTGCCAGAGGAAATTCCTCTTAAACTTAACACTTACTTTATGTACAAAATGGAAGTTAAGGATTTGCATCAGTAACTACTGATTTACTACTACATATTTTAAACAACTTTTTCATTAAAATATTAATGAATAATATATTAAATTTACAGCAACTCTGTATCTCTGGCATACTTTCTTCCTCATTGTTAATGAGGAAACAAAGGTGCATTCTGTGCAAGGCAGAAAGAATAAAAACGCACTATGACTTAAAATGGCATCAAGCAATACTTGGCCGAGCTAGTGATTCTGAGAACAAAAACACAACAGCCTTTCTTCTACTAAATTCAAACTGTGCTCTTCATTGTAAAGCAAGAAAGATACAGGTTCAGGATTAAAGGTTTACTGCCATGAAAAGCTACATAGTGTACTGTTTTCTCTGTGATAGAAAAAAGCACCACCACGTCAGACCACAGTATATCAGAGCACAATGCATGACTTGGTGGAGACACTGGTGAGTCACAGCACAAGGGATTTGTCAGAACAGAAACTGCACAACAAAACTGTTCAATTAGTCAAGATGCACACAGAAATCTGCATATTTTTCATAAGAATAAACATTATTGAATCTTCATTAGAGATAGGCAAATAGTGAAAACATTTCTGGCAGTATTCAGATGACATTTTGAATGAATGCTCTGGTTATGTCACACTGGGGTGGGTTTTTTTCTGTCACCAAGATTTCTGTCACAAACAGACAATGAAAGTGAAGTTCAAATCACAACGGTTTTTCCCTAAGTGAGCCAAAGTGTTTGGCACATATGAATATTGAGCTAAGACATTGCACAGTTTTTCAAGTGTTGCAAGAAAACTGTATTCTCTAAGCACTCAAGAGACTCTCAGCTGTAAATAAGCACAATAAATGAGCAGGGTAAGAGATGTACAAGTTTATTTATAAATAGTTTAGATACTACTAAACTGAAAGCATTATCTATGCAAATCAAGGAGCTGAAGTAATTAAGCAGAATCCCTTTGTAAAGTTGTATATGTTCATTATGAAGAAGGAAGCAACTGGTTGTGTCATTGTTGCCATTTTTCCTGATTCCAGAATCTTACAGAAAAATATCAAACTAACTGAGCTATTTTAGATGTTCTTTTATGCTAGGTTTGCAATAGACTTTCAAAAAGTCAAAAGCTTATTTGAATAAATTTGGATTTCTTCACATTCCATGTTCCAGAAGTGAATACCTAGCCAATCTGCAATGAAGAATTTATAGATATTTAGCTTAGAACTTAGTGGTGATCTTTTTAAATAACAGCTATATTAATAGTTGCAGCTCAACAAAACTTTTATAATGGCATTCTCAACCTTATTATGAAAGTGGTTCTCTCAGATAAAACTGGTGTGATTCACCCCAGACTGATACAGGATCATCAGCTGCCCCATATCATCTCATTTTTGAACGAAGATTCTCCAGCAAGACCTCATTCCTTAGCATTTACATCACTGACCTCTTTGTATATTCCCAAATCCAAGGTTTGAGTCTTCAGAGTATCATAGCAACAAAGCTTTCCTACCTCCTCCTTCTCGCACATCTACTGAGATTTAACCTCTCTTCCTATCTTTTTAAACAGTTACTACAAAACTAAAATATAAAAGCTTTCTTCTACATCCATTCTAACAAGTGGATACATAAAAATACCTGCATTATTTTTCCTGGCTTATTGATAACTTGTTTCTAGAGAAAATTTTGGACATCTGGAAGTATTTTTTTGTTATAAGAGAACAGTGGAGTGACATTAAACAATGTGAAACAGAAAGTATGAACAGAATATCCCCATAGTAATCTTCATATTTTTTGAGCAGCAAAATAACTCGGTCTTTACATTTTTATTTGTTGACATGTAGACCTGTACTAAAAGAATAAATAAGGGAAACCAGAATTAAATTGACATGCAGCCTTCACCATTCTGAATCTTAACCTGCCCATCTCTTTCTCTATTTAAGCTGTTTTAGATTTAAAGAATTTGAGGAGAGTATTTTTGTCTTTCTATGCATTTGCAGCAAACAGGAAGCAGAAACATAAATCTTTGTATGGTTCTGTGGATACTGTCTCAAAAGAATCAATAATGCTGACATTTTATTTGAAGATTTCTACAAACAAAATCTGGTTTTCAGCAATACTGTCTTACGTTCATTATTATGTAGCCTACTTTCTTCCACAAATCTGTTTCCTATCACATTAATGGAACACAATATATTATTTGAAAAAGTAAAAAGTTAAACTCTAAAAACCTAATAGAAATCTCTTTTCTCAGTCCAAAAGTCTTCCAGTGCATGTCACAATTCAAAAAGGGACAAATATAAATCTGGATAATTTGTCTGAAGCCTCATGAACAAGAGACTAAACAACCTCAGTGTCAAGTCTAACCTGTATTTATCTTGCTTTAAAAAATATAGAATGTGAGATAAATGGACCATAAATAATGTTTGCTTTGGACTTTTATTTTCTTGAAAATTGCAGTAAAAAATATTTCATTTTCTAGTCCTTCTAATACTGGCCAAATAAACAAGAGGCTGAATTAACAGAACAGGAGCAGAGTCCTCTATGACATTCATCAGTCCTTTATGACATTGACAGCTGTGAAATGTTAACCTCACATGTGGATACTGGAGCCCAAGTCCAGTATTTTTTAACCAACAAATGAATAAATTTCTGGATGGGTCTTTCTCAGTCTTGTTTAACATTTAAAGGGATATCAGAGAATGGAACACACATGTTTTTTATGTGTCTTGAAATGGTTCTGAAAATTAAGGTAGGGAAATATTCTCCGTGTATCCATGCAAAGAGGAAGAGCTCTGGCAGAACAGAGTGAGGCCAAATAAACTTTTGTTTTGAAAGGTGGAAGGCTGAGCTGGGTCACCTCGGTGATGAAGGAGGTCCCTTGGAATGGATCAACTATTTATATAAAGACCACCTCCCTTGTGGGAATTTGGAGAGGTAAAATGTAGCACCATAATTTCACAATTCTAACGACAGCCACATTCTGGGGCATATATCTTGTGCTTGTGTTTTTCTGTACAGTATTTATTACCTACCATCTCTCATTTTCATTTATGTATTTTAATACTTTATTAAATGTGGTGCAGTGTCTCTTGAGATAAGCTTTTAACCAATAAGAATGGTGTCTTTAGGTAAAGAATAATTCAGGTGAGTATATATGCCAATACCGGTTTTAGAAAGAAATGTGAATCATACTTGATTTTAAATTTAAAAAGAATATTTAAACAAGAAAGAATGTAATTATGACAAGTTGCAGTTTGGTGTGATTAGCAATGGTCCTGCTAATCTGAAAAAGGGTGAGGTGGTTTTAGAAAGAAATGTGAATTATACTTGATTTTAAATTTAAAAAAAAAAAATTAAACAAGAAAGAATGTAATCATGACAAGTTGCAATTTGGTGTGATTAGCAATGGTCCTGCTAATCTGAAAAAGGGTGAGGACTTAATTACTACAAGCTACCAGGGCTATGGATTTATATTCCAGCTGAGATAGCATTTCCAGAAGGGAATGTTGTCTTCTGCCATGCTGGAATCGACTTCTCTCGTCAGTTTCACAGAGATAAGAGTGACACCTAGTGAATCATTGACACTTCCAACATTTTTTCTGGGGATGAAAATGGTGGGGAAGGAACCTTTATTAATCTCTCAACCAATAGTTAGACAATCCTGTTAAAAATCTAATGAAATTTCAGCTTTAAATAGTTTAACAGTATTACATGACAAGATTAAATATTAAAGAATTATTTCAAGTGTGCCTGGTGTGTCTCATTTTTTAATTTTGATAATGCATCACATAAAAGCGTCTAATAAATTACAAGGTTTTTCCAAGAAAATAGAAACTCTTAATTCCTTTTCAATAATATTATGACATAAAGAAAGTGCAAGACCAAAATAATTTTCTTTTTCACATAATTTTCAACTTATTCAACAATTAAAAAACAAATCCTTTGTGTCTTACTAAACATTTAGGTTATCTTTATTTTCATGAAACGATAATCACCATATTCTTACCATGAAAGACAATGAAAGGGATATTTCAGTCCATCCTAGTTCATGTAATTTAGAAATTACTCTTTGGTAAGGCTGACTGAAAAGTGACTGCAGTTCTTCCTCCATTTTAACAGACTTTATACAGTGTTTCATAAGTCTAGAAGTCATTTAAGATTTAAATGAACACAAAGTGCCTTTCCTATTAGTCCAACATCATCAAAAAGTGTTGGCACTGAAATACTTTTAATGTAATTCAGTTTCTTTTACCTCTTTGATGTTCAAAGAAAACGAGGAAGCACAAATCTACATGCAGGCCAGAATGGTGTCCTGTAGTGTCCATATCTAATGATATGCGTCCTGTAGATCCTGTAGTACTGATTTTTAGCACTCAAAGATGGATGGATTTTATCGCAAGAACATATATCTTTTTCCAAGGCAATAAAGTCATCTAACAATCCACAACTGACAACAGCACAACTTTATTAATTAATAATTAATAAATTAATTAGTTATAAGGAAAGTAAATTTGTCCAGCTTTTAAAAGCAAAGGTTTGCTTTAGTTGTAGTTCTGTGAATACTGTTACTTAAAAAATAGTATAGTTATCAGAATAAAATACTACCATCTTCCTGAAGTCTATGTGTTCAGCTTATGATGATGTTGTAATTGCCTGGCAAATTCAGCAAAAGCAGTAGATTTCCACAGTGTGCTAGATACCAGCAAGTCAGGACACTGCACCTATTGTAAAGCAGAACTTGCAATCAGGAGACAGTTTTGTGACACAATTTAAAAATTATCTATCGGTAGAGAATGGTGTTTGTTATTTATATCAGTTAAAAAAAACATCTGTGATGCAGTTTTATTATTATTCATTATATGCTGGTTTGGATAACCTCTCAGTGGAATTTTCAAGATCCATTGGGGTAAAAATGCTGGTGAGATTTACATGAACTTTAGCAAAAACAAAGCAGGAAACTTTTTCAGGAAACCTGGAATTTTCAAGATCCACTTGGGTAAAAATGGGGTTAGATTGGGGTAAAAATGCTGGTTAGATTTACATGAACTTTAGCAAAAACAAAGCAGGAAACTTTTTCAGGAAACAATTTTTAGGATGCTGCATGTCCAGCCTAGTTACATGACCAGGCAATCTTAGATATCAGTGATAGCTCTCCTTTTGCCACTTTTTCAAGAGTGTGTATGTGCAGGGCTGGGATAGCAGTGTACCACTGCCTTTTTTTGACCTCAAATACTGATAATACTCCATCTTCAGAGTTACAAAATGAGAGGTTACAAAACCTCTTACCCCCAAAATACAGAAAGTTTTTGATTCTGTCCAGCATTAGTGAGGACTTCCAAATGACAGAACTTTAAAATTGTGGTTTCCCATTTCCAAAAGACTCTGTATCGCATACCCAGGTTTCCTCAGATCTGGATCTGGTCTTGAGTCTTTCCATGTTTATGCTGATTTACATAAATGTTAAATCATAACATAGCCTCCGGAATGTTACAATACTCACTGCTTACAAAGGAACCCCAGCCTCACCAAAGGAGAAAAAAGTTGACAGTAAACTCATTTATAAGTGTGTTGCTCAAAGGTATCACACTGAAAGCACCGGTTCAACTTGTTCAGAAACTGAAAAAAAAACACCCAGAAGAAATTTCTGAAGAAGTTCTTAATGTTGAACACTGGTTTAACTTGTTCAGAAACTGAAAAAAAACACCCAGAAGAAATTTCTGAAGAAGTTCTTAGTGTTGAAACCTCCAGAAACTTCTAAGTGTTATCACACAACTGATACATATTCTTTTCAAAAGAACACATCCCCAAAAAATATCAAATACAATTTTGTTTCAGCAGGTAATCACTGACTTTTTAACACTGGTATGCAGCTAATTCTTCACTTTTTGTTATCATGATGATACATATATTTAAGTGTCCACAGAGTAGGTCTCATGAAAATTTTGACATGTATTTTTTAGAATCCACTGTGCCTCACTTTCAAGAACGTGGCCCACAGCAGGACCAGCACCCCACACAGTAATTGTTTGTAGACATACCTGCCCTCAGCCAAGCTCTGAGCTTTGTAACCTTTGACACAGCATTGTGCAAACCTGGCTAACCTGCTTCTTCAACTAGTCCTGCTTCCTCCCTCCCCAGCAGAACTGGAATGTTTCCACTTGTCCCTGAGGTCTCTCTCATGTTGCAGGTCTGGGAAGTGTTTGATCCCTTGTGCTGGAATAGTCCCACTCACAGTAGTTAAGATAAAATAGAAGCTATGCCTGAAATCCTGCATCATTCCAGTACTTGGGTAAGGACAGAGGTAACACTTCCATGCTCTGCAATTTTAGAACGCAAGATCTGTTCTTGAAGGTAGAGGTAACTATGTGAAATACCAAGCAGTATTAAATTTAGTTCTACATTTACAAATTCCATTTCATCTCTTATTCTTTGGGCTTCTAGGTATTCCTTCTATGCAATAATCTGACAGAAGTGGTTCTTCCCTTTGTGATTCTTGTTTCCTGAAGTATCTGATTTCTTCCACCAGTTTTGCAAACAGAAATTTGCCTTTTCAAGTATGCCTAAATACACATGAGGAAAGACAAACACAAAATTTAAATTTTAATTTTGTGTGGGTTTACTATACCTCTCATTAACTAAAGTAGGTTCAACATTTATTTATTTATTTATATTCCCAGAATCCTTATAAGCTAAGTATCAGTTTATAGATTAAAAGCTTTGCTGCTGTCAAATAAGATAACTACTCACCCAAAAAGTTTTACAGACTTATGAATATAATCTGGACATCTTGCCTTGCAGCTAGGGTTTTCCTAGTGTCAAAAGAAAAAAAAATAAAGAGAGAAATCTAGAAAGACTATATATGAATGCCTGGCAATATTTCCTCAGCTGTATTGCATATTGCTGAGCAACAAAGTAAATCACAGGATAAAAGTCTTTATATGAAACTACAGGGGAGGTCCAGATGATCTCTCATTGTTTCTGCCTTCATTAGAAGAATTAGGAACATATCTGCAGAAATCACCACATTTTGTTGGGGACCTTATGTCCATGCCGTATTTCTTTCAGGATGCTTTTGCTTTGAACTGTATCCAGCCTGGTCCCATGCACTGAGTGTTCTCAGCAGCTGGTGTGCTTTAGATATAATTTGGGAATGCACCTTCTGGCTTGTCTTGCCCAAATGAAATTCAGTTTGTCTGCTCTGAGTCATCCATGCAATATGAACCAAAGCCCAGCAAATGGGAACAGCCAGGATATTTGCTTTACTGTGCTCCAAATTCTAGAAAAATGCTGAAGAGGACAAATCCTTTTTATTTGTTGTGCCAGTTAGACACTATATCCAGTGCACTTTATAGCAGCCTGACCTTGGAGTGGCAAGAGACTTTGGGAATTCCCTGTCTCTTCTCCACTAGCTATAAGAAAGACAGCTGCAGGATTTTGAACACCAAATTGTGTAGCTCTGCACAGTTATTTCCAAGCTCTACAGGACCTGCATTTTAATGTCTCCTTTCCACTGCAAAAGAAGCATCAACTTGGCCTTCAGACTGTATCCTGAGGGAGTTACATAGGCAGTCATCGAATGCTGGTTAAAACAACTGTTACCAAAAAATGCAACCAAGTCAAGCCAAATATTTAATTAACATCTCCTCTATTTGATAAATATGTTGGATTAAAAGAATTTGCTACCTTAACAAAAAACGCCCAAATAATGTAACACCACCAAAAATACAAAACACCCCAACCAAACCAAACCTAAACACACCGAAATGAATGAAACAAAAAACACAAACATACCTTCTGTCCCAAACCACCATTTTAATCTCTAGTGATTTGTAGGGGTTGTAAAAAATTAAGAAGTCATTGTCATAATTTAAAAAAAAAAATCAAGACAACTTCATTTTTAGACTTATTTCTGTTTTTTTTTTTTAAATCTTATATGCATTTAATCAAGACAACTTCATTGTTAGACTTATTTCTGTTGTTTTTTTTTTTAATTTTATATGCATTAAAATCACTTTTATTGTTTTTATCTTTCTTATCTTTCATTCCATTTTATCTTCATCATTTCTGAAAATAAATGCATGAAATAGATATGTACGTATGAATACACATCACTGGAAAATCACAACTTTAGTTTTAAATACCCTAATATTACAGATATAGAATACTGCAGTATTATAAATATTACTACAATATCATAGAAAATTTAACAGAATAGAACCAATTTCTGCGAAATTTAGGTGGCATTCTTAATTTGTGTAAGTCTTCTTTTTTGTCTTAATAGCACACATTATAGTTCTATATAGCTAGCATGCCTTTAATATGAAAGGTAGAAAAAATTTCTAAAAATATAGATTGGGGAAATATTTGCTGATTCTCTGGACTCCATCTGATGAGTTCGAGTCACACTTGGCAATGTGAAATTACCTCTATTATTACAACCTCTGTTGTCCCAGACATCACAGAGAAAAGAATGCAAGAATTCAGGATTCAGAATGCCTCACAGCAAACCACACACACAGAAACATAATTAATCAATAGAAGGAAAATTGAGAAAAGAAAACAAACCAACAAATATTAAAATTAAAATTAAATTAAATCAAAAAGAACCCCAGAGTGTTAATACAAGTTATATACAGAAAATGCAATATTTCTGTTAGGAAGGAGCAAATGAGAAGTTTATGAAGACATTGAATCAGCAAAGAACTGTTCTGAGTGGAATATGCACACTACATATCTGGTAGGTCCATGTACACACTTTGAAGACAAACAAAATACTTTAGTCCAATGACTAAGGGACAAAGGGATCTGTGGATTTTAATGCTGCACATGGACAGCCTGCTAGGAATGCACATGGGCATGCAATATGTAGGGAGAATAAGGAGCATGAGGTTTCCTCCAGCCATATTTGCTCCTCCAATCACTCTCATACCCTGATGAGATGCATGATGAAGGGAGAAACGGGATTTTTTTTGTGATCATGTAAGAGAGAATTAGACAGTGGCATATTTATTTGGTACTTTCATTTCTCCTAGAACAAATAAGAGATAAACAACACAGACATTTTCTACAGCAAAAAGAAAAGAGATCTCCCACATTTTATATTATTTCTCTCTGCATAGACTAATAGTGCTGCTCCATCCCTATTTAAGAAAGCTAAGAAACCACAAACCAAGTAAGAACCTAGAATTCAACTCTTGGTACTTTTCCTTTTGCTCATCTGGTATAAAATTGCATAAGGAATATGATGCTATTCTTATCTAGATCTTGGGCAGGAGTTCTTCATTCATTACCTAATGGTAATGGCTACATTCTTTAATTTTGTGTTGGGTAGCAGTATCTTTCTGAAGCCCTTTAGAAAAAGTAAAGACATAAGGTGAAGGGTGACATAATCCAGTACAATAGTGATGTATACCAACCTGAATAGAGAAAATAACAGCGAAGTATGTAGTATAACAAAATAATCTCAGTGTTGGTCCTACAGTATTAACTCTTGTCTATAGAGTCTAAGTTAGGTGTCAACTCTGAGAAAGCCTGTGCTATTAGTTTTGACATGAGCTTGTCCAACTCAGACTCCAGGAGTCTTACCTAACTCATGGAGAGAAAGCTCTGCTCTTTGGAGGTAGGCTTGGAAAGTGGTAAAAGAAAATGGATCTATTTTATCACTATTTATATAGCTCTTTAAATTTACTTTGGACTGTACATTATGCTGTTATGACAGCCTCTGGCCAGGAAATCTTACAGTTAAACAGCATGAGCCTGAAACAATATGTTCAATTATGCAAATAAACACAGAGGGGCTCAAAAGGGCCAGATGGTGTGAATCAGCCAAGTCTTATACGCTGAAGTGGTACTCAGGCAATTCACAGGAGTTAAGAATCTTCCCCAAGATTGGTTCAGATGGCAGGCTTTGCAGAACATCTGCATTTACAGCTCTTTTGTGAGAAAGAGGTGAGAAGTCACTTGGACAGTGCTGTCCAGGCACTCAAAGAAGAACAAAACAAATCATTAAAGGCAGAGGAAACAGTTCACATAGCGGAGAGGAGAAGCTCATGTAGTGTGATTAGGCATGCAGTTACAGTGACACTTATTAACTTTAGATGAGCTAATACATCACAGATTTCTCGACAAGTGGTAGTCTATTTCAGAACGTTGTAGAAGAAAAACAATTTAAAATTGTCATATTCCCTACAGTAGATTTTATTTGGTTTTGATTCCCTGGAATGTAAACAAACTTTTATCTTCAAATGTTTGACAGCTGACATACTGCAAGGAAAATTAATAATAGAAGGGGCAAGCAATGAGACCTTTTTAAAAATTAAAACCAACACTTCTTCTTGGACATGTGGATGCTGTTTCTTTTTCTTTGTGGAGATGCTACTATGCACTAATGCCAGCTACCACCTACTATGCACTAAAGCACCCCAGTGGTTCATTTGGGCACCCCCTGGGTGTGGGCCACTCATTTTATCACCTGCACTGTTGGTCAGCTGGCTGGAATGATGCTCTGGTGTCTGGCAGGGAGGAAGCCCTAGACAGCTTGAAATGGTGGTGGGGTCACTTCTGGCAGCACCAAGGTTTGACCATTGCTGTGGCCACTGCAAGGGATCTCCATTGTTAAAAAACCCCCAGCCTTTCTTTACAGCTCCTTTTCAAGCTGACTTTTTTGTTTCCAAAACCTCTTGGTAATTCCTTGGTTACTTTTTATTCTGTTTTGTGATTATCTTGCTCTACAGTGTAACCTGTTTGGGGCAAAATCCTCATCACACAGTTTTGTATATTTCATTCACACACACTGATATTCCCTTGTTAGCACTGATATTCCCTCTGCCAACATAATTTTTTCCAAGCATAGGTTACACAAGGACCCTCCCGGACTCTGACCAGGAAAACATCTTGGGACAGTTTACAGTCACCCGAGTATAAGCTCCTAATGCAAGACAGGAGGAAAAGGACTCCGTTAAATCTTGAATTTACAGGTAGTTACTATGGAAATATGAAGAAGTTATTTTGCTTTTAGAGTAGTCCAGAAACCTCTGTTCAGCTCTACACTGCATTCCAAATTCAAGAAAAGTGGTGGAAAAACCACTGGGTGTTCAAATCTTAATGACAAGAATGACAGTTGCATTGAAATGCATTACCTGAGAGTAGAGACCTCTGGAATTGGTTAGAGAATACTGATCTCAAAGTTTGCAGATGTGTACAGAGGAAAGAGAAAAGCTAGGAAATAAAGACTTCAGTAGCAGGAAGCTGAAGCTAGACAAGTTCAGATTGGAGAAAAGGTAAATATTTCAGATGAGTTTCACCTTCCTCTTTAATCACTTTAAATCTAAGTAACTGACTTTTTCTTTTATAATCCATTTTAAGCATCAAAGTGAAACAATACCCTGAGAACTAAAAAAAATACCCCACACAAGATCCAGAACACTGAATATAAAATTTCATTCCATGTTTTTTTAAATCTTGAGCATAAAATTTGGTAGTGTATGTTTATATACATATCTAGCTATATAAATACAAAAATATATATATATATATATATATATAAATTTTCCCATGATACAAATATATGCCCATAGTAGCTTAAATCACAGAAATAAAATCATTACCTTGTGATATACAAGTTCAGATGTTAGAGTTACAGGAGATGGATGGAAAATGAAAATTAATTCTGCTGTGATAACATAGTGATACAAAAAATACCACTTAAAAAAGTTAAACTTTAGTACCACCTTTTTCTTATTAAATGTGAAAGCTGTTGTACTAAGCAACATATCATCCACAGACCTTAGAAAAGGAATTGTTGTTAATTAGGAATATAGCTGGTGAATAGAAGTGTAATTACTTTAAACCTCCTACAAAAAATCCCTGTAAATGAAAAAAAAATTAAAAGTTAAAAGAAGCTCAGAAGAAAATATAAAGAATTGATAAATAATTGGCATATGGGCAGATTAAATTAAAACGATATTAATATTAAAGACCTGGAATGCCTAGATTAATGTCACTCAATAGACAGCAAATGGAGGTGGCACTAAATACCTGTAGGTAGCAAAAAAGTAGTAGGAGGAAGAGAAGTGCTTGCTTTTTGTTCTGAAATCAGCTCACTGAAGAACCTGGCTACACGCCTGGCTGCTATCAAACCTTCACACCTCTTCAAGCTCAAGAAAAATTACCTACCTTTCTTTCTGAAAGATTAAAATTTCAGAGGTGGAGATGTAGGGTTTTTTAAATTTTAAATATTACTTTGATAAACTTTCCACTTATCCTTCTCAATTAACTCATGAAATTATCTTCATACATTATTTTCATTTGTGGAAAATTGAGTTCTTTCTAACAGGTGATTGATGTGAAGAAAGAATGCAGAGGCTCCTTAAGTGAAGAGGTGCTATGGGAAGCAGGCTGTGAAAGGGAGTAGACATCCTTTTACTCTGCTGATTAAAGGACATGATTCTACTGAATACAGCCCTGGGAATTCCACTGGTTCAAATCAGTATCAGCAGCGTACGCTTGCTCAGACTCTTCACCCTTTGGACACTTTCTTACTTTCACGACACAGGAGTTTAATCTTCTACTCTTCCATTCAACAAAAGGAAGACAAACTGTGAAATATTTGCTGTGATGAAATCAATCATTTCCCAGCCCACTTTGTACTAGTGATAACTAAAACTTTACCTTTGTCCCTAGCATGAGCAGGGAAGAAGATTAAAATAATTTTAAAAAACAAGCATGCAAAGAAATGAAATGAAGTTTAAAATGTGGAGTTAAAAACAGCATTATAATTTAATAATGGTTGTATTCCTTTTTTTTAGTCAATATTGAGGTCACAATAAAGGTTGATGACAGATAATCAGTAAGTACTCATAGAACAGAAACTGCTTGGCTATGGAGTGGAAGAAGAGGAATAAAAAGACATTGTGACTGAAGGAAAGCTTAAGTCCTTGGTGCCAGCCACACTATTAGTCAGCATATCTCAGAAGTCATAACACCTAGAGGAGGACCTCTATGCTAGTATTTTATTTTATTTTAATTTTCTCAGGAACCTCTTTAGAATTCCAATCTTTAATGAACATGTTCCCCCATAACTCTGATTTTTAGCTCATGAGCAGCCCTTTCTGATACATGTAATATTCTCACTGAATTTTCAGTGTGTGCAACAAAAATTTCAACAGGGTCATTAAATGATTTTAAAATCACATGGAACTGGGAACAGTAATAAACATCATCAGCTCTGAATTCTTACTTTTAAGACTCCATTTTTGTGTGCAAACCCAGAACTAGTTTCAGAGCATCACTGTGTGTGGTTTGGTTCTTCAAGGAGAAATTACTTTCTTTTTTGTGGGCACAGGCCTAAATTTGTTCACAAATGGGTGTAAAAATAAGCCAGGAATCAATTTGAAAATTTATTCTGAAATAAGGTTAAAAACTGGGAGTGGGATGTGCAGGAAGGTGTAGAAGAGGTACCTTTGGTCATGTGATTAGAAGTAAAAACCAGAGGTCTTCTGTTCACTCCCCAAGCTTGGCAGTGGAGTCTATCCCTCTGTGTGTCTGTCTGTCTGACTGTCTCTCCCTCTGTAGTGGATGGTGTCTAACAGAGTGCCCAAGCTGGGACAGCCTGCTGTCAGTAAGTCCCTGGCAGTGTAGACAAAGTGCCACATGAGTGGCTGCTTAATTAGCCAGCAAAAGGAAGAGATTCACAGCTACCTGCCTGGAAAGTGCTTGCTTACTTTGACAAAAATACTGCAGAAAGTTAAACACCCAGGAGAGAAAATGAGTGTGCCTCAAGAGCAATACTGGCATTACAAATACAAGCAGAAGATGAGACAAGCTTCCCAATAATCTTGAGAGAAATATCCCTGCTCCAGAGTATCTGCACTTCTAAGGTGATGCTTGCCACATTTATGTGTGGGATTACATGAAGCCTCTGACATGTCAAACCAGACAAGATGCTGCCCAGTAGACACTGTGAGTCCTATACAGAATGCTTCCAGCAAAGGACTTTGATAGTGAATATAATAGGGGACTTCATAGAATCAATTTTTGTTAGACTGTGTATCAATACCAAGTTGAAGTTGGGGAAATGCATTTGCTTATTACAGTAAAACTACAGCTGGATAAAGAGGTTGTGAGGGTTATCCACTGGGTATATCAGAGTATACAAATCTATTGGATACATTGGAGTAATCCAGTTTTCAAGATGGATTTCTAATAAAATAAAATTTCTTCAGTTGGAAAAAGTTGGTCTTTGGAATTTCACATAAATCTCTATTTTTAATGTGTGTTTTTTTCCACCTTGTCTGTCCTTCATGTCTTGGTTACAACACACTTCTCTAGACTTTGCCAAAATGAACTGTTAATCAGTTTCTTTCTAGTCTTTTTTTTTTGTTTTTTTTTTTTTGGCATGCATCCCTTCAGGTCAAAGATTAAACTTACTGAAATCCTATTGAGATACAAGTTGTTGGAAGAATCAGTTTTTCTATGTAGCAAGGACCTTAAAATCTGACACAGATATGAGTATAATTGTAAACTGCATGCCATTTTACTTTAATTGTTAAAAGAAAATTAATGTAAAAAGATTAGATTTAATATAACATTTTGGTGACTATGACACAAATTATCATAAGTAGAGATGGTGGATTCTGTTATGAAAATGGAGGGCTAACATCAGAGAAGAGTGATATCGCTTTAGGTGCTGCCTGTTAAAAAGAAAATAATAATGTGTTAAATAGGATTTTTGAAAATCAGATTATGAGGCTTTCGAGTTAGGCAGTTTTCCAGAGGTGCAAAGAATAATGTCCCTCTTTATATCAAGTAATCAGCTTTTGCACTTACAGAGAGTCCATTTACTGGCTCTTGTAGGAAAGAGTTGTTTTGCCTCTCCACTCAGCTAATTACTTTGAAGTTAAAGGAATAGATTAGCATAAAATAATCACTCTATTTTGCCTACTAGTTTGCTTGAGCTTTGGAAGACATGCAAACTATGCATTATTAGACAGCAAAATATATCATCATAGCACTAAAGGCTCTTTTTGACATCTCTGAAATAATAAAACAATGGTAGCAATGTAAAACTGTTTGCAGTCCTGATGAAATTCAGATATAATTTCAAATAGATAGTTAAGAATTGAAGATGATAATCTTTCATAGCCAAGGGTTAGATAAGTAAGGTATCAGCATCTCTGCACACTGGAATGGCAATTCCTCTGAGCAGAATCCTGATTAAGTGTCCAGGACATTTTACATTCAGGAGAGGTTGATTCTGGAAAATGGTGGCCCACAAATCTCATACACTAAGAGAGAAACCTCTGAAAGTAAAGCACTGGGAAATGCCAGCTGTGGCTGAAATCTCACCTTTCCCAATGGAGGCTAAACTAAAGCAAAATGCTGATTCCTGATGGGGATCCTAGGCTTTGCTTTCCCACCTCACATTTTCCTTCTTTACTCTTCATGGCTGTCTCAACCAGAAATAGGGGTAGAAAGCAGCTGATTTAAATGGATTTTTCTTCTTGTTTCGTTTCTCCTATTTGCAAGTTAGCATACAGTCTGAGTCTCTAAACCCAAAGCAGAAAAATAACACTTTCCTTCCACCTGGCTTAGACACCATCTTGGAGTTAATCAACATTTTGCTGGAGAAGGCCTACAACAGCTAGACCTATCTTGAATACCAATGCTGTTTTGAGCTGGAGATCCAACTAGATGACTTCTGCAGGTGCTTTTCAACCTAAATTGCCATTTGATTCTCTGACCCTGGGAAAGAACAGCCCATAGAATATCCCTTAAGGTAGGGATCGATGTAAAAGCTTTGGAATAGCTTATTTTAGTTCTACTCAAAGTGAGTCAAGTTCATGTTCTAGATTAACCATTTATATAGAAAAAAAAAAAGAAAAAAGGATTTCAGAGGTAGTCTGAAAGGGTAGGTGATGCCATCTGAGGAATGGCAAGCTCTCTGTACCCAGGAAACATCTTAGCAATTGGAGTCTGCAGATTTGGGGATGAAGTGAAGGTAATGATTTTGCTCTTGGAAGGGAAGCTCTCCCTTCTCCCAGAGCTGCTGCCAGGGTACATATGCCAACTGCTCCTTCAGTTGTGGTAACAGCTTGGTTTTTGAGGACCCCAAATATCAACTATTTGCTCAGAGCTGGCCACGTTAAAATTAAGTCCACCACTAAAATCAGCTTAAGATCTCTTTCCCTTTATTGACCATAGGTCAAGATAAAGAAAGTGTGTAAAAGCACTCACCAAAACACAGAGAATGTCTATAAGACCAGAATCTGAGTTGTCCTACAAAGGAAGTTGAATACAGGAAAGTAGAGAAGTACATGCTCATTCTACTCTGTTCTAATACAATTCAATCCAAACTCTGTGAGAATAAGACAAAGCAAGACTTCTCCAGGGTGGATTGTGTTGACACCTTCCCTCTGGGTAGTCTAACCTTGCTCTGACTCCTGTCTGAGAATAAATTCTGTAAGGGCTGCCACATTACTTTTTGTAAGTCTCAGCCCAATACATTTCACTGCAGTCTCAGTCCTAAGCTCTCTCACCTTAAGCTTCTAGAGCAGGGGATCAAACCCATTTTTTCAGTTCAAATAAAAAACTTTTCAGTGGTGAGAGTAAGCAATAGGATGGCTACTGTGTCCATGAGCTCTACTCCCAGTGCAGAACCTGTTCTGTCCTTTTTTTGTCTCATGTGGATACAAATACCTATGCAGAATTTGCAAAACCCTGAACATACACCTCCAACATAAAATACTGTGATCTCTAAAGTGAAGTCTTTGGTCCCTCAAATCATCCTTTTGAAGAGGATGCTGAAAACCACCTCCAAAGTCTTAAAATAGGCATGGTCAAGTCACAAAAGGGTTCTGTGGTTAAGAGCCCTTTTACAGCTTACCCAAAACCCAGACTGCAAATGTCAAGGGGAATGTAACATATAATTATACCAGAAGGACTATAACAATGATGGCACAAAAGCTCTAAATACTCACAGTGTCTTTCTTATTTATATATCTGTCGTGGTCACCTACTCTTTCAAGACGAGCGCAACTCTGAAGTGCAGCTTTTAGTGGCTTAGTGAAAATGGAGATTTTGGTGGTCAGGGTCACAGGTACTCTATTAATAACTTAGAGTTGGAATTAGCACTTTTTTTCAATCACTCCAATGACATTTTAAACTTTTTGTTCTTTTTTGCAATAGTTTGATGATACTTTCCTGAGTGTTTCTGAAAGATTAAGGTCTAATAAAAGTACATTCAAAGGATTTTTAGCTTGAAATAGCTTTTGTAGATTCTCCCTCATTAGTCCCTCCAGATTTGTAATGGTTTGTGACATTAACTTTGCATCCCTTGGGTTTGTTTCTTCTTATGCATTCTAATATTTGCTTAGCTTGTGCAAATAACTCTGTTATTTGCCTTGAAAATTCCTCATGCTAAATGAAATTGGCCTGATTCTTTATTTCACATTAAAAGTTTTTTAAGGAATTATCACCTGGGCTAGCAAAAATTACAAAGTTAACATAAAAGTAATCCCAAACCTTTCCAGAAGTCAGGGAAACTTGTTCATGTTTTGAGGGGTTTTTTATTTGTCATTTATCTACCTTGCAGAGCTTTCTTTTAGGAAACTGTCACAAGAAGACATACAAAGGAAATTGTTCTGTCACTGAATTTGATGAGCTTGCTAATTCAGGAAACATAGAAACAGAAAAAATCTTCTTGTAAAACATGCAGAAAAATCTGTTTGACAAAAGTTATTTTTGTTTACTTTTTTTAAGCATAAAAATCAGAAAATTAGGTACTTCATAGATTCTCAAGCTTGAGAAATTTAGCATGTCTTTATGATAGCTTTGCTTACTCTATTTATTTTATTCAGGACACAAAAGCTTGTTCCATGCAGACTCAAAGTGCTCAGAAATCTGTTTCAACTATGTATTTGCTTGCTGAATGTATAAGTATATTCTGTAGCAGCAGCAGTTAATCAGAATACAAATTTTGAAATTGTATAAACAAAAAGAAAAGAATTATGAGAACATAATCAGTACTTTAAAATTATTGGTTTTTTGGGGGCTATTTTTTCTTTCTGTGGTCAATTTCAATTTTAGCTTAATCTGTATTCTGTTGTGGTTTACCTTCCAAGCCCTGAGGCCATGACCAAACCTAATTGTTCCTACCGAGGCCTTGCAGTCCCTGCACATTGCCATGGACTGAGAGACAGCCAGACTGGCACAAAGGAGAAATGTAACCAGTTACAAAGGTCATAAAACCAGTGCCTTATTGTAAACACTCTTTTCATCCTTTACACTTATTGATGATCTTTCAGCTTGACTGCTCTCCATCACTTTATATTATCACCAAAATTGACACTCATAAATGACAGCTATATAGAAGGACAAAGTACAGTGTCATAAAAGATACTACTGGATAATGAAAATATAAGTGTTTACTAACTGATGACCAGAAATAGAAATATGGGTTTTTTGTTTCTTTATGGCTTTTTTGAATTGATCAAAGTGTTTTCTATGGTTCTGAGGACAGAGAAAGAGGGCAGTAAAAACAGATGTCAGGAAGAGATTTATGTCATGCAATTATTTCTAAAATAGCTGTGGCTGAAATGGAGTAACAACAGGCTGGTTTTACTGTAAAAAAAATGAAGACAACCCAAAAGTGAAACAAGGGTCTTTGGTGTCTGCCCAAACCTTAAGGGCTTTGTTATTTTTTCTTGGGCTTTACTTCTGCTTTTCATTCTAAAATAATCTTTCTTTTGTTGTGGTTTTTTTTTTGGGTTTCTTTTAAGATATCTGGCTGCATTTTTTTGTCCATCCCTCATTGCTCAGCCTTTACTGGTCATTCAAGAGGCTGTTTGGCCCCCTCTCCTACTGGATAAGTGATTTTTTTCAGTCTCAGTAGAGTCCAATTACTGAGCCTGTAGTTGGACTTTAAAATGTGATGTCTTGAAGGAGCTCTGTTTAACATCAGTCTTGAGGACTAGGAATGTCTAATCTGACTGCCAAGGTCCTAGGACTAATGCCTCTCTTCCAGACATATATCCTGAGGACACTCATTTTCCAGAAGTCCAGGCATGTAATTACTATGATTTACAATAAACTCTCCAAGGATACTGAGTAATTGAAGCCCATGAAAGCCAAGGGTCTCAATGATTCTACTACTGTTTTTACAATTACAGCCAGAACAAAAATACAGAGGAGAAAAACTACACTCCTTCCCCTTTTTTATATTCCTCACTATCAGAATTGTATGAAGCTTTGTCAAGAGGTCTTCCAAAATGTATGGGATCAGTCTCCTCAGTTTTGTCTTGCCTTCCCCTTATTTGCCCTTCTTGTTATCAGTGACTTCTAGTCCCTCTGAAATAGCTCATGAAAACTCTTTTCTTTCATGTCAGTTTTTCAGATGAGTTTGATCATTCCAAACAGCTGATCAAAATGTGTAATTGCTTAATCTTCACTCCTTTTCCACATTGACTGTATAGCCTTTGCAGACCTACTGAAAAATGCATGAATGAATCTCAGCAGTTCACCCATCTGATTCTGATTTATCCACATGAAATAAACATGCTGTCCTGCACCACAGTCCCAGGTGGAGCATCCTGGGAAAGTAGTTAAACCTTTGAGGACAGATAGAAAACAGATCAAGGTCAGCAAGATAAATGTCAATTTTTTGCTGAAAGGTTAATTCAAGTATAAATTATCACACATTGCATTAGAAAAATAAAAAACCTCCCTTTCTTTCTATGCACTGCAGGAGTGAGCAAAAAAAAATTCTGCAGTGGTCAAGATTGCTTCTTGTTGGTGATGATTAATGAAACATATGCTGAAGCCTATTACAATGACAAATATTTAATAAACCATAAGGAAAGTTAACAAACATGAGAAAAAGTAGTTTGGAGGGGATAAAGAGAGAAACATTCTAATTCAGGCTGCTATCACACCTGAATTTAACTACTGATCTTGACTGAAATCTTCCAGTGCAGTTACATTAAAGCCCGAGTCTTTTAGTGAATAAATTACCCACTGACCATCAGTTGAGAAAAGTTGATTTCTCCCTAGTGAATGAACCATTGACTTTCTAGATATGTTTTGGGACTATGGATTTTGGTTTTTGATTTGTTTTTAATATCCTGGTTCCACAGAAGAAAATAAGAATTTTACTAATATATCTACTGCACATTGGGCTTCTCATCAAAATTTCCAAAATTTAGTGGGATAAGAACTGATATTTAGGAAAATGGAGAAAGTAACATTACACAGGACACCCATTTTATCTCAGATGGCCCTCACCTTGCATGCAAGACAAAATGTATTCCTCTTCCTTTGTCATGTAAGCAAGAGCAGTTACACAGAGTAATTTTCCAGGCTTAGAAGTTGCTATGAAGGAGAACTGGGATACACAGTTCTCTAAAGGTGGCAAGCACTCCTTCCTCTGAGCCCCCTAGGAGTGTGCATGAGGGGCCGATATTGTGCTCACAATATGGGTGAAGTCCAGTCTATGATGAGCTGCTGGAAGAGAAAGAGGAAACGTGGGCTAGAGAAGACAGCTGCTTATGTGCAGTTTTGGCATAGCTTGTCAAAATAAAGCAGTGCCTCTTTTAAAAATCACTTTGAGGGGCTCACCATAGGATTCTGATCTTTACAGTACTCTAGATCTGAATAGTAGTTTAGTAAAAAGTATGAGATATTTGGTATGCTTATCTCAGATTTTAGCAGCAAAATTTTTATTCACCACATAAAAACACAGAAAAAAAGAAAAAAAAGCTCTTTGAAATCAAGATTGGCCACTACTTTGCATAAAAAGTTATAGATCTTTGGGTGAATTTCCAAACGAATTTCTAAAGATTCTGGTTTTTTGTTAATTTTTTTCCTTAATAAGTAGTGTCTAAAACAATACACTGAAAGATCCCAGGGAAAAAAACAGAACACTTACCTTTCACCTGCTGCTTTGGTTCGATTTTATTGTCATATTTAGCCATCACATAGGACTAACTGAGCTATGCCAGTCATAAAAACAATGTAAGAAACAAGTGAAATGGTAAGGACCTACCTGGAAAAGGTTTTGTTCCTTTAAGGAAAAACAGACCTTAAGTGTGGCTTTAGTTGAGGATAATTAGAGTTGGCACTCAGCATCTTGGAATGCTAGAGAAGAACAGAGAGAAATCTAGAAGCTGGATTTTTTTAAAAAAACTTTTGCTTTTAGCAGTAGAATAATCTCATGCTTTTTAATAGGAAATTTTTTGACATCTTACCATGACTATGGCATACTGCATTGCATGGTGCATTGTATGGCTTTGATTTCAGGCACAGGTAAATATAAAAGAATAGCAGACAGCACTAATTTATTGATGTATTTTTTTTCAGGAAGCCATATTTTGATGCAAAAAAGTAATGGAATTAACAGGCCTATAAATAATATTTTATGACGGAGGCCAATGTCTGGCAACTCAGTATTTTTTTTAACCTTCCTTATCAAGCAGATACTCAGGAAAGGATTGCTACTCACAAGTTTTCTAGTTGCCTTTGATGCTCATGCTGTTAGCTCTCTAGTCTTGTAAAATATGACCAAAAAATATAGGAAGAATTATTTTCCACTGATATTCATAAAACAGTAACCATTGAAGTTGTACGGTATGTATTACAGGTTGTCCTGTATTTATTAAAAGTTAAAGATGACATAATAATTCTTACCTAAAATGCCTAAGGAGGAATGTAAGAATGTGGGTAAAATTTAGAAGAACCATTCATAAGTGACTGGGTGATGACACTGAGAAGAAAGGCTGTGTTGTAGAAAAACATGAGGAGAAAAAATAAAATGATTGCATTTCTTCAGCATAATTTTTTTATGATATTGTCCTGAAGAACTGCATATAACATACTGAATACCAGAAGAAAACACAGCAAATCCTTGAAGAATATTAGTATCGGTGTGACAGATTTTCAATACTCTAGAAACTTATTCTCTGGAAGTTGGGTTTAGGAGGGTTTCTCATTAAGAGAGAAAAACATTCCACAGGTTTACAAATATGGAGTTTTTAACAATTAAAAAAATATGGTTTCAATCTATTAATCCCTAATAAGGCTTTAGAAAATGTTCATGAGTGTAATAAGAAATTATCTTCTTCCCTAAAACAAACCTAATATATGTTTGTATTTTGAATCTTCAAATCTTAAACGGTTACTTTGCATAGAATGTATATGCTGCCCAGGTATCCTTATAACTGCTCTCTTCAAGAGAGGGAAGCCCATCAACCTTTATGATAAGCTAGTGCTGCCACCTATAGCAAAAGGGACTTTGTCTTTTGGTCTACTTCAAGCACAGTGCATATTGAATTATATTAGAAAGAAAAGAACTTACAGAATTACAGCTGGGATATAGAAAATGGATGACAGTTCAGTGAAAATTGTGAATGAAATCTATGTGCAACAAGAGCAATTATTTTTGTACACTTCTATTTATCGATTAATTTCCTATTTGTCACAAAAGTAATAGTTGGCAAATTCGTATAGATTGCATTACTCAAAAGAGTCCTTTTTTGATCCTATATATCCCAACCTGATCATGATGATAATGTCTAAAATAATCTTAAAATTGAGGTACACCTTACTTTAACAACATATTTTAGATGTTCTCTTGTAAGCTAGTTGGATCTGAGTTCAGGAAACGAAATAATTTCCATGTTTCACATATTCTTATTTACATACAAGTGGCTTCTGTCATGGCCAGTTATTCAAACTGGCTGGCACCTAGCAGTGGTAGATTTAAAGTGTTTTTTTAGAAAACCATCCTTGCTTTTACATTCATTCTGTAGAATGTCACCTATCCCTGAAGATCCCAAATGTCTGAGCTACAGAACAGTCCTGTTGATAATTGTTTGAAAAACAAAATAAGCTAACAGGTAGTCAGCTGTCAAAAGCAATTTGCAACTAGTAAAACACACTGACATTGAATTATGTCCTGTTTCTGGGAACTTCAGAGATTTTAGTGATTCTTTAAAACATAAATTTGCAGACAAAATGCAACAGTAACAACGTAAGGTAGATGTTTTCTTGGCATAAACCAAACTACCATTCTTAGGAAATGAGTCATGGCATAGCTTCTCACCTGATTTTGGTTGGACATTTCTTTCAGAGATGCAGATTCTCTTCACAAAAAGAAGCAGAAAAAGAAGGATCACAGCTCATATTGGTGCCCCAGCAGCTATGCCAGTGAGAAGGATAAGAAATAGCACTTACTACTGCAGAATTGTCATAGGGACCACAGGCTAGAGTTGGAAGGAATCAGTCTCCAATGCAATAAGAATATATATATACATATATATATGCTTGGTAGGTGAGATGCAAATGGCAAGTCCTGAGTTACATGCCATTATTTTACACTCCACAATATACTTTTAATAGAGCTTTAGATTAATTATATAATTTCTGAATTTTATAACCAAAAAAAAAGAAAAAATGTATAAAATATATAGGTTGGTAATGAAGACTTACTAATTACAATACATGTATTTTGTAGGGTAAACATTGCATATATTAATACAGTTGAAATGGATCACTATATTTTATAGATAACTAATTGTGTATCAAAATTAACATTGTTTCCTGTTCCAATGCTCATGTTTATTTTAAAAATAAGGACTCTTGCAGTCAAAGGAAAGGGAATGATGATTGTTATTAGTAGTAGTAATAATAGAAGTACCAGCATATGATGGATATTAATTTTTCTTTATATTTACATGAAGAGAAAGAGTATTGCAGAAATATGTTGCTTGGTTTCCTTAGAATCTCTACCATTTTAATTCCTTGAAAAGAAGCCAAAAAAACATGATTGTGTTTTGAAGAAAGGAATAGACTCAGTAACATTTCAGATTCATTGTAGCCTTAGTCTGTGATTCATAAAATTACCAGCAGCAATATTACCTTGATGCCTTTCTGTTCTGCTTCTTCGCTTTTGCCCTTCCTTTCTTGTTCCCATTCCTTAGACCTGTCACAGCCTGCACAAGTGTTTGTGTGATCATACTCTTGAACAAAGAAACACTTGAAACAAAAAGTCTTAAAAATAATTAATTTTTAAATGCAGGTGCACTTTAGACTGCAATTGTTATTGAATACTTTGTCTTTCAAAATCCTGGCCTTACTTTCCTTTGATTTTCTATAATAATTTTATCAGAGTATAGACATTCTGAATTTCTACAATGCATTCTGAGCCATCATGTTGTCCTAGCACGAGGTTCACATACAGCTATTCACTCTAAAAACAGCATAGTTAGTGACAAAATCCAGCCTATATCCAGCCCATAAACTCAAAACTATAGTTTGCAAACTGTTCATACAAAAACCATTTATTATAGTTCTTCTCACAAACTGAAAGATAAGTAAAATGAGACAACGGATCTTGTTCAACAAGATATTTCAGCAGATGTCCAATTTAAAGCTTATGAACAATTCCAAAGTCAAAGCACCTGCTTGTATGCTTAAGGATATTTTGTTAAATCTTCTGCAGTACTGAGAATGAAGTAAGTGAAGGGTGCCATAGCAACAGTAACTTAGCTCAAATTCACAGCAGTTTTACATGTTTAATGCAGGTCTCTGTGTTGATTTTGCAAATAAATTTGTAAGAAATTGATTGAGTTTTTAAATTAACATATTCATGAACAGTGTTCCCCAACAGTCCTGAGTCCCTAGTGTGGAAACAGTGGGTCATAGGCATTCCATTGACTTCATGCATTCAATATAAAGCAAGATAATAAAGAGGGGTTTTACTCTAAGTAAGCAAGGTACATCAGCTGACTAGTAAATGCCATATTAATAGGTTTTTAAGTTTGTCACTAGTTATAAGAAGAAATACCACAGAATATTCCTTGGAAATTTGGAAATTCTGGGAAGGCAAAATGCTCAGTCTATCTTTTAACATGACTGAAAGAAAACCACGCTTCATTACTATAATTTTGTATGTATTTGTGTGGAAATAGACAGACTTTTAGCTTGTACGCTTGTTCACTACAAGATTCTTGTAACTCTTGAAGTCAGTAAAAGATACTTCTATTTTACTTTTTGTAAAAGAACAGAAGAAAAAAGTTTATCTTTGATGTGTATTGCTGGTGATTTACTGAACCTCAATTATCCCTCTATGAATGGAAAGGGATGGAAAACTTCAGTCCACCCATACATCAATGTCTCAAATGGGATGACATCTTCTATCTGTTCCTCTGCAATTACTGTTGAAGAAAAATAGATGACTACCTAAAAATAGATTACTAAATTTTAAGCCTAGGCAAAAGACACAGACATCAAGTTTGGCATTACTTTTGTCGTTATGTAGCCTTTACAGTGATATCATCATATTTGTGCAGAGAAATGCTTTGACCTCTCAAAGATTTGTGCACATGGTAATGTCAACATAAATCACATTTTTATTTATGGCATTTTCTTAAATACACTGGAAACAGTATTTTTGTAGGTATTTCATGCCTATAGAGGTAGGTTTTTGCTTAGATAGGCTACTGAATAGAAGAAACTCATCATCTCAAACTAACAAGAATGTCTTGATAAGTAAACAGTAAGGATGATGAGGTATATAGCTTAGTCCTCATGAACAAAAAAACTAACAATGCATCTCCGTGAAATGAGATGGTATTTATCACAACTGTTTTGAATGTTTTGAAGGCATGAAAACAACACTACAACTTTTGAGTATATTAATGGAAGAAAGCTATCATAATGCCTTTTTGTTTCCTTTTCCACTTCAACCAATGTGTTATTTTCAAGATCTTTCTGTTTCCTCTTAAAGCAGTTACTCACACAATTGCATAGGAAACAGAAGTGAAAAGGTGTTAATTAACTAACAATAAATTGTGAAGTTCAGATAAGAATGGCATTCTATTGGAGGGAAAAGGGAGGGGGGGGCAAAGGCAGCTACATTTAGCTGAATGTAGCTAAACCCAGACCTGCAGAGATCTGTGTGCCTGCTTACCTACTGATACGTGGGAGTACTTTGACTGTCCCTGTGGGCTGAGTAAGCATACAAGTAGCTATTCATTGCTTCAGAGCCTTGAGGTGTGCCTTTGTTCAATATTTACAAGTGCTGATCACTCCTCAGGGGGCCTGGCACACTCAAGTCTTCTAAATCTATCTCAAATGCCATGTAGAGGTAGGAAGGATTGTATTTAAGAAGAGCTGAATTCAGTATTTTTCTTCTGCATTAGTATCAAACAATTATTTAGTCCACATTTCATGAAACACACATTGCCATGCCATTTCCCTTTCTGCTGGAGCAGTATTTTCTTCTGAAGTCCTCCGCTCGTTCCTTGTAGCTGATTTCACTGCAGTTTTGAAAATGCACATCTTGTTAAAATTAAGCAGAGACTCAAAATCAATCAATCTGAACACTAATTTTGTAAGTGTTGCCCTTCACGATGAAACAGATAACTGACTTGGAAAAATGCCTGCTTGTATGTATTACCATGGGTCTTGTCTTGCAAAACCTGGGAGTTTTTGTTTAGGACTGTACCAGTGGTCAGCATTAATCCTTTCACAAAGTATTTTCATTATGTAGCAAGAAGAGGGATTTCTGTCTCTCCTAGGCTCTTTTGTTCTTGCCAGGGGTTTGACAGTGTTTATGTGAAGGTGTAACCTGGAATGACATAAATTAGTCTGCAGTCTAAGACTGGAGACATGAATTGTGATTAATCTGTGTCAGAGATTAAGTTTACAAAAAAAAAAGGTAAATATTTTAAACACACTACTAGTATCTTTGTCCCTGTGTGGACTTATTAAAAATATGCTTCCATTTCTGGTTAGGCCTTCCAAAAAAAAAAGGTCTGCTCTGTGGCATCATCTACCTGAATGAGGCACTTAAACATAAAACTTAGTAGTCCATGAGTCTTTGTCTACTCTAAGAAGATACACATTCAATTTTATATGACCTGATATTCCCTCTCCATTCACTTCATAATGGATATGCCAGTATCTTAAGCAGAGTAATTAGATGTGTAAAATTAGATGGGATGAAAAAGAGTGTACGCAAATAATTTGATGCAAAGCACTATTATATATTTTATCTTCATCTTTGATTCTTCCTGCTCAACTACTTATTTTAAAATGCCAGAAATATGCTTTAATGATAGATAAGTTAAGTCTTAAGACTGACAGTAGAATTATCACACTAAGAAAAACCTACACTCAGGGTTAATGAAATTTATTCCATGTAGTTCAGTAAATGTATTTGAATCTTCTCTATGTATCAAACCTGCACATCCTGCAGAAGAGAAGGCTCTGGTGGGGCGGGGGGGTAGGACATTTTGCAGTTTTTCAATGCTTAAGAGGGCTTGAAAGAAAGTTTGGGACAGACTTTTTTTACAACAGGACAAGGGGTAGTGGCTTTGAATTAAAAGAGGGTCAATTCAAATTTGATGTAAGAAAGTTTTGACAATGAGGATCATGAAACACTGGAAAGCTAACCAGACAAATGGTAGATGTCCCATCCCTGGAAACATTTTGAGCCACCTGGCCTAACTGAAGATGTCCCAGCTCATTGCAGGGGGACTGGGCTGATGATCTTTTCCCACCTGAACTATACAGTGATTCTATAATTCTGTGATCCAACACCCAGCAAATGCTGTTAAGTACAGCAGCTCATTCTTATTTAAGTCTAATGGGTATTCTTGTGTGAGTTTAAATCAAACTAGAATGTGAATTTCCAAAACACATGACATAAACCATGGTTCATTGTCAGGGTAAAGATATACATTCCCTAAAGCATATATTAAAGACCTCTGGGAATACATAGTACTGGACCTATTGTTTAGTACCTGAGCTTCTAAATACAATTCAAGCATTCATACAGTCATTTGTACTTAGTCTACTTAGTCTCCTATTTTTACATGTTTTAAGCTAGGTTAACATATTTCAATGCACCAGCTTCACAAAAGAATGAGTTTTACAGCTGATGCATTGTCAAGCAGATGTCAATTCCATAAGCCTATCCTAATCCTCTAGTCAGACAAGGAATTAATTTTTCTTTTTTAAAGCAGCCTTAGATGTTGTAGCTTAAGGGTAAAAGTCTCAGAGTTATGTTATCTTCAAGTTTCTGAAGTATTTCAGAATAGGTATGAAATATGTTACAATTTGTTGTGGGGATTCAGGTCAACCTTGCATGAAAAGAAGATGCCTAACTAACTCTAAGAGAGTAGATTGATCAAAGTGAAGGTTTGAAATGTGGGGATTGGTCTGAAAAAACCCACCCAGTCCATTTCAGAAATGCAACCAGAAGCACTGGGGGTTAAAATTATGGTCAGGAGTTATCTGAATGAGTTCTTGCCAAAGACCTGGATATTCTTCTGTAGGTCAGTGGATCTATGTATCAGCTATGAAATAATTCTTTCAGAAACAATAAAAGAAGAGTTAATTCAGTAGCAGCAAACATTACTGAAAATAGCACATACAGAGTTGTTCTAGGTCTACGCT
The DNA here is from genome assembly GCF_014805655.1 of Passer montanus. Lineage (NCBI taxonomy): Eukaryota > Metazoa > Chordata > Aves > Passeriformes > Passeridae > Passer > Passer montanus. The sequence continues at coordinate 10,322,990 of NW_024364270.1, forward strand.
CAAAAGCCACATTCTTAGGAAACAGGAAATTCACATGAAGTTATTTTCTTTCTTACTTGGCTTAGCTCCTGGAGTGCCACTAACTAGCAAGTAGTATTTAAAGCAATTCGATCTAAAGCTATATTTTTCTCCTACAGATGTTTTTAGAACATTTCAGTGAAGCTGAGGAAGTTGACAGTGGTCACAGTTTTTAGCTTGAGAAAAGAGAGAGCAAAAACCCCTCAATTTGTTTGACCAGAAAGGGAATGTAATTATACTAATACACATTTCTTGAACAAAACTTCATCTCAGTGGTCATGTCTCTAGAAAGCAAACCACTTTTCTGTCATTTAGACTTCTTACTCTACCCCTGCCTCACTCTACTGTGAAGTATATTTGTCTTGTAATACAGCACTGTTCTCACCCCATCTGTACCCCTCAGCTTTTGCAGAGTGCAGTGCCTCCTCCATCTTCTGGCAGCAAGATGAAGAAATGAGGGATGAAGGTGCCCTCTACTTCCTCTCAGTTTGTTAAGGTTTAAATGAATACACAAATGAAGATATATGAATTCAAAATAAAATATAAGTTTATGCATGCTGGGGAATCTCACAGTTTGCATTAGATGCAGGCAGAAGAGATTGTCACTTAAAAAGTAAAAAGATGTTTCAGATACCAAGAGGAGAATGGAAGAAAATGCTTAACAATGAATGAAGGCACAAAGTTGCAAAAAATAACTACAAAAATGTACCGTGTTAACTGGAAGCAGATTTAGATAAGGATAGCACCATGAATTCACTTATGAGCTAAGGATGAGGTATTTGAACTGCATATGGAATGAAGGAAAAAAGCGATGAAAAAGAGCATAGGAGAGTGGAATGGAATTGTAATGGCAAGCATAAAAAGACAGAGTAGATTCTGAGATAACTGAAGAAGGACAAGTGAAAATATATGCAGAGAGCCTAAATGTGATGAAAATACGCAGAGGAGATAAGTAGGATTTCTTTTGCTATTATACATCTTGACTGACACTGTCTGATAAGCACATATTTCATGAGGAACAATTATTTTAGAAAACAAAGATGAATTAAAAGAAAATAACTTGCAGAGGTTTCTTACTGTCTTGTTGTGGTTTAAACACAGATGGAAATTAAGCATCATGCAGACGCTCACTCAACCCTCCCCTCTCATCCCCCTGACCTCAGTGGGGTGGGGAGAAGGATAAAAGTAAAATCTGTGTGTTGAGATAAGAACAGGTTAATAATTTAAAATCAAGCAAAATATAGTAATAATGGTAAAAAACAATAATTACAATAAAAGGGAAACAAACAACTAAAGCACAATGCAATGGCTAACCAATGCCAGGCCCCCATTCCTGAACCCAGATCATCCACGCTTCCAGCTAATCCCTCCTAGTTTATGATGTTCTGTGGTGTGGAATATCCTTTTGCCCAGCTATGCTCCCTCTCAGCTTCTTTTGTGTACCTCTTCATTAGCAAAGCATGAGAAAAGAAGAAAAGTCCTTGGCTTAGGATAAACAAGTCTTAGCAAAAAAAAAAAAAAAAAAATTAAAAAATCAGCCTGTTATCAACACCATTCTCATTCTGAATACAAAACACAGCAGTGTAACAACTACTGAGAAGAAATTAACTCTATCCTAGATGTAACCATGACACTTGTTTTCGAGCAGAAAAAAAGTTAAAATAACTTTGACAAAGAAGATTGATTTTATTTTAGGAAGCCCAGAAATAACTACTTGATGAGTGGTTATGACTAGGTCTTCTGCCATAACAAGGATATGTGCCACAGTGCGTTCTGTGAAACAATTCCAAAACAATCAACTAACCAAAAATACCACAGATTGTTTAGAACATCCTGTGGAACTCACTGGAAATATGTTTCAGTGAAATTATGAAATCTGTCTTTTGTGTACTAGAACGTTTGAGACACTGGGCCAAGGTCCATTGAGTATCTTGTCCCTTCTAAGACAAAATATTTTGTACTACAACAAACATGGTATTTCAGTGAATTCTTGTGGAAAAGTTAACCATTGCTAAAGAAGGGAGGGATGGAGCTGGGAAATTTCTCTGTTAACCGAGCTCATTGCTGTGCCTTGTGCAACCTTGTGCTCAGATAACCTTTCCACCCAGGTCCACCTTCCTATCTAGACCATGAGAACCAGTGTCTTTGGAGTATATATGCACAGCCCTCTGCACCCTCTGCTAGGCGATGTGGCATCCAGAGCAGCACTTGTGTGTCAGACATTGCCTCCTCCTTCCCTGATGAAGGCTGTGAACAAGGGATGCACACAGTAGAACAGGGGTGTGATAGCATGGAAAGTCTTTTTGAACTGTAAAAAATCCAGTTAATAATATATAATTTTACTATATTTCTATATATACTAATATATATATATATACTAATACATCTTGGTATTATCTATTTAACTCCCTTCTCCCAAAGGACCTGCAGTGTCTTCATACCTTCCGGAATCCTCTAATGCTTTCCTGCTTCACCCACTCACTCCCTAGTGACATGCAATCCAAGCCTACTGCTGCTCAAATTACGCCTTCCCTGACACTGTATCCTCGTAGGCTTCAGTTTCACCAGATTGCTTGTTTTCTGCTTTGCTAGGAGATGACAGGAGTCAAGGGGAAGAGAAGGAGGCAGGGCAGAACATGGCTTTAGAAGTAGTTGCCTTGGCTCAGGGCTATGAAACAGTAAGGGCAGGAGAGACAGGGACCGAAGATGCCTGATCAGGACCTGCATGCAGGATACCATCTCTATGGAAATCTCATCTCCTTCCCATTCCTGCACTGAGCCAGGACCTGCTGTTCTGTACTCTCTCCATCCACTCCTCAGGGGCCTTCTCCTCCATGGTTAGGCTTTTGGAAAAAATGCTTTATTCAGTGAGTGATTATGCCTTTTCTGTTTTCTGATGGATTTTCAACATCCCAAGACCTACAGTCTCCACCCCATTGGGTCCTCAGCCAGATCTCTTGTCTTTCCAAGTAACACCAGCTCTACTCATTCAAAGCACACCAGCTCCACTCCTCATTACTCTTTGTGTCCTTATCCCCTGTGCATTTCTTCCAACTTACTACCAGTCAGTGCTTTTACCTGATACTTCCATTTCTGTAATGTTGTGCTGTAATAAGGCATCAAATCTATTTTTCTTCTTGTGTTATCCAAAAAGGATTTTCACTAATTTGTAACACCGATCTCTCAGAATTATTGACTATATATCAAACCTGAACACTGAAAACACACTCACTGAATTATATTTTGATGATGCTGGTGAAGACTTTGTTCCATTTTTAAACCACTGATGGAATATACCTGTTAGTTAGATGTCACTTTAATTCTTCACACTTAAACCACTCATGATGGATCATCAGTTAATATTTTTATTTCTCAGATCTTCTTACTTGTGCAGTAGACATTGGTCATACTGCATATGCTTTTGCCATTGTTGTTATTGCTACTATTAAAGCAAGCTTCTGCTACAGGAATTCTGTGATCAAAAAGTCTTTACAAGTATATCTAATGAATTCAGCTGATGACTGAGAATGTGTGAGCTATAGATGTGTCAAAGGAAGGCAACGGTTCTTGACTCTCCTGATTCATTCTGTGACAGATGTTACATTCAAGAAGTAGGGGAAAGTTAGAAATAAGCATTTATTTATTCAATCCACAGTCTCCTGCAGAAAAAAAAACTACAATAGTGACAGTGCTCACCCACACTGAACAGCTTAGAAATGCCAATTTATGATTAAAAAGAAAGCTGATTGTTCTGTTAACATGGAAACCTTTCAGAGCACAACAAAGGAAAAAATAATCTACCTTCAGGGCCTTACTGGCTACGCAGTATGACATGTACCAGAGCACATTACTGCAAGTTTTATTTATTCCAATGTGAGGGTCAGGATGGCAGACATTTTTCATGCAAGCCTATAATTCACGTTGGCCCTTTTCAGGGAGTTGATTGGAGCACAGTAGATGAGATTTCTCTATAAATAACTCTACATTTCTTGGCAAAGAGGTGAATTTCATCCTGAATATAGAAGTTACTTCTAGATGAATGACACTCCCACCTTTCCAGTCTCTTCCTGTAATATATGCTGCCACAGGTGAGTGCCACTAACAAAATTACATCAGTGCAAAGTCAACTATAATTCTCTCACTCTCCTCAGTATCTAAAGAGCCAGCAAAGGACAGTCACATGGCTTTAGCCTTCAGTAGCTTTGTATATTTTGGGATATCAAAGTTCCACTTCCACTGTCATTCTGTAAAATTTGTGATCTTTGCAGGGAGGCAGTGGCAGGAAGTGCGTGATGGAGAAGGATGCATTTGAAACAAAACCTTACCACTATGTTTATTCCTTTTTATTTTCCTAACTTTTTTTTTTTTTAAGAGGTGAACAAGTGTTTGGCAGAGAGAAAGATCTTAAAATCTTACAACTCAGAACTTGCAGGAACTTTACCTTTTGCTAGGCCATCTTGCCTTCAGCCTCAATTGAAGCTCTGGAAACTGCTTGTGATGGCATGGCACATGAGCTGTGGGTGCCCACAGGCCACTGCTTTAACTCTGAGCCACGGACAGTCAGTGTTATCCAGTCTGCTTCCAACAGCTGTGGGAAATCTGTCATTATTGATCTGTTTAGACCATTATATTACCTAGAAGCTGTGTTAGCAGTTGATAATGACAGCTCACTGCAATCTTCTCCTTTACTCTTCATTTCCATTTCTTCTCTGAATTCCTTCACCAGCCATGAATGTGGAGAGGTACCCTTTTGTGTGTATTCCCACAGGATAATCTGGTGGGGAAATGTAAATATCTTCCCAAGGCAACAGCTTACTGCTTGTATGTAAAAAAAAAATTGTAAAGCCTTTTTTTCTCCCGGGCTTTTCAAAATCAGATTATTGATGCCTCTCTACAGGAAAGTATCATCTTTAAATATGTCATTATTACTGTGATTTTGTCATGGTCTAGGAATAGTACTACCCAATATACTGCAAACTGAAACCCCAAACCACACGCTGTTCATTCTCTGTCCCCCTTTTCCCCTCCCATCCCCAATGTAGCAGATTGGAGAGGAGAACCAGAGGCACAAAATGCAAAGATCACAGATTGAGATTAGAACAATTGACTGGAAACAACAATGACACAAAAACCAACAGTGACAGCAATAATGTTAATAACAAAACCCTAGAAAATAGAGTGAAGACCTCAGCCCAACTGCAGCCACTCACCCCGACTGCTTCCTCCAGCTCAGGACAAGTGTCACCCCAGTGCTCTGCCCACCGTGGTTGCTTGACCCAAAGGAGCTCCTTCTCCCTGGAACAGAGTTCCTTTATCCAGCCCTCAGCAATGACATGAGGTGGTATGGAGTAACCTCTGTGCTCTAGTAGCCATGTTCCCTCCTGGCTAACGCAAAAAATTAACCCAGTCCTTGCTGGAACCAGGATAGATCTCTTACAGAAAATCACTATTTTTAAATCTAGGCAGCATCCCTTTGTGTACTTGCTCATTCTTTTCATTATTTTTGAAGGGCATATACAATAGCTGTCGCCTGTCAGCTATGTAGCTTTATTCTTCAATGAAATTCTGTTATTTGCAGTGTTGCTTTATGTATTCATTAGTCCAGCATTTCCTCTTGTATCTTTATACATTCATCAAAGGTCTATGAAACACGCTACCAAAATGTCAAGCACCTTGCTGCTCTGATTCACATCTGCTCAGTATTCAGGTATTAGTTCCAGCAAACCTTCTGTGAACTTTTAATTGCAGCTGGTACAAACTTTGTGCTCTCCCTGCCTGTCTGCAAGCATCTTTTGATGCTTGTTCTGGGATGCATTTGAAAGCTGAATCTTATCTTTCTGTAGAAAATCAACACTCTTCTTTCTGTTTCTCTGACTGGATGAAAGTGCTGTCAGTGCCTCAGAGGATCAATTAGAAACTATTTTACTTGTGTGATTATACAAAGACAATCTGAGCTCTTTCTCCAATGGGGAAAAAAATCAAAATACTAATTTATGTCAGTCCTTCTTTCTAAATTAACCAGAGCTATGAATTAGTGGAGTTCTATTTTCACTTTCAGAAACCCCACACACAGGCAGTGCAGTATGACAGCAAGGCCACAAATGGTCCATCCTTAGATCACCACTCCTAACAATGCTCACAACTGGTTTGCGACAGTAGCTCTAAACCATGTCTGACAGCAGTACACAAACAGAACATCACTGACTAGGTGTGACTGTGTGACATATCAACATTGATGTACCAGTGCAAAATTCCAAGTGCTTTATGCCTTCGCATGGCTTTTATTTATCCTTTCAACCTTGGTGTATCCAATCATCTACATCCAAAAAGACATTAAGGTCCTGTTCACCAAATGTTAGTTTTTCTGACTGAAGTACAGTGATTTTTTAACAACACAATGTCCTAAGGAATGAACATCTGTGGGAATGTCTATTAACTGGAAATTAGGAAACCACAGAGACTCACAAGGCACACATGGAACTTATGATAGAGTATAAACATCCCTGAGTTATGCAGCCACCCAGAAAGTATAAATTAAGGATTTAATTAACCTCTGCTGTGAGCAAGCAGATTATTAGAAATAGCTGTTCAAAAACTCTATTCCAGGTAAAAAAAGTAACCACTGGTTCCTCAGAAGTGATTTCTGTGGTACACATTAAGGAAAGCTTTAGAAACAGTGACTGTCAGTCATGGAAAGTGGAAAACAAACTAAGGAAAGGAAAGCTTCATCATATTTAACACAAGGTTTACACAGTAGAGGACATTACAGACTTTTAGAAAATAGGTGGTCTCCTTGTATATAGGAATCACAGAGGTATATTACTGCCTGCCATGTATATTGGTACTATAAATTCCTCAGTGACAATGAATTAGCAGAGATTACAGCAGGCAGGTTGCCTGCTGTGTCAGAAGTGTCTTGTGTGGATATTAGCTGTGGCTGGTGGTCAAGCCTCATGGCAAAACAAGTTCTCCTGCTAGAGTTACTGTCTTTCAGCACAGCAGCACTCCTTTCCCCCTCCACCTCCATGATTTCACAATAGTTCAAAATGCTGACAACCTTAAGTATTTATATGTTGGTTGAAAAGAAATTAGGACTGTGGGAAAGGAAGGAACTCCTCTAATGCAGAAGCGATAATGAAACTACATACGGCTCTCGAAGCTGGAACAGAAATAGAGCACCTTGAGTCTTTAAAATCAGGAGAAAAGAGAAAACAGACCAAAAATGTGTTTATGAATCAATTGTCCAGTTCCACATTGAGCAGCTATGAAGAGTGATCTCTAAAAAATAAATTACTGTAAAATAACATATAGAACTGTTCCTGTACCAAAAAATATTTTTTGAAAAGTTAAGTAATTTCCTACTTCATAACAATGCTGAGTCAACCTCTTGTACTTTCTCAAATGCAGTAGGAATACAGAAACTGAAAATCTAATTCCATACCTTTTCTTCCTATGAATCTACCTTTCTTTCAGTTAGTATGCAAACAAAAATTTAAATCTAAGTCTAAGGATCATCAGACCTAGTAGCCAAGACTGCTATTTTGAAAAGGTCACCTTCTTATGTGCAAAGCATTTAGAGTGAAATCCAAGCCTTGGCAAGTATCCTATTGATCTCATTTATTTCAGATGCATATACCGATCAGGAAAAACACTTTTCAATGAGGAAGGAATTGAACTAGAAATGTCTTATATAAGTCATATAAAAGTCTTAAATATTATTGCTACAAAATCTTACTTTGGTATTTCAGTTTTTAGCCTGAAAACTATTTTTTCTAATTCTCCGAAAAATTGTATTTAGTTCACCTATGCCACTTTATGGCGCTTGCTTCAAAGCTAGCTTCTATATTGAAAAAAAAATCTTCTGCAGACATTTTAAATTTTAGCCTGATTAACTCAGTTATTTTGATTTATTTTTGATTGCCTGACCCATTCCAATTAATCATTACAGATGATAAAATCAATCATCTTATTAGCGAGAAGCCACAGCTACCATGGTGCCTTCATTTAGTATGCTACAAGAAAGTCATGCAGAAATTAAAAGCTTTAGAGAAGGTTTAAACATACACAAATTATTGGAAATATGATATAAACTCCCAGATATACAAAATCTCTTTTATAGCTGAATTTTATAGTGTCTGACAACAAGGATCTCCAAGAGACTAGACCAGGATTTGGAGAGGAGATGTGACACTGTACTTCATAGTTATCAACAAAAAAGCCTAGAACAAAAAACCCCTACAGCTGAAAGTAGAAAGTCAGACAAGTTAGAGTATTTTTGAAAAACAATGTGCTCCCTAAGTGCACTGAAGTGTCCCCATGTTATTTCATCTATTACTAGAAAAAATTAAAAGGCTAAGAACTCATTTGTCTGTGATGTTTGTACAAAACATATTTTTAAAATCCACAGTAAATTTGTCAGACACTAAAGTTTAATTCTTTACATATTTCCATTAATTTTGGGGAATGGTTTGGAAAAGGAGATGGTTATATCCTCTCTATCAGACAGGGCGAAAACTATAAGGTCTATGTCAGGCAGAATGTGGCCTTCTCAGCTGGTGAACATCCCTCTATTTCAGGATCAGCTAAAAAAAGAATTGGATAATGGAAAAATTTGGAAATGTTATAGCCTCATTGTTGTTGTTGTTGCTATCTTTGGAATGAGTCAGTTCTGAAGGTTTTTCATTTCAATTGAAAATGTGAGTGAAAGGGTGAAAAAAGGTTTTGAAAGTGCCAAACACTTTGGATACTAAAAGAAATCATTTTAGTTTAGCTACACAACATTTAAAAAATCATCTTCATCAACTGGGTGTATCATCAATTTTCAAAGCCTTTTGTGCAGTAAAAAAAAGTATGGGCTAGAAACTCAGGGTAATGCCCCTGAATTGGGAGTCTGAATTGGAATTTGAGTCTGTCAAAGAGGTCTCTCAGTGCTGCTGGAGAATTGCTGCCTGTCTACTAAAAGTACATAGTTGTTTAAAAACATGGGGGATCATAAAAGAGATGTTTTTCAAAGTTCTTAGGCTATTCAGTTTCTCCCTCTGTATCTAAGCTGAAAGTGTCTCCTCTTGTTTAGTTTATGGGAAGTATAAGTCTATGTATTAAGCAACCTATCAGCTTTGCATTAACTTAATTTCCATTCTCTAATCATGATATATATCAAGATGACAATAAGCATTCCCCAAAATAGCAAGGGCCAATTCCATTATCCTCTGCAGAAAACTGCTTGACATTTGTGACATTTAAACACCATTCTTATATTCTTATATGTAGTCAGGGAATGTGGTGAGGGATGATTGCTCTCAGTCAAGAAACACAGGATATCACAGTCTGTAAAGTATGGGACAGAGATGCTCTATAGGTCACAAAATGTGTCCTAAATTGCAGACAGTCACATTCTGTGCTGGTGAAAAGTTATGAACTCTTCTGGTTTTCTTTCTTTTTAGTCATTAATAGGACAGAATAGTCACCTAAGTGTGTTTCTCTTTTGCATGGACTAAGGATAATGTTTTTGACTTTTTTCCAGACCTTCTGGAGAAGTCTGCAATGAAAATAATCAGAATTTAGATTCTGTATCTGTAGGCTTGGGGCTGCAGTTGCTACAGTCTTATTCACCCCAACAGCGCAATATTAAAAATGATTTCATTTTTAGCAGTTTTCTGGAAAGTCTAATCTAACTAAAATAGGAGTATGTGGTGGATGTGCTACAGCAGTGAATTCCAACTTGTGTGCAGAGAAAGGGAAGGAGGCAGCTCTGTGATGAGGGCTGGGAAAGATTACACTGGTGATGCAATTTTGAAAATGGTATGCAGAAATTTTCTTGACTAAGAGCACATTCTGTGATTCCTGGGCCTCCATAGAAAATAACTCTCTTTCTTGACAGGCTGTGAACTCTAAAAAGAAACATCAGAGACTCATGTAAATGCTTTTACTATTTACAATCATAGATTTAATTGCATTACATTTAATTACAGTGAGGTACTGTTGATACCTGTCTTCTCTTCATCTGTCTCCTGTCAGTCTTAAAAGCATTTCATTGACATGCCTGGAAAATAAACTTGTTTTTAGAAAACTCTTCATATCAAAGCTGAATTAATTTGATTCTAAAGAAAAAGGAATGACATTAAAATAGTCAATTGTACTTCTAAGTTTTATAGCATAACTAATTATCAAATTAAACCTTGTCAATAGTAATTATTTTGTTTTGGTAATAAAAGCAGCATGCTGCCTTTTCTTGTGTTAATATTAATTCTCCAATCTCAGGACTGTAAAACCATCAAATCTATATATGTGATACACCTCTTCTGTAGTACTTATTTTTTTTATGGCAGCTTTATAGTATTTATCTTTTAAAACCCCTCTGAATCTTATTGCAGAAGAGCTATTGAGATGGATGTTTTACAGCCATTTCATTGCTCATTTTCCTTTCTTAGCATACACATTCTTTATCTGGTATTTTGCAAGAATTTGAAAGCATCTTGTCAAAGAAAAAGTAGTTATTTTTCTATAATCACATGTAAATAGTCAAGTTCACTGTCCTTGGTACTGTTTGTCAAGCTGCATTGGGTTAAGTTCCAGTCGTAGTTAATAAATCTTTGAATTCTTTCATGTAGGGAGATGCAGTAAGAAAAATCTATGGCACAATATCATGTGAATTATCTGTCTAGACACTTCCAATCGCTCTGAAGATATAGTGGAACTAATGAATTACTAATATTCACTGTTTCTAAGGTATGTGCTTAATGTCCTATCTATGTCACAGATCAAAACTTGAGAGTAACAAGAAAAAGAAGGAAAGTATTTCAATTATGAGACCAAAAAATCAATTGTTTTCTGTCAGACTTGATCTATATCAGCAAGGCCAATTGAGATACTCCAAAATGTTGACAGAGTATCTTTGAACAGAAACCAAAACCAAAATAAAACATTAAAGTAACTAGAATTTTAAATGGGAAGGTGACAAAGTCATTACTGATTGCCATATTAAAGTCAAGACCTTTATTTTCAGCTTCCTTTAGTTTAAGACTTCATTGGTAAATACACTTTTTAGTGGTTGCTCAGATGTAATTTAGCTATTTTAGTCAATAAATAAAAATGGTTGTATCTCCATTTTATCAAAAGCAAAAAAAACCAACAAATCAACCCTAAACAGTTTTAGAATTTAGTTTGGATTTGTAGTGATAGGAGAATAAATCAGATTCAGTTTGTAGATTATGGCACCTAATGAAGGGATATCTAAGTAGAATTTCAGACCTACACTGAGCAAGGTGTGTATACTGTCATTACACTGGGGAAATCTACATTCTATTGTGATCTTAGATAAGAGTGTGAGCATAACATTTTGGTGTCTTAATCTTTAAATTATATTTTAGGTATGTTGTTTTACATAGTTATTCATCTTGAAGCTGAATGGTGATTGTTCAAGACAGTCATGCAAAAAGTCTCTACTTCTTTAAGGAGGGGTAAATAAAAGGCTGCATGAGATCCTTGTGATGATTTCTCTGAGCCTGAATTTGGTAATTTTTAGCTGTCATGAGATTTGCCTAATTCAGGTTTTTTTGTGATCAAGAGAAGAGGAAAATAACTGATAAAGGGCTTGAGGGTTGGCTTTGAGGCTATACCTCAGGCTTTCAGACTACAGCTTCTAACAGACTGTAGACATTAGTAACCATCAAGACTAAAAATCTGCATGTACTAGGGACCTTCATCTGTGGTATTAAACTCTTCTAACCAGAACAGCCTTGTAGCTGCCTAATGAGAGTAATACTCAACCCATGCTGCAATCTGCATATACTGGGGACCTTCATCTGTGGTATTAAACTCTTATCTTCTAACCAGAACAGCCTTGTAGCTGCCTAATGAGAGTAATACTCAACCCATGCTGAGCCCTGAACAGTGCTCAGGAGGTGTTTGGAGCAGGGATAGCTGACTTGGGCCCAATAAACATGGCACCTACTCTAACAATTCAGAGGTCTAAGCTGATTGCTTCAGGGCCTGGAAACTTAGACTCTTTGGTTTATTACTAGAGATACAAGTTATATGTTTCTCTAGCAATGTATTTATAGAAATGTATAAAATCCTGAGTGTTCCTATGCTGTGGCTGAAGAAGTATATTTGGATGCACTAAGACAAGCACACCAATAAATGTTTCAGATATCTCTTTAAAGAAAATGAGGAAGATTGCCACCCTATCCAGATGTGCAAGATTAAAAATTGTGGAATAAAGCTGCAGGTGAGGATCAAAACTATAGACAGAACTGAGTTTTGAAGGAAAGGTCTTGGAAAATATCCAATTTTCAGTTACTTCAACAAAGTCAGGATAGCATTGCTATGATCCACTTCTCTCCATCGACCTAAATTGAAAAGAAACAGAAGATGCTGAATCTGTGCATAACTTTGAACTGAATCTTCCTTTTAAAATATCCATTAATTTCAGGAATTTAATCCATAAAATTTTTCACATGGATTACTTTTTTCATCTTCATATGCTTCCTCATTTGATTGATTTGGATTATCTTTTAAAAAGTTTTTAATACTTTATTTTTCAAGTTAGTTGGAAGGATAGCATACTTAGCAACGTCTATTTCTGTTCTCCTGAAGTAAAGTAAAACCTCCTGCACTTTCAGTTTGTTTGTTCAGTACATATCTGTCAACATTCCCTATCTGGATTTTCTTTTTTCTCTCCTGTGTGTTTAAAGTGTATATTTGCACTTCTGCAGGAATTTGAGCAAGGGCTGAATGGTTAGCAGAGAGAATGTCTGTCACAAAATCAGGGTAAGAGTGGGAAGCTGCAAGAAATCTCTGAAGGTCATCTTTTGCCCAACTCCTTCTTAAGAAGGACACCTAAAGCCATTTGCCCAGGATCATACCTAGATGGCTTTTAAATATCTCCAAGGTAAAAGTCCCCACTATCTCCTTGGGCAACTTGTGCTAGTGCTCTGTCAACTTCACAGTAAAAAAGTGTTTCCTGATGTTCAGAAAATCTCCTGAGTTTCAGTTTGTGACTATTGCCTCTGGTGCTATCACAGCACCACAGAAATGAGTGAGCTTACATCCTCTTCCAGTCACCTGTCCTTCATTTTTTACATACATTGATAAGATCTTTCCAAAACCTTCTCTTTTCCAGGCTGAAAAGTTCTAGCTCTCTCAGCCTTTCCTCATATGTTGGATGCTCTAGTCCCCTAATCATTTCTGTGGGTCTTCATTGAACTCTCTCCGGGATGTCCATGACTCTTCTGTACCAAGAAGCCCAGAACAGAACTCAATACTTTTGAGACAGCCTCACAGCACTGAATAAAGGGGAAGGATGGCTGGCTCACATTCCATGTGGTGTCCACCAGGACCCCCAGGTCATTTTCTGCCAAGCTGCTGTGTGGCTCAGAGCACATTTGGGTGCCTGGGCTGGCTCTTCCCTAGGTGCAGGCCTTCACAGTTCCCTTTGCTGAGTTTCAAGAAGCTCTTGGCAGCCCATTTCACCAGTCTGTCACAGTTACTCCAGATGGCAGCACAACCCTCTGGCCTATCAGCCTTTTCTCTCAATTTGGCATTTGAAAAGTTGCACTCTGCCCCATCATCCAGATCATTAATGAATAATATTAAACAGGACTGGCTCCAATACTGATGCTTGGGGTACACCACTAGTCACTGTCTTCCAGCTAGATTTTATGCCATTGTCCACTACCTCTGGGGCCAGCCATTAATTTGATTTTCAATCTGCTTCACTGTGTGCTCATCCATCCATAACCTCACTTTGGTGAAGCTACACTGACTACTTTTGATGACCTTCTCATTTTGGAAAATATTTTATTCTTGTTCATTGCAAAACAAACAAACAAACAAACAAACAAACAAAAAAAAACCCAATGAAAACAACCAACCAAACCCAAAGAAACAAAAGAAACCCCAAAAACCAGTTATGGTAGTTATGGTCAATGTTCTGTGGGTTTTTTTTGTGTGTGTGTGTTTCAGTGAACTTGATCTGATAATTAGAGAAACAGCAGTCTTTGTTAAACTAATTGTTGTATTCACTGTGGTTACTAACAACCCAGGTAAAATATGAAATACTGGCAACACTGAGTTGATTGGAATGATTGCATTAGCAAAGAATATCCCTGATACACACATTGGTAATGTATATGCCACACTTACAAAAATCATTTGCTAGAGTAGGTGTTATTTGTCACGTAATGTATAACATAGTTTTCTTTTAAGGTAATGAAAAAGTAAATTAAACTCCTTGGAGTGGAATGGAATACAGGCTTTAATAGCTTTGTTACCTCAGACAGTGGCTTCAGTTCACAAAATCTAACTCTTTAAGGGAAAAAGATTTGTATGTGACCTGACATTATTTATTTTGGCCTTTATGAAAAAAAAAAAAATCTAACCATCCGTTCCAACTGTTCCAAGTAATATCCTTTATTAAATGAAGACCTCCTGATTCATTAAGACAGGGACACTGTAGACACTTTCAGAGATTCCTACCTGTATTTCCTTTAAAATAAGTTAATCAATGGTGTGATATAAAAATTCAAAGTTTTAATTTTCTGACACTTTTTATTGAATAGCAAGTAACATATAAAAAATGAATGACAAACTCATATTTTTTCCCCAAGAATACCTTCCAGGGAAAGTAGAAAAACTGATCAGAGATTTTCTTTATTGATTGGGTCTTGCCATTTGACTCCAGAGATTGATTTCAGAAGAAAAAATATAACCAGGTTCAACTACCATCTCCAGAGGAAAAACAATATTGATTTTTCATGAAATCCAAGGTTTTAGTGCTGAAAATTAACAAAAAAAAAAAAAAAAAAAAGAGCTTGGTTTTAGGAGTATTGTGTGCTGAGACATTCATTAGAGTGTAAGGATGTATTTTGTATTTCAGGAATTTTGTATTAAGAAATGATTTAATATTCTAACACCAAAATCTCCTGTGCTTAGTTTCTCAAAACTATAGAATTTATATCTGTCCTCCTCCTGAACTAGTGAAAAAATACAGCAAAAAGAGCTGGATGGGTTGCAGAAACCTGTTACATTATAAGTTTCTCAAGACTGAACTTCAAGTTAATTCTACTTGTGACTTTAAAGAGTTTTATGAATGGATTAAAAAAATTAAGTATGTCAGCATTGAAATTAACTGCTGAACTGTAGGTCATGCTAATTGAATTTTGTGAAAACCATGAAATTTCTTTTTCTTAAAAACAGTGTGTATAATCTGATAACAAAAATCTCTAAAATTTACAGTTGTCCCTACATGATGAATAGTTTCTCCTTATTGCTGTGATGCAGTCCTCAGCCTTTCTGGCATAACCCCTAAAATGTACATTTTGTTATCATATCCTGTTCTAATGCAATATTATTACAGTGGAAAAAAGGACAAATAAAACTGATTTTGTGAAAAAGTACCTGTGACAACCAGGTAGAAATTCCACTAATTTGAAGTCTGAGCAATTCTTCAAAATGTGACTGTACTTCTATTTTTTTTAATAGTAATTGTTTAAATTTTACACACAAAGTAAAGATTTCATTAAGGTTTCAAAAAAAAAACCAAACAGAAAAACCCAAAAAAAACCCCAAACAAACAAGAAAACCCCCAACAAACAACAACAAAAAAACCACAAAAAACCAAACCAAACCAAACCAAAACAAAAACAACAACAACAAAAAAAACCCCAAAAAACAAACAAACAAAATAAACCCAACAAAAACAAACAAACCAAACAAACCCCAAAACCAACAAATGAGACCAATATTTGCCATTGGGATCTCAGCTTTATCTGCTATTTCTGGGACAGTACCTTAGAGTTCTTTCCAGACAATCAATAAAGTCCTCAGTTTCCACATCAATTATATCTTACCAGTTTTCTGAACAAAAGGACTTTGTGCTAATTTTTAATTGTGGGGGTTTTTTTAACAAATGTGCTAAGTTTTATCCAGTGTTATCTAGAAATTTATTCAATAAGGAAACATTAAAGGGGTTTTGTTTGCTTATTTGATGACAAACTTGCTATATGTAAATTTTGTGTTTACTTCACAAAACTGCTGGTCTGCAAATAATGCTGTACATGTACAGAGTAGATTTTCTTAGGCTTGCAACAAATATTTTGATTTTTATTCAAAAAGCACATTTGAATGATAGCCTGCTGTCATGATTAATATGATTACACATTAGGAACAAGATTTTTGTGGCATAGCATCCACTAACCTTTCTCTAAAATATAATATGCTCATTTTCACATTCTCCACAAAAAAAATCTCTCAAAATAGAAATTTCAGCCATGTTCCAGAAAGCCATCGTTCAACCAAGAGCAAGCACGTATGAGCACCTGCTCTTCCACACTGGAAATTTGGGAGGCAAGAAAGGGTGTTGTGTGAATCCAAGGATTACTCAGCAATGACTGCTTGAGCAAACACATTAGTCTCATGCTTAAAACAGATGCAGGTCACGTTCTCTGGGCCAACATGTGCAGACAAGACTGTTGAATTGCCATCTGTGCTTAATCTGTCACTGAAGAACAAACAAGGCTGTTCCAGCCTTTCAAAGGAAATGCTGACTGGTAGGAACATGTGCAGCATTAAAAAGCCCTCCAGTCACAGGACTCTGTTCACTTATGCCTTCTGTTTGATTGCTTTCTTAATTAATTATTTGGCCAAGATAGTTATCTTAATCAGTATAGGCATTTATTTAAAAGATTAATTGCTATAAAAACAGGGAAAAAGATTCGCCTTGAAGTTTTTTTTCAGTACACTACTGCAGTTATGTAATTTCTGGACATGTCTGTTCTAATTAGCCATCTTCTTCTTAAAATAGTCCTAGGTTTTTAAAACATGATTCTCTGAAATTATGTGCTTAGAGCTGTAAAAATGTACAAGAAGTACTTTCAAGTTACTTTAATATATTATCTAAGGGGTTTTTTTAGAGACAAATCACACCAAAGCATGGTTCCAGGAGAAATGTTCTGCCAAAACCATTAGTTTGCCAGTGGGATTTTTAGTCCTCTTTTCTACTGTAGAGATACTTCTGTGGATTAAAAGTAGACTTTACCTTGCCAAAATCTTTCTCTTCTCTGAAACTCTCCTACGTATATACTAATTCATGCAGCTCCTTCTATCTTACTGCCATCGCCAAAGAAAGGATGTAATTTCACAAACCATGTATTATGACTCAGCTACTGCAGCAACTAGAAAAATATATCAAATTACTTTCTCTCTAGGGGCAAGGCATCACTTTGATAATTAGGCAAGATGGCAGAAAAAGCTGGTGGAAAGATCAAGACAAATCTGCATGCATTTTAAATAATATGGATGACGTATATCTCTATAAAGTGACAGAGTTCCACTGATATAAATGCCACTCTTAGTAAAGTAGCCTGAAAATTAAGCTTGATGTGTTTCGGATTTTTGTAATTTATCTAGCAAACTACTCAGCTGCCTGCTGCCATGGGCCGGGTGCTAAGGGCAGGGAGAGAAGATAAAATATAGCCAGGCAGTTTAGGTCCCCAGGCAGTTAAGAGGGTCCTCCTATCCATAAAGTCACAGGAATAGTAGAATAATTTTGTTGCACCTTCCACTATGTCACAAATGAACAGCAAACAGGACAATTTGCTAGCCTTTAAAAAGTCTTTGTAAGCTTGGATCTTTCTAAGAAAGAGAAAATATTATGAAGACAAAGACTTCTGAGAAGAGTTTATTATTTTCCTCTTTCAGTGCATGAAGCTGTCATGAATCTTCCATGATCTCAGACATTTTCTGGCCAAGCACCCCCTCTTTCTGAAAGTTACTGTTATATTTTGATTTGCCTCTGTCTCCTCAGATAATTTATTTTAAGTAGGTTTTCTTTTACATTTAAGCACTAGGTATCTCTAACCTTTATTTTACTGAGGCTAAAAAGGAGAAAATTCAGCTCTAGAATGGTAAATTTTTTTTTTTTAAATCAAAGTGCCAAATTCAGTGGCATATTGCACCAGCTATTGGGCTCTTTCTAAACAAATCTATCTCATTTTTTCGGGGTGTGGGCATAAAATAATCACTGTACTTAATAAATTCAGGATGGTTTCATCCTCTCAAGCACTATTCCATAGAGATAATGACATTAAAAAAATCAATGTGTGGATTTTTTTTAAGTCTCAAAAATATTTCTAAAGTAGCTCTTATGTACTCTTTGTGGCATATCCAGATGATATGGCAGTGGAATATAATGGTCATTTTTAGCAATATTTTGGGGTGTATGATGTAACTTGATCCTGGTCTTATAATTTATAGATAATTCAGTTTCCCAAAACTCATGCTAATAGAAATGAAAAATTACTGGAAACAAAACCATAACATGTTCTATTTTGCTTTTAGAGGAATCTCTCCTCTGTCACCATTGTTCTTTTCTAAACAGTGACAATTTTTCATTGTGAACCTGAACTATGCTTTGACAAACTGTGTTTTGAAGCAGGAGAAGCTCTGTTGGGCTCTCTGACTAGCTCTGCATATCAGAGATGAGCAGATGGAAAGCCTGTACTACTCCCACCAGCAGTGAGATTCAGGGAGTCGATGCTTTTCACTTCCCAGGAAATTTTACTGTCTTCAAATTTTTCTCCTCCCACTCTCAACCCTCAATCCTCTTTGGGGCTGAAACCAGCCTTTTCTGTTGTTTTTTAGTCTTGCTTCTCAGTAACAGTTAAAATCACTCCCCACCTGAAACAAGAGCTGGGATGACTCCTGGATACACAGATATTTTTATTTCTTTTGCAGAATGCATCCAGAGTTCTCTAAACAGTTTATGAGTGGATTAAACACGCTGGCATATCCAGCAGCCTCAGGTAAAAGACTGCTGTTTTGTCTACAGAAAAATCAAAGTTTAAATTTGTTTGGCAACTCACTTATCACCATTCAGAATCCAAGGACTGGAGTGGAGATTGAAATTCAGGGTTTACACGGTTGAGGGCAGATTATTCATGCTTTCTTGAACTATTTTGTTTCTTAACCATTAAGGCTATTAAACTATTTATGACTTGTCCAAAAATGACTGTCCCTTCCCTGCCCAAATAATGTAATGCCTGAGTGCCCAGGTGCCATTTGTTAGGGAAATTGAAAGGATACTTTGAGTTTAATCTGTTCCTTTCAGGCTGCAGTGACTTGGTGTTAAAAGCTTTGCTGAACAGAGACGGGTTTCAGTGCCAGGAATGAAAGCTCGGATCTGACAAAAAGCGACAATCACAAATAAAACCTTTTCTGCTGCAAAGGGCCTGCCACTCTCGTGGTGACAAATACGTGTTCAAGTGACAGTGAGGAAACGCCGCTGTTGCCCTGTTTGGCAGCTCCCTGGAGCAGCGGAGCGCAGCCGCTGCCGGGCTGGCGGGCGGCGGAGGCAGCGAGCGGGGCGCTGCTCCGGAGCTCCAGGAGCAGCGGGAGCCATCCCCTGCCCAGTCCATCCCTGCCTGCCCCTTCCAGCCCCGCCTGCCCCTTCCTTCCCCGCCCGCCCTTCCCTCATTCCCTGCCTCCCGCCTCCCTCCCAGCCATCCCGGGCGCGCAGCGCCGCCGGCCGGGAGCAGCGCCGCCTCGACAGTCACTGTGCTGCAATGGGGAGCAACGCGTTCTGAAATGCAAGAGCAAAATGTAGGGGCTGGAAATAACTCATATACAAAAATAATGAAAGAAAAACACCAAAAGCTAACAACACAGCACCACACCAACCTCTCCCCTCAAGCCCACCACATTCACTTTGGTTAATGCACCCTGTCTTGTCATGTCGTCATGCTGGCTCTGTAATTAATCCAGGATTTCCATCCAAATGTTTCCCATTCAAAAGGACTAAAAAAGATAATAGTAGATAATTTAAGACGCCGTTCTGAAGAAACTTTACAGTACTGGGACCTCAAATTTGTCGTAGCTGAGTATCACAACCTGTCCAGTCCTCTGACTGAAAACATCATAACTCGTGCCTCTGTACAGCTTGTTCCTACCTAGATTACAAAACTTTTCTGTGGGCATCTGAAATGGATAGGCAAATACTGTATCCTGCTAATGTTTCCATAATGCATGTGCTAGTATGCCAAAATGTTGCAGTCATTTGAACTCCATAATGCCTCAGAAACCACCTTTTAATTTTTTTACTACTAAAGCCAGCCATGCTGTGGATGAGGCATGGACTTCTGCTCAGTGTGACCTAAAGAACCTATCTTACACTTTCAGGGCTGAAGAGCATTTTTGTTTTCATTTGTGTCTGGACCATGTTCTTAAAGTTCTGGAGGGGAAAACAGATTTTTTTAGATATTTAAAAAGGTGGGACAATTCCCATCACAGGTTTAAGTATGGACAGACCAAAGTTGTTTATTCCATCCAGTATTCTGTTGTATTCTCAAAACATGTTTTTTTTCAGGTGTAATTTCATGGGGGAACAATTATTTAATATATGTGCAGTTTTTATTGGTAGTTCATTAGTTTTTAGTTTTAATCATTGCCCATTATCAGTTGTAATTGTCACTGTAGTATCCTGTCTTCAGTTGTTTGTAACTGACCTTGGACTGAAATTTTCCTTCTTAGATATATTCATCAGTTTTCACCTTTGGAAAACTTATAATCAAATTTATTTTAGCTGTTTCTGAGAATATGAAAAAGTGTCAGGTCCCTGTTAAAAATCCTTGTGCCCTTTCTTTTTTAGCCTCCTGCACTACCTCTAAAGGGCAGGAACTTGAAGTTGAACTGAAATATGCTTTTATTTTAGGGCACATATCTTCTGTTGCGAATGAAAAATACATCAGTATTTTTTCTTACATTTATGAACCTTTTAAAAAAAAGTACAATTTAGTTATGACTGTAGGAGGTTTGCAAAGGTTTTACAGTCTGGCTAAAAATTCCACTTGCTCTGAGTACATGCTATCCACATGGACACATGTACCAGTTCATATTCCAGGGCAGGGTTGAAAGGGCTACAAAAGGATTTGGGCAGCTCTGATCCCTTGCAGGCTGACTTGAGAGTTTGGACTGAATTCAGAATAAGAAGCTCGCTGCTGTGCTGCTAAAACCAAGAAAGTTTGAACCAGAAGGAGAGAAAAGTTGGCTCAAAAAACGAAAAAAAGACATACAGATAGGAACAAAGTCTCTGAAGCTGCATTTGGACATGAGGTCTAATGACACAGCATAACTTATTTCTATATAACTCTGTCCCTTCCACCCAAATATAGCCTCATCCAGACTGCTGGCTTTGAGTGGCTCTCAGCCCTTGCTGACTGCAGGTATTATGTAGAAAAACATTAGTTCATTCAGGTTAAAAAGATGCCAAGTCCATATTGGAGGTATACACATCTGCCCTACAGTGCCTTGTGCGTTTTACTCTTCTCAGGTAGACAAAGGCTTTGGGTGGTAGTGAGGGGGGAACAGAGAAAACACTGAACAGCTCAGTCTGGGAATATTAGAGAGAATGACTGACTAAGAAGTCTAAATAGAAAACATAAGTTTGGGAGAAAGATGGCTTTAGAGAAAGTGCTTACCATGGATGAGAAGCTCTTGGATGGGGAAGGTTGGGATCTGAAAGTAATTTAATTGTAATCTTTGTAAACAACTATATCATTTTCAAATACCGGATACTTATCTCCTAAACATTTATCAAGGCAAGGTGCCCAAATCTCTATTCTGACATAGCAATAACAACAGTCAAACAGTATGATAATCAGTCTGGGGCTTTGCAGTCCCAGATTAGATTTCATGGATTTTGAAAGATGTCTCATTCTTGTGTTTTTGTAATGATATCAATACATAATAAAGCATAAATCATGTGGATATCTCATTTTCAAAAAAAACCTTAACTGAAATCAAATTTGCATTGTTTGGACATCTTCTAAGCATATCCTTAATGTTGCAATTTCTTTATTCCATGTGGCATAATTTGTTTAATGTTTACATTTCAGATGTATATTCTAAGGCATGCCTCCCATTTGAACTGCAATTTCTGTAGGAATTTTATTGCTTTTTGAAAAGTTAATTAATGATCACTAGGAAGGTAAATACAAGGCAGAATTACTATGTGCTCAATTAATGGTGTGGAACTGTTTTTTTAGTGGAATCACAGATTTGCTAAAGTAGTGCTTAGCAACTAATCTGTGTTGCTAAAGGACAAAAATACAGCCAAGGTAAAATGCTTACAGAATCACACAATGGCTGAGCCTGACATCCATTTTGAGATTGTGCAGCCAAACCCCAATGCTCAGAGCAAGGTCTGCTAGAACAGGTTGCCAGGACAGGTCTTAAAGATCCAGAAATGGAGATGGCACAGCCTCTCTGGGCAATCTGAGTCAGTGTTTGACCACTCCCACCGAGGTAGTAAGTATTTCTCATATTTACATGAAATTGCTTATATTTCATTTTGTGCCCCTTGCTTCTGGTCACCACTTGGGCACCACTAAGAAGAATCTCCAGCTCTATCTTCTGCACTGTCCTTGGATGTTCACACACATTCATAAGATCTGCCTCAGCCTTTTCTGCTCTTTGCCAAAATGCTAAACTAGTGGCTGCAAGCTTCTTCTCAGCTGCTATTTGCCACTCTTTGCATGCAGTACCTAAAATGAAACACTGATCAGCCTGATCTCTGGCCTCTGGCACATAAGACCATGGAAAGGAAGAGACACCTTTTTTGTGCTGCTTGTATGATCTGCTCCCAAGGAGAAGGAGCAGAAAGGCATCAATTGTTCTGTCAATATCTCGTTTGGTAAATGAAGAATGGGTCTCTCTCGACAGGCACCATTGCTAGGATATAAGGAGTAGTAAAAATTGTCTTGCTTCTTCATTAGTGTGTAATAGAGAGCTTTTGCCAGGTCTGTGGACTGCCATTAATGGGATTCCATAGCAATATTCTGTCAGACTCATTTACTAAATTGAGCATATATTTGTGTACAGTAAAAATATTAGTGATTTAGATTTTTGTGTAATGAGCTTTTTTTTATTGTCAGCACCAAGCTGATCTTTACATACTATCAGATGTCATCAGAAATACCTATTAAGTCACAGTTCACAATAAATTCCTGTTTAAGGAAGTGTGTATGTTGGGAGATATTAAGAAGTTTTATTTGGGAGGCTGTCTGGTGATGTGCCACAAATTTGAAAGTATTTAGACAACTTGAAATTATTAGCTACTGGTTGTCAGGAGAACTTAAACTGTAGTTTGATAAATTAAATAAATTCAAAATGTTGCCATAAAGTTAGGGTTGATTCATGCTCTTAGCTGTGAGAGCACTTTAGAACAAATTATTTCTCCATATTAGCCTGCATTAAAAAAAAAAGAAGAAAAAAAAAGAGGGGAAGGGGAGGAAGACGCTGTTATTTTCTCTCAGCTATTGTTTCTTATTAGAAATTCATATGTGTAATTCATACCCTCTTGGGGTACCATTATAATCAATCAATTCCTTTAACAGAATGTGCCCAGACTCTTTACTATTAAAAGATCTTTATATCTTTTTTATTTCTCCAATTCCCAGCAATAAATTAAAAACCCACAAATTTTTCCTTATGCTCTTGGGATAAAATAGCATTCCTGAACAGCTCTCCTCTAACAACTGTAGCTTCTTTTGTCAGAAGATGGAGATTTTTAAAGTGCAATAAGCTGGTTTTCCTTAGAAGCATTTTAGACAGAAATTCAATATTTAAACAATATTTTGAGCAGTACCCAGAGCTGCTTTTCCCTATCTATCACAAAAGCAGATGAAAGAGATGAAAAATTCAGATATTCAAATCATGGGATTTAAACAGTTTTATTGCCACATTACAAGTACTTCTAAAAAATGAATTTGTTTCCATATATGTAAATAATTGCAGAATTTTGAAGAAAAACATTTCAACCTTATAACTTTTAAAGTTATAGAGTTTAACAGTCTTAAAAAGTTTTAGAGTCTTTTAAAACAATCTCCTGTGACCTGTACAGTGTCAGTGGTCCACCATTGAACTCAAAAAGATAACATACAGCTTGTGCAACGTGAATGGAGAAAATATTCTGTAATAATTTGAGCTCATTTGACTGTGGATCAAAGAGATAAATATTTTGTACTACCTGTGGCACAGTCATCTTTTCTAGTGCGATAACAAAACAGAGAAAGGGAATAAGCAATTCCAGCTTTATAGGGCTGTGGTATTGCATTGACCGAAGAACTCTCGAGTTAAGAAGCCAATTTTTTTCTTCCTGAGTTTTGAATGCTAATTGATGTTGCTTGAAGTATAAATTTAGGCATTACAAAAAGAAAAACAGATTGGACAAATATTTCTTATTCATAAAAGAAAATAAAGATCTTTATCTTAATCTTTCAATTGAAAAAACAGTAGGAAAATTTGAATAGAAACAGTCTGAATTAGAATGCAAAATACTTGAGAGCTACATTTGAAATGCTTTGGGGAAGCTGTTTTTTGTTCTTGTGATGCTGAAGTTCTTGTTAACCTTACAACATGAGTAGAATAGAATAGAATAGAATAGAATAGAATAGAATAGAATAGAATAGAATAGAATATTTTCAGTTTGATGGGACCTGCATTGATCATCTAGTCCACCAGCTTGACCATTCCAGGGCTGACCAAAAGTTAAGGCATGTGGTTAAGGCTATTGTCCAAATGCCTCTTAAACACTGACAGGCCTCGACCACCTCTCTAGGAAGCCTCTTTCAGTGTTTGACTGCCCTCTCAGTAAAGAAATGCTTCTCAATGTCCAGGGTAAACCCTCCACTCACAGATTTGAACTGTTCCCATGCATCCTGTCACTGGATACCTGGGAAAAGAGACCAGCATCTTCCCCTCCTTGGGAAGCTGTAGATAGTATTGAGACAGCCTCTCAGCCCAAAATCCTCAGCCTTCCAGCCCTTTCCTCAACTTTGTTGCCCCCCTTTGGATGTATTCAAGGATCTCCACAACCTTCTCAAATTGTGGGGCCCGGGATTGCACACAGTGCTCCAGGTAAGCCCACAGTGAGGACAGTGGGACAATCCCCTCTTTTTCCCAACTGGTCATGCAGTGTTTGATGCACCCCATGCATATTGCCTTCTCACTGCTGACCTCACTCCCTGCTGACCTGTGTCAAGCCTGCTGCCCACCAGCACCCACATATCCTTTCTTGGAGGGCTGCTATTCCAGCCACTCTTGTCCCAGTTTATACTTGTGCCCAGCTTTACTCTTCCTAGGTGCAGAATATGGCATTTGTTAAATTTCATCCCATTAATTATTGCCCAGAGCTACAATCTATCAAGATCCCTTTTGATAAGCCAGAGTTTTATGAAGGTTTTTATTGTCTTTCAAAGACAAAAATATACCAAAAGGAGATACTATAAGATGACTATAAACATTAATTACATTTATTCAAGTTGTTTTCTTCATGATTAGTGAATTTGAAATTATTTTTACAGACAGTAAAAAGATAGAAAATTACACTGATTGAGGAATAAATTTAACAACATGGTTTTCAATTGAACAAGGGTTTGATAAGTCTGGCATAAACTTTTGCTCCTTAGTTTATGGCATATCAAGACTGTTCTTGCTTTACTGCCTCTCACTCCCTCTGTCTCTCAACACCACCATATCTTATTACAGTCCATGATATCATCTTGAAGGCTATGTCAGAATATGTGAGCTGAAAACGAGGCTTTCTACCAAATAAGAGATTTGAATGCTGCTAAATGTTCAAGTTCTAATGGTTTAAAATGGTTTCTATTAACCAGCAGTGAAGAAGAGTGTGAAGGAGGAAGACCAAAAAGTATTAAAGCATTATGAGATTTAAAGGTGAACTTCAGGAGGAGAATTTAGGACTTTTAAAAATTATTTGAAGAAAAAAGCCCAAAGAAGAAAAGTAGATCCACAGATCTAGGTAGGCACTTACTTTTATGAAGGATTAAAGAAATTTAAATATGTCTATTTACATATACATGTATAGTTGCTTTGCACAGAAAGCCTGTCAACACCTATAGCAACATTGTATTTAATATTGATTTTATTTATATTTTTAAATTATTTGTTTCACTATAAACATGAAAAAAATACTTGTATAATAAACTGATTTTTAAATTTTCTTTCAACTTAGACCAAGTTAAAAAAGGCTTACAGCACCTCATTTTATCTTTGGCTACAAATATAAGGATCAGATCAACAGCCTTTCCTTTAACATTTTTCCTTCTCCCCATTAAAAATCCCCTGTCCACATCAGCATCATTCTCTCTCAAGCAGCTTCTTAACCCAAGAGATTTGACTGTTGGGAATACTAGTATATTTGTGATGGTTTCCATGGTTATAATTTCAGCCACCTTAAAAAGCAAAGCTATGGCATATCACGAACCCTCTGCCTCTTCTTGACCTCTTCTAAAAGGAAAGCTATATGAGCATTCATGGCAGGTCAAGGTGCATGGTCTGTGATCTAAAGGGTTTTTTTTTTTTTGTTCTCTTTCTGTTATTTTTGTAATGCATTTAATTTGCTTGTATATATGCAAATGCACACTTTAGTCATTGATAAACAGGTTGTAGTGTCTGTTTATAGCAAAAAGTACATTTATTTATCAAGAATCCTCTTTTTTTATTTTCTAATGCTCAAGAAAGTCTCCACTGTGATGTTTGCTGAAATACATGTTGGGATTTTTAAAAATTTCATAATCTAGTTAGGTTTTCTCTTTTTAGTATAACATAATAACTTAAATATTATATTAATAAGAATACATATATAATATAATGATAAAATATTTAATTTTTCAGTATAACTTAGAAAACCTTCCTGAATGAGATATATGTATCTGAGGGGAACAAAGGGTCTCTAAAAATAAATCTCTAGGGTAACAGTTTTGACCCCTTTGGCATATGCAATGCTAACCTTCTGCTTCTTATTCTGCCAGGCCTCTCTTAGTGTATGTGAATCATTAGACTGAAGGCAGCAGGGTTAGAAGTGTGCAGATATATATATTTATTTAGGGAGCTGAATGTCAAGCAGTTCCCTGCTCTTAATAGCTGATGATTTTACAAGTCAGACATTTTTCTTGTGCTGTCACTCCGGTTTGGGTTTCACATGAGATCATCTTGGCACTTGCAGTCTTGACAGGCAGGCTGTGTGCTCTCCTCTTCCTCTTCTGCTGATGTGCCTTCAGCCTACTGATCTGTGGAAGGGAAAGCAGCCATCAGAGGGAAATCCTCATCTTCTGTGCTGCAGTCACTAACTTCTCCAGACACCTCCACTGCCGCTTCTCTTTTGTCCATGTACTCGCGGTAGCCCACGAAGTACTGGTTGGTGTTGTGGGGCGTGCACATCCCTGGCAGGCGGTATCCTGCCAGGTTCATGGGCCGGAGGCGCGCTCTTGCCTCTCGCCGTAGTGCTGCTGGCAAACGTGAGGTTGTGATCCAGCAGCGCTTCTTTGCATTCCAGAGCAGTTCGCTCTTTTCATCGCTGCCACTCTGCTCACCTGCCTGGTCTTGGTGGAGGGGTTCAGTGCATTGTGGTGGTTGTTGCTTCCAATTCCTGCTGCACTTGTGATCCTGCCACTGTGCCTTCACAGGATACTTCTGCTGTGGTCCATGCGCAGGACTACTGTGCTGGCCACCCTGTCTCTCACAGCCATTTGAGGAAGATGCACAGGGGACCTGCTCCATGAGGTCCTTCTCTCTCTTCTGTTGCCCTTGCTGACCGTCTCCGTTAACGTGCCGTCTGCCCCTGTGCTTCCATTCCTGCTGTTGTTTCCTGCCCCTGCCAGCCCTGTTGCTATACAGGAACACAATGAGCATGTCTTTTGCCTGTACTTGGTGGCCCTGCCTTGGTCTCTTTTCTCTGTCCTCACCTTGCTGTGCCTTCTTGCTCTGCCCAGCAGTGACCGCAGCCAGCAGCATGGCACGGCTGGGGGAGCAGTATGGGGGGCGGTTTTCCCTCCAGCCACGGCCTGGCCCTGCAGCCATGGCCCCATGGCAGTTGCTTACCTGGCAGGCCAGTGAGGGAGCCTTGTACCTTGCCCTCTCCATGCTGACACCCTGCTGTCCTGCAGAAGCTCTTTGTGTGGGCACTTTGTGACAGACTGCTGTGCCACCCTGCCTGGAGGAGCCGTGCTTGGCAGTGACATGGAGCTGGTGACAAGGGCACAGTCCATCGGTCAGTAGAGGGCCCCTCCCATGTGGGCCCTGCAGGCCCAGGCCAGGCCTCGCTGGAACAAATCCGACCTCTGGCTCTGGTACCATCCCCAGCCCTGGTACCATCACCAGCCCTGGGCTGTGCTTCCCTCCAAACACCTCATGGCACTGAGGGAAAGCTGTCCTGGACGCCTGGTGAAGAAGGGTGTGGAGGGACTAAGTAGCTGTCAGGAGCTGGCACAGAAAGTCAGCACCTTCAAAAAGCCTTTCTCACCTCCTGACTCAAAGTCCTTTATCCAGCCCTTTGTGTCAGATGTTGAATGAATTCCTACTTTTTCAGTGTGTAAGGTGAAAAATAGATGCCAGGCTTATCTCAATATTACTTTTCTATACAAGGCATATTGGCACAACACCAGGTACAATTTGTAGCATCCTTCTTGTTGGCGTTTTGTGATACAGAATAAAAACTAATAAATTACAGAATTGCAGAGTGGTTTGACCTG
Organism: Passer montanus; assembly: GCF_014805655.1. Taxonomy (NCBI): domain Eukaryota; kingdom Metazoa; phylum Chordata; class Aves; order Passeriformes; family Passeridae; genus Passer; species Passer montanus. The sequence continues at coordinate 10,351,555 of NW_024364270.1, forward strand.
GAAGGAATCTTAAAGATCATGTAGTTCCAACCTCCCTGCCGTGGGCACATCTCCCACTAGACCAGGCTTCTCAAAAACCCTAGCCAGGCCTTGAACACTGCCAGGGATGGAATTAAATAAAATAAAGCCTATTATTTTTTTTAGTGTGTTTGTTATGGTGAGACAAAAAGCTTTATAGATGACAGCTATGTTGAAGAAAAGAGTGTCTTCATTCTCATCACACAAAGATAAAGATGGGGTTTTGGGGGCTTTGTTTGTCTTTGGAAGTTTGCACATTTTGTATTGCTGGGAATAGGTGGGTATTTATTGTTTTAGGTTCCCCATCCATCCACTGATACTGTCAGACCAGGCATGATTTCATAGTAAGTGGTGCATTTAGACCATTTAGACCAGAAAATGTGCTTGTCTTTTGCTGAGAGATATCATCAAGGACTCTGAATTTTTGTACTTAATGATTAGAGCATCTGTATAGTATCATGCCCTACAATAAATTGTTCTGATGGCATTTATAGTCTACTTATTTAAATACAAGCAAAATGAAAAAATTCATAAAATAATAATTTGAAATATGCTATACAAAAAGATTTTCACTCTTTTAATTTTTTTTTATTATTTTCTAGGTTGGTTAAAAAACCCCAAACAAAATACCAAAGCCAACCAAACAACCCCCTTAACAAAAACAAAAACAAAAATAAAAATATTTCACATAATCTTCCTTTGTTTTTATCATAAAAGAATTTTCTATTCCTTCAGCTTTCATTAAGGATGAAAGAGAAAAAAAATGGGCATAAGGTCGAGTTTACCGAACAAGTAAAGACAAGACGTAGTGTCAGGCTTTGGTATGATTTCATGTGTCACTATTTAGCAACACACGATGGCAGTAGCAGTCCATGGAATGATTAGCTGACTCTGTACAGGAGTGAAACAAAATCTGTCCAAGGCCTTTTTTTTAATAGAGATGGCTATAGTCTTTGCTTATGTATATTGACAGTTCTGAGCCCAGCTCCACAGAGAAATTAATTAAATAAAAAGAAAAAACAAAGGAGGAAAGTTCACAGTCTTTTCTTGATCAGCGTGACCCTAGATGTTATCCCAGGTGCAGTTTGTGATCCCAAACTCCATGTAAGAAGTGCAGATCAGTGCTTTCATTAACCACAATGACTTTTTGGAAAACTTTCTGGCTTACAATGTTAATCATAGCAAGTTCTGCAGTCATGCCAGTCATTCTTTATCTCCTGGTCATTTTGGGGATCTCCTCAAATCAAAGATTTCTCTAGCAGCCCATTTAGCTTATAACACTCCCTTATCTGTGATCAGTTTTGAATGAGGTATAAAAGGTACTTACTGGAGAGCCATATTGACTAAGCATATACAACTTTTTTCAAACTGCATTACCACTTCAGCTTCATTGCATCAAGGGAAAGTCTTTTAGACATGTGGCTTAATCCTCACAACTATGAGTTTGATTTAATGTCATTCTTGTCTCCCTCTTGAACCCTGAGAGCCTCAGACCTTCTGCAGAACATATCTTCCTGTATTTACTTTCAGGTGAGATATTTACTAGAAAATAGACATTTAACATCAACTCCCTGTAACTTAAAGTAATTACATGGTTGAGATTCTCATAGGTCTCCCAAGTTGAGTGTGTGGCTGAAGGAATATTTGTACTGGCCAGTGGATTGTGCTGCTGAGGTAACCCTGTATGCTTCCCAGCTCCAGAACCCAGCAGCAGAAATAGCTGCATCACTGCAAAAAGCCTAAGTTAACAGGATTTACCAAGAACCTCATCAGCATTACAAAGATAAATTATTGCTGCAAAAATATATATAGATTATGGGAGGGTAATCTGAAGAAAATATTCTGTTTTCTGAAGAAAACATGTTTTTGGAAGATTGCTAGTACTTTTCCAAAATGAAGGAATCTTTAAGGAAAGAAGTAGAAAAATAGATGTATCTCTGAGAGATTAATATTTAATTAAAATAAAACCCAATAAATAATCAATTGTGTAAACAATTTTATTTTTATTTTGTTATTTACCATATGATAGTTATACTTTAATATGTAAAATTATTTGAATTTAGAATTCATACATTAGATTTGAACAATTCAGCAAAAAATTTTGTATTTTCATTGCTTTTGTAGTAAAGTATTTTTCTTGATTTTGCTAAATAACTTGCAGTTGGGTAGATAAGGGATTTGTCTTTCAGCATTTCATAATCTTCTCAGTATCTCAGTAATAAATTCCAATATTAACAGAAATATTTCCCAGATAAATGATGTTTGTAAAAATTCATCTAGGTTAATGTAGCTTAGATGAGGTTACCAACTGGCAAACGGGGTAGACACATGTAAGCATAAGGTGTTTTGCTCAGGTTTATGGGATTACCATCCAGTCTGATGTCTTCAAGAGCCCTACGCACATAAGTAAAATCTCTCATTTTGCAGAAAGTATCTTCATGAATCTCTTGAATGTTGTTGTTCTAAAAGAAAATGAGCAAACAAGAAAAAAACTATCAAAATAGTTACCTGAAAATAATTTTTTTTACTCTGAAACACCATTTAGGGATATATTTTCAGTGTCTAGAGAGATACTTGCTTGAACTCAAGAGCCCAGATTGTGGCAGCAAGTCATCAACAGAGAAATCTTCCAGGCAGGGGAAAATTTCTTGGCCAATGCAAAACTTCAAAACTAAGTAACTCAAACCATGTAACAAAGACAAATTTTGAAGGAGGAGCCTGGTAGAGGTATAGAACATTCTCATTTCCAGATTATAGTGAGGAGCCATATTGAGACAAATTTGATCCACGATAGGCCAGTCCAAAAATCATAGAAACATAATTATCATCCTGACACCTTAATACACCTCAACTTGCAAAGGTACAACTCTGTAATTTGGTCTGTGACAATTTCTTTCTCTTCGGCCCTTTCACATTATTTTAACTCACACCTGTATATATACTGACAAAATTGAATTATTTTGGTTTTATTTCTTTGATTTAAATTGCTTTTACATGCCTTATATTCACTGAGCTTCCATTCTTGAAGCTAACCATTCTCAACAATGAATTGCTGGAATAAAGCATTCCAGGAATGCTTTGTCCATTGTCAGGAAACTGGGACTAAAAAGCTCATTACCTAAAATGAGGGCTGAAAATTGTTTTCTTCTCCATTCCTTTGCTAGTGAAAAATTGGTGTGGACAAAGTCTTGCTCGCTAAATTTTTTTCTGTGGCACATAGCACTGAATCTTTAATTTACAGGCACAAACAGGTGAAAAGGAAGTCAGCTAGTAGGCAGAGAGTTTAAAAAAATTGACTTACTAAAAGTTCTAAGTTAAATGATGTGAGGTACATTACATTGCTTACTGAAAGAGGTTTTTTTTGTATGGTGTAGTATGTAAAAACATCTGATAAACAAAACTGTAAATTGGTACAAGAGGAGACAGAAGGAAAGAAGCAAAGCAGGAAAAGGTTAAAAGGAAGGATTCAGAAAGAAACTATTAAATAATAGTAATTATAGAATTTGATTTTTGAAAAATATTTGTATTTTTGTAAAATAAAATTGTATTACAAATTCTGAAAAAAAATGCTTAGCTGAGCTAAATTTTACTTCTCTAAAACACTGCAATCACTAGTTAATTTTATGTTTCCTATAGTTCATTTAGTCAAGTAACACTTTTGGATAAAAAGAATAAACACTGCAAGACAAATATTTGCCCTTCTGAGTTGTGCATATGCTTTGAGCGTGATATAAAGAGCCATTTCTTTTGTAACCTACCTGAAGATGAAGAGCTTGGAGGCTTTCAGGGAGTGGCAATGGAATGTGATCCAAGTTATTGTCAGTGATATAAAGATGCTGCAATTCATCCAGATTCTAGAGGAATATGAAAGAAAACAGGGGCAAATGAGAGACATATTTGAAAATCTCTGGCAAGTAAGTTTGAAATCTATCACTGCAATGAGCATCACTGGATAGCAGAGCATTTTGTTTCAGCGTGATATGGTGAAAAAAACAGAAATTCATAGACAGTAGTGAACTCTGATTTGCATAGGCTGAGAATGTTGCTGATAAGGGTTAGATGTTCAGATTAAAATGAAAGGGAAAATGTTTTTCAAATATTTACAGAATTATTAAAGATGTAATTTTAATGATGATGTTATTTCCTTTCTTTTGTGACAAAGCTAGTCAATTTTTCAGAAGTGTATCGTGTTGAAGCAAATTATAACTCTATAAGAAATACCTGAGTTAAAAATTTCTGATTTCTCGCAATTTCTCATTCCATTTCAAAAGGTAAATAATTTTCTCCCTTGACTTGTTGAAGGAATGAGTGCTGACAAATCTGGCAGACATTATAGCTAGGCTGCTCACAGTGGTCTTTGAAAGGTCACAGGGGTCAGGAGAAGTGCCTGAGGACTGGAGGTAAGCCAGTGTCACTCGTATCTACAAAAAGGGCAAGGTGGATTTAGGGAACTACTGTTCAGTCAGCTTCACCTCCATCCCTAGAAAGGTGATGGAGCACCTCATTCCAGAGGTAATCTTCATCCCCAGGGATGATAAGAAGGTGATCAGGAGCAGCTAGCATGGATTGACTAAAGGTAAATCATGCTTGACCAACCTGATTGCCTTCTAAAATGAAACAACTACCAGAATGGATGAGGAGAAAACACTGAATATTTTCTACCCTGACTTCAGCAAGGCTTTCAGTGCTTTCTCTCATAGTATACTCAGCAAACTCAGGAAGTGTGGAGTGGAAGAGTGGAGAGTGAGGTGGATTGAGAACTGACTGAATAGCAGATCCCAGAAGGGTCAATGGCACAGTCTAGTGGGAGGTCTGCCAATAATGCTGTCCCTCAAGGTTCAGTGCTGGGCCAAGTATTATTTAGCATCAATGACTTAGGAGGCACAGATGCCCCCTCAGCAAATTCACTGATGACACAGTGAGCTGGGCTGATACCCCAGAAGGAAGTGCAGCGCTCCAGAAGGACCCCAACAGGCTGGAGAGATAGAATGAGAAGAACTGTCTGAAATTCAACAAGGGCAAATCCAGGGTCCTGCACCTGGTAAATAATAACCAGCAGTACACACTGTGGGGGGATCTGCTGGAAAGCAGCTCTGCAAAGAAGGACCTGGGGGTCTTGGTGGGCAAAAAGCTGTCCATGAGCCACCAGTGCCCTTGTGGTCAAGAAAGCCAATGGTGTCCTGGGGTACATTAGGAAAAGCATTGCCAGGAGGTCAAAAGAAGTTATCCTGCTCCTCTGCTCAGCCCTGGTGAGGCACATCTGGAGAGCTATGTTCACTTCTGAGCTCCTTAGGACAAGAGAGAGGCATGGAGCTCCTTGAGCAGGTCCATTTGAGGGCTGCGAAGATGATTGGAGGACTGGAGCATGAGGATAGGCTGCACTTCTAACCACATCCTCTGGAGAGAGGAAGAAAATGTTTTCCCATCACACCCAAACTTACTTTAAATGCCTCATTTGGTATCCCTCTGCGACCAAGCCTGTTCTTACTAACATCAATGAATGTTAAGGTGGATGGTAACTCAGGGAGTTGTCTTATCCTATTGTCACGGAGCACCAACTCCTGAAGTTGGGGCAATCTTCGGAAGGCATCCTTGTGGATATCTGATATGAAGTTTGCAGTCAAATCAATCCTCTTTAAATGGTCTGGCAGAGAAATAGGATATAACAGACTTATAAGAATGTATTTCCTGAAATTTTTAACAAAAACCCTGCCTATGTCATTCTTTATACATCTTTCAGTGAAAGACTTCAAAGTCAAGTTTTAAGATTTCTGTGTGTTTTGGGAATCTTATGAATTATTATCTTTTGGAGAAATGACACTTAAAGAGAAACATATTTTTTACTACCTTGTTCCACATTTCCTATATGTAAGAAATTTGATATATTGACTTCTTTATAAAATAAATTATTATCTTTTGGAAAAATGACACTTAAAGGGAAACAGATTTTTTTACTACTTTGTTCTACATTTCCTATATGTAAGAAATTTGATATATTGACTTCTTTATAAAATATACTCAAGCCCTTTTTCCAATTAAAAATCCCCCAAAATTAAATTGAATATTTGGAGAGTTTCATTACTTTTCTAAAGATGATTGCAAGTAACAGTAAAAAGATCAATGATCATTGTTATTTATAATAACTCAAAAGTTTGACAGAGAATCTGCATCTAATCTATGGACCTTTATGATCCAAAGTAACAAAATTCATGTGTATTTATGCGTAAAATTTACCATAATCAAACATTATATAAAATATATCACTATATTTTTGGTTTATATGAGCCAGAAATAATCAAAATCAAAGCTGATTTCAATAATACTGCTATCCATACTTAAGTTAGCAAAGTCATTTCTGCTGATCTTCTTGATTCTGTTATAGCGTGAATAGAAATATGTGGTTTTCTTAGGCAATGGTGGAACAGCATGAAGCTCACGATCATCACAGTAGACTGTGGTCCCTAGGCATGTACACAAAAGGCAAGTGGGAAGACCTATCAAGGAATTTAAAAGAAAACACTTTGTTAGAAAGGACATGAATAAAAGTCATGCATTAATTACTACAATGAAATGTTCACATAAGCACCTAATGATCATTTTTGTCCATGGTAGAGTTCACTTCCCATTCTGCTTTGATCACCAAATCATATAATTGCAACACTAAAGTGATTAAATTCTTTTTTAAATGAACTTGTTTTTCTTCCTGTGCCTAGAACAATTAACTTGTTCTAATAAATCGTTTCTCAGGCTATAATAGACTACTTGGTGACAGCAGCCAGCCAGAAGTTGATTTCCCTTTAAGCTGGCAGGTGTATGCTTCCATCTAGATGGAGGAATATAAGCTGATGAATGATTTTTTCTACCACATCTGTCTCTCTGACACCCTCTTTTTCTCCTCCCCTTCCCATCTGATATTTCTTTCTACCTCTCTCCCCCTCACATTTACTAATAAATAAAATCCATCCTAGTGACTTTGGCATATGGTCTCATTTACATCTTTATTCAGGCAGAGGCATCCATCCCTCTAACAATTTTAAAAACTGGATTGTAACAATTGTGACACTGTTTTTTTGATACATCTTTTATTAGTATATTATGAGTATACATTATGAGTATAAATCAGCATATCTATTTATCAGTTTTTAATCTCATAGAAATATTTTTCTGTTTCATGTTTTCCTCCTCCTTGTAGCAGATGGGCTGGTTTGCTCTTGTTATTTATATAATAGTAGGATAATTCAGGAATATGAAAATGTTTTTCTTGCAGATTAGTTTTTTCTCCAGGTCAGATGTGGCTACATGAAAGATGTGCCTCCTTAATCTGCCCCAATTGCCTGTAGATTATTGAGGTGCTTTTTGAGGCAAGATTAAGGAATTAGTAACCAGAGTACTCTTTTATTTTTATGTGATAATTGCTACTTGGACATCCAGGAATACAATTTCCCAAGAGATAAGGATCTTTTTATGCTTTCCCTAACTTTCTCCACAGGACAGATTAAATTGGATGCAGAGAGTAGGTCTGATACAGGGAAAAAAATATTCACATCTTGAACTATTCTGGCAAGTCTAGGCCTGAATGAATATTGAGTTAAGGATGGCTGACATTTTTTCATAATATTGCGACATAGTACTATAGTATGGGGAAAGGGTTTCACCCTGTCCTAATTTTGATCTTGGAGGAGTGGTATTTTTCACCTATGTCTGGTGGAGGGAAAAAAATATTCAAAAATATTCACATCTTGAACTATTCTGGCAAGTCTAGGCCTGAATGAATATTAAGTTAAGGATGGCTGACATTTTTTTCATAATATTGCGACATAGTACCATAGGGAAAGGGTTTCACCCTGTCTTAGTTTTGATCTTGGAGGAGTGGTATTTTTCACCTATGTCTGGTGGACACATAAAAAAAAAACCAGAGGTAGGGGACGAATTCAAAAATACATCAACAAGAAAAATGTGTTTGGCTTAATGTTACTGAGCCTTGTAGTCTCTTATTCAGTACCAGGCCAATAAAAGTAACATCTGACAGGAAAATATGTTGCTAAAGTAAAGGAAGACAAAAGAGAAATCTGATTTGATACATTACTGTTTTGAGCATCTCTTTATTTGATGTACTACTTCATTTGCATTCAGTACTCAAAAATGTTGACAGATACAGAATTCATCATATAGAATATTTACAGGATATAATGTAATATCCTCTAATTTTCAAAACTGAAAAAAAGGGTGGGCCTTCTTTTTTTTTAGTTTATTTTTTTTTCTGGAATCTCATTGGAAGTTCTCATTCCATTTTTATTTGTTTTGACAGTGTATTTTTTTGCCTGGTCAAGCTAATTTGTAGTACGTACCAAAATAAGACTATGAATTATTAAGTTCACTGAATACACAAATTTGGAAGCAGGAATTCTGGGTTTTATGTTTGGGGTTGTTTTCTTGGTTTTTTTTTGGTTTTTTTTTGTTTTTTTTTTTTTTTTTTTTTTTTTTTTTTTTTTTTTTTTTTTTTTTTTTTGGTTTGGTTTTTTTTTGTTTGTTTGTTTGGAGTTTTTTAGGGGTTTTTTGTTTGGTTTGGTTTGGTTTTTTTTTTTTTTTTTGTTTTGTTTTGTTTTCACTTAATTTTTCTTCTATGTAACTCAGCTGTAGTGTTGGGCATAGTAGAAAGTAGGATTTTCCTGTTACTATATGTGGATCACCATACAACACAAAGATCCCTCACTGAAACTGACAGGTCTAGTGACCTACTATAATTTAGAGGCAATTCTGACAAATGCCAAAAATTACCAATGCAAAATTTGTGTGGGAGAGGGGCAGATTATGTTTTGCAAATTTTAATTCCCCAGCAATGTTTAAGCTCTTATTTCACTATAGACAGAACTGAAAATTGTCTCCACTAAAAAGTTCTAAGTAACTCCTTTTCCTTAAGTTTTTCAGTTTATAGCTTTCATAGTCAAAAATTCTTCAACATTTTAATTTTTCTTTGTATTAACACATTTATAAAAAACATGTAGTAAATCATTTTAAGTAAAGACAGTTGATAATGATATTGAAATATAAGACAGAAAAACATGTACTGGTAGCATTTCCAACCATCAGCAAATTTTCAAGTTGTAAATCTTCTGGAAGAACTGGCACAGTTGTTTTCATAGTGAAATAGTAAGGAAACCTTTTGACTAGGCGTCTATCTGACTTTGGAGGAGAATTCAAGATAGGCATGTTGCATCTTTCTTCAGTTAGACGCATACAGAAACTATGTACTTCATTTTCAGTGAAAAAGAAAATAAAATGGACTTGCTCAAAATCAACACTACACACAAAAACATTTCTCTTTCCTACTAACCATCTTGAGTCTGGGGTCCAAGAACCCCTGACCCCTGTGCTGAAGACCCGTCAATTAATTTTGGCGTTGATGCTTCATCCTCCGTTTCTTCTGTCAGTGGTGCAGAAGAATAACTCTCTTGAATTACAGAATGTAGTTTTGTCCCAATACCTGTCTAAGAAAAATTAAAAGGAATTGTTACTGCTTACTCCCCTTGGAAGCCATTTGTCTTCCAGTTATTCATATTCTTCCACTAGAGGTCACATGTTTTCTGAGATTTAGTCCTGGAGCTGCATTTTATCTAGGAGCTATAATGAATTCTGATGATATATAAACAATTCATGAAAATCCAACATACTTGTTCACTTTTTGTCTGTGTTTGTGTTTTTAATGTATGCACACATGCATATACTTCATTACTGACAATATACTAGCAAAATTGTTTTTCCATATTTATATAAAGACAAATTAGATTTGTGATAAAAAATGATAAACTGTATGTAAAAAATTAAAATTTACTATTAAATATTAAAAAGGGCAAGTCATTTAACATAAAAGTGTAAATTGTACCATCATAAATCCAAATCCAATATAGGTGTGCAGGTTCTGCTTAGAACACTAACTTGATTTTAAAAATATTATTATATAATTCTGATCTCCACCTTCACATACAACTTTCTAATATGTTAAAGACTCTGATTAACTTCATTCATTAGTAGCTGCATTATGTAGTATGTAAAAATTGATATCGATAAAAATATTGGATAAAATCTTGGTTTTAAAACACTTATAAAATTTGGAAGATCCTTAAATGGAACTAGAAAACTTTTTTTTTTGTCCATCACTCAACATGACTAATCCAAGTAGTAAATTTTGTCAGGTTATCTCTAATTCTAAAAATGCATTATGTTGATTTTCCTATATGATGATTCAGAATAAAAATTATGATATAGCAATTTTCTTGTTTCACATCTCTGCACATAAAAAGAGAATTGCAGACTTGCCAGGCTTGTTGCAGAGGGGTCTATGTTAGCAAAGAGGCAGAGTTCTTTTCTGTAATCGCCCAGACAGTTGTGTGATCTTTGCAAGTTACTTTCCCATTGTATCTTGATTTCCCCATGTGTAATAACATTGTTCAGCTGAGCCAGAGCCCCTTTTGAAAGTGCACTCTTTCTTCTTTAAATCCAACACAATTAATTAGTATCATTATAGGATTTTGCATATCTGAGGTGCTGTTAAAAGTGTAGGTAATTGTGGAGACCCTGGGGGGCATCCCCTCGGTTAGGGGGACAAGAATCTTCCCCCAAAAAGCTGTTAAGACCCCATTGGCTGCTACCCCTGTTCCTATGTGTGTTCGTATGTCCCTGAGCCACTCCCCCCCATTCCCTGATTGGCCCTCATCTTTGTACTGCACTGAGACCAGGTTCACCCCCTGCCCCTCGGATAGAGAGAAACCTGGACCCCACGATGTGTGTGCCTGGGACCTGAGCATCTTACCAGGCGGCTGAATAAAACATCTGTGGATACCATGCAAAGGCCCTTTTTGATTTCTTACCCTGGACTTTACTTGCAGCAATTCAGGCTGCAACAGGTAAAGCATTTAACCCTGTGAGTGCTGCACCCCTGTGCTGCAGTTAGCACTCCTTATCTTTTTCTAAGACACAACCAAATATAGGAATTTTGTCACAGTATCATCATTCCAAGTGCAAAGGCACCAAAGCTCAAAATTCTGCTTGTTTTCATCCACTGCAGTTTTCTAGCACATCACCACCACAAAACTGCTGAATCCTGAGTCTTTCACCTGACTAAGCATCTCCTTTTTTGACACCATTCCACAGCTACTGCTTTCTTTGCAGTCTTCATGATGAACCAGTTGTTGAAATCAATCACAGTACTGTTCATAAATTCTAATTGTAAAAGACAGGTAAAAAGTAATTAACTGGCCAAATAGAATTTTTAAAATTTGATTTTGTATGTAGACTATAGAAGTTAAAAGAACTAAAACACCTAACATCTGGATTCCAAGCACCGGCAAGTCTTGCTGTATTTGAATCTCTTTGTATGTGTATATATATATATTTAATATGTAACCAGCAGCTAAAGGGATGTGATTCTGCCCTTCTACCCTGTTCCTGTGAGACCCCATCTGCAGTACTGCATCCAGCACTGGAGTCTCCAGCACGAGGAGGACATGGGCCTGTGTGGAGCAAGTCCTGAGGAGAGCCAACAAGGTGAAGACAGGCTGAGAGGGTTGGGGTTATCCAGCCCAGAGAATAGTCACTTTTCAGTGCCTAAAGGAGACCTACAAGAAAGCTCAAGTGAGACTTTTTAGAAGGATATGTAGTGATAGGACAAAGGGGAATGGCTCGAAGCTGAAACTTTTTTATATTATTAAGTTCTTTACTATGAGAGTGCTGAGGCATTGGAAATGGTTGTGCAGAGAAATTATGGATTCCCTTGCTCAAGGCAAGGTTGGATGGGTGGATGGGGCTTTCAGCAATGTGTGCTAGTTCAGTGTCCCTGTCCATGGCATTGGGGTTGGAAGCAGATGATCTTGGTCCCTTCCAACACAAACAATTCTATGATTCTATGAACTGTGAAAATTTTGGAAAAAACACTTTACTTCTCATAATAGACTGTCTTGCAGCATAGCTATATATAATTACTTCAGTATTAAGCACTGTGATCCTGGATTGCCTCAGAACATCTAAGTAAATACGTAAAATCCAAATTTTTTGTACATAAATAATTTGGTTTAGGTTATATAATGGCAATAGGCTCAAATATTTTATATCAATTGGTTTTGCTGAAGACGGAGAACATGAAAGCAATAAAAAACCAGTAAACACTCTGAACTACACAGGCTCAGATTTTGACTAAGAACATTGTAGGTTTTCGGTATATTCTTTAGTTGTATTCTACTAAGCCACAGATGCTATTGCTAATTAGAGTTTATGGATAAAAACGCCCCAATACAGTTACTAAGGTCATAACCTCACAAAATGCAAGGTAATCAAATGAGCAAGATGACCTTCAGCTGAACTGAGTAACTTGAGTTGATGTAAGAGTAAGGATGTACCTTGTCCTTCTGTGCAGACAAATACACAACATTACCATCTGCAGCACTGACAGTAGACAGCTTAACCAGGAATGGACTTGGGGACAAATCAAAAGAAGGCTTTGGGAACAAAGGAAATGGGACAGCTGTTCTCCGAATGGAGGAAGCCTAGAGGGAGAGAGATACATTCCAGACTTTTATTGACCCAGGTTAGTGCTGCACTAAAGTTCTTGCACATGCTGTCTACTTCTTCACCAGATTTGTGGAAATCAGATAAGAATCCCTCTTCTGAATGTCGGAATTAAATCCAGAGATTTCAGATCTGTTAATGCCTTTATATGCAACTTTTGTTCTACTGAAAATAATATTCTATAGAAGAGTATTTTCAAGATAGGCTTTGTAAATAGACTTCAGACCAAAGATAATTTTCCTTTCACTTGTTATGGGGTTTGGGTCATCTACACTGACTGCCACCTCTCTGCATTTTTGGGGCATGCTTTATGGAACTTACTATCTTGGGATTTGTTATTTATTTTATGCTTTCTGAGGCTTCTTAGTTGATCAATTACTGCAGCTGTTTGGTAGCAAAGCAGAGGTGCTAATCTCTAGTACTTCCATTTCTACACTGTTATCTCTTTCTTACTGTAGGATGTCTCCCAGCAGTTTCCCTGTAAATGCAATATGTCTGGGGTTTAGGGAAACTGTTCCAAATAGTTAGCTTTAGCTATTCAGTGTTCTGCAGTTGTAAGTGTCATAAGAAAATAAAAATGATTGATGTTAACTTAAGGATGTTGCAATTTTTATACTTGCAACAGAGTAGGAGTTCATTGATATATGTGTTTTACATACCAGATCCAGAGCATGAGCAGTATTTTCTTGCTGTACATAACTTGGACTTGAACTAGTGACCTAAAGGTAAAAGTCTGTTTCCCATTATTGGTCATCTGATCCATGCAGCTTTGTATCTTTTACAAGTTTGATAAATCATGCAAGATTGTAACAAGACAAAGATGTTTGTTGGACTATATGCTGTACAGAACAATCCCTCATTTTCCAGATGTTTGTTTATTTTTGGCAACTGGACTTTAATAAAAAAAAAGTTGAAACATAAATGGTTGTATATCACCTAATGGCATTATTTTCCATAGGGCTTTTGGAAGGAGGGGGGAACCTGGAATTAGGCAGGGAGTAGACTTGTATTTCATCTGGTACTTTAAGAAATAATTTTTGTGGAAAATCACAAAGCAGGAAGAACATTTTAGAGAAATACAATAAAGTGTGTTTCTCTTTGCCAATATCTACAAGTCTTCAATAATAATCTGCTTTCCAAGACAGTTTTAATACACTGTATAAGAAAAAACTGAAGGGGTATCACACCACCTATCTTTAGCCATCTATGTGGTTAATAGTTACCCCACTCTGTCTTTGGAATCAATCAAGAGATTTAGAGAATACCAGTGCAGATTAGTCCCAGAGCATACCAAAGGACAGTGATATCTTTCCTAAGATTGCATGGAGTACCTACTTTTTTCCCCATCCTATATTTATCCAATGTGACTCCATGTTCTAATGAAAGTTTGTAGTGGGCTGGCCAATTCAGAGGCACTTTCAGAACAAGAAATTACAAAAGTCAAGAATGCAGAAATCAGAACACATGAGTAAGTGATAAAATGTAATTGGTAAAATCCAACTTGCAACTTGCCATCCATAGGCTGGGCATTTAGCTTATATTAGGATTGCTTCACAGTCAGTACAGAATGAGACAAAACTTCTGAAAAGCAGCTCCAGACATTGGCTACAGAAATTCCTTTTAGGGTGGGCTCTTTAGTTATCTATATCTCACCACAGAGAGTAAAAGAGGCGAGACAAACAAAAGACTAGGAGAGGCTCAGGAGTTTTTTATGTCTTTTTTATGTGTCTATTTTATGTCTACATCTTTTAGATGATGATCAAAACTCATGTATTACATGTGTTACATGTGATAAGTGTGTATCACATGTATTACATGTGATAAGTTTAAATCCACAGGAGAATCTGGAAGTGTGCTCTTTGTTTCAGTGTTTCTTTTACTGCAAAAAATACATTTAATATACAAAGAAAAATTCAAAACTTAAAAAGAGGCATTTTAACCTTGAAGGGACAGTTGTTCCACACACTGACCCATCAAAAGAAGCTGGTTTCTCCCATAGCTGTTTTGAAACTACCAAAGGCTTACAAGAAAATGTCTAATTATGGTAGAAGTTATTCATATAATCACAGAATGGTTTGGGTTGGATGGGACCATAAAAATCATCTATTTCCACCCCCCTTGCCACAGGCAGGGAGGTTTGCTTTCCTATCCAAAAGCGGCCTAAACTCTTCTTGAAATTTGCATTTGAAGACTTCTCCTATTGTTCTCTCTTAAAAAGAAATAGAATTGTTAGTCACTGCGGACAAGTGAATGACAAGCTGTAGTCAAAATCTTTCAGAAAAACTAGAAAAAATCCTATTCGAGGATAAAGCTTCAAATGATGTTTGATTCTCTGATCAACTATGTGGCCATCTGACTTGTACATTACTTGTACTAATTGGTAGGGTTTTTTCAAAATTGATATGATGTTCTGAAAAGTCATTGTATATCCACTTTAAAGGCTCTTATTTAATCAAATACCAACCACAAAGACAGGAACAGCAGTGTAAGCATTTCTCAACTCTGCAGAATGGCAAGAGTGAGTTCTTGCTCGAGCATGGCTCCTCTTTGTGTGTGTTATACCAACAGGAGAGACGGTTTGTGTGTATGCACACAGACATGAGCAAATGTGTGTGTGGAACTCAAGTTCTGAGCTTTGTGCAGGCACCAAAATGACATATTACTAGTTTGATTCAAAATCAACAGTCTAACAACCAGTGCTAATCAAAATGCATCAAATATTAGCCTTTCACTGTGTTTCATTCTGAATATTTTGTGGATCATATTTTACAGCTCGCCTCTTTTGTGTAACAGACCCAGACCAACCTTCCTTTTCTGCTTATTCAGTGCTAGGCAAACCATTCTTAATTAATTGCTCCTTAAATTTTCAGCCTCACTGATAGCTTATCTTAGCAATGAAAATATTTTTCTGATGTGCCTATATTTTTCCTTCTTATTTTCCTAACTTAGTTTTTCCTACCTAAAGAAAAAGTTACTGGTTATGTTTAACAGACACTGTGATAAAATTGCAGTGCCATTTTATTATGTATGTAGGTGATGTACATAAGAATCTCTCTCCACAATTTGTTTTTCTCACACATTTTCCAAACAAAGTTGTAGTTTCAAAGAGGGAAAAAGTGAGAAGCTCACACAATAATTCCTTTGAGTGTCTGGCTTGATTCCATTCATTTTAAAGAAGGAAATCTCTCTTTGTATATGCTTTCAGAGCAGCTGGGAGACCCAGTATTGACTGTGGCCTCTGGACCCTATCATGATATAAATATTAATTCAAAATAGTAATGAACTGTAAAGAAAAGGGGAGATACATCAGCTCATGTTTATACTGTTATTGTCTGTTTCAGAAGATAAATCCAACACAAAGCTTGTACACTTACAGTGATATTTCTTTGCTGTATCTTTCTCCGTGAGGACCTTAGAATTCTTTCCTTTATAATAGGCTTTTCTTTTGCACTGCCTTTTTTAGCCATTATCTGTGAAAGACTTGATACTGCTATCTTAATGTCTCTATGCACATTTTATTTCTGAGTGGTATTTTACTTAAAATTTTTCCCGTAATAATTTCCATTTGGATGCAAAACATTAGCCAGGTCTTCTGTGTCTCACTGGGATCTTGGAAACCATAGATTTTATAATCTATAATGTCACCTAATATGTGACAATACATAGCTTTGATTGAGGATTCAATGCACTTCTCGCAAGTAATTCACATCTAAAATTACTTTTCCCATGGAAATATTTGCATTAAAAAAGTATTCCATGTATACATTACATAATCTTTCCCAACCTAAAGATTATTCCAGAATCTATGACAAAAATGGACTTCAGCTGAAGAATATCAAGAGCCACTACCTATAAATGTTTTCAGAAAAATGTTTTCAATGAATGAATGAATCAATCCAATGAATTGTGTGTGTATATACACACATACCCTCTACACAAGAAACAATACTTCCAGACTATGAGAATTAGCAAAGTCATGAACTTGGACTCAGATACTCTTACACAACTGTATTAAGATGAAATTCTCATACTAAGCCTGAAACAGATGTCTAGGGTTCATCAAAAGTTATATGAGGAAGATAGGTGTATGGGGTCTGGCTGGAATGGAATAAACTTTCCCCATGGCATTCCTCAGTGCTGTGCTTTGTGTTTTCTGCTGAAAAGGTGTTGATAATGCACCAGTGCTCAGTGACTGCTGAGCAGTGCTGGCACAGCACCAAGGCTTTCTCTCCAACATTCCCCTCTCACCAGTTGGGCAGGGGTGGTCAGGATCTCCGGAAGGGATAGAACCAGGACAGATGACCCAAGCTGAGCAAAGGGATATTCAATATGGCATCTGGTCAGCAACAAGAACTGAAAGAAAGGAGGCAGTGAGGGTTGGGAGTGGCCACCTTATCATTAAGGTGTTTGTTGTCAGGAGCACCTGCTACACGTACTCAAGTCCTTCTTCCCTGGAAGTGTTTGGCCTTCACCTGCTGATGGGAAGTAGAGAATAAATCTGTTGTTTCCCTTTGTTTCTGCACGCAACCTTTGTTTTTCTTCATTAAATTTCACAAGTTTTTAACCTTAATTTCTTTCCCTGTCTGTCTGAGAAGGGGCAATGAGAAAGCATTTTGATGGTCACCTTGGTAGCTAGCTAAGATCAACCCATCTCAATAGATATCTCAAGAGAATGATTCATACTTGTCTTGGAGCATGGTATTGGGGTGCCAAGCCTAATGCCTAATTTTAACCAGATCGAAAGAGTGGAAAGAACCCCTTTCTAATTATCTTCAGGTCTTTCCACACTTTGATGATTACACATCGAGTGGGTGATTACAGTACATAATAGTCTAGAAAAGGACATGCTGACACAGGTGCTTTAGTTTAACTCCTTGAGGTTCACAGGTTAATTTCTACTTCAATTCACATTGAAATTAACAGCAGTAGCATCTGAATGCATCTAAAGTACTAGAACTTGTCAGTTTCCTGGACCTTCTGCTAATCAGTTGGATACACAACCTTGCTAAAGTTTGCATTTTTGCCAATGAGTCTAAAAATGGATTAAACAGAATGGCTTCTACTTGCACATAACTGAATTTTCAAATCTTAAATTCAAGAAACAACACCAGAAAATGCTTTTTACGTTTTTCTCCACTGTTTCAAAAGCCTGAATACATGATTTAGAGCTCTCTAAATGGAAATTCAAGTCTTAAAGAGTTACTTCACACAGGCTAGATCTGTTGAAGGCCTGCTGTTTGGGTCTCTGTGGTATTGCTCATCATGTAAACTATGCATAATAAAAACTAACCTGTGACCTTGAATAAATATTGAATTTTACACATAGATCCACTTGTGTTGTTCACATCACTATGATAACAAGATTTTAAGCAGTAAAGTCATAACCACAATCAAGAAATCAAATGTATTCTGCTTAAAACTTGGATGGCATCAGTAATATCAGTGATTAAAATATAACTTGCAAGACTGTCATGCCCTATCAAATAGTACATTGACATGTCTATAAAATTTGCATGATTTCTACAGCACTGACCATATCTCCTGGGATATGGGTAACTACGAATGCTTAGGATTCTCTTGGGTGGTACATGATATTAGGAATGTAAGCAAAAAAAAGATTTTGGCTAAACATCTGTGAAAAAAAGACTCTCACAGGGAGGTCCATCCATATGCAAAACAAAACTCTGTTCAACTGCTCTGTTGGATGAACTTCACCTGATGAATTTTAAAAAGGCTCTCTGAAGAGCTCAGTAACGGAAGATAATCCTGTCCTGGAAAAGAAGCTTAAGAGTTTACCCTGACTCTGCTTATTCCATGCCTTCTAAAAAAACCCAATCCGTGTTGGGATCTCGTATCTTTCCTTGTTGGGTGCAACATCAGTCACCCCAGATTCCCTTTTGGCTGGAAAAGAACATCCAAGCCTTGCTTTATCTCTATCCTTCACTCAGAAACTTGGAAAAGCCACCCTAAGTTTTGGTGTTATAGGACCTCACAGAGAGAGCGCAGCACAGAAAAATCCCACCTACCATTAAATGCATTACTAGGAAATCTGTTTGAATGAGAAAAAATCAGTGATGAGCCACATTCAAAATAACTTCTCCCATTTCTGGGGAGGAAGTAGTTTCTGTAGGAATGGTAAAGGCTTCATTTCTAAGAGCAAAGAGAGACAGAAACTGTGGTTTATTAATCAATGTTAAATAGAGCACAGCACTAAAATTGGTAGTGACTTTATCAGGAAAGCGAGCTCAAACAAAACCAAGTAGAGCACAAGAGTGGCACAAGGGAACTAGGCCAAAGGCAAGGTAAGTTCCTTACAGCAAAATTCTTCTCAATTCCTCTTAGATTGAAAATTGATTTCCTACAAATTATAAGGTTCTGATCTTAGTGCTAACATTAAGATTATTTTTATCTCTTCAGTTTTCTGTTTTGAAATACAGAAGAATAAGTTTTAAATAAGTTATTCCTAAATTCTCTGTCCTTTGATTTCAAAGCTGTTATCCAATTTCTCTCTCACATTGATGAAAGAGAGCCTCCTGTCCCTCCTGCTGTAATCATGAATCTTTCAAAGGATTGTATTTTCATGAATTATTCATTGTTATGTGAAAAAGCACTAAAATATTATGTATAAAAATGAAAATACCTTATTATTTAAATGTTATATTTTTCTCTCAGCTTCTATCATACACAATCCTGAATTAGAGAGTGCTTATATTACCTTCAGGGAAGTTGTGCTAATGTCTAATCAGCAGGGTGAGAAAAAAAAATGAAGGTAGCCTTTTAGTAATTGTAAAGAAATAAAGGATTGCAGAAGAGGAAGGAAGCATTTAAGCCAACAAGTGGGGTCCCTTGCTTCTACAGGCGACATATCTTTCCCTCTCATACTGTATCAGAATTTCAACAGGTTTTTTTTAATAATTTTTCTTACTTTCCTGTGTTAAAATTCAAATGCTTTCCCTTTCTTTTTTCTTCCTTCTGCCACTTTCCTAACAGCCAGAGAAAACATTAGCATTTATAGCCTGACACACTTGTAGTGAACATAAACCTAAGGAAACAACATTTTACAATCTCATTTAATGGGAAATGCTGGAAATTCTGTCTCAACTGCCTCCATGCATCACCCAGACAGATAAATTACAATGATGATCTCCAATGGAATTTGTGGAATTCCATAGAGACCTGAGGAAAGTGTTTCACCTACTCTTAAAAATTACCACAAATAAAATCCAAAACAATTAAAATAAATTTTGGCTGTGTTTGTAGGTTAGGGAAAACATGAATGAACTGCAAAGGCAATAGAAACCACATGAGTAGATTTGTCAGATAAGTATTTTCATGGCAAAGAAAAAGTGATCAGTAACTACTGCATTTATGCATTTTGGAAAGACAGAATAAATGAAGTTCTAATTACCTCTACTTGGTCAGACTGCTTGTTTTCATCATAGGTAAATGGGTGAGGCAGCTCTCCAAGTGGTATGTCATAGAACTCAGAATCATAAATTATGGTATCACTGATAGGGGCAGCTCCAATGGACTCAAAGATAAAAAATCCCAAAAAAACATTTACAAAGATTTGCATTTTGTTTTCTTTTCTGAAAGAGAAGAAAATGGACAGATGGTAGGAACTCTGGTGTTGACAAGGAATCTATGACAACTTAATGTCACAAATACAGTACTTATATGTAAAACCCACAATATTTCTGATGAATAATTCATATTTATTTGTCGTGGCTCAGTGGTTTAATCTGGTTTTCTTCATGAAGAGTCCCTGGAGCTGAGAATTCTTCATACTGCTTTGGCCATACTCATAGTCATATAATTTAGAAAAGACCTATGCAATTTTATTGGTGTAAAAAAAATCAGAATAATATTTTTACCCTTTCATCTAACTTCACCTGTTTTCATTGCAATTAGATATGAACTTTTGAGAAACTAGCTAAATTATTATATTACTTGTCTCTGTCACAATAATCTTTTGGAATGTATAACAATGTAATATTATATCTCTCCTCCATCATAAAAAACACAAAACAGAATCAAACAAACAAACAAAGCTACCAACCTGTTAGAAAACATTAGAAATTCTGTCATCTCTGGATAAGCATAATCAAAATACTTTTCACCCATTAGTTTTTTGGTCAGAACATAATTTTGCTTGATGTGGCACATCTAGACCATACTTTCACAAAAGTCTTGGGAGCAAAATAAAAAATAATATGTGTTCTCCATAGCCCTGTGGACAGTAGTGCCAGTACTCTGAATTCCTTCATTATTCAACCTAAACAGTTTTTAAAGTAGTGAGAAATTGTGGTGTGGTGTATTCACCTGTTCTCCTTGGAAAATAGAATTGTAAAACTGAATTATCACCCATTTAAAGTTCTGTAAAATTGAATTATCACCTATTTAACGTTCCAGAATTTTGTAAAATGGTAGAAAATTCATGCTGGGCTTGAGAAGTAGTGTGTATGCATTCCCTTTTCCTTGTAAACTATGCATTCACTATTATCATATAAGGTGCCTGACACAAGGCTCTATTCAGCGTTCTTTACTTACATCTTTATTTATCTACAGCTCACATTAATTTCACCAAAAGCCCAGTGATAATGAGTAATGCATAAGTCCAATAAACTGTATTCCTTATGTGATACACACTCTTCAATATTTAATTTCAAAATTGCAGCTACTTATAATAAAGTACAAGAAATACATGAGACTTTTTTTTAATGTATGTACTGGACAGCAAGCTGAATTTTAGCTTCATGAAAAGAGGTCTTTATAAAGTTGGTTTAGGCATGAGGATATGAAATTCCTCTGGGGATGGTCAGTAACACAAGGCGTTCATTTTTCTCTCATTTTCTTTATTCAGAAAGACTTTAGCTGCTGCTGGAAGAAGCTAGAGTCACTGGGTCTTCTCTTTGAGAAAGCTTAGATGAATTTCACCTTTCAGTATTAGCTTCCAATATTAATAAGAGTATTCTGCTTTATTTATAAATTAAATAAAGTAAAATAAAATAGAAACACAATCAATTCTGGAATAAGCAACTATGCTAGAATTAGCGGGTTTTTGTCAGTCTTTACGTTTTCTGCTGCCTATTTTTGACAGAATTGGTTTTGCTCTCGCTTTTCCTTTCCATGTCATTTATCTAAGATGATTCAGCTGTAAAGAGTGTTATCTATCAACCCAAAATGTAGTACTAGCATATATGGTGTAATTTTTCTTCTGAATAAACAATTCTTAAATAAAAAATTGTTCACCATGCATAATTGTTTGCATGTCACAACACCTAAAAAGAAAAGATTTTTAAAGGTTATAAGGCTTGATAAGTATTAATTTTTACATATATAGAGACAAAACCAGCAAATATCTGTGGAAAAAAATGTTTACCTGTGGCTACAGGATCTGCACTAATTTGCAGGGTTTGCATGTCTCTATTTCCCTTTCATGTAATATATTGGAATGCACTGTAGAAATATTGGCATCTGCAGTAGCTGTAAGATCAAATATTTTGATGAAGATTATGTACACCTCTCACAGGAAGGAACTAAGACATATCCAGGGAAAAATAAATAGTCTCCACAATCTGCAAGCTTTGAATCGGTATTAAGCATGATAAAATAAAACAAATACTAGTATTCCAGCGATAAAAATTCAGCTAAGAGAGAAGTGCCAAAACTTACCTTTAGCTTCCACTGTCTCAAACGGGATGGAGCTACTCAGAATGCAGAGCCAGTGCTATTAGACCCTGACCAATGGCAGTGGCATTCTGCGGCTGTGGGAGGTAGTACAACTTCTACCCTCAGCTGAAGACCTGAGCCTAGGGAGTTTCTCACACTTAAAACACCTTTAATATATGATTTTGTTGAACTGAATTTTTGGAAGGTCAAACAAAGATATATTGTAAGGAAATAGCATTTCACATAACAATTTTTTACCCCTTCCCCTCAAATTTCTTGTTGCTCCTACCAATACAGCAACAACACTCTTAGTTGTACTCTGGAAACAACTTCTTTGTATTACCTGATAACCTACAAATACAAATTTGTCAGTGTCCAAAATCAAGGCTTAAGAAAATTGAGTTATATATTAATATTTTCCCTATATGTAAAATCTCTATTTTGTGACTTATTATATTTGATAATAAGGAGGTACTTCCCCCCCTCCCCTTTAGGTTTCTGTAAGTACTTATGAAGCAATGCTTATAGAATACACTATTTCCAGTGTTTTCCTTCTAAGAGGAAGTGCCGCTTTCTTAATAGATATGAACCTCTAACACAGGTTGCAAATGATGGGCACAAATGATGCACTCTAGTATGGGCATATAGTTCTATTACACCAGAAAAAAGTTTCACTATATTAGCATATCTAGCTATCTCTTTTCCTAATTGATTGTGTTTTCTTCTTTATCAGCTCCTACTTAATTCTGTACTTCTATATTATCAGTATTTGTACAACATTCACCTATTCCTCTGAATATTTTCATCATTTTTCCAACTCTTCAATGAAATATGCCATCTAGTACTGTCAACATCCAATATTAACAACAGAACCACTCCTATATCTCTGGAAGGATGTAAGGTTCATATATAAGGCTCCAATTTGCTAAGGAAAATTTATTCCCTTTGCTTTATGTAACTTCCACAACAATTTAACAATTTTTTTTTTCAATAAGGCCATTCTAGTGGACAAAATTTGCATGAGACACTAAAAGCACATCAAGAATTTTAAGCCACGTGCCTTGTGGCAAGGATCCAAGAAGTCTGGCCAATAGGTCAAAGGGTAGAAGAGCAATAGTTCTGTTGGCAGATAGTAGAGGTTAGGGTGTTGTGGGACATACCAAATAGCTCAAGGTATCATGTGCCATTTTAGTAATATGACCACTCTTGGATGACAGACTTCTTTCTTAGGAAGGTTTAGCACGAATTGCTCCTATGAAAATAGAGGTCTTGAATCATTAAATCAGGTATTTTTAATTTCTTTTTTCATTGTCTTTCCCATTGCAAAAGCATTTTCCATGAAGAATCAGGGCAGTAAGTAGAATGAAAACACCACGCTGTTGTGTCCTGTTGCTCTTCTCTTTCTTTAGATCAGTAACCTCCGTTTACTCCTTAATTTAGTGATCTAGTTGCTTGCAATGTCTCTTTATGCTCCTTCCTGACAACAAAGCAAACATCTGTACCTGCTGCAGCAAAAATTAGTCATTCACATTTTTAGTGCTACTGATAATTGTTATGCTGCTCTGTTTGCAAGTAGCTAACATTATTTCCATTTTCAATATAGTATTTTCTGCTGTGCTTGGTAATTTAAGATTTATTCTGCTAAATCCTCACTTCCAATGTGTCTCCTTAATTTACAAAACATATTCTCTTTAGGCAGGTCTAATATTCATTGCTTTCACTTGTGCAAAAGATCCCAATTTTTTATATTTTATTGAAGGAAAAATTCTTATCTGTAACAAGTTATTAATATATATACATAATTAATATATTAATTATTAATGTTTATCTTCATTCTTATACAACTAAGTAGATTTAGGCATGCTGAGACCTAGGGTCTGAAACCTTTGTATCTTTTGGTCTGTAGGTTTGCTTTTTTGTTTTATAAGACTGATGAAGTTCAAACCACTTTGTGTCTGGGTCTTAACTTTAATTTAGTGATATACTGTATTCCTGTCAGAATACAATATGCTTTGCTAGCCTTGTTTTCCAGGAATGCTTAGCAAGTAAAATTAATTGAAGGCAAATGTTAACTTACAAATATTATATTTCTATTTTTTGTTGGAGCTAGAAGACTTATCTGAAAAAATATATTTTATATAAAAAATTTTACAAGCTTTTGAGAACGATAGTTTGCTAAGCACACAAATAAGAAAACAGTTTTTGTTTTGGTTTATGCTTTAAAGAACAAGAATGTGGAGATTGAGTGGTGTATCTGTAGGGGACATGCCTTAGGTGATGCCAAAATTAATGTTTGGCAATTTGTTTGAGCTTGGATGACAAAAGTCCTGATGTTAGCAATCCTAGACCAGCTAGAAACCCAAGAGACCCGACGACAAAAAAAAAACAAGATAAAAGAATAAAAAGACTACTTAGAGGTCTTGTGGCATTGCTGAGCAAAACCCCAAGGTTTTTAAAAAGCTCACAGAAAATTTGCACTTAAGTTAGAAACTGATTCAGATCACTGCTTGCATTTTCTGAGTCCTGTTATCACAGAAGATAATGAAATTCCTGAGACTTGGGAGTGAGCTTTTCATATCCTCTAATTAGTCCCTTCACTGACACTTGGGCTTTTTCCAGATCCTCTGGCCTTGTGCAGTCTAAGTTACTGTCTTGTGAACTTCCTCAGCTGTCTTTAAATCTTGCTGTTTGGCTTAGTTGGGCTTGATTAAAAACTCACTGAATTTAATAGAGAGTTCCATCCCATTCAGTGGTTTTTCGGGCACTGCTTAAACTGGAAGCATACCCAGCTGTGACCATTGCCTAACACATTCCTAGGAAGAATGTACTCCCACTGCATAATTTCTGGAAGCAGTAAATGAATTAATTTATTCCCCTGGTTTTTTGAGAGGGCTTTGTTTCCGTTTCAGTTCTCCCAGTTCTTGGAGGTGCAATGACTCCTAAGTGTGTTCTTGAACTCGGTGCCAAAGCCTCAGGGTCGTCCTATTCTTGTTTTTCCAAAGCTTTGATTGTAAAGCTCTGAGCCTTAGATTCAGACTGTCAACATTCACTCGTTATAATTTTTTCTTTGCTTTCTTTTCTTTCAGTTCTCACAGATTCATTCCCAGGAACTTATAAAAAAAGTGTGGAAAAAATGCTACCTTTGCCATAAAATGAAAAATCCTGTCTGAATCTCAGAAAGAGCTTGGGTATTGTACCAACTTTCTCTCTTGTCAGCTTCTTGGCCTGCCAGTCTGAACAGAAGCAGAGGTCTTCAGTCTACTGTGTCAGCTCTGGAAAATTCTAGTACTGATTTTTAAAAAGAAGAGCAAGATATATCCAGTGTTGAACTGAGTGACAGGAGAATCCAAAATAACTTGTTCATTTTGTTATTTCACCTTGGCACCAGGCTAAAAGAGTCTCCTGGTCTGAAGCTATAGTGTAAGATTAATAAAGCAAACTAAGTTAACATGTTGATGTATTCTCATCTAGAAAAATAATAACAAAATAAAAGATCACCTTCTCCTGGACCGGGGACCAGTCCTAAATAAGGGGGGAGGTAATACATGAGTGCTCCTGTAATGGTGACAGTAAGTTCAACTGTTGGGTTATGCAGTCTCTTAAAACATCACATCCAGTTTCCTCCAAATTTTTCATATTCTGTGACTAGAAAAGCATCTGTCAGATGAACCAAATTGGGTCACTCATATTGTGTGACAGAGACAATTGTGTTTTGGTCAGAAGTGGGAGGTCCATGAATATTCATTTCTCAAAATATGCTATGACTCATGAGCTTGCTAATGTTAGTATGAGGAAGCAAATGAATCTTTTCTTTGAGTTGACTGTAGACAAGTAACTGCAAAGTATATGTAACTCCTTCTACAGACACTTTAAATTCTTTGGAAAGACATGTATTAGTTTGAATTAAAAAAAATATTTTAGGATTTAAAATATGACTTTTAAACAATGTGCTTTTACCTACACATATGTACCTTTACCTAATTCAAATTGATTTGGTTTGGTTTTCTAAATAAAAGTAGTATTTACTATTCCAGATTAGGCCCACTGAATGAAGAATTTTACTACAGTGCATATCAAAGAGCACTGGATCAAACATCTTTGACATCCTACTTCTCCCAGTCATTTAATATGAAAATCCTCCAACATTTTCACAGATGTTACATGACATACCAATGTGTCTGCTTCATGCCCAAACAAAAGCTTTTCTCACCTTGTTTTTGATGACTTTATTATTTCCTGCATCATTATGTATCATTCATTTTTCAATCTTAAATATGTGGTCAGAATTATACTGAACAAAGGAAAAGAACAATGTGAAATTCTGGAATCGTTGAAGATACTAGGATCAGTTTCAGGGCTAAAATTCAGGCCAGTATTTTAGACTGATTCCTTCTGCAGTACTGAACACTCTTGACTCTTTTGTTTGTTTGCTTGTTGGTTTGTTCTGTAGGCATAGGAAGAGGATGGAGAGGTAGGAATCTGCCTTGATAGATCCCTCGCCTGTCTCAGTATCACTTGCATTTCATGACTTGCTGGACTGTGGAATTTTATTCACTCTAGGGCCCTGGGAAAAGGAGAGCATCGTATGAAGCTCACTGGGACTAGGGAACAAAGGCTGGATAACAGAAAAACAAATATCTCAGGGAGCAGGAGAAAGGAAGGAAATCATGTGTCTGCAGAAGGGATTAGCATTTCCATTTTGCTCATCAAAGTTAAAAGAAGTACAAAAGAAGGATTTAGAGTGCTCCAACTGTTCCATCCCCTGTGCAAATTAGCATAAACAGCAGGGAAAAGAGAGTTAAACAGAAAATGTGAGATGGCTACAACTGTTTTTGCTAGCAAAGTCTTGTTTAGATTTGAGTATTCCTGCATAAACAGTGAATGCTAGCAATAAAAAGAAGCTTTTTAATGAGTCACAGAAATAACTACCCTTTACATACAGATCTACCTAAGTGTCTTATTTATCATGTTTGCCTGATTTTTTGTTCTTGATGGCAGATTCCTTTTCACTTCATGTACTCTTAAAGTCTGTTATTCTTTTCCTCTATGGTTACTTTAATTGTCACCGTTGATGGTTACTTTAATTGTCATGGTTGATGCAGGCAGATAGCATATGACTTTTTCCCTATCCTTCAAATATATATTGCTGCTTTTTTTTTGTACTGCCTGTCCAGCTGTTTGGTTTTGGATTTGGGGGATTTTTGGTTGGTTTGTTTTGGTTGGTCAGGCTTTTTAAATCTTTCAGAAAAAAAATAACATGACAGTTTAAAATTTGTCAGATGTATGCTAGATCCATTTAATATTGCTTACTAGCAAAAAAATCTCAGAAAATTTTCATGCAGTCTGGTCTACCAGACTGATGAATTTCTAAATGAGCATTCAGAGTATTATTTCCTTGCATATGGAAGGCAATATCTATATAGTCTCTGATACATCATTGCATTCAATATGCTTGCAAATTCTTAGTTAAGAAAAAACATTTGTTTCAACAAAGACCATGCACATTTACAGCAGAATCAAACAATCCATAGTTATAGCAACAGGAATGGATGGCTCTCACTTTACTTTCAGAAAGGGTGATTTAGAACCTTCAGTGTCTACTTCTGAAATTACTAAACTTTGTAACTTATTACTTTCAATCACCTTAAGCCAGGCTTGATATAAAACTCAAAGATCCTATTTAAATACATTGCTAATTTTAAATCTCTAACATTTGTTTATATAATAAGCCCACAAGTTAAATCCATCATAGCATGCTATTCACTCTTTCTGCATGATATGAATTTTAAAGCAGATGAAAAACATGTCAGATTGTTGCTATATATTGTATAAGAATAAACCATACTGTTAGCCTAGAAAAGCACTTTGGAAACCAGAGAAGTCCAATTTTCCAAACACTGCTAAAACAGGTCTGAAATACAGTTTATAATAAATTGTGTTCCTTATACTTCTTTTTATTTGATTGAAAAGTATCAAGAGAATATATTTTTTGAAGGACATTTAATAATTTTGGTTTTGAAACAACTGGCAGGTAATAGTGAAATATAATTTAAGTTGGTGCCTAAGATAAAAATTTTTCCTGTTGCATACAAATATGCATATGAGAGAAGGAAAGATGATTTTTTTCTGAGGATTTTGCTGGACAAATCTTTATGGGTCATTTTTTTTACCTTGTTGCTACTCCTTTCATACTTTTGAAATTACTTGGGTTACAACACACTTGGGCTGCTCTGTTGGGGATGTGCCTGCACACAGATCTTTGCAGGTTGTACCAGAGCTCCACAATGAAGGAGGATTCAGGAATTCCCAGTGAGGCCAAAGGCAGGAGTCAGAGTTTCAGGCTCACATATTTGGATTCTGTTCCACGCACATCAGACAGACTGTCATTCTTCTAAACCCAAATTTACAATTTGCTGTTTAAGAGGTATAATTTACATCAGTTTTGAGAAGGAGCAGGGAAAGAAATTGCTGTTCTTTCTTTAATCATGGTTGAATATAAGATAGTACTGCTGAGTATGCAAGCATGTGGTGTTGCAAAATGGTTTTTATTAGTATACAGAGCTATTGTCTGCTGTTCCAGCCCAGACTGTGGACTGGTGGTGTTAGACCCTTTCAGGAAAATGCAGTTCCTGGCCCCAGAGATGGAAAATTTCAGTGTGTTTTTGCTTAGCTAAACAAGTACAGTTCAGAGCTGGGTTATCATATTTATCTCTAGAAGATGAATGATATTTTGCTTGGGATTGAAAAATAAACCAAAGTTCAATTAGACAAGGATTTGGAATTCAGTAGAGCACAAGCTTTGTGTTATATGTTGACATACCCATTTTTTTGAAATGAAACTGTGAACAATATTATGCTACACTTATTTCATGGATAGAGAGTAGAAAAGATTTTATGTAGCTTAGTGTCCTCAATATTCTGAGAAAAATTGAAATTGATGTATTGAATTAAAGTTGCTTTTCTCATTAGCATAAATATTTCCCAGCTTCCTATGAAGTTTGATTATTAAATTTTATGTGTACTCTTAGGTTTGCATTTTATATTACATATGTTGCAGTGGTTTATACCCTCTATGTGTGTTTCCAAAATGTTAAAAAATGTTTATAAAGAAGTTGGCATGATCATTTGCATTTGATGGCCTTAAACATTTGCAACACAAAGGAGTTCTCTGCTGTTATTGAATTTGTTATAATATGCATGGATAATAATAATTTGTAGCATCTTAGAGCAACTCACTAGCAAGTAATTCTCACACACAGTGACCCCAAAATGTTATAATTCCTCCAGACACACATTCCCAGAATACAATCTGGGAATTATTAGTGCAGTATATCAAACCATTATTTTAACACTTTGCTTAGTCACCAGTGTGTCAGACATATAGTTAGTATTCAGGTTCTCAAAATATCAGTTGCACCCTTCAATGCCATAAATGCATTGTCTCTTTTTGATTGTTTCTTCTAGCAGGAGCCAAGGTAGTGGCTCTGAGGGTTTGGATCTCAAGGGAAGCTCTACTGACTTAGACCTTTCCCTTTAATTCTCTTTAATTTACGTTGCTCTGACCTAGTACATTGGAAATATATTAATTCTCTTAATCTCTTATGGAATCAGTGATGAAGTATGGGTCCTGTTAGATGATCCAGCCCTGACTATAACACAGAATTTCAGGCTCTATCCAGCTTTTGGATGGTTCAACTTACACAGCTGAAAGGTACAGAGGGAGTGGTGGCACGCAGTGGGTGCATGGGAGGTGGGTGCTGGCTCAGAAAACACGGGGCAGAAGTGAAGGAGCAAATTGCACAGAGTGAGACAGACACAGCTGGTGTGGGCCAGGGCTAACCACAGCCTGACTGCAGGACCTCTGGCACTGTAAATAAGAGACACATCACCCTTCAGCCAATTGTTCTGTTTGTTTGGTTTGAATTTCTGCTTTAAACTCTTTATTTTCTGAGTAGATGTGGGAACATATCCTTTGAGACACTAATGCACAAAGAATGTGAAAATCTTACTTTTTCTCATAGGCTTTAAGGAAAACTATTAATTAGCTTTAGTTCTTGGAATGACAATGGACTTACTTATTATCAATAAAATAATGTGACTGTGAATGAGAATTAAAAATCTTTTAAATAAAACCTTCATTTATACAAATTAAATATTTGGAAAAAATCTTAATAAAGTTTGGAGAAAATATCAACGCAGATAGCAGTTCAGCAAAAGTGCAGGTCACTGTGAGCATGACAATGAAGAAAACTGTAATTTGTTAATAAGCAGCATGTGAATTTCTCTGCTATTTTACAGGTCATTTTAAAATTATTTTACATTCATATTTTTAAAATGCAGATATTCATGAAAAATACTGAAGTTAATACTCTGTACTCATGTGTGGTTGAGCTGAAGTATTACAACGTTGCTTTTCAGATCTGTTTGAAATATAGGTGGCATTTTCCAAAAGTGTTTTTCCAAACGTTTCAGATCTGTTTGAAATATAGGTGGCATTTTCCAAAAGTGTTTTTCCAGTTTATACACATACACACACACAGTCACATACACAGAGGTTCTGGTAGCTTCAAATGAACTCAAGACAGTGTGATCAAACTTTTGATTAGTGGCATTGTCTTTTAGGAGGTTTCTTTGTTGTGTTTCATTACCTGCACAATGTGTCATTGACCCTCATTGCTTAAAATCAGTATTTACTCAGGTCACCATCTGCATCAATTTACCACGTGGTCTCTGCTCTGTAAACTCCATCATCTCTCTGTCGCTGTTAACAGAAACAGAACCAGAACAGGTGATGAAAGGCCTTTTATCCAGCAAGCTCAATACCTGTTTTCACACAAAGATGTGTGAAAGAATCATTCATGGGGAAATTTCAGCTTGTGCAAGTTTCCTGAACTCTGTATACCCAGATTAATCCGGATTCATCCAGTTTTAGACTAAGGGAGTAACTCCAACTATGTGCAGAGAAAAATTCTACATCCAGGCACCCGGGAAACAGTGTTAAATTTCATTGGATAAATGGTGCTTTCTTTTTTTTTATGTCCTTTAGTGAGCAGTGCAGTGATTATAGTGTTGTTTGCCCAGATGTCGGCAGTAATTTTGCTGATTCCTTTGGTTGTCAGTTGGTCCACTGTAAGTAACTGGGGAAAAAATTATCTGCTGGCACCATGTCAAAAGGCCTTCTGTGAGCCATATAAAAATTCAGGTGGAAATTTTAAAGTTTCCTAACTGTAAGAGCAGCAGAGGAATTGTCCTATGATGGCTAAAAGCCTTTGGTCATTTTAGTGTAAAATCACAAAAATGTGTTTAAATTATGTGATAACAAGTAATGAAGATTTTTGCTCCAAATGAAAAAGTTGTACATGAAGATCAGAAGGGTTCCTTTAGCATTTGGGGAGAAGGAGAAAGTGGGAGTATTCAACTATAGCCTCTCATTGTCAAAATGGCAGGCAAGAGGAGTATTTGAAACTGGGTGTTTACAATGCATGAAGTGTATCTGAATGGCCATGTACAAGGAGAGAAGGAAGAAGAAAAGAATTGCTGTACTGGACATCAGAAGGAAGATATTTTAATAACAGAGCTTTATAAAAACACTGACATGAGCCATGCATAGGAATAACAGTTCAGGTACATGAAACAGCATAGCATGTAGTGCAAATATTCACGCCATAGAATTGTGGTACCCAAAAGAAGAGTGAGTGAGATGTTAGTATCAGTAAAGGAGGTACATAGATGACATTGTGGAGAATTGTGAAGAAAAAGAGTAAGGTCAGTTTTCCCCATTTAAAATTCCAGTTTCTTTAATATAGTTGTCAGCAGGAGACTGGGGAATCCCTACCACAGAGGTTAAAGATCAAGTAGTGTGAATCACTAAAGCTGTCCAAGGAAAATGAGCAAAGGGAGATCAGCAAGGAGGGGAAGAGATTGAGGGAAGGACTGAGAGCTACTGAACAATGACCTGAGAAGTAAGAGGATACCCAGTTACTGATGTTGCTGTTTAACCCATAACTAAGATGCAGAACCACCACGTTTTCACATAATCATTTCCTGGAAGGAAAGAAGATATTGTGTATGCAAAGATGTAAGTCTTCATCTCTTTTGTAATTTCTATTATCCATAGATTTTCTTTGCCTTAGTAAATTCTGAGGGACACAGATGCAGCTGGTGAAAAATATCAGATTTTCCTGTCAGAGTGAAGATTAATGAAAGTTGAGGCCTGAACATTTTATGGTGGTTTAATGACAGCTAATACATAAGCATGATCAGCCAAAACTAATTAAAGAACAGTGCAGTGTGACTCGTAAAACTACATTACTAAAGTAAAGCCATCTCTGAGGTAAATCACTTGGAGCCTGTGGTGAGCTTAGTCTACTGGCAAAAGCCAATGCTTTCATTTACACCTCTGAAACCCCATTAACAAAGGCATATTTTGGCCCATGTGTTACTTTAAATAGAATTCAAGGGGAGTTAATAAGTCAGACATTTCTATCATTAAAAAGAATCCTGCTGAGGGGACCAGTCAGTTTTGGTTGCTGCTCTATAGTGCCAGTGACTGTCACTGTATCAGCTGCTACAGAGAAAAGTTTGTTCCTGAAGGACTTAATGTAAGAGCATTTGAAATGGTTTCATTTCATTATGTCTGGAATTTTATATCATTGAATAAAGATAATAAAAGGAGCAGAGGAGACCTCCATAATATATAGTCTGAGAAGAATAACCAAAGGCAACAAAAACTTTCCCTTTGGCAGTTAGTTTTTTCCCTTTTACTCCATGAAACATGAGAACTTTCATTATATAAAACTGTGCTTTCTTCTGAATTTTTCCCTTAGGTTTGCCAGTGAGAGATGATGATTTAATTCTTTCCAGATATTCAGTTGATTTAATATAATTTCTTTCATGTGGAACAAAAGGGGATAAATGGCACAGATCCTATAATATCTATTCTTTTTCACAAATCCTTAAGGGTACATTTCATGGAATCACAACATATTTTTGGCACTCAATTCTTGAAATAATTACACGGTGTTTGATTATAAGGCTGTTTATTGAAGATCATATGGTGTTTGTCCTGTGTCCTTAATCTGTTTTTTAATTTTGTTTTAATGGACAGTGATGTATGCTTGAATTAGAAATACTATTAAAACAGACATATTTGAATAAGACGCCCTCTTGTCCAGGTTCTCTAGACACAGCTGTTACTTTTGCAAACCCAGAAGCTTTCATGTACCTCATTCTCATTTCATTTCTCTTGGATTGTTTCCAGAATGGCTCGAAGCATTGATTATGGTTAAGAGCTTCATTTTCCTCTAACTAAAACCAGTTTCATAAAAGTCTCCATTTCATAGTATCTTTTATTCACTCTTGTGCCTCTTCCTCTATACTGTGTCTTTACGTGCATGCAGTATGTTTCTTTTGTGTGCTGCACATATTTAGTTGGAAAAACTCATACTGAAACAAGCATGTGTATCACTCATTTGGGAGCTATTGACACAAAGAACAACCTTGCCACTGTGGAATTCTGGCAAGAAGATGAGTCACTGTGGAGAGGGAATGAATGATCCAAACCAACATTTTATTCCCTAATTAGATTTTGTATTGAAATAAAAATATGTTGTGTTAAGGTTGAGCCAAAAAAGCAGCTCTGTGGGTACAGGGATTTGGTAGGAGAGCTGTTGAGTATTTTCTTCTCAGCTTTCCCTTTCTTTGAAATGCACTTTCAAACTTAATGTCTTTTTTTAATGTTCTACATATGATTGAGGTAAAAAAGAGCTTAGGGAAATTCACAGTTTACCTTTTATCCATTCCTTCTCGCTCCCTTAGTTTGTTTTTTTTTTTAATAGGAACCCATAAGATCATCCTCCTGGTCTGGGAATGGCTGCTTCACTGACTCAATTGTCCCAAATGAGGGAACAGCTGAATTTTGTTGCTATTGCTGTCATGGCCATTTCAAAACAGTGTTGCTGTTCTTACTGTCCAATTGTTGACCAGAATCCATTTGGGAACGATGTAACCTAATCTGTCTGTATAGTAAGAAATTCACTTTGGCATTCCTGGAACACCAGAGGATGTAAGATCAGACATTTATCTGCCTTTAAAACAAACAAACAAACAAACCTGAAAAATGTTTATCTTGACAGGTAACCTGTTCTTCAGTGAAAAAAAAAATCAAGTTGGATTTCTAACATTCTAAAATATTATTTCAAATTTAAATTTGGCCCATATCAGTCACCATTAAGTATTCAGTTATTTTCCCATCAGGAGTAAGATGACTTTACAAAGCCATCCCATTTAGATGGCCAAAGATTTTATATTAAGCAGTGTTTGGACAGTTCTTTGAATTTCTTTAAACATTTTTTCTATAACCATCAAATATTGACTTTTCTCCTTCAACATGGACAATTTTTTTCCAATGTTCCTAGACAAAAATAAGACTTTTTCATTGCATGATGTGAAATGGAGGCTAGCAAGAAGCAAAACTTAGCTTTTGATATTGTAGTACATCTGAGCCATGATTCAGCACCTGAAAGTATTTGTGGGGCCACAGCACTTCTGTAAAGCCCAGCTAGTAAACATGCCTCTGAAAATTAGTAGCCTTGGATCTTATATCAGCCAGTGTCTGATATGTCAGCTGATAAAACGAAGTATATAAGCTGATAAAAAATGGAGAAGCATATGTTTTACAGGATGAAGACTAAGCCTGAGAAACTGCCAGAGCTAATTTGCCTCTGACATTACTGACATTACCTCTTCATATGGTTTCCAACTAATGAAATTGATGGCTGCGGCCTATTACCATATTCCCTTTGGAATTCATTCTAAAAGGCATGAAGAAAAGCATGAAACACACAGAATACAGCAATGCATGATCTGAAGAAAGCTCAGGGGTGTTATTCACACACCTGCACACTTTGTGTTTGGACTGTGTATTAATCAGTGCTTTAGTCAGCATTACAAATATTGAATTTTACTTATTCTTAGTTGTTGCTGTCATGCCAGTTCCCAAACTCTAGACCAGGCTGAAGGATTATAAATTTCAGACTATAAGCACCTTTGTGGACTGATATTTTCCAAGATTTCCAACTCCCAGGTTTTCTCTCTAAAAGCACCAGAGCATCTTGTGTCCTTCTTCCTCTTTTATCCCCTCATCACAAATTTTTCCTCTTATCTTCCTAGTCATCCTTTTCATGTCTTTTATTTTCTCTCTTTTAGTATTTGACTTCTCTTTACTTCTACCTTATCAAGGTGTGGTTATATTGCTTCCATGAAAAAGGAAGGATAAAGTTTTTTTGTTACTTTTTCAGACATGAACCACAAGAGCCTTTTCATATATCTGGAAGTACTGAGTAAAAATGGTAACAACTAAGGCTCCTGCACATATTTTTGAGATCTCTAAGATTTCCCCCTAAAAAGGCTGTTTTTCTACAATTACAATACTGTGAAAGGCCAATTTTTTTAAAGGAGGAAAAATGCCATCTATAGGGCTAAAGTTAATATACCTTTCTAAGTAAAGAATGCCATCTTCAGCTATTTTGACTGTGATCTGTTAACTGATTTCTGATTTGTTCATATCACATCACTTTCACTTCATCACTTCATCACTATCTGTAACTACAACTGACAAAATAACTCCATGATTTTGTGATGCAGATGAGGAAGTCTCGCCTAATCTTGGTCCAAAGCTGTACAAGCTATCTAATTTTATTTCAGGTTTGGTTTGTTTTTTTCAGCTGTAAAAAGGACAAGGCTTAACTCATCTTTAGACAAGTTAAAAGGCATCAGTCTGAGGGCTGAGTCTCTTGAAAGACATTCCCAGCAAGGCAGTTAACTGGAGTCAATAGCTCCAGTAATTCCCAGTATCTTAGGCATTTTATAAAATTTGAAAAATCTCTTAAAGTTATTATATATGTCACTACACACACACAGAGCAGGACAATTCAGAAATATTAAATTCTTGCACTTCAATGGGAGGCAAATATTCCATACTAAATGTGTTTTCTAGCAGATCAATGTGAAAAAGTTTATCTAAAACTTTTCAAATTGTCTACTAATGACAAGTGTATTTGCTTTTAAATAAGGCACAGGAATTCCTCTGAAAATAATTTCTGAAATAATGAAAATTTAATGCAAACTGTAGAATTTCTAAGTATATTCTCCCTGTAAACAATAACAGCTTTCAAAGGAGAGGCACTCTTTTTAGTTTCCTGGGGTTTTTTAAACAAGTTAAATGTTTACATGAGCTTTTAGCAACACATGTGACTGCTGGGCTCTGCCTAAACTGGTGTTTTAAACAGTTTCTGGAGATCTAGAAATGTTGTCTGATGACTGTTTAGACCCAATCTCAGTGATCAGTATAGAAAAAAATAAAGTTTCAAAGCAGCCCTTTTGACAGCCTACTGTTTATCTGTGAGAAGGTAAACAAGAGACAAATCCTCACACATTATTAGAAAACTCTGTGAGTGTTCATTCAGCCAGTGCAATCAAAAGAGGCAGTTAGAGGGGACAAAAGTGTTTCCATTTCTGCACTCACAGCTTTCCACTGTTTCTTCTCTCTGAAGTCCCTCTGGGTTTATGCCATAGCAGCAAATTGTCCAAGCTTCATGATAGGTCTCCAAAGACCTGTACAAGTACTTGCATAAACTTTTTACAGTTTGTCATTTTGCCCCAGCTGCATCTTCTTCTCTGTCTGTCTCACTCTGGATTATTTTCTGCTTTGCGTGTTTATGATGAAATAGACTTCACTGAGTTGTTGAACCCATTTTTGCCTTGATTCCTACCACATAATTCAGTGCCTTCATAAGCTGAGCTGCTGGTTGTTTGCTTCAGCTCCTCAGTCATAAGAGACCCTGGCTGTCATTCCCTCACCAAGGCCAGATGACCCATGTCAGAAGCAGCCCACCAGCAACAGGACTTATCCCCCTCCATGCCTTACAGTACTAACACTGGGGAAAATCCCACTATGGAGCTAGTATTAAACCAGCAGGAAATAAAACCACATGAGTGTTGGGAGGTAAGCAGAGGAGGTCTAAGTATGGGGAAAGCAGGCACCACAGAAAACCTTGAATCTCCTGGAGCACCTTTTTCCCTGAATAAAAACCAGGGGCTGTAATGCAGGGTTTTCAAAAGTAGGAAAGTACAAGCCTAAGTCTTATTAATGCTTTGAGTAAAATTGGAAGCATGGATAATACTACAGCTGAAATATATTCTTGATGTTCCTCAATACCTAATAAGTCTGCTACATTAATCCCAGACAGAATGCAGATGTAAATGCATTCAGTACCTTCACAATGGAGAAAAAGAGGAAAGCATGGAAATTTTAGCTTGACAACAGAAAATTTTCTTTTCCGATTGTTTGTTTATTTGGTGGAAAGTCAAATGCAAAATTATTTCTATTTATTTGAGGAGGAATTAATTATTTTAGCCTTCTTCTTCATAGAGAAATGAAAAATAAACCTCACACCATGTTCATATGTGGTATTTTAAATTTAAAGAACTTGCACCAAACCAAAATAAAGACATAAATAATTAGCTTTTTAAAAGATCCAAACCAATGGGACTTTCAGAAACAACCTTCATGAACAGCTTTCTCTTCCCAATTTGGTCAGCAATTCAGAGAAAAGGAATTTGGGCACCTTGTTTCTGGCAAATTTTAAGTATAACTCACTTCTATTCTCCTGCTAAGCAGAGTTGAGAAGGCTTGCTATCAGTCTTCTTCATTAGAAGCAGTTCCAGTCATTGAAAGAAACAAATCTTAGGATTCACAAAAGAGCATGAACCTCTAGTCTGGTGCTGAAAACAGCCTCCTCAGAGAAAAAAAAAATAAAAAATCTGCACTCCAATTCCATCTGCTTCTGATTCAGACAGGGTCTTGAGCCTAGATCCTATAATACCATGAAGCCTATCCTCACTGCCAGGAGAGAGAATCAGTGATTATTTGAAGTCCTGTAACAAAGTAGAGTATCACAAGGAGATTACCATCCTCAAAATAGGCTTCCTAGCAGTGGGAGCAGGATTTCAGACAAATTCAAGGATTTCAGTAACTGGTGAAGGGCACGTCATGAACATCCTAGCAACAAGAATATTACGTAAGAAACATAAACACTTTTTTTTTAGAAAAGTGAACGGCAACTACTTGTAATAAACATTGGAAACCACTTGCGCACAGCAAGGGTCACTGAAAATCCCTCCAATGACACAGGATATGTGCTGGAGTTAGTAGTTGCAAAAATGCAAATTAATTTTCTAGTGTCTTCTGATTTTTTACCTCAGTGTTTGTGTTCTGGTGTCATACAGGTTGCTGTGGTCACTGCCATCTATGAATGATTGTTATGGTGGTGTTTTTCTCTCAAAATGTTGAAGAACAGTGGTAGCACACTCCACTCTTGAGAAAGAAACAGAAATGCCAGAGAACAGTATGGAGCAGGGAGAATCATACATGTGGCTAAATTTTTAACTATGCTGGCAGTATCTGAGAAGGACTTTTCTTCCTGCAGAGCCAGCTGTGTTATAAAACCCCACAGCCCTTTGATAGATCCAGCATTCCAGCCTCCAGCCATGCTGGCAGACATGTCAGAAACATCTGGGTATTTTTCAGTTCTTGAGTCTGTCACTTTGCTTTAATACTTTTCTTTACAGGGCAACTGTCTGCACCCTGGGCTGAGGTGATAGCACATCTGTGTTAATTACCCTAATTTCAAAATTACCCAATATGTAAGATGGATTTCTTATTGCAAAAAGCACTGGATGTTTCTGGGTTGATTAGTGATGGACCACTGCTGCAGTACACTTATGGTGACTTGTTCTCAGCTTCTCATACTTGTAAATATCTTTGTTTCTGCACATGGTATTCCATTCAAAACTGATTGCAATGTGTTCTGACAAGTAAGGGAAGCAAATGACTGTTCCTTGATGCCAGCTGCACTTTCAGACGGGACAGATGAGAGGTGTATTCCTCCCTTCTTTCAGAGGAAAAGAACACAATTTTTTTCTGAACCAGGAAATATCTGTGAGAAGTCATAGAGAAATCTTGGATTAGGAAGAATTAACATCAGACTTTCATGCACAGTGATGCTTTTTACATTGTATTAGTGGGTCTCCACATTGAGAAAAAGACAATGTGTTTTATATATTCCTTTACAGCCTGCTGGCATAATGAATGAACTGACTATGTGGTGGCTAAAAGCCTACATTGTTTAGTACCACACAATAATGTAATTTAGGCCTGCTATTGTAGTCTGAAAGGAAGTGTCACCAACTTTCCCAGGAAGTTTAAGAATATTAAAACTGTTGCAAATGGCTATGTACATGCAGTAAAGAAACTTAACCCCCAATCAGTATTGATTTATTTTTTGAAGGTCGCTGCAGCATAACTGTTTTTTATTCTACTTCATAGAGCTGGCTCTGGGAGACAGCATCAAGATGGAACAAATTAGCTTAAGTGAGAATACTTAAGATTTTCTCTTTATTAAGTAATTCCCAGACATGGAGTCAGTGCATTGCACCAAAGGTGTAGAATATAGAGCACTTGGCAGCAGCAGCTCTTCAGCCCAAGAGAGGTTTGTCCTAGGATGTATCAGGAATTTTCACTTTACTCACATTAACTGGGATTTGACAGAAACAAATCTTGAACATCAATCTGCATGTGTTCTAGAATTGCTGTATAGGAGAGTACTGACTGTTTGAAGGACTGATTTATAAGGATTTTCACATTACACTGCATTGGAAAAAAAGCAGTACAGCTGGTGAAAATAACTGTTAAAAATTATTACATCACATTCTGTGCTCTCAATTCCATCACATAATGTCCCTATCCAGCAAACGGAGTACCTTGATGCTCTAGTATCCCTTTATGATTTTACATATCAACCTTTGATATATGTAAGCTTAGCATCTCTTTGGGAAGGTTTAGTCTTTTCTTCAATGTGTATATGGTACCTAAAAGAGTAGTTACTATTTACTGCACCTTCAAGATCTTTTTTGTGTGATTAGAACTGTAAATAATATTAATAAATGTACATATGTCTGTGAATATTCACTTTGGAGTATGTGTGTTTGTTCTTTGTTTAAAGTAGAAATTAATTTCCAACTGCAAGAACATAATTATTGTTATAATTTAATTAGTAATATTGTCACATAATTCTTTTTCCAAAAAATAAATTACTATGCTATTATTGAGTAAAGAACATAATTAAACATGCATACATATTGTAAAGACTTTTTAGATCTGTATTTTTTCATATAGAGGTACAGAAAATACTTTTGTTAGAAGGGTAGGAATTTCTCAGCAATCATATAGAAAAAGTAAATGGTTTAGTGATCAGATTTCTGAATGGGTTATTCCTATGCTGGGTTTCTATATTCCACAAGTTCTTTGGATCAGAATAAGGCCTGATTTTCAGATAAAAAAGATTGTTTGTCAGAAATTACTGTTCTTAACACTCAAAAATCTACTTTTAAGAAAATACCTAATCTGCAAAGCAAAAATTATACCTAATCTGCAAAGCAAAAATTATTATATTTATGTGCATAGTCTTTAAATGCTTGCTACTGAGGCCAGTCTTAAAATGTTAGCAATAGATGAAACTAATTGCTTCTATCTAGAAATGCAAGAAGACTAAAACAATGACTGATGGATAGTCTGTTGTGCTGGCTAGCAGAAATAAGAAACTCATATTCTGTCAGTGAATAATTTTCAAGTCATTTATTGAAAGCCAATATTATAAAATAGAAAAAAAAAATCCACTAGATTTGATAAAATCAGACATATTTCATTAAAAGTTACCTTCTGATATCTCCCTTGTTAGTGAATTGTTAGTGTATTGTGTTCTAATAATTTGGACTTCTCTAAAATCCAGTATTATTGTGTGCATGTATATGAGTTAGGAGATAGCTGAATACTGCTCAGAGTTGATTGTTTTTGCTTAAATGATGCAGTTCCTATGCAAGTGCTTTCCTAGTTCAGTAAATAATTGGGAGGGGATGTATCTCTTAATTTCTTTATTTTCTCTTCATCACCATTGCATTAACTAGCCATTCAAATTTTTATTAAGTACCTAGTCTATCAAATATGTAATCATTACTATTCTTGGTTGTATCTCTCTGACAACGAAAATTAACCAAATATTCAATGATGATCCCAAAGTTGCAGAAAGAAATGGCGTCAAAACTAGAAATTGAATAAATCAGCAGAAAACTGGGGCTTTGATAGAACAAGATTACATCTCCTGTTGTCTTATCCTTGGATTTGAGTTGGATCAATTTATTCCAGTTCTGAAATTCACTGAATGAATCCCTACAATGATATTTATTCAGTATGCTGCTTTGGATGCTAAGCCTCCTGTACTTTTCACCTTAAAAGTATTAATCTCCAAAGGATGACAGCAATTTTTGGGTTATTTGCATGTTAAGTGGTTGTTCACCACGAGTCACTATCTGAAATGTCAGTGGCAATTCTGATAACTAGTAATCACGCAGCTCATGATTTTCTTAGCATATGTATTTTGCCAAGTGCACTCAAGTTCATTGTGTTAGTTACTATTTAACAAAATAAGGACACATAACTTATCTTTAGGCATTATGTTGTCACATAGACAAGAAAGATGAAGTAAGAATTTTCTTTGGAATATTTGGGATCTTACACCAATGATTTTCAATACATTCACCTCATGAATTTATAAGATAAGGTGTTAAGTACATGTTTCAGTTCCATACAAAATCCCTTCTGAATAAACAACCTTTTCAGTTGTAGAAAAGATACAAGAAAAGAAAAAAAATAAAGTCAAATAAAGCTGTTACTTCTTGATTTGAGTTAGAAAAAGTTTCATTCCAGCAAAACTCTTATCTTAGCATTCTCATGGTACAAGAGTGGCACTGCAATATCTTTATATGACAACAGCTTGAAGTAGTCGGAAACAAATCATGATGTCCAGTGGGATTGGAGGCTGAATTTCATTTCCATCCAGACGAAGGTATCGGAGACGAGGGATGTTGCCATAATAACCGTAATCTTCTTCTAGGGCAATGGAAACTGGGCATATCTGAGTACCATTGACACCTGAAAATGTAGATCAACAGGTCAGGTTATTTCCATGGGAAAAGTTCATGAAGATATAATTCACTTAGGACACAAATAAAGTAAACTTCCACTGATGTTAACTTGGGAGACTGTTGCTTTTGTTTCCATTTAAATGCTTTGTTGATTGGAAACAAACATCTTCATATAATGTGATCTAGAACAGTGAATCACATATTTACTGTGGTGTAATGATGAAAAAAGGCCATTAGATGCATAATTTATCCTTGGACAAAAGGGATACTAAGTTACAACTACATGGTAAGCATTGAGAAATAGCTCTTTACACTCTGAGTGAGAAAGACAAGATTACTTCTGAAGGGTTTTGAACATCTTATTTCAATGACAGTACATTAATTTTAGGATGATAATATTCCCTAATGAAGATCTTGCATTCAAAACAATAGCAATATTGAATCAGAGGAATTTTTTTGTATAGTGTTTTTAATTTTTAACATCTGTACTTTTCTATTCTCTGACATTATTAAGTGGATTTGGTTAATTGCAAGAATATAACTTATAAAATGGGATATTTTTCTTCCTAATCTGAAAGCTAACAAATCCTCAAAATTCTACATACATCACATGTAATTACATCACATGTAATTTTTTTATGTACAGATAAAATTTGAAACTAGGGCTTCAGTCATTACCCATATTCAGAAGCATTGAATTGCTTGGCCTTTTTCTCTCCTCTAGGTTGCCTCTGCACTGTCACTTGGCTAAAATTTTTTTTTATAATTTGTCTTCAGTTGTTAAATAGTTAGGCAGCTGCTGCCCTATTTCAGCCTCAAAATGGCCTCTAGAAAACACTGAAGTGGTGTTTGTTTATCAAAGATGTCAAATTCCTTTGACCAAATTATGATGTTTTTTGATTGATCTAGCTGCTTGAGGATCTTTGCCCCAGACTAACTGAAAAAAAAAAAGAGATTGGAGGACATGTATGTAACAGATTTTTTTAACAAATTTCTTTACTAACAAAGACATAGGAAAAAAATTTCTCCCTTGATATTTAGTAATGATACCATGCACAAATCTTCTGATTACAATCCCCAAAATCAGATAAATGTTATGAAGTAAAAATAACAACACAAATTACTTTTTTCTCCCATAACTTACTTTTTTTTTTTCTCCCTCCACTTTATTTTGAAAAACTGCCCAGAAGTTTGCAATATTTTGGAAGTGGACTCTATCTTTCTCATGGAAACTAGATAAGTACACCCAGTTGGCCAAGGCCCGAAGCTTTTGTTATATCCGTGATAGCAAAATGTGTTTATCTTGTGAAATTTCATTAATGCTGGCAAAGCTTTTGGTATTTTTGGGAGAAACAAGCTACAGCTTATCTTTATGTGTGAATTTACAACATGGAAAGCTTAAGAATTTTCATTAAGAAGGCAGCTATTTAAAGTTTTGGGTGAATCAACACTATCTAGCAGAAAATATCTGCTTTGTTTGATCAGCACTACTGTTCATAGAGACAAGATGTCTTCAAGTGTATCCTAAATCTCTGTCTTCTCTGACCAAAAACTATCTCACTGCACTCGTTTTCACTTGGTTAATTACTCCAGCCTTGAAGTGAGGCAGCAGTTATCTAACCACAGGCCACCTAGGAAGAAGTTATTTCCTGGTGATGTGTGGTATGAATTGTTTCGGGTTTTATTGTTCTCTTTCTATAAACAACAAATTCCTACCCAAACTATCAGGGGAATAATAGCCTCTCTCTTTTTTTTCTCTCTTTCAATACTCTTCATGGATATATTACTGAATTCTGTTTAAGTGGGAGGAACAGGTTATTCCTTCCAGAGGTACAATTCGCCTTGCCATGATCCATGTAGAAGTTGTGTCAGCTTATGTAAACCATTTAGACTCTCTGTATAAATTCAGACAGAGATGAATACTTCCAAAAGGGGACTGGCAGCTCCTTAAGATGGGATACGTTTCCCTATACAATTATGTATCCTTTTCCATTGAGTAGGAGGTCTTTATGACTACCATAAATTAGATAAAAAAATCTAGAATAGTTTATTCAAAGATGAATTCCACCACTTGATAACAGAATTGCTATGTCCTTTAATATTTAAACATGAAACCTAGAGCCCAAGAGGTTCTCATTAATGGCTAATACTGTGTGTCTGCTGAAGTGCAGAAGACCTTTTTCCAGTAAAATTTAGAAACAAAATTTAGAAACACAATTTAGATACATGGCCCAGGGATCTCTCCCTTTCTCTAAATGGGGAATAATATTAGCTTACAGTATCTATCTCGGCCTCCTGGTGTTTTTCCAGGTGGACTTACTGTTTATTCCCTTTCACTTTTCATTTGATAGCACTGTAATAATACCACCTGCTCACCCTTGATCACTTGTTACCTCATT
Organism: Passer montanus; assembly: GCF_014805655.1. NCBI lineage: Eukaryota > Metazoa > Chordata > Aves > Passeriformes > Passeridae > Passer > Passer montanus. Next base: position 10,396,245 of record NW_024364270.1, read on the forward strand.
TCATACCTTCTCTTTGCTTACTTGAACATTCTCTTTTCCATTATTTAACAATTTACCAGAGCCTCACTAGTGTATCTCCCAGGTAAATATGTAGGCATGTGTGTTTTAAAATGCCATAGATCAAATGTGCTGCAAATCTGTTGGAGCCATAATTAGTTTTGGATTTTAGTTGATTTTACTTCCAAAATTAGAATAGTTTTTTCCTCTGTGTATTGAGATCCTTAGGGAAGGAATTACAGGTGAAATTCTTGTTCCACTGAGACAAATGATGAGGCTATCTTTGGCTTTCCTGGGTTTCAGAAGAAGACCTTGTGTCTTCATAAATGGTCTCTGGAGAAATAAGGCTGTGCACTTTATGAAGAATTGATAGTACAAAATAGCATACAATAAAACATAGACAAATGGTGTTTACATAGAAATGCTGATGTCTGAACTCTTGCAATGATAACAGTGTAACTGTGATTCAGCAGTAGTAAATAAAGCAGTGATTTGCAGTTGTGAAGAGAATTAATGGTATAAAAAGGGCTTGTACTGCACACATAAAAGTAAACCTTCAGCCAGACTCTTTTGTGAAGAAACTAGATCAGGACTTTACAGATATTTTATTTCAAACCTTTTACGTTGATAATCTTAAAACAATGACTGATCTTCTTTAAGAAGACAAAACCAATCTGCAGAATTAACTTCTGCTCTTATTACTCTGGCCTGATGGAATTACATTCCTTGTTTGCAATCCTAAAGGCCCTTTAAGATATTATCAATTAGAGCAATGTCTCAGGGAGACTATGCCATTATCCCTTACTTCTGGAATGATTATTTTATGTGGTAAAATACCCTTACATGATACCCAAGTTTCATTTAAGGTATCAGGTTGCAACTATTTTATATTCAGTTACTAAGAATTCCCTTTTTTTTGTTTTTTGACTAAAGTCAATTAGCCACAAGCCAACTTGTGCTTAAGTTAACAAAGTTAACAATGATTTTTGAAAGGTGGTAAAGGCATTAAGGAATACAAGATTTGTGGAAAAGCATCAAGATTCAGTTTCACAGGTCATGTGTCATGGGAACTTGAGACTTGATTTTGTACATACCACAAAAGTTAATTTTCGTGGTCTTAAGCTTCATCAAACTTATACAGGGAAGGAAGAGGACTGGACAGCTCTTTAAGACTACCTAGACAGAAAAGTGTTCTTAAACTGGACAGGCTACATTCCATTGATTTCAATTTTATATCCACTTGAAGTGACAGAATAAAGTCTGCACCTGAGGCCTTGCAGTGAAGCAATTAAAATAAATCTCTTAGTAACCAGGGGGCAATTAAATATGTTCAGAATCAGCATCTGTCATAAGCTTTAACTCTAATTAAAAGAATTCTTGCAGGCCACTTAAATATGCACCAGTTATACAAATTTTTAATTTATTTATATAATTTCACATTTTTATTTTGCCAAATGCAGTGAATAAACATAAATTATCAAGAAGTATCTTCATTTCATAGGTCCTTGTTTTGTCCAAAAACCAAACCATTCTTTTTAGTGTATTTTTGGACTACAGTGGCACAAAAAAAAGTGGTAAAGGATCATATATTCAATTAAATCACCATGATGAGAAGATAAACATAGAAACTTGGCTTCCTTCTGTGCAGTGGTGAATAAAAAGTCATCATTTTTATTTTGGCTTTTGGCATGAAATGAAGTACTTACTGATTAGATACTTTCATTATATAGAGTATGTAAAATCCCTAACCACCACACCCCCTCTATACCTGGATGAATTTGGAAACAGTCCTGGAAATGAAACTATTAAAACCAACAGGCTTCTGCCACCTTGGGAACAAAACTTCATCTCATTTGCACGAAATTGAAAACTTTTGAAGACATAAATCTTAATACAACAAATATGATGCAAAATTGGTAAAACACAAAAATATTTTTCTCAGAGAAGTAGTGGATGCCCCATCCCTGGCAAATTTCAAGGTCAGGCTGGACAGGGCTCTGAGAAACCTCACCAAATATCCCTGCTTATTGCAGGAAAGTTGGAATAAATGATCTCTAGATGTCCCTTTCTTCCTAAATTATTCAGTGATTCCATTATTTTAATCACTTTGTCTCAAAGAGCATTTTTATAGTTAAGGAGACATTTAAAATGGATATGGTTTTGAAGGGTCCCACACTGGTAATGCACACTTACTTTTGATTTTGTTGTGATCAAGATGAAGGTGCTCCAGGTGAGCATTGATTGGTGGAATTTTAGTGAGCTGATTGTGGGACAGCTGTAGGTCTAGAATAGATGAAACATTAAACCCATTTGGAGGGATACCATCATCAGATAATTTATTGTAGTTCAGCCTAAGGAAAGTCACTTTGGGTATTGCACTGAAGTAGTTTTCTGGTATAACTTCGATGGAGTTGTTGTCCAAAAACAGCTGCAGTGTATTAGCTGGAATGCTTAAAGGCATTTTCTTGAGTGAATTTTTTGCTATGTTGAGCTGCATAAGGTTGTTGAGTCCTTGGAAGGTGTCACTTTGAAGAGCGCTGTCCAACAAACTGTTCTGGTGCAGGTCTAACATAGTAAGGTTTTCCAAGTGGCTGAAGACTCCCTCTGGGATTTTGGAGATTTTGTTTCTAGCTAGTCTTAGCTGTTCCAGACCCACTGGTAATGGAGCAGGCACCTCTTCCAATTCATTATCTTCAAGGAATAAGTAAAGCAGTCTTTTCAGCTTGCTCAGCACACCACTCTCAATCCCACTGTTTGTGATCTTATTCTTGTTCAGATTTATCCACCTCAGATGAGTGGCATTGGCAAAAGGCTTCTCTGAAATTGTTTCAATTTGATTGTTTTGAAGATAGAGGTACCAAATTCTGGCTGGGATTGGAGGTATTTCTTTAAGTCCTTTGTTATCACAGTATAATGCATTGGGGAAACTAGGAGGACAAAAGCACTCCTGTGGACACTCAGAGGTATAGTGAGACCAATGGCCAGGATCCAGATCATCATAAACTTGTCTCACAGTTCGAGTCCACACGGAATTGACCAAAAATAAGAGCAAAAGGCTTGTATAGACTTTTAGAATCATGGTGTTTGCCTTAGAAGGGGGAAAAAAAACAATTAGCTGTTTCTCAATAAAACTCCCTAGTAGCATACTAGATTAACAATAAAATTTTGCATATAAAATAATATTTCCTTTATAAAGAACCAAATTATTTCCTCTAGGGTGGTATCTATGGCCTGTTAAGGAAAAACTGAAAAGAAATATAAAAGGTATAAACAATTCTGTGCTATGTGTTGATAGACATCTCCCTGATTCAGCTTAGACTCTACATTGGCTGCCAGTTTAACTGATGTTCATGCAAGTATCATTTCAAAATATATGAAAATATGGATAATTTTTAGATAATAATTCAGTACCTCTTTTAAATTTGTGTAAGCTTTCCTGTACAGACCTATTATCTACATTATATAATGGTTAATCTTCAGAAAAGATATAATTTCCATGATGTTATAAATACTATTGTACTTACTGTTCCTCTGTTTAAAATTAATCATACCCTCTTTTCTGTTTTTGCTCTCTCTTAAATTATAATGGCATCTGGATCAGATTTTCCAGGGTCTTTTATCTTCATTGAAAAGTGAAAGATCAAATAGTGTTTTAACAGCTGTTTGTTGGGCATGTTCTTAAAAGCTTGGAGGGAATATGTTTGACTAATCCATTCCCTGCCTCACTCCTCACTCTCTCATATCCAAAGTTACAAATTTCTTTCCCTAAAGCAAACAGACAAAACAAATGCCTGCTCTAAATGACACAAAAAATATGCCCTAACTAAATTATATCCACAAGAAGCAAATCCTGACCAAACTATTCATATACATTTATGCATATTTTAATTCTTTTTCCTCTCAATTATTTGCTTTTTATAGCCTCTTCCACAATTATAATTATGAAAAATATTATCACTGATAATTTACTCAGAAAGGAAATATTTGTGTAGCACAAAAACAGTGCCTTACAAACTCTGTTATCTTTCTTACTGGCTCATGAAGATTAACAAGCATTTTGCAATGTAGAGACAAAAATAGCTGAAATTTCTGGTCAAAATTAAGCGGTTGGTTTTGACAAAAATAGTATTTAAACAAAAAGTAAATTCTCTCATAAGATTAGTGCATGAGTAAGGTTAAGAGCTCAGTTCAGTTGCTGCATATGATACGTAGTAATTTAATAGTTTTCAACATTGTTATTAGCAGTAACAAGTGCAGAATCCTATAGCTTTTCCAGCCCCAGAAGCTGCTATCTGGAACCATTCCAAAGAAAGGGACAAATAAAGTATTTCTAAAGAATAACATTTCTATTTCCCACAGTGAATTTGCGACCTTCTTACTCTGTAAGTATTCATAGCCTTAATAACACTTAAAAAAAAAGAAATATAAAGCAATTTACCTTGTTAGTCAAGTTCCTGGAGCTATCTGAAGCCAGTTAGAAATCACTGTAAACTCACCGCTTTTGGCTGCTAACCCCTGTGTTTGTTTCCTGTCCTCCTAAGAATTAGCAGCATATAAAACTGGAAGTACATACTAGTATTCCCAGATGTATTTCCATGCACACCTTATTAGCTATTGCTTCTAGTTTGACATTGTTGCAGAGTTTGGGCTTACCTCAGCTTTCTTGGATCTTCTTCTCTTTCTATTGGTCCCTGTTGTTAGACTGTAATAGCTTGAGTCAGGCTACAAGCCGTGTTCTAGGAATACAGCCTCATATATACGCATCAGTGCTTACAGCTTTTAACCCCTGAAACAGCTAAGGCACCTCAGCACCTAGGCAGGGAAAGAAGGAAAGCCTGGCCTTAATATCAACCAGCCACTGAGCTGAAGGCATTTGATTTTTTATGTTCTATCAGATGAGGGGAGCTGGTCTAGATGAAACAGGTAGCCCAAAATGTACATTTATTCAAGATTTTTGTTAGAAGATACTTTACACGCAAAGCTGACTTACATCATAACTCGTTCTCATAATACCTGACTTGGCCACAAAGGATTAAAACCAGTGCCATCTGTTTCTACGGAAATATTTTATTTGATTTTTATTAAATGCAGATGCTGTCATGCCATTTAAAGACAAAGTTCTTGATTAGGAGAAGAAGAGACCAAATGCATTTGCTAAGAATTTTTAATAACATATTTTCAGGTTTTAAAGATTAAATCTTACTTTTTCCTTTTTGTTCAGAGAGACATTGACATGTATTTCTACAAAGTTATAATATTCCCCAGTGTCTCCTGCAATTTTCTTTCCTCATTGATCTAAAGCAAACTCTTTGCAGCCAACTTGCTCTCCAAAGATAGACACATATTTCTCACATTAAGTATTTTGGAAGATTTTTGTTTTCCTTTTTAGTCCAAACTTAAAGTAACAACTTCATATCAGAAAAACTATTCATGTTCAAAGCAAGAGCAATGACAAAATATTTTAAGGGAAAATATAATGAAAAATATTGAAAACATAAAATGTATATCCTGTTACTTTAAATAAGTTATATTAGTTTTAAAACTTAATTGCATAATTATTTTAATTCATTTTCATCTGTTTGATTTTAACTATTGAACCTATAACAACCTATTTAGTAATTTTTAATCCCTTGCTTCTTAGACTCAGAATGTCTCAAAAGAAATTTAGAAGCAGAAAAGACCAAAAGTAGTCAAAAGAAAGGAAAGCAAACCTTGAATACATAGGCAGCTTTCACTGACTTCAGTAAGGCTAATGTTAGACACATCATAAAGGTTTTTCATTAGTTATATTTGTACCACCATGTTTCTTTATGAAAAAATGCATCCTTAACATCACTAATTTTTGTATTGTTTATGTGCCTAAAAATAAAACAAGAGCTTAAGTGTTTCACTCTGTTAGCACTCCAGGCCCTTTAACACCTCTTAAAGTTTATCACGGATTTCTTACAAAGCAGGTGTAAAACTGATTCCTTCATGCATGAATATTTTCATAATTTAAATTAGATTAAATTAATTAACAACTATGCCTGAAAATAAAGGTTCTTGTTTTAAGCAGATGTACTAATTATAGGACAAAAGTCATAAAACCCCCCAATTTTCATTATGAATGTCATTTTAAACACCTGGAACTTAAAATGTTTAAGACTTGGACCTCCTGCAGCAGAGCTAGTACCCCACATTAATGACAAGGATTGGCAGCTGTAGTCCATCCAAGAGAGATGGGGGGAGACACCACTGTGTGAAATTTAAAATAGTTGTGTGTCCAATTGTAAGCCATTTAAGGAGGCTTCACCATGAAAAGTGCATCTCTGATTCTTGTAAACAACAAGCAGTTGTGCAGTATAAATCTGGTTTGCCTTTGTCCTAAATCCTCACAAAGTGTGTAGAGAGACTATGGAGGCACTGAGGTCTCTTTGCCACTAAAGAATGAGCTGAGTCCATCCCAAATGTTGTGCTGAAATTGCAAGTCCTGATGGCAGATATCTGCTGTGTCACACCTAAATGCATGCTGCCAGATGTTTACATTTAGCAACAACAAAAAAGATTGATTTATCTTATGCTTCATGGTGGTGGTCTGAATTAACCTGCTATTTTTACCTGCTAATTATGTCCAGATATTAATTATGTCATCACAGAACTCCCTGGCAAAGGGACTTGCTGTTTACCTTGTGGCAGGCAGTGCTACTATTTGTATGAAATAATGTTCAGCAAGGGGTCACAATCTGCCCTTTGTGGATTTAGAGGCAAGTATTTGATCCTTATCAAACATGTTTCCATCCCATTCAAAGGAGGAGTCCTTCACTAGGAGAAGAATATATTTTCCAAGACTTTCTCAAGAATGTAAATTTCCTTTTCTTCTGATGCAAGCAAAGAAGAGAAAAAGACAAGAAATGTCTTCAAAATAAAGAAGCAAGAGTGTTTACAAGTGTTATATGTATTCATACATGCTCTCAAAAATTTTTGAAATATCTCTGCAGAGACAAGTGATTGCCTAGGCATCTAAGCAGATTTTGCAGAAAACCTTCTTCCCATTAAGCCTTCAAGATTATGCATATATCATGCATTTGTTGTGTTGAGTCCTTCATCATCTGGTGTAAAATATTTCTTATTTAAAGGTTGCACTTTATAGTGATAAAGTTTTACAGCCTAATAAAAGACTGTGGCCAAGATTTTCAAAAATGACTAATAATTTGGGAGACTTTTTGTTTTGCGTATCCAACATGAGACTCTTTCCAGAACCTCATTTTCAGTAAGAGACAGCTAAGAATTTTGTGTTAATGAGGTAATTTTTAACTTGAGAAGCTGAGTGCTCAAAGGCAAATATCAGTGAAAGACAAAGTGCTCCTGAGACCATGAACAATCTCTCAAAAAGTAACAGTATGACATGTATTTGCACAACAATAAAAGGAAGTGGAAAAAATATTGCATTAAAAATACTGTGGATACCCACCCTCATTTTTGGAGATAATTTTTAAGAGATATTGTTGGGTTTCTTCAAGTTTGAGAAAGTTGTCTGAATCTATTATGGGATTTTTACTGCATGTGTCTCCTTTCAATCCACACTATTAATCAAGAGAAATTGTATTAAAAAAGTATAAAAAAGCAAAGAGTATCAACAACTGCAGGGGGTATAACATCTCCTTGAGAGAAGTAATGTACATGCTTCAAACTAAAACAGCTCACAACCTTGAGAAAGACTAGAAGAGTGAAAAAGACAGGCTAGAAAGACCCATTGGGAGGAGAAATGGATAACTGGGAGTGCTGTTTGGAGCTGTTCTGTTTTAGCATCAGAGCTGCTGACAGTGAAAAAGTGCATTGCTTTCGCTCAGTAATGGCTGCCATATGTCTCAGATTGAATTAGAAGCAAGGTCTGTTAAGCATCAAGCATGTGTATAGTTCATCACCAGCAAACCCAGGAGTGTACTGCAGGCAGAGCTTACTCATTAGTCCTGTGGATTGCTCCATTTAGCAAAGGCTGCAGTCCAGGGTGTCTGAATTTGGGCAGTACTTTACTAAAAACTGTGTGTCGTGCTCCACAGGACAATCAATTCAGCTGAAACAGACTCTTGAATTATCTTCATGGTTACTAGAGAAAAGGTAGTGCTTCAAAAGCTGAAGACAGTAATTCCAGCTTGTGTATCATACCTTCATTCTATACTCCTAATAGTAGCTCCAGACATCTTCATGGGGGTGTTGACTTTTACTGAGGGTTCAGTCTGCCTCTTTCACTTCTGGTAACAGGCATGTAATGATGTCTCTCTTTCTGCATTGCTGATCAGAGTTTTACCCAGAGTCAAAAAGACAAAATTTCTATTTCCAAACAGTTCCCTGACCACCAGACAGTGATATATCTCAATTAATAATATCTGCTGCTCATTTTAAAAAACAGCCAAAGGTCAGCAAGATCAAAGAGTCTAAAAGAAAGCAGATGACTGAGCCCTTCAGGCTAGCCCAAGGGATACTGTAGACAGATCAAAGGACCAGCCCAGATGTTCCAGGCCCTGCTCCTATGGATGTATTTTACTCTGCGTCATTCCTAGTGAACAAAAGAAGTTAAAACAAAACAGACTTAGGAGCAGGAATGGTGCACCTCTGCTAGAAGTCTAGAATTAGACCTCACAGTGGAAGAAATTGCATTTCTTATTTAAATAGGCTTTTTTTGTGCATATGCAGGCAGCTAAGTATAGGGAGTTTTACATGGGGAGCTTTCAGCTTTGATCAAAATACATTGGTTAAAGAAGCCCGGGAGAACAGTTTGGCTAGCTTAATTTGTTCAAAGGGGATGTCACCTGACCGCTTGTTTATATAGGATTTAAGATATAAGATATAAGATCCCATTCTAAAAGTCCAGAAACAAAACTTTAGCAGTTTACTTTCTGCACAACTTCACTCCCTTATCAAAACTGTAGTGGGAACTGAGTAGCTTAGCTGAAAGTGATCATTGCAGACCAACACATTTCAGAAAAGAACAACTATGGAAAAGGGCTCAGCTTTTATGGGAAATATATTGGTCTCCTGAATATGCTTCATTAAATAATGTTTTGGCACTCTGTTCGCTTTCTCTCTGGTTTGAACTCTTTACCACAGTGACACCAAAAAGTTCCATGACGTAGTGCCAAAATCTGGTATTTGTCTTGGCTTGCTAGGTCTACTTTAATAACTATGGAAATGTTACTGTCAATCTCTTACTTTACTTTGTTTTCATGATTTCAACAATTTCAACTCTGAAACAAATTTATCCTACCCTGTGACTCTATTTTTAAAATGATAAATGTATGTCAAATTATCTAACATGCATTTATCAATTACACACATATATTGAGTTGCTGGGACAACGTGTAGCTATTTAGATGATTTATATTTTCCAGACAACTAATGGTAAATGAAATATGCATTATTGATCTGATGTCCATTCTGTAAACATGCAGAAGTTTTGTTCAAAAGGCCATCAAGGATTAAATATTCTGAGATAAAATAAGGATAGTGAAAACAAACTGGTTTTAGTATCCTTTAATTATATCTTTATCCTTAATTTATGTTAACTCCTATTTTCTTGTTTCCTTCTGTTGTTAAAGAAGTCCAAAAATATTTTAATTCAGCTTCATTTTAGGTCCCCACAGTAAGAAAATAGATTTCAACAAGTTTAAAGTTATGCAAAGTTCTGTCCTCCAAAATGAATGACAAGGATTGCCTGAAAGAGAACTCCTACAACTTAATGAAAAAGAAATTTATTCCCTTTACTGTAATGATCTGCTACAGTGATTTTGTCACATGAGAAATTCAAGGTTCATGGGCTTTTTTAATATTTAGAAAGAAAAGCCAAATGGCATAAGCTATATGAAAACTCAGCTCTTATTTTCCGTTAATTGTAGTAATTTTTGCTCTAATTTTTAATGCAGATACTCTTGGGAAATACTGAAATTAAACATTAGACTATGTGGTTTTTATTTTCTTAAATTGCGATATCAGGCATTGCTTTCAAGAGCTGGTATTTCCCAAAGCACTTGAGTTTTCTTCCAGAGTCCCAACTTCAAGCTCAAATCTCACCTCACTATGACTACTCCAGGCACTGATTATCCTTTCAGATGGAACATGTTGAAACTGAATCTTTAGTGTGTAGATGAAATTCCTCAACACGCAGCAGCACTTTGATGCAAACTGGCACCACCTTTTTCTTTGAAGGCAGCTCTGGAACCCAGCTCCAGGGAGAATTCATCACCCATCCCTGTCCAAGCACCATGCAGTGGTGCTTGAGTCCAGAGCCCTAAATAATGACCCAAATAACCCTAAATAATCAAAGGGGTGCTCTTCAACACCACCTGCCCTTTTCTTAGATGATGACATGCTCTTCTTGGTGGCAGCTGGGAATCCCAGCAGTAAATGCCTAGGTCCCTTCTGTTTTTCTGGGTAATACATACCTCAGCTCAAGGCTGTCATTTCCATTAGGAGCAGCACATCTTTCCTTCTTCTGAATTGAGGGTGGGAATAATAATATGGCAGGGAATGGCTCTTCTTATCCAAACTTAGGAACCTGTACAAAACCCCCAAAAACACAACTCATTTTTTATACACAGGTAATCACAAATTCTTCTTCAAATCAATGCAGCATTGCACATAATTTTGAGAACATACTGGTCTTACTGGTTTTTTTTTTGACAGCAAAATGTCTGTAATGATGAAATCTAAAAGTGAAGTTCAGGAGACTTCTCTTCAGGTAGTTTAGAAACCAGTGTGTGTAGTAAGATGGGTGGCAAAATCACATGATGTGCTACTGGAAAGATGATGGAAATAGGAAATTTGATAGACTTGTTTATCTTCAAGACAGCTTATTATTAAATTGGTTTATAACGTAGGAAATTTATAACAATTTTCGGTACTTCTGTCTGAAATATTTTGCATGTTTCAATGAAAGTGTTGTTATGATCAACAGAAATATTTTTTACAAGTATTATTTATTAGGTTCCAAAGTGTCTTCATAGTTATTTGAATACATGCTCTGGTCAGGTTGACCAAATACCATTTCAGACTTGTATGCATTGCCCCACACTGGGATTCACAGAGTAAAGGCAAAACTACTTTTTTTCGCACAGTGGAGCAGCTCTCCTCTTCTTCTTTATTTTCTGCATTTTTTTAACAATTTCAGCATAAAAATTTAGCTGTACCACAGAGGTACCACATAAGAGAGATTATACTTTAAAAAATACTATTCTAGTAATCAAAACTTCTTAAAAATATGTTATTTGATTTGTAGATTAAAAATTCAAATTATGAAAATGAAGATAATTCACCTCTTAAAAGAGGTAGAAGAGGTTACACCCACAAAGCATCATAGCACTAAAAAGTAGCAATACATTTTAGCCAACAATTAAAATCTTATCCCCAAACAGTGTGATAAAAAGTGCTCCATCCTCTAAAGCTGCTTTTCTTTACATAATGAAGTGATAATTTGTCCTGGTACTTGAACCTGACCTTTCTATATTCAACGTGAGTGTCCTAAAGTGCAGCTAGCACTCCATTCTCATTTCAATTGATGTTAAACTTTTCAGACTAATTAGAAAAGAGAATTATTTCTGTGTGAAAGCCTTAAAGTCTACCAATTAAGTAATTTTTCTTATGGATGGAAAGCCTTTTAACCAAGATCAGAATCTGAAAAAAAATTCATATCCAAAATGTCCTCCATGAGCACTCTGTCCATCAGGATGGTGCCATATTTGCTAGTGCTGTCCCACATGGGAGAGCTGGAAGGGATGGATCTCTGATTTCACTGCCACTACTCAGTAAATCACAAATGTTAAAATGGGAGCAGATTTTCACAAGCCAGAAAAGGTATCGAAAGAAAGATTCCACAGTTCCTGCCTATGGAATCTATAACTAAATCTTAGCTAAGTTAAGATTTTGTGAGTATCACATGAGTTGGAATTATGGACTGGAACCGAAACAAGACATTTTCCACATGAATTTTCAAACTAAACTCTTCAGCTCTAGAACTGGTTAGTAAAATTGACATTTTTCCCCATTGGTTACTAGTATTCTTAGAATCACAGGTTCAGAGAAGTTATAAATAAGTTTTAAGAAACATCTGAAGGTTGTTTAGTTCAACTTACTTCTAAAATTAAGGCCAGCTTCAAAGACAAATCTGCATGGCACTTCCCATGCACGTTACGAAAATTTCTGAGGATGGAAAGTCCACAGTCTCCTTGGGCAATCTGTGACAGTGCTTTATGAACTCACTGTGAAGAATTTTTTTGTGTGTCCAGCTCAAATTTCTCCTTCTGGAACTTTTTGCCACGGTTCCCTTTCACCATGCACCCTGAAACTGGACATTTTCTGTATCACTCTTTTTGGCAGTGGCAGAATGTAGTAAGACATGGACTGACACATATGGTATCTTCACAGAGGCTAAGGGAAGTATCTTGGCAGTACCTGGAAAGAAGAAGGTTGAGGGAAGTTCTCTTAACAGAGTGTAATCTATCATGAGTTGCACTGTTCTCAGCCTCACTGTTCAAATTTTGCATAAAAGTAATCAGTGTACTGAAACAAGCTGAAAAGAATTATACTTTTCTGTTGTGTTGTTGGATTACAGCAATCAGGTGACATATCTCATTATCAGTTTGTACTCTAGAAGTCTTAGTTTTTACTATATTTTTCCATGAAGGGAACAGTTGGGTTAAAAGATCTCTGGAAATGGTTAAATATAATTTCTCATTCAATTTTCTTTTTTGGGGGGAGTTTTACATGCACTTCTTCTTTTTCTATGTTACAATTCCTAGGTGATATTCCTCAGTGATTCCCACCCTGATGTGTTCAGAAAGCCCCAGATTTAAACTCCATTCTTCAATGAAAATTCTAGCCAACTTGTAAAAAATTTTACTGTCAATCCTTCCTGTACATGGGTAAAAAACCAGCAACATTTATGAATTCCAAAATGAAAAAAAAATAAGGAGGGAAACATTTCTATTGTTTTCTGAATCTCTCCTTTTGTTTTAGTCCCAGGTTTCTTTGTGAATTGTGTTTTGATTTTGAACATCTGGAACTGGCAACATGCCAACTAAATGGTTTGGTATGAATTGGTTTGGGGTTTTTCTCAGAGGTGATAGTTTCTGCTTTTGCTATAGAAACTAGCAAGGTTTCTGCTTGAGTGTTTAATAGTCTAGTAGTTGAAAAGAAAACAGTGCCCATGGGATCATCTGTACTTGCAAGCAAGCCACTTACAGCTCTCAGTTACTAACACATTTATTTTAGTGTGTTCCAAGATGCTGACAATATTTGGACTATTTAGTCCTGGGTGGAACATACTACCATGTCTTTAGCATGTGTAGCTGCATTTTACTCACCACCTGTGGTTTCTGAGAGATTTCACTGTTCTTTTGACAATACTGAAACATTAGTTTGCACGTTTTCATAGTGCTATGATTCCTATACTAAAAACTTCATAAGGCATCGATTTATTGGCCAACACAAGTGCAGTGGCGCATGTTAAATTATGTGTACAAACATATTGAAACACCAAAACAGAGAAAACAGTTTATTTAACCTTAAAATAAATTTTAGTAATGATAGAATAGCTTAGATTGTCTTGTCCTAACCTGTTTTTTTTTAAATTTTATTGAAGAAAGAAACATAGTTGTCAATGATATGGACAAAGGACACTATTTGATATGTTTTATTTTCTACAGTCTGGTTAAAAATAGCATGCAAGCAATTGAATAAAAATATTTGTATATATGATTTTTTTGAAATAACAATTATAACAGCAATGAATAAAAATCTTACCATGACAGTTAAATGAAAGCATGACAAAAAGAAGAGTAAACAATTATTTTACCTGAATATTTTTTCCTTGTTATCTTTCATGTATTCCATTAACATAGCAATGTCATAGGCTCTGAACACATATTTTCACAAATTTTAAATTGTTCATATATTGTTAAATTATTTTTGCCTTTGCAGTGGGTAACAATATATAAAAGGCATGATGATTAGGAAAGTTGGACAGGAATCTTGTATGGACACAGGCCAGCCCTTATTGCTCACTATAACTCATAATGAATCTCTGTGAGTCTGGAACCTACTGGCTTTTATTGCATGCATGAATATAGAATTTTATGAAGTTGAATATTTTTAATCAACTAATTCATCCAGATAAAGACATATTTTTCATCAGATTTGGTAATTCTTGTCCTTTCTAAACAGAACCATTTGTAAAAATATGCACACGTTCCCTTAAGTTTGCCAAGTCCTTGTTAAACATTAACAAACAGAATGGATAATATGCAGATTGACACTTGCTTTAAGGCATATCCTAATTTTAAAGCACTACCATGGTGTGTTGTTCCTGCAGTCACTGCCCCTGGAAGGGAGCTGTATGACCACAGGTATCTCACTCCAGTGAAATCTCAGCGGCCACTCGAAGGCAGTTGTACATCTCCTGTGGCAGGTCAGCCCGAGTGAGGTTGTTTCCATCCAGACGCAGGTGGGTGATCTTGGAATAGGTCGTCGGTCCAACCACCTTACAGAAGCTGCTCAGTGGGAACTCTGAAGCAAAGAGGACCGAAAAAAAAAAGAGGAAAACATGAATAATTAGAACAATTAGGACAAAACAATTATTTTATTTTTCTGCTTTTTTTTTTTCAGTTGAAAATTGTGACCTTAATTCATTATAGTATTTTCAATATTTTGCATTTGCACTGATGTAAATCCCTGTAAATTTATTGGAACTTGAGGGACTTGTGTTGGGTGAGGTTCTTTCTGTTAGTTGTGAGAGGTTCAGAATTTCAAGTCTGAGTTTTTCAAATGCCATTTTCTTCCAGTACGAGTTTGACTTTTTGACTTCAGATTTTACATAGAGGTCTAATCTGGCATTTAGATAAAAGGAAAAATAACTCTTAAAAAAACTAGAGATGCAGAGGGAGGAATCAGTCAGTTTGTGTACATTACAATGGAAGGGTAAAAGTGTTTTAGAAGACATTGAAGGAAGTAAAAGTTTCTGGAGAAATTGAAACCATGATACAGCTTTACCCTAAAGAACAGGTAGTCCAATGGGTGTTTGTGTATTTTGTATTTATTTTATTTGTGCCATTTTGATTTACCTGTTTCAGAATGAAATTTGGGTCTAGGGTTGGAAAAGGCATTTAAATTGTGCAGTTGAACCTTTCCACATCAGACTTAGGTGAGTATGAATGCAAAAATTACTTATAAAATATTTATTTTAATTTTTATATCATGTTATATATGGTCTCTATTCAGTTGGAATACTATTTAGTTCACGTAACACCAGATAGATCTTGAACGGAAATTTGTCATGTGTGCACTGATCAGTATTAACTGTAAACTAGAAATTGCATGAATCGCTGAAGTTCTCTGCTCAGTATGAATTGTGCACACCAGCCTATATTATAGACCTCTTTCATGCAGAGAAGATCCATCCTCAGGAGAGAATGTATGTGAATGAATCTGATGTCCCCTGAATACCACATTGTGTAATTTTGCAAAGAGGGTCTTCATTCACTGTTTCTTTGAGTCAGACAGAGGAATCATCTATTGAAAAGCTCTATAATTACTAAAGAAACAGTCTGAGGGACTTGTTCTTCTTCAGAAATCTGACATCGCATGAATTCAAACAGAAAAGACTTTAAAAGGTTAGAGGGACTCCTTCAATGAACCCATGCATCTCGTAATTCCTGAGACATTAAGTTAGTACTATCAAAATCAAATGTCATTTGATTTACCTTTCCTAGGTCTCATCTAACAAAGTATGATCAAATTGTAGTACTAAAGGAAGTGGAGAAAGTACTTTTCATATCTTCTCATTAACTTTTGGATTAACATCCTTCTAATTGGATTCTTCCAGGACATGCTTTACAATAATTTTCTATCAATAATGAAACATGGCTTTTGTAAACTAAGTATAAATGCACGGGCAGCTCTTTAGACCATAAGAGCTTAGGTAATATTTTGGACTGAGATATGATGTTAAGATTGGGTAAAGACTCAAGTACCACCTACAAAATAAGTTGTTTTGAGTAGGAGTTAAGTAAATATAATTTTAAAGTCAGATCTTGATCACCAATTTGATTAAAGTAAATCAAAGAAATTTCCTAGATTTTGTGAAGTGTGCATCCTTCTTTTGGAAGGGTGAAAGATGAGTGGCGTCCTTTGGGCAGTCCATGTTGTAGTACAGTAAAATTTTAAGACTTCAGACCAAATCTAATACTCTTCTGGTTTAGAATGCACCAGCAGAAACAAATTAATTATTCTTGTTCATTAAGATCATGTGATCTGAGAGATGTTTATAGGATTATGTCTGTATGCTGAATGAAAACATAAATTCCTGAGATTTAAACTCATTTTATTGGGCTATAGGCTATATCATTGACTATTTAGTTCCAGTTTTCTTCAGATAACTTGGGTTTAATGTGTAAAGTTTAAAATAAACCTGAATTCTAATATTGATTTTTCCATCATCTTGTCATTTAGGAGTGACATGGTAAGTATATTTTTGCTGACAACAAACACTCTAAAAACTTTATAAATTTAAATTTTAGGGTGTTTTCCCCATATTGTTACTTTTGAGCATAAATACTAACATTTGGTTGCAAAAGAAGATATGCTTATACAAGCTGGATAGACAATTAACTGCTCAAAGGACATAAATTTCATACATGTAAACCAAAAAATTGAACTGTGATAACAAAACTCTGATCTGTACTGACTGTTTATGAGGCTAAAACCACTTGAGAAGTGGATGGAGATCTTGGCTTCACAGAAGTCAAATGAAGTCAGTTGTGGACCTCAGTGGGATTTTGTTCCAATATATGGTCCCCATCTTTTAAATGTGGGTATAGATTTTTTATACTCTTCATATAATTTTCTGTTGTTAAAGCATATTAAAAAATGTTTCATTTTAGTTGCAGTCTCTACTAGCACAAAATAAGACCAGTGGATCTTGTGAGTGCACTTGCTGAGCTGTTACCTCTATGAGCTGTATGGGGAATAGCAATCCTTTAGACTGGAGTACTGTGGCAACAAATATCTCAGTAGTTTACTTCCTCTTTTGTTACACCTATTAATGTTGCAGGTGAAAAAATGTCTTCCTGAATTTATAAAATTCAGGTTCAGAGCTAGTATAGCTGGAATTTTTTCCCACATATTTTCCCAACACAAAATTCTTGCATAAGCCAGACACTGAGAGAATAAGAAGTATTGGATAAAAATTGGATTTTCATCTAACAGTACAGTGGGCAACCCTAAGAGGATCTGAAGTTACATAGTCATTTTTGTTGGTCTGTTGTCCACTAATCATAAGTGACATATTTTTAGATAGGCCTTTAGACAAAAAACTCCTTTTTTGGAGTGAGCCAGATAAAAGACCATAAAGCACGTCCACAACTTGATAGTCTCTTAACTGTCCTTTGGAACATTTTCATTTTCCCCTTTTGTACTCCATTTATGTGGAGTAACCCCATTACTTCCTGGAGTTTTGTGTGGAAGCAACAATTTCCTCCTTAATCCCTTAAAGTACAGATGAAATATGGAGAAGGCCATCTTTGGACCCTCTTCTTGTTTCACTGAACCTTTTTGGTTTATGGTTTTTGGGTTTTTTTTTTTTCATCCTGTAGAGTATTTTTTGCCTTGAGGACTCTGTAACAGAAGTCTCTGTCTGTGTGTGTATGTGTGCTTGTGTACATGCATGTGTGTGTATATAATAATAATGGCATCTTAAACACACTTCAATTTAGAAACTATAGCTTAGGTTTGAGCTATGGAGAAAGCAAAAGTTTTTCTAAATCTTCCATGGTCTCATCCAAGCTTGGAGATCTAACGAGCACCATCTACAGTAGATAAAAGTGTAGATTTGACACCTACAATCAATATAATGGATGTTGGCCTCAATTAATTAGTTAGAAATCAGAGGAGTTACTCTGAATTTGATTTCTTAACAGTTTGCTATCTGCTTCACCCACTGCTTCTTGCAACACAGAGGGAAACAGCACATACCAAGGCATAGCCAATTCTGCTACATATTTTGACGTGTTTAATCATCAGTTCTTGTTCAAAAAACTCAGAGTCACTCAAATAAGGGTATTTCTCAAACAGATTATTTTTTATGAATGACAATGCACAATGATTGTAACAAGTCCATGGTGAAACTCATGGACAGTAATTTAGATAAATATTCTTTCCAGTAATATCAACAAAGCTGGAACGAGATTATTCTTTCTTAGACAAATATAAATGTTAATTACAAGCTTTAAGGTACATGAGAAAAGGGAAACATAGCAAGTTAAGAACTGTGGAGAAATATCTTTTGTGTTAGCTCTCAGTATAATGAAAACTTTAAAGTAAACATGAACTGAAAGATTATTCCTTTTGTGTATGTGAGGACAAATTATCATTACTCCTTAGACAGAAGTCTCTCACTGGATATGGGTACCATAGGCCATCACATGGAACAGAAGCTGGCCTGGTTTACAGTCATCCTTTCACAAATCACTGGTAAATCATAACAATTTATTAAAAAAGGAACTGGTCATTGGTTTGAGGCTTGAATAATCACAAATCAATCAACTCAATTTCCCAAAAGGCTAAGCACTCACAGTTGTAGATGAGGTGTCATGAATGGTGAAATCAAAGGGCTTTGTTTGCCTCATATTAATGATTATTTCTAATTAATTTTTATCCCACATTGTCAATCAGCATCTTAGGGGACTATATATTATGCCTGTGAAATTAGACAGCTGAGAAAATTGATTGTTGAAGTCTGCTAGACTTTATGGTAAAGAAAAAAACCCAGTAAATAATAATTCTGTTGCATCAGTCCATAGGAGAGCAATGATAGTATAGCACTCTCCACATATCCCCCTGAAAATGCAGCATTCCATGAAAAGCTAAAATTGTTGTCATAGTCCCCGACTCTGATGTCCTTGGAAAAGTGAATGGCAGCCAAGCTTGGTACCTGGTTATTTTGCAGAAGGCTGAGATCATTCTAAGCTGGGGAAAGTGCTTTTATCTCGTAAGAAATTAAAAATCATAATTTTTAGCTATTTTAGGAGTGGCAGAGTATCTGGTAGACTTCCACAGGTTGCTGTATGTAGTGCCTTAGGTGGGAAGTATTAACTCATTGTTTTCCCTCATCAAAACAAGAAACCAAGATGAACTAGAAAAAAAAGCCACTGAGAAAAATGAAGTATAGTAAATACAAACCATTTCAAAATACCTTGCCCTTAGTCTGGTAAGATCTGCGCTAAAAATATTTGGTTTTAAAGACTACATCTCCATGGAGTTAGCTATGTCTGGAGTAGCTAACACTGATACTCTTAATCCTTGATGGATACAAGCAGGCAAACAGAAGGGAGGATTTTGTGGTTTACTTTATATCAACAAGCAAGATGATATAAATCCTCCTGAAGAAACACAGTCATATTTGGAATATCTCCCTCTCCATCAGGGACTACCAGTGACAGAGGTGCAGCTGGGGATCTTCTGGCATGGTGGTGAGGCCTCTCCAGCTCTGCAGCACCTCCTTGTCAGCCCAGGAACGGGACAGCCTTGTGCAAGCTCTGTCTCTGCAGAAATTTTCCTGGTCTCATGCAAGGTGTGGCATTTCTTGACTTCAGAATAAACATTTTCCAAATTATAAGTGAATGGAGACAAACTTGCCACCTGATCATGTACGAAACATGAATGAAAAGAAAGAACAGGGACAGCTCTCTGGAGTTCAAGAGAGGCTGGGAGAAATGCTGCATGAGGCAAGGGAGGAAAGAAACAGGTGAAGTTACTTTGATGTATCTTTCTTACTGCATCTTGTGCCTGCTACCTTTTCAATTGTTTTCTCACTTTTTCCTCCCTCCAGCATTTTGATTACCAGCTCCTGAAAGGTTACCATAGTCATAGCCTCACCTGATATCTCTCTCTTTTTGTTGACTTAAGAATGCTGAACTTTTTTTTGCACTGATCAAACTTTGCATTTTTTCCTGAATTGTATAAGACAACTTCATTGGCTTCTATGTAGATACTCCAATTTACAAAAGACAAGAGTTTGAGGAAAAAATCCACATTAGTAAGAAAGCATAAATGTCTCATTTTAAGGACATATTGAGTGGCTATTCAGTAAATATCCATCTTTTTACATGAATGTGGACAACTGTTAGGAAAACGTCAGTGTGCTAGTAGTATTTTTTCAGACTGGTTCATGTGTTATTTCAGATACTTGCATTGACCATCTAGTCTGTGGTAAACATTAATGAATATGTGCAAATTTAACTTACTGTTAATTTTGTTGACTTGGAGGTAGAAGTTTTCCAGGTTCTCACTGACAATTGGAATGCTCTTCAGCTGATTGAAGGAGAGATCCAACTCAACTAGTGATGTGATGTTGAAGACATTACCTGGTATTCCAGAATCTGTTAATTTATTGTGGGATAAACGTAAATATTGCAGAGCTTTAAAACCTTGGAAGTACTCATCAGGAATATTGGAAATCTGGTTATTATCAAAATACAGCATGAGCAGGGAGTGAGGCAGTCCTGTTGGTAGCTTTGTAAGTTGATTGAAGCTTAAGTCAAGATACAAAAGTGAATTCAGGCCTTTAAAAGCCCCAGAAATAGAATCTGCTTTCAGCTGGTTGTTCTGGAGGTGAATGACAGTCAGATTCATCAGCCCCTCAAATGCACCTGGATTGACTTTTGTGATCTTGTTGTGACTTAATTGCAGGTCATCTAGAGTTTTGGGAAGTGGTCCAACAGCTTCAGTCAAATTGTTGTAGTTAATGTGAAGTTTCTTCAGGTTCTTTAGTTTAGAGAAGACTCTTCCCTTAATTTTTGAATTTTCCAAATGATTGTGATCCAGGATCAGCCACTGTAGGTCTGTTACATTGTCAAATGTGTTCTCTTCAATCCCTTCAATCATATTGTTTCGGAGATAAAGGTATTTTATTCCACTTGGTACAATTGGAATGGTTTTCAGCTTAAGATTGTCACAATACATGGCAGTAGGGTAGCTTAAAGGACAATTGCATTCTGGGGCACAGACTGCTGCGGATGGCCCAAAAGGATCATAGCCATAATCATCTCCAGGACCGTAGTCATATTGGCAAAAAATGCCACTAATCAACAGCAGAAAGACAGTTAGGGAGTTTAGAGTCATCTTTCTAATGTGTCTTGTTCCTGTATGGTGAAAGGGAATAAACAGGATATAACTTTAATTTTTTATCTGTCTCAGCAATAGTTGAAATTTTACCACATAAAGATTGTATTTAAAAACTAGTTATGGTTCCTGTTTAAGTTTTTAATTAAGAAAAAAATATTGGATTGTTAGTATTACATTGTTAGTGGTATATTACTGGCCCTGTCTTGTATAATCTTCCTTTGCAATGCAAAATTGCTGGTCATTTTGCTATTGTAAGTAAAACTTCCTTTATGTCTTTCTGCATTCATTGATTAAGTCACAAGAAAGATGATGAAGTACAAGATTTTTAAACTTGCCACAGTAGTTTTCATTTTTGGTAAAGACCATGTTCAGAGACAGTTCCACCATTTAAATTCTACCAAGCATTCCTAATGTGCTGAATTGTCTCATTTCTAAACATGTGGCTATTTGACTTAGTTTGAAAGAGACAGGGAACTTAAAACTGAGGGTAATGCTCTCATGCATTGTGTGTTAAGGTGTGTGTATTTTGAGATATCTTTTTCTCATAGATTATGTTCTTTAAAGCATGGTCCACTGAGTTTCATAGTCACCTAAAGAGCAAACTAATAGGAATATAAAACATATTATCCTTAACATGCCAAACAACCAGTATTGCATATGTGTGCAGTGGATCTGAAAAGACTGAATATCAGATAGTGAAAATGTTCTTGCTAATTCTCTATACAACAACGGTGTTGGTTACATTTTATGCCCATTCTAAATTAATAAAACACTTGCTTTACATAGTTAGTTTTTCAGTTCACATACAGCAAAAGGATATTTGGTGTCCTTGGACATGATTATGATTCAGTATATGTGGGGTGACTTAAGTCTTTAAGGCCTTTAAAGCCTCAAGTCTTTAAGGCTTTCTCATCAGGTACTCCACAAGCTGTCAATTAATCTGAGAAGACTAGTATCTTCTTTATACCTCTAACTGGCTAGATAGATGTTCTGCTGGAAAAGTAGGTCTAGAATCAATAGAATCAGTGAGCTTTGATTTTCACTAGTAAAAGACAAGGCTCCAAGTGCTCAACTACTGTTCAGAGAATGAGAGGATTAAGAAAATCCTTGAAACCTTTTTTTTTTTCTCAAGGAATTTCAGAAAGTATGTGAAGCCTGTAAACAGACCACAAGACATTGATCTCAGATCTGGGCAATCTTCCAGCAGAGTAAGTTACTCTTGCTATTGGAATTGTTACACAGAGGACTTGAATGCAAGGCCATACCTACAAAATTTTCCCTAACTCTATATATCTTTGTTTCTATTGACTTCTCAAGAGCCATATTATATTCTAGTGAGATAACAATCTCATTGAAAGCATCTCTAGGCAGGGCCTATTGATCTCATGCAGTACAGCACAAAGAATTTTTTAAAAATATTCTTATGTTACTTCTACTCAATAACCTATAAAGTCCCACTGCTAGATATTAAGCTGCTGTCCCCTGAAAAAGGAATCTGCATATAATCTCCGTGGTGTTGGTCCCATCACATTTACCTAATTGCAAACGCTAGGATAAGCATTGACATATTAGTTGTCAGTGTAATTTCCTTTGCCTGTCTTTCGCTACTGCATGAGAACATAAAACCTGAACGTGAGCTCGACCTTTAGTCCCCTGCTGGTATAAATAAGAACAGCTCATCTGAAAGCAAAGACTGCAGTAACACATTCATCTCAAAACCCGGTCCTATTTAGGTACTAAACATTAAAGAAAGGAAATAAAGTACTTCTGTATTCAAAGTATAAAAAGAGTTGAATGAACTCCTTGGACTATATTCTTTGGCCTTACAATGACATTTTTTACACACCTCCTTAATTTTATAGTTTTAAAATAATATAGACATTTTAAATTCAAATTCTATTTTTCTTCTAGTTTCAAATCATATTTGTAATGCTAAGTTTCATTATTGATGCCATAGTCTTACAGTCCTTTAAATAGAGTGCAAAGTTTTACTGCTCTGCAGAACCCTGGCAGTAACTCAAATGTTAGATAGTAAATGTTTTAAATAAATTCATCGAAAATTCTTTGGAGTTTATGTGACCATTCTGTAGTTCAAGGGTATATGGGCATGTATGTGGCATAAGATTGCAAAGTAAAGAGGAAATTTATTAACTTGTTTTATTAATGCATTTCTCATTCAGGTATCTGAATGTCTCACTATCAGAAGTGTAAAAGGTTAATAGCTCATGCTTATTTGTTGCACTGAACTACATGAATCCAAAATATAAAATCAGAAAACATTTTAGATGCTTATATTACAACATAAACATGCTTTAATTAATTGCCTGTGCCTGTTATAAGCAGTTGTGTTGCAAAATACCTGTGAAAATATTTGAGAAGTTGCTCAGGCAATTTGCCAAAACATACTAAATGATAAATCCATGATTTTGGGAAAATGTTTGCTGCATTAGGGTAGAGATACTATTCAAACTATGTTTGACCTTGTCTATATTTCCTTAATAATTAAGTTATTGTGAAAAAAAAAATATAAAATTAACAGTCAATCAACTTTAATTCTGTAGCTTAACTTCTTACACAGTTCGCAAAAGACTATATTTTTTAAAAGTTTCACAAGTATATTTAAAATGTGCTTCAAAATTAATAAGATATTTAAAAATACCTACTGTTACCCTTTCCTTGTTTATGTGATTATTTAAATATCAGAATACATTGTCTTTTTCTAGAATGAAGCAAAATAATTTAGTAAATGGGATTTACAAAGCTCTCACTAATATTATGAATGAAAAAGTAAACAGTGAATACTCTTACACACTTCTTTGTACTCTATGTCAAATCTTATTCCGATATAGAACAAAATAGACTGCAAAAATTGCAACACTGATGTACAAAATATGTGAAGCTGTTTTAAGGAAACTGAGAAAGTGAACCAACAGTGAAATTTGATTTGTGCTCAATTTACAAATTGGCAAACTTATCCTGTCATGTTTTCATGTTCCCATTGCAGCTACATTTAAACAGCTGAACATTACGGTTAAAGCATGCAGCAGCACTTACCTTACTGCCTTCAAGCTGCTTTCCTTAATTCCCAGAGCAGATGCAATAAGAGGCTGTATCCACCAATATATGCTCTAAACAGTGTCAGGAGGTAAAAGTCTGCCAGATCCTCTGTGTTACAAGAGGGGAAAAAAAAAGCCCTAGTCACGCTGTTCTCTGAAGCTGCTATGTCATCATGGTGATCTTGTGGTGTGGCATGTACAAAAATGCAGCTCTCTAATGAAGTGCAGGTGGATACCATATTTTGTACAAGGACAACCCATCTGTTCCTCCTGTGGGATCAGAGAATGATATTTCACAAACCTGAGAAAGTTAAAAAGCCATAGGTTTGTACAAGATTTTTTTTTGTATTTCAGAGAGAAAACATGTTATATTATAAAACAAATTGCAAACAGGCTTTTGTTTTCTAACTTATTTTATACTGCTAGACATGAGCTAACACATAGCACTCAGACCTCAATGCTGCTGTTCTTCTTCAGCCAAGTGACTCATTCATTTTTCTGCCTTTTTCTTTAACTGTCTTATGACCACAGTAAAATATCCTTAATGAAAACTTTAGCCTAAGGATCAGATTCAAAATTATCTTTGAATCATACCATTTTCCACATTACATACTTGAGTTCAAAGATTCTTCTGCAAATCATTGGAATTGATTTGGTCTGGAGGTTTTCTTTTGTGGTTGAATGTATGTTTGTTTAATAAAAACACATCCCAGGAATGGGTTTTGAGCAGTTACTGTAAACTCACTCCATACATTCGTTCATTTTGCACTTACAGTTTTCTCCTGCTTTTCAGAATCTGGAACTACTCAGCTTTATGTTGTCTGTTTCTTGTTCCATGGATGTAGTTCAAGAATGCATCTTAAGGCTTGGATGAGATGTTACTTTCACCAGGCAATGTTGAAAAATAATACATTAAGAAAGTAACAGTTTAACGTGGATCTTTATGCTTCCATAAGAACTTTCCCTTATCTCTGAATGGAAGATGTCTTCCTTTTTATGAGAAACATCTTTTTTTGATAGATTTAGGTAGGGAAAAATGTCAAATGTCCATATAGAAAGCATGCATAAGCCATTTAAAAATGTCTTGTGGTTTAATTGCATTTGACTGTAATTGTTGGGGTAGAAATTCAGGGATTTTGTCCATTTTTAATTTATTATCTTTATGAAAAGTTGTAGTACAGAATGTACTACTAATCTGGGCTGGAGACCCCTATCAGTTTCCTGAAGAGGAGCCTGGATATGAGCTTGTCCCAAAATTTGCTGCTGATGCATCTCAGTCTCCACAGCAGTGAAGGCTCCTGGGAGCAGGGAAAAGCCAATGCCCTTCACCAGGAACAGGAAAGACAACAAGCACACCTTTGTGCTTCTGCAATGCCCCAGTTAGCAAACAATTTGCCCAACACAGAGTGCCATGTACCAGTGCAGCCCACAGGGAGGGAATGTTGTGCTTTTGATGTTCTGACATCATGCCAGTCTCCCTGGTTTTGGACAACCAGTTACACTCTGGGGAACATGTTGGTGACAGATTGTTACTGCATTACTGCTTGAATGGTGCCAAGAAGTGAATGTGAAGCAGTGGGACTACAATAGTGAATTAATCTAAGTGAAAAACTGCATGGTATCAGGAGTAGAAATGTAGAAGTGGACAAAGCTGCTGTTGTTCTGCGTGTAGACAAATGGAGACCAGATGGAGTTTCTCATGCACAGAATGATATTTATCTGAAAACTACTTCATTAGCTTTAGTTGACCAAGGAAACTTCAACTGTGACTTGACAGCAAATGTAGCAACAAGCAGCACTCAGTAAGAGATCAGTTGGAATAAAAAAATATTTTTTTTTCAGAGAGGGATGACCTTTAAGGTAATATCAAGATTTGCTCTATGGAAGAACATACAACAAGGTGAGCAATGGAGCATAATATTTGTAAAGAGAATCTTAAAAATCACAAGAAAGGCATTAATTGGGCTTTCTCTGACTATAGATTTGTTTTGAAAGATAAGCCCAATATTATGTATATTTTGAACCCTCAGTAATAGGTGTAGTTTTGCATTTCCAGTACAAATCGAATTAAACATTGGCTGCAAGTACAGTATAATCCAGGCTTAATATGCTTTTGGCACAGGTATATTTATGAACCAGTTTTTCTGTACATCAAGTATACACCCTTTTTCTCATTCTGATAAAAGAAATACAAAACATGCATATCTTTTTACCTTACAAATCTTATTAAGCAAACTGATGATATTTTGAAATTAACATATGGTAAAAGCTTGGGTCACATAAAGTTCAGCTGAGAGTTGTTCATTCATATAGTTCCTGTCTTCCTGACTGTTTTAAATTAGCTATGGAAATTGCACAGTCAAGATGAAGAATCACATGCCTTCTGAGGTTAAGATAAAAAACAATAGATTTTCCTTCCTTATAATACGATTTTTACCGTCTCTCCAATCTGTTATTTAATACTGCCCTTTGGTATAATTTTTATGCTTTTCCTAATCTTACAGTTCTAAGTCATGAAGCTATCACCTCATAAACCTGTTTGGAAGAGCAGGTAGGTGCTACAACCCATACCCAGCAAATGAAGGTATTGCTTCTTCTGCAACAGAGGGTGAGACTATGGTTGGATGATTTCTTTGTTTCTGCTCCTATTTTGTGCTCTGTGCAGGAATTCTTTTGGTAGGTCTCAGAAGTTGTTAAACAGCATGTGAATTAAGTAGCTAATTTCTAAGGAATACACAAAATAATAGGTAAAATCACCTATGTCATCTAAGTTGTAAACTGGTTATAAATATGCTTCACACTGATGATGACAGGACATATTAGTATTTCATTTTTACAACTACTGTGCTCCAGTTTTTCTTCAAAATTTATTTTCTTTTGTACCTTAATTATTCATCATTCTTTGATGAGATATATGATCAAAACCTATTATAATCTAACTTTCTTTTTCTTGTGATATATGAATAGAAATATTTTTTAATGTGATACAAAGCTCCTTTTTGTTGTTTCTTTTTTTTTTTAATTCATATTTTCTGGAGCTGGAGATGGTCAAGTCTAATGGGTTGTAATGAAAGAATCTGAAAGCAGAGCTCACTGCAAGTCAATTTGCACTGGCTGAAATCTAGCTATCAAATATTATTGAGTTACAGTGTCACCATTTTTTTTCTACACTCATCAGTGATATCCTCTCTGCCTTTACTCTCTTGTAAAACTGCATTCTTTATAGCTTCTATGCACCTCTGCATAAATGGAAGTGCCTCCCAATGTATTTGGATTTAATATCCTTTTCCCCAAAAGACTCGGGTTACCAAAACTTAATAGATACTATCTAAACCAACTGCTGCTTTGTTTTCATCTTAAAGCTATTCACACATCTGGTACCCAGAACCAAGAGAACTGGGTGCCCAGTATCAGGAGTAGGGTATTTTTCCCATGGGAGCATACAGCTCCAGAAAAATTCCTGGTGGAACTTTTCACTCTGCCACGTGAAATAATCAATGAGATTTTTCCTCTGATCACTCGGAATTTAAACTAAATATTACTCTCAAGATGAAATGAAGGTTAGCTCATTTTATTTGGCTACCTGCAGCAGGGGTTAAGAAACATCCATTAAGGGAAAAGGCTTCCATGGACACCATGCAGCAAGCCACTTAATTATAAAGAGGAAACATAGGGTTTATACATGATGTTTTGTATGTCTCTAGACAGTGAATGTACAGCCTGTTAGCCTATATCTAGTCAATAAACAAAAATGTGATATTGTCACAAATCTCCAGGAACAATTAGTTAGTATTTCTCTAAAGTTCTGCAGTATTTTGAAAATATTACTGAAGTCTGACTCATATTTAATGAGTTCCACTAAAAACAATTCAGTTCCAGGTTCTGGAGGCTGTAGGTGTTTATTTTTTAATCTGAAAACTTCCATTCCTCCTAATTGAATTTTTTTCAGTCTCTACATTGGACTTACATGTTAAATGGAAAGTGTTAGAGCACATACTATAAGCATTACAAAATTTGCGGTGATCCAAATCCTTCTTTTCCTTTCTCCTAAAAAGGAAATGCCAGCTATGGAAAATTACAAAAATGGTAACAGTGTTACAACCTATTAGCAGACCGCAACAGATATTTTAGTTGAGCACAAATCTTTGTTTTTGTCCTTCTGAAAGACTGCTCACTGTTTTGCTTCAAACTTGACAGTGTCTGTCTTCTACTACTGTTATCCTCCTCTATGTTGCTTTCCAGACTGTTTTTGATTTGATTCAAATGGTCAACAACAAAATTTCTTTGAGTTGATCCAAAATCTGATCAAAGCTTTTTTTTTGGTGAGGATTAAACATGAAGGCAAGAGTCTGTTTTTAAACCAGACTCCTTAATATATCCTGTATGTTTTGTCATAGCATTTAAAATCTGTCGATCCATGTATAAAAAAAATTGGGTGGCCTTGGAGCACGAGACAATTCAAATGATTCTTAATGTAAGGAATCCAAGAGTATCTCAAGGAGCTGTTAAATTTGTAAGTTGTGGTTACTCTGTATTTCTGTATTGTAAACAGTACAGAAAATTTATGGAAAAGGAAGAGTTGGACTTGGCCAACTTGGTTAGTTCACCATCTATTATTTGTATATGCTATGTTGTACCAACACAGACCTGCTTTGAAAATCATTGCATTCATTGCATTCATTGCATTCATTGCAATCATTGCAACACCTTCCCAGAATCTAAGCTTTATAAATGTTTGTTTGCATTCAGATCACTACAGATTAAGGTCAGAAGAGATGTTAAGTCATCTGGATTCTGCTGTACAATGAGAATATAGCATTTGGCCTTCTGCTATTATGAGACCCTGGACTTAAACAGATCCACTAAGTCGTAAATTATCTTTGCCATGATGGTGGGACAGTTTTGGGAGCCTCTTAACATGCAGCTTTTAAAAATATTGCCCATTGTCATTTCTAAAATGAAGCACCTTGGACAAATCTACTGAAACTACAGAAGATGCTTTTAACAAAATTAAAACCTCATCAGCAAGTAAAGTTTGATAGATAATACCTATTATATCAGTGGCTACCTATTAGTATCTATTGTGACAGTAGCTATCACTTAGTTCATTCCCCCCTGAATGCTGTATGAGATTTTTGCATTATTTTCCCTAGGACCGGTGGCAGATAATTGCCTTGAGGTAAAGACAGCATTTACCTATTTAAAATCCATGAACAGCAACACCACATCAGTGTTCTGGTATTCCCAGCTTCATGAAAATGGACTGTAAATGAACCAAACAATTCTTACATGTCTTCCTGAGATGTTTAAGTACAGACTTTTGTGACAACCAAATCTAAAAATATTTCTCACTATCAAACATTTTTGTGGGTTTTTTCCTTTATAAAGACCATGATATAATAAAAGTGCATCAGTCTAGAAAAGCTGATCTATTCCTTTCCAAATGCAGCCAACAATTATTATTTTTATTCATATTCCATTACTAACCATTGGTTTGTGTCTGTTTAGCTGTACTAAAGATAGATATACCTATTATTTATGTATAGTAGGAGTACAATATCTACTATTATAGATAATAGTAATATCTACTATTGTACATACCTATTATATATGTATAGTAAGAGTACAATATTAATATCTACTATTATAGATAATAGTAATATCTACTATTGTAGATAATATTACTAGAATTTCTTTTCCTCATCAAAATCTCCATCTTCTTCCAACTATCTTCTGCCACGCTACTGTAGATCTGTCACTGACATATTCAGTGCAACTGTTTTATTTTTTTCCTTATTAATAGTATGTACAGGGACACTATTATTTAATTTGAACTTTTTTTCTTCATGTCTCATGATTTTTTCCTTTCTACTTACATTTTACTTATCAAGAAATAAAGCAAGTTACGGTTAAAACTGGCCTTTTTGGGGTGTTATGTCAAGAAACAAGAGGTATATGAAGAGGTATTTTTATTTTTCTTACAAATTTTTTCCTTCCAGACAAATTTGTTCATCCTTTTCCTGTTTGGAGACATTGAGCTGCTCTGAAAGACTGGCTGGAAATATGCTTTTGGCCATATTAAATGGTCAGCTTTGGCAACCACAGATTCCAATCCAGTGATTTAATTGTCTTTATTTTTATCAGGAGATCCAGAGTGGATTAACCCCATGCTGTAAAAAATACCTTTTGTCTTAAGAATTGTGCAGTGTTGAGAAATTCTACTAATACTTTACTAAGTGGCTACATGGCACTGCTAAAAGCATCTCACGAAATCAAATTTCCCATTCGAAAAGCTATTTTTTTTTTAGTTACTCCACCTTATATCTCACTAAGTCTGCATCTTTCAAAAATCAAATTTCTCATTTGAAAAGCTTTTTTTTTTTAGTTACTCCACCTTATATCTCACTAAGTCTGCATCTTTCAGAGAAGTGGAGTCTATCTACCTATATCTATCTATCTATTATAAACAGTGTCAGGTATGTGATGTATCTGACATTTTGGTTCTGAGACAGCAAACACAGGTGTCTACACATGTGATAAGAGTCCAGGCACTGCTCAAGATCAGTGGGGATGCAATGAACAGTTCTGGAGCCTGGGGAGTGATTCACTTGCCCAACACAGACACTGTAACAGTATTCACTTACCTAAAAGTAAGCATCCAGTATTATGTGAGAGGCTCTCAGGTGTCCAGCTGACCTTTATAGATTATGCAAGAGGACTTTAACACTCGTGCCCTTTTCAAATGGCAGCTGAGGGCAAAGCAAAGAGCTTCCCAGTGCTTAATAGCAAGACATCTGCATTTAGGCAGTTTTCTGTGCTCAAGGGGTTTCAGTCAGCTAGTGCAAGGACATCTAACTGCTCTCTGACATGCCCTGGGCTGCACAGCACAGCCAAGGGGGTCTGGCTGCTGTGATTCAGGATTCTGAGGAGGCCTGTCCTGTCCTGAAGTAGCAGCACGATGCCAGGCACATATAAACAATCCGGAATGATAATAGGCACTTATCTTTTAGAGCCTAAATTGTGCCCTTGGAGCTCCAGTCCAGGAAATAATCAGTCTCCTAAGTAATAGCCTCACTTTGTATAAACTGTCTGAATAGTAGTCTCCAACGATTTCCTCCATAGTCTTCTCTTAGCTGTGTATTCAGCAGAATATCTGCAATGAAATGTCACAAAAATAGAGCCAAGCAAAATGGCATGTACAAGACTGGAAGCAGTCATGACCCACAGGTATTTTCCATTTTCTTACCACCTCTAGAAATCACAATAGTAAAAAAAGCTAAAATAAGCAATTCTCTGAAAGGTCAAATAAAAACTTAGAAGACAGTTTTCTGACTCCATTAGACCATCACCTGAGGCCTCACTGATCAGTTTTCTTTTTTTCAGTCAAGCAAACATTTTCATATATAACTGTATCAGTTGCATACATTGGAAAGGAGAGAAACTATTTAAGACATTTTGTGTCATGGGTGTTCATAAACTTATTTTGAATGAGCACAAATGTGCTTAAGGTCTAAGCTGATCTCCATCCAACTCAAAAATGGTCCAGCTGCACCATTCCCTCATCCTGCAATGTTTTAAGGAGAATACAACATTTCTCAATTAAACTTGTTCATCTTCCATAGATTTCAGATCTCTGTCTACTTAGACTAATTCTTTTTTCTTCATCTGGTATTTTTTTGGACTTCAGCAAACACCTAGTTATTGTATTGGATAATTTAGTATCTGTATATTTTTATAAATTAGTGTCTGTTTGTTAAATGGTAAACTGAATTGTACCAAAAACTGGAATCAACATCTGCCCCTTTAGCTTCCCAATAGACCTTTTAACACTTTCATGAAATTTTAATTCATATATATATATATATATATATATATATTAGTACATAACTACATTATGCTACAAAACAGAATAGCATTTTGAAAAACACTGTGTCTTTTGGAATAGTGATAGAAAGTTAACTTAGAGGAAATGCCTTCCCTTCTCTCTTCTCAACTGGATTGCAATGGTTTTTGGGCTGTGGGTATGGAAAGTAAAGTACTGCAATCAAATCCTGTAACTGTTCCCAAGTCTCAGTCAGATCAGAATGCCATATTATCAGCTGTTCAAAGATATAAAAAACCCAGAGATAAACTTTACCATGAAGGATTGCAGAAAGCATTACAACTGACTAAGGAAAGGTAAGGAAAGCATTCAGATAACAGGCAGATTAACAGCATTTTCAATATTTGGGTAGGTAAAAGAAAAATATTAATGATCCAAAAAAAAAAAATTGTTGTATAAAAGGAAATTGATGACTTCACTCTTCTTTAGGCTTTACCTACACTGTAAATAATGTCCCTGACAATGGCAAGTTATTCTTTGCAGTATTTTTGCCTGATTCTAGCCTGAACAATTCCTAGCCAGGGTTTAGGATTTATCACTCCCAACACAGAGCTTAAATTAAGCCACTGTGTTTCATGAGGCAAGAAAGCCTTACAAAAAAGATGAGACTAAATCATGTTCCAGGCTTCGAAAATAGAATGATTTCACTTAATGCCATAAATGTAGCTTTAGACTCTAGAATATAACCTAAGCCATCAATAAGAAAGTAGACATTCAGTTCCTAAGGTTTGCTGACATGCCCTGATCCACAATTTGAATTTTATCAGATTATAATTTCATTATTTTCTCCATTTTCTCAACATTTATGTGTGTTTGCATGTGTGTGCTTGTATTTATATATAATTTTGCCTTACACTGAAATTTTGAAGAAGATAATATGAACTATTTTTAATTTTCAAAGATGAAAAATATATGCTTGACAAACAAGATCTGATTCCAAGATTTAGCAGAGGAATAATATTTAAGTGGAAAAGCTGTTTACACATAAAACTGCTGACACAAATTTAGCCACAGCAGTACCGGTGAGGAACACTATAATTTAGATTTTCTTAACTCATAGATGGCTTCTAGATAGACACAGATAATATGACTACTCAGTTGTGGTGTAGCAAACCCATTGCTCCTATTCAATTTCATGAAAATAGAATGAGACCTAGGATCATGTATTTCTAATAACTTCACTCATAAAGGGAGGGGTTTTACACCATGTTTTAGCAGTTAAATCCTTGCTGTTATTATGGACCTTTTTACACAGCCAAAATTGAATAACCCTGAGATCCATCAGATATGTGTTGTCTCAGAATGGTTACTTTTCCAGGGGGCCCACATGGGGGTTGTTCTTTCAAGCAAGTAGGGAATAGATGTGCAGGTGATAGCCCACAACATTTTGATTCAAAGCTTGGTGAAGGGAAGAAGGTGTTTGCTTTACTAATTAGCAGGAAGTCCTTCTTCTGAAAGCCACTGCTAATGACTTGTCACATATATCAAAATATTTTTAGAGAAGTGCCTTCCAAGGCTTTGGAGAACAGGGTTTGAGTTCCTAATTAACTCAGGTGATGTAGATTTTTCTCTACCTTCTTCAACATTCTCCAGGCACACTGCCTCCACCCATTGTCCAGCAGCTGTATTCCAGCTGAATCCCAGTCCTAGCTCTGCTCTAGGTACACTGTTCCTAGTTCTGTACCTGGCATTATTTTATTGACTTGCAGTCTGAGCTTGACCTTAAGCCTGCCCTGTCAGTGGACATCTGTTGCTGGATGGCTGCCCCACCGTGGTTGCAGTCACCCAAACATCTTTGCTGTGCTTCATGGGTGCTGTGGCCCTGTTACCTCAATCCTGAGGCTGCTGCCCTGCCTTGTGTGACTGCTGGCTCCCAGCTTGCCTTCTCCGGCACAGCTGCTCTCTCCTCTGAAACCTAGCCGTAAGCTCAGGGAAAAGACAAGGAATCGAACTTAAATGTAGCTCTTGGATAATGAGTGGTAGAAGTCTAGGTGGACAGAGGCTGTGGAAGAGGTGATCATGCCAGCAAGAGCCTACTGGTGTGCTCAGGGTCCTGAGATATTGTATTTGGAATCACAGAATGGTTTGGTTTGGAAGGCACCTTTAGAGATCATGTAGTCCAACCTCCCTGCAACACCTTCCATGAGGCCAGCTTGACCAAAATCCAATCCTATCTGGATTTGAATGCTGCCAATGACAAGACAGCCACAGCTTCTCTCAGCAACCTGTTCCAGTACCTCACCAACCTTAATTTAAAGTAAATCTTCCTCATGTCCAACCTAATTCTACCATCTTTCGGCTTAAAATCTTTCCACCTTATCCTGTCACTACAGGCTGTGGGAAAAAGCCTTTGTCTTTCTTATAAGCCTTCTTTATATGAGTGAAAGGCTGCAATCATGTCACTCTTTAGCCTTTTTTTCCACCAGAAAAATTCCAATTCTCTCAGAGTTTCTTTGCAGGAGAGGTGCCTCAGCCCTCTGACCCTTCTTTTGGCTCTCCTCTAGTCTCACTCCATCAGCTCTTTCCTGTTCTGAGGAGCCCAGCACTGTAAGCATAACTGCAGGTGGGTTTTTCAGGAACATGAAGAGGAGCAGAACCCAGCTCCCTGGATTCCCTGGAGGCCATGCTGCTTTTGATGCAGCCCAGGATATGTTTTGCTTTCTAGGCCACAATGCACACTGCTAGTTAATATCCAAGTATTCATCCACCAATATCCCAAAATTCTTCTCTGCAGGGCTGGTCTCAGACTATTCATCACCCAGTCTGTACCAATGCTGGGATTGCTTTGATCCTCCTGAAGTTCACATGTGTTCATGTACTACATGCTCTCATACCAGCCCAGAAGCTGTCCATGAGGTAACCAAGGGTCTGGAAAGCTCTTTTATCTCAACTTCCTCACTTGAAATGTGAGGGAAGGTGGAGCTGGGCTGGAGGCATCCTCAGCTTCCTCCTCTGTAGGACAGAGCGTTGGTAAATGGAACATGTCTTCTTCAATTCATATTAATGCTATTTCTTTCCCAGCTCTGCTGAATAATCTAAAATCCTTGTGCTGTTGCATTTTTTTTTTTGTAGTGTGAAACCATTCCAACTGTCTAAGATGTAAGAAACATGACAATACTGTGTGTCAGAATTCTAACAAGGCAGTTCAAAGGGAATATTACCACTTTGTTATAATTTAGTCCTTTGACAGCAGTAAAGAGCTAATACATTTAAGTTTTTCCATAACAATCCAATTATCTGTATCTGTTAAAGAGAAATTCACACAGTCTTCTCTATCTCTCTGTAATCTACACATGCAAAGGATCTCCTGTATATAAAAGATTGGCATGTCTTTAAAGAATTTGGTGCTGAAAATAAGCATTAAAGGATAGATATCTAAAATATAGCAAAAAGGCTAATCTTTTTGCGTCATTTTCTTGATGGCATGATGGAATATTAAGTCACTGGAGGTTTAGGATCTCTCAATCACTCTCTGTTAGCCAACACTTCAAAGTCAGTGCTTTCTTTCAAGAATTCATTGCAATGTATCCATGTTTCCCTTCCATGTTAGAATGATGTGTATGGACAAACCTCTGGAGGTTTATTCTCAGAAGGCAATATGAAATGCTTTTGAAGCATTTCAGTTGTCTGGAGTTTCTAGCATAGGCAAGCAGTAGTTAGAATTATTCTGTCTTTTTTGTTGAGATTATTTTATACATCTTATTTTTTCTACACTCTGGAATTTGGTTTATTCTTTGCAAGCTTTTGATTCCTGCAAAGATTCAATACTTTGAAATTAAAAGATTAAAGGATTCAGCATCAGAATGCTACATGATTACTTTAATTGGTTCTGAGCTTTTCCCATTGAAAGGGTTTTCTAACATGCACTTAGTAGCAGACACATGGTCCCTATTTTCCATGACTTTTGGGATTCGAACACTTTAAAAAATTACTCTGTAGAGCAGGACTAGCCTAATTAATCTCAATTTAAGTCTTCATCTGGAAACAATAATGTAACTTGTATAAACTTGTAGTTTCAAAAATAGCAACAAAATTCTTAAGGCTTTTTTATTCAAATATAATATGTGATTTAATACACTACTTGAAAATGAATAAAAGTAGTAAGTATGATCTGTCACAAAATATATACTCCAATGCTGGTTAGACAATAACATAAAGAGTTGGAAAATATTTGCTTGATTTCACGTTAAATATGAATGTAGAAAGTTTTGTAAATTGTAATAATTTGTACAGAATCACAATTGGAAGGGACCTTGAGAGTTGCCAAGGTGACTTAGAGCATGTTGCCAGGAACTTGTCCAGGCAGCTCTTGAATGTGTCCAGAAAGGGAGACCCCACAACCTCACTGGGCTCTGTGCTCTGCCACAGTTCTAGTGCTCTGCCACCCTCAGTGTAAAGTTCTTCCTCATGTTGAGATGAAACTTATAGTAGTTTAATTTATGGCCACTGCTGCTCATCCTGTCACTGGGCACCACGGAAAATAGTCTGGCACCATCCTCTTGATACCCACCTTTGAGATATTTAAGGTGTTGGTGAGACCCCCTCTCAGTCTTCTCTCCAGACTAAAGAGGCCCAGCATGCCCAGTTTCTCCTTATAAGAGAAGACTTATATGCTCCAGCCCCTTAATCTCCTTTGTAGACCACCACTGGACCTTCTCCAGCAGGTCCTATTCTTTCTTGTCCTGAGAAGCCCAAAACTGGACACAGCACCAGGACTGGCCTCACCAGGGCTGAGCAGAGGGGCAGGATCATCTCCCTCAGCCTGCTGGCCACACTCTTCCCAATGCACCCCAGGGTACCACTGACCCTCCTGGCCACAAGGGCGCTGCTGGCTCATGGGCAGCTTGGCACCCACCGGCGCTCCCAGGCCCGTCCTTGCAGAGCTGTTCTCTAGCAGGTCAGCCCCCAGTCTGTGCTGGCACTTTGAGCTATTCTTCCCCATGTCCACAACCCTGAACTTGCCCTTGTTGAACCTCACTGGTTTCTCTCTGCCCAATTCTCCACTCTATCAGGGTCCCACTCAATGGCAGCACGGCCCTCAGCTGATCAGCCAACAGCCCCCTCCCCAGTTTTGTATCATCAGCGAAATTTCTGAGGGTGCATTCTATTTTTCATCCAGGGAATATCCAGAATAAAGCAGTACATTCTACTCTCCTTTCTGCCAAAACCTAGGAACAACATAATCTATGAATTATTATGTGTGCATCTAAACAAAATATCATGCCATTTATGACTAGAAATCATTATTTTCAAGTATTCACCTTCTCTCTTTCTGGGAGTGAGCCAAAGAAAATACCTGGGACATTTCCTGGCATGAAAATTTCCTGGATTGAGGTGTTTTAGACAGTTCAGGATTTTTTTTTTTTTTTGTTTTAAAACAACCATTTGTATTTAAAGAGTTGACAGCTTTTTGTTTTTGTTTTTTTTTAGTTTACCTTCAAAATCGATGCCCATCTGTATTTTTTAAGCTCCTCTGAGTGAAACTATTAGAACTATTCTTGTGGGTAAGTGTTTGCAGATGCAAGGCCTACAATTATTGCTGCTTTTCAAAAGCTTCTTCACTTCTTTCATGCTGCAGAAATACACATGGATATAGAAACACAACCATCATTGCTTCTCATCACACTGTTGTAATTTTGTTATTAGTTTTCTGCTGTAGTGTGAAAAGTTGTGTGAAATACATAAATAAATATATAATTAGAACAATAAAATTTCTCATAGTTTTTTTCCATTCTTTCTCCTGCTGAATTAAGTCCAACTCAAGCAGGCAGTAACAGAGCATTAACATTCTTCTGGTCTGCTGACTTAAGACACCCACATAGAGGTAATCTCCAAAGCTTTCAAGCAGCATAATGTACACACTGAGAAAGAAAACTGGCTGACAAAGCAGTTATGAAGAAACCACTTCTTTAAATCTCA
Organism: Passer montanus; assembly: GCF_014805655.1. NCBI lineage: Eukaryota > Metazoa > Chordata > Aves > Passeriformes > Passeridae > Passer > Passer montanus. Next base: position 10,434,246 of record NW_024364270.1, read on the forward strand.
GAAAGGAAAGTGTGGTGTTTAACAGGCAGGGTAAACAGCCTTCAGCAATGCCTGTATCCAGACTGATCCTCTTATGCACTTATGGCACAGTAACAGCCCTGAACGTCCAGAGCAGGAAGCAGGGCAGGAGGCCAAAGGCTGGTTTGTGTCACTAAAAATGCAGCCATTGATGAGTCTAGCTGTTTGAGTGTTTGTGTTGAGTGTAATCCAAACAGCTAAACAGTTTTTGTGCCTTTTCAGGACATCCACAGAAACTGTTCTTTTGCAGATGGAGCTGCTGGAGCATTGTTCAGATAATGTTTTATGCTAAAAATTATCAACTGTTTTTAATTTTACAATTTCATTTCGAAGATGAGGCAGTTGATATCGAACCTCTGTCTCACAGCCATATTTCCCCTTCAGTTCTCTGCAAATTTTCACAGACATTACTCTTTCATTTATTTTCCTGTTTCTCGAATGAAATACTTTCAGCTAAATTAGGGAATTAGGGAAACTCTTCAGAAAAAAAAAAACAAAAAAACCCAAAAAAAAACCAACCAAACAAAAAAAAAAAAAAAAACTCTTCAGAAAAAAAAACAAAACAACAACAACAAAAAAAAAAAAAAAACCCACAAGCCAGAAAACACAGATGTAGGAAAATCTCTGAAGAAAAACTGACTTCAGAGCAATGTGTGTATACAGAGAAAATGAGCACAAATCCATCCTTGTTCAAAGCAAATGTATTTGATTGAAGGTGTACAAAAAGACTATTGATTTCACATCTCTGCACCTCTGACTTAATAAAAAGAGAAAACCAAAACAAAAGAGTAGGTGAATTTGAGTGCCCTCTTCTCATAAAGCTTCATAAACCTTTTTCCTTCTGGTTTTCTCTAGTTAACAGTAACTTTGTTACTGTCCCTCAGTGACACTAGATGGCACTTCAGAGTAGTGGTGGGATGAGAAGGTCTGTAATCTTTTTTAGTTATTTTGCATATGATATTAGAAATACATTAAGTTAATGCTTGCTTTGAACAAACACAATTTTTCAGCTTTTTCCTATTTTTGACACGAGTGAGTGTGAGGTAGAAAATGTTCTCTGTTTTTAAAAATAGCTAACATGAGCAGAAATACATTATAACAGAGAGGTTCACTAGCAGCTCAAAAACCAACCAACCAACCCACCCCCCCCCCCAAAAAAAAAAAAAAAAAAAAAAAAAACAAAAAAAAAAAAACCAAACAAAAAAAAATCCCCCAAAACCAAATTATGGGCCAAAGACCTGTTACCAGACCTGGTGCTTAGATAATTTTAGAAATAGATTGTGGAGGCAATTGAAAAAATGGATGGTCTTGGAAATGAGAGAAACACACTGATGCCAAGGATTTAAGAGCAGGTCCTTTCCTGGAAATGAAATTGGATTAAATTCATTTCTACATCAGCAACTGAGTATATGATATCTGTCCATAACTTGGTGCACTGTAGGGGAAACCAGACTAAAAGATGGCCACACCCTTGTTTGGCACTAAGGGATAAGATGCTTTAGGCTGCACCAGGAAACAAGGGTATTAATTATTCTTTAGGTGTTTGAGTCCAACAGTTGTGACCGTTCAATGTCTTCATACTTTACAAAGAATTTGAGGATGCACTGCAGGCCCAAAGGCTTTCTACTTTAATTCTATTATTTCTTTCCACCCAATTGTTTATAGATTGTTTGTGTTTGTTCTTTTTTTTCCCTTTTTTTTCTTTTCTTGTTTTGTTTTTAAGTGGAATAACCATCTGTTCTTTATTTATATGAAAAGCAGTTTTGAAAGTATTTGGCTTCCCGCTGCTTTGAAGTCTGCAAATGCTGTGCGTGGATAGAATCCCATCAGTCAAATATTATTGGTGTGGCTGCACAACTTATAGAAAACCAACAGTGTGTGTACCTTTCAAATTTGTCATGATCTTGCTTAGGTCTCTTGTCAGGATTTGCTTATTTTGTTTCATTGAGGAAGACTGGGAATCAGGAAAGTCCTGCTATCTTTGCAGCCTTTGGTTGTTAGAAGGGAATGTGTTTTATGAGAAATAACTTATGCTTTAGCAGCAAGCTTGAGAGGGGACATATCGTGGGTATTACAGAGGAGGACCAGACTCAGATATTTTCTTCTGGACTTGTTGAAGTTTGTTCTAATTTGAAAGAAAAGCCTTAGTATGTGAGATGTTAAATCTGTGGATGGAGAAATGGAGAGTTTTGCATATGTTTACATGATGCTTTATGTAATTGTTGTTATTTTTTGTGTGAATCTCTTTCTGTAACCATGTACATACAAACTCTGTGGAGTTTTTCAGGCTAAGACAATGCCTTTGTTATCACTTGAAATGCCAGTGCTTAGTTTTCTGCATGAAGTCTCTGTGTGCACAACAGTCGATATCCAACCAAGAACCAAAAGGAAAAAGAGAACCGTAACTGATGATTTTATGGAGTGTTTTCCCTCCTGTGACAGAAAGATATCATATAATGTTTGTTTTATTTAAAAATAACTCTCTGAAAATGTGAAATCCAGAAGAAAACAGGCAGAAAGCAGAGAAATAATTGGTAACTCTATGAATAAGATAGCTCAGAAGAGTGCAAACATGCTTTTTCTGTGTAGTGGTTACAGTGAGTCATAATTGTTTCCAATTATTCTCTACTGAATAAATGACAGCTATAAAAAGACTATATTTGTTTGGTCCTAAAAAATTACCTATGAGAGTTAGGCATGAAAAAATTCCTTGAGGTAAAAGAATTTCACAGAACTTATTCTTAATTTAGCTCTCACCATGCCAAAGGTGTTCAATTTTCAAGACTTATTTAAAGTTCTGACACACTTGTGTTATTCTATCAAAACAAAAGAAGAAAGACAAACACTTTGGAGTTTGCCTGTATTACATTATTCTTTAATATAAATGACATATAAGTTTTACAAATTAGAGAGATTGACTTTGGAGTATTAAGAGTCTGCAGAAGATTCTTTTCAGGTGATGGTTTTATTGAGTATATGTTTAGCTTTGAAGATTGACAGTAGATATGTGCAGCCTACCTTTGATGTGCTTGCTACCCACTGGTATGGGCTGAAGAATCCCAATTTACAGAGGGCTCCAAATAACTCTAAATAGATACAACTACAAATGGTGTCCCAGCAATGTCCACAATAGCAGTTATTTCACTTCATCTATTTCTATACTTATGGTTTTGCTTCTATAGTCTAAATTCCACAAATTTGTCGGACAGAAGAACCTGCATATCTCTACTTCTAAATTAAGTCCTTTTTTAAAAACCAAAACTAGTAATGGATGCTGATAAATGTACAATGAAGAACAAGTGCAAAGTGAACTGCTATGGTTTTTTGTTTAGATAAATACATGGATTGATAACAATTACTAAACCCTTATACCATACTCTGCAAGGCAGTACAGTCATAAAAACTGCCCTTGTGACTAAGGTGAGAAGGATTTGCTCTAGAGAAATTTAGTCATTGAGCTCCAGACATAGGTTACAAGTTTTTACTGCAGACTACTCAATATTTTATTCATTAGGATGATGTTAGGCTAGTTCTGAATAGCATTGCTCTAGAAGAATGGCAAACTTTAAAAAACTATGTGTACAATACAAATTTATTTTATTTTTTCAAAAATAATGACATTAGCAACAACTTTATTTGCCTCTGCTAAATAGATACATTCAGAATTATTTTATAGTGGATATTTTTAAACCTCCAGGGCTTGAAATAAATTTAAAGGAGGTAACTCTTACCTTCTCAAGTCTCAAGATGATTTGAGAGTCTTTTTTCCCCTCTGCTATTTTTCTCTGTGTGTGGCTATAAAAATAACCTCAATCATTGTCTTTTTTTTTTTTTAATAAATCATAATGACAAATATTTACTCCGAATTTCATATACAGTGGAATCTGAAAACCTGTAGCATTCAGCAAACTGAAAAATGCCACAGAAAGCATGCTGGAAAAGAAGGCTGAAATAAGTCAGTTTAAAGCACAGTGGGCAATTCTTATTGATGGTATGCTCGCTCTTGTACATCTGTAATGTCTCATTTATTCTACCTCAAAGGATCATCTCCACTTTAGAGTGAAGTTTCTGGCGTTTAATGGCATTTGACGTTAATTATTAGCAACGGTTTTTTGGACAGGCCTATAAGGACAGACACTTTGGAACACAAGCAAACCCCATCTTTAGACATCTATTTGTAATTTCCAATCTGTACTGCGGAGCGTTCATGGATACACCGGAAAGCAGAGGGCTGGATCTCCCAGTACTGCACGGGGTTGCTGAAGAGGCTCACGCCGGAGTAGCTGGCCTTTTTGGTGTTGTAGCCAAGAGGGCAGAAGTCGTTGATACCAATGGAAGCAATTTTGTTGTTATGAAGATAGACCACCTGAAAAGCATACAAGTACTGAAGTGAGAAATTGAGCTATCATGGCAAATAACAGGAATTATTTAATATTAAATGTTTCACATGCATTTTAGCAACATTATGCAAATATGTCTTCTTGCCAAACAAATCCTTGACTCTGTTTACCTTTTGAAACACCTTGCATGCATCCAATTGACATAATTTCTACAGAAAGTGCACAAACTGTGCAAGGCAATCTAATAATGTTACTGTCAGCTGGTGGTACTGTAACCAAAAGAGGTGCCAAAGATGTGAAATTTTGAATACAGCACTGTGGCTCTGGAGCATGTGCTGTGTACAGAGAATGTATTTGATGCTAATTGGTTTCTCTCCAGCTCTAATATTTTCATTCTCGTAAGTGTAGCTATACAGGACTCAGAGCCAAAGTAACCACTAATGACAATTTTAAGTATCTGATGAATATAATTTTGCTCCAGATTCACCACTTCTGGAGAGTTTTTCCAAGGAACATGCAGGGGCTAATTTACATTTGGGAGTCTTCATTCTTTGGGAGCTTTCTTTGCTGTAAAATCTTAGTCTGGGTGAAGAGAATTTTAAATCGTTCCCAAGAGGCAATATTTCTAGGTATCTGGCCAAAAGGACCTCAAAAATACTGGCAATGTGAAATGCCTCTTTTGTCTATTTGCCCTCCTGATGGTACTATTTTGTGAGACAACAAAGGAAAGATTATTGGGAAAGGTTGCAAAATGTCACTTAGTAGAAAAAAAAAATCAAGAGATTAAATTATTTTAGAAATTAGTTTTTCAGTAAAGAGGAAACCAGGGTACACAAATAATCCCATATTTTTGTGGCCCTTCAGTCATACAGAGACAACAAATATACATCTCCAGATCTCCACACCTTCATAACCATTTCCACAAAAAAATCAGAATAAGAGTCTTCCTGTTGTATTCAATTTCCTTGATAATTCAAGCATTTATGAAACTTGCATCAAGTTAGGAATACAATCCTGTTCAGGACTGCATAAAGACACAAATATCATTAGGAATCTTTCAACTATTGCTCTCTGAGACCGTATGATGAACTTTACCTGTATGTATTTGTGATCACCCAGCCCACTGGGTACTCTGACAAGTTCATTGTTGTTTAAGTGGAGCTCCCTCAGATGAGGTACATTGTTAAGAGAGCCATTCTCAACTGAAGAAATACTGTTGAAACTGAGACCCAGTCTGAAAAAGTTAAAAAAAAAAAAGAGGAAAGAAAAAACCACATGTTAAACTTGCCCACATAGCTATCTTTCTTGGGTTGATTGCTTCTCTACACTACTGTTGCAGAACAGACCTGGCTAATTTTCAGAATTATGTGTGCTACATAGAGCTAGGTTAAAAATGCTCTGAAATTTCTTAACAGCTTAATCAATAAGAGAATTTAATACAGTTAATAAGAAACCTCATGTTAAAATAATTTGCTATGGAGGAGGAGTTTTAAGAAAGTCTTCTTCACAGTTATCTAATAACCTGTATTTCTCTGTGGCTTGTAGCAGTTTCAGAAGTCAGGACCTGAAACTAGAATAAAATTACAGAACTGAAAATTCTTGATTGATCTTTATGGCTGAGAGGTTTCCTAGTATTAATTAGCATTACATGTAATGCAAATAGTCTTATCCTTCTAATTTAAATATGGCAATGATTTCAAACCATTAAATGACAAAGGAGACTTTAATGAGAGCTCCCACTTATATCAACATGAATTTACTTCAGTTAGAAATCACTTCACAGTATCCCATCTCCTAGGTAGAATTTGATAATGAAGAATTTTCATTGCAAGTTATTAGAATGAACTTTCTTTTGAATAGGGTATACCAAGATTTAGTAAACTTGAGGAATTGGATCCTACATAGAAATTCAGTCTGAAGTTCTACAGAATGCTTACAATAGACTTCAGTGATGGGTACCCATAGTGAATGTCTTTGAAAAGATTGGATAAAAACCCTCCATGTTTTGTCAGAGGGCAATAAATTCTTGTTTGACACATATCTAATTATGTGCTCTCTACATGCATATGTAGACCTGCAGATGTGTCAAACCTGGGAGACCTGTGCCAAGAAAACCAGTTCTGACTCTCATATTAATCTATTGAAGAAAAATAGTCCCTTTACACAGTCTTTTAGGGAAAGAATGAAATTATAGGAGTCTGTAGCAAAGTGGACCTAAATCCCAGAAGGAATGAAATTATATGAAATTACATCTACTCTAAATGTCTTACAAAAACTCTTAGTCACTTGGGGTTGTGCTTACAGTCAATACTATTGTGTAAAACAGAGGGTGATTTGGAAAGGATATGGTCTTCATCACCCTTCCCATAGGAAAAGAAAGGAAGAATTTCAAAAATCATTATTGCTTCATACATTGATATATTACTTCCTTTTTTATTAGTGAGTAAGTAGCATTTTCCCAGCATGTCAGTAAATCTCATCCAAGTGTTCTAAATGATTGAAGAGCATAATCGAAAACATATCTCAAAAATTAAGAAATTCTCAAATACCTTTTCACCTTTTTTCTCCAACATCCCTGCTGAATCATTTCCACTATGTTTTTGAAAGACACTTCATGATGCTCAACACCATTATTATCATTATGGGTTTAGAATCACAGAATTATTAAGGTTGGAAAAGACCTCTGTTACCTCCAAGTCCAAATTTTAATGCAGCCCCGCTAGGTTCACCCCTAAGCCAGGGTGAATGTCCCCAGGTGCCACATCCACGTGCCTTTTGAACACTTCCCGGGAAGCTGATTCTACCAATTCCTGGGCAGCCTGTTTAAATGCCTGACTACCCTTTCAGTAAAGAAATTTTTTCCTGATATCTAATGTAAAAGTCGCTTTGTTTGGTTCAACTTCCACTGTATGGAGCTAGACCATCTCAGTAAGTTTTATTAGAATATAAATGTTGGTAATATTAGATGTACAATGTGAATGTCCTCTTGCAACTCATTCCTGCATGTAATCAGCAAAGTCTTTGTTGGGTTTACTTGCAGAAGATTATTGCTTTTCCACCGAGTCACTCAATGAAGGCTTTTGAAAGACTTAGGATTAATTTTACAAGGAAAACAAAGAAACGAAAAGGACAAATATTGTACATATACTAAAATGCAAGAAAATTCAAAGGGAATGAACAATAGATCTACATCAAGCTCTTGCATGAAACATTTTACAGTTTAAAATTCCGTAGCACAGCCAGAAAAATTACCTGTTTCTCGAAGATTATATGTGCTTTAGGGCAGCTATTAGCCTGTCAAGCTTGAGTAGGCATGAACAAGGTTGTCTGACCTTGTCCTAATATCTCTGAAAACTTAGACATATAAAAAAAGGCTGGGGTTCTTTGTGGTGGGCTAGAGCTCTTCCATAGCTCCCTCCTTTCCCCATCTGTCTGTTTTCTGTGATGTGCTCCTTGTTCAGCACTCCGTGCTCTTCCTTACTTCCCACCTTTGCAAAAGAGCATCTCTGACTATGCCTAGGTTACCTGACAGGGCAGAGAGTGCTTTATAACATGGAGCCTGCTCTCAGCAGCTCCACGTTTCCACATCATGATCAACAGAGTATCTTCTTTTTCCATACAGAACAACCACAATAGAAGCAGCCCAAGCTTAGATATTTTTAGTACTCCACTGGCACTTGCTTTTTAAAACTTTATGTCTTAAGGCAGACTTCCAACAATGTTGTCCATGTGATGCTGCCTGTGGTGTTTTCCAAGGGTGAATGAGAAAAACAGAAAAACTGTGTCACCTGTAGGACAGCTCCCATGCCCCACAACCCTACCTCCAGTAATGTAAATTACTCTCTACCTGAGTAGTTACCATCTTGTTTTGGCTTTGGAAGTTTTTTTCATAATTTCTCCAAAGAATGTATAATCTATTCCAAGCCTCTGTAACAAATAATAACTGCTTCATGGTCCTTTAATCCATGTTTACAATATTTTTATTTTTTCATTAAAATCTAGAACAGGAATTTTTTTTGAGTCTGTGATAAAATATTAACATAAAACATAAGATGAAATATCTTCATTTATAAAATCTGGAAAGGTCTTCTAAGCTTTATATCTTGGAATTTTCAGATTCAAAACAAGTATTAGGTTACTATATATTACTAATTACTATTACTATATTACTAATATTACTTCATTCCATTGAACTGCTGTCCAAGCAACTACAAATAGTCATAAACATAACTCCTGTTGCTCAGCAATCTTTCTCTGATTTCTGTTTTCTACTCTCATTATGACAAACAGAATGATGAAGATGAAAATCCATTAATCCAGTAAACTGGTAAAAAGTCTGATTGTCAATCCTTTTAAAAACCATTTCCACAGTAATTTTTTAATATTAAATTATAAAAATTACTTGTAGTAAAGGACAATTTTTCCCTGCTACAGGTTATTGATGTGAATGAATTCACAAATCATTCTGTATAAAGACTATTTGGGAATTGTCCTTTTTATTTTCCTACACTTACAGAAATTTATTCAACAACATAGTCACAGATTGGCAGAGTAAAGTCACTCTAACAGTAACAATTTTTCAATTAAATTTTATGATTTCTTTCTCTTAATCATGTTCCTGGACTCATTGCAGATTTGCCTTTCTTGAGAAACAAAGGAACCACTGTTGAGGGAAGTTTTGGTTCCCATGTACTTTTTCCCTCATTTTCCAGGCAAACTGCATGAGCATTGCTGTGTTCCAAGAAAACTGCATAAACCAAAGATGGACATGAAATGAAAGAAACATGATACAATTTAAAAAGTCTAATTGTTCTTGTTTGTTTGTTTGGGTTTTTTGCTTGTTTGTTGTTGGTTTTGGGGGTTTTTTTCTTTTTGTTTTGTTTTGGGCTTTTCTTTATTTGAGCTATTGTTTTGTGGGTTTTTTTGTGTGGTTTTTTTTTGTTGGTTTTTTTGGGTTTTTTTTTTTTTTTTGTTTTGTTTTGGGCTTTTCTTTATTTGAGCTATTGTTTTGTGGGTTTTTTTGTGTGGTTTTTTTTTGTTGGTTTTTTTGGGTTTTTTTTTGTTGTTTGTTTGTTTTTTGTAAATCAAACAGTTGTCCTGAGCCTATAGCTCTCCTAATTGAAAACATATGAAAAATTTTGTCAGGAAAATAAATGAAATGTTTGTTTTCTTCAATCAGTACACAAATCCTTAGAAGCCTTTCCTGTTAAGTTCTAATTATTTCAGTGATTCTAATACTCATGAAAGCCAGACTTATGTTTTATAATTGTGTGGGTGGTGATTGCAATTTCAACTAATATTTTATGTGAAAAGAAGAAATTAATTCTTACTTTGCCAAGTTGGTGAGTCCAGAGAGACTTTCAGCATCAATTTTGCTGATTTTGTTGCCATCAAGGTGAAGTTCAGTAAGGGATGGAGGAAGGCCTGAAAGAGAGAACACCATCAAATTATTTTTGATAGAACTGGATTCTTATATTTTAAAAAATGCTTGAACCATAACAAGGCTTATTCACAGTTGACAAAATATTTTTTCCAAACATGGCCATGAACTATTCACTAAATAAAATAAAGAACTTTCACAATCAGGGAAACTGAAAACAGACACCAACAATTAATTTATGATGAAATAAGACCAAGCTCCTAGTGTCATTATAAAACAGTTATCTCTTTAAAAATACCTCATTTAAATTCTTCTCATTTATTAATTCTACCCTTCATGATTATGTAAATGGGACATATAAATATCTCTGATTTTAGCCAGACTATTCATATACATAAATCTGCAAACATGTGGCACCTAGATATTTAACAAGAAACAGCAGTAGAAACTCATACCGTAAGTATGAGGCAAAATAATTTTAATGTTGTTTTTGTTAAGATGCATACTAGTTTACAAATTCTGTTTATCAGGAAAAAAATAGAGGAAACACATTTTACCTATCTGAAGTCCCTCAAAAGAACATCCAAACCAGGAAATATGGGAAGAGAAAAACAAAAATCAGTATTATCTCTCAAAAATTTTCAGCCATTTCAAAACCATCTGTTGACTGAAGTATGAATAAATTGAATATAATTTCCTCTGAATTGGAATCATTCTTGTTTGTTTGTTTTGTTTTTAATAAATTACAATGAAATTGTTTTATTGTAGGAATTTGCAATTAAAGACTTCGGAAAATAGCAAAGGTTTCTGGTTTTTTATAGGGGCAGTATTTTTGGCTTAAAATCCACAGATTTGTGGAAGGCTGATTTTATGCTTGTACAACTTCAGTAAATTTTACATGACTTTACAGTTGTGTAATGTTAGTCAGACTCAATAACCAGGCTTGGAGGCTGAAAACATCTTCCATTTTATATTTCAGCTGTGCAACAAGAAAAGCAAAATAACATAAAATGACATTTCACAGTGCACCTCTCATGGATCTTGCAAACGAAAACCAAAATTTTCCAAACTAATAAAAGTCATCTGGTTTAAAAACAGATACTTTAAGGACAGACTCAAAAAGCTCCCATAATATTTTTTTTTCCAATTCAATAGAAATTACTACATTACACCTGTGCAAATCTCTGAAATAATAATTAAATTTCTTACCCTTTGGGATGCTTGTGATGTTGGTGTCTGCGATACGGATGTAGGAGAGCCTCTTCATCCCCTGGAAAGCTCCGTTCTCAATGCCTGAACTCTTGATTGGATTGGTGCCCAGCTCTGCCAACAAAACATGATTGTGAGCTGGGCTGCAGTGTAGGTCACTTATATTCTTCAGGTCAAAGATAATTTGGAGCTACAATTTACTGGGGCATTTGTTGCCTTTCTACATATAATCACTGATCAAACTACAAATAGCATCTTGAAAAAACCACTCAGTTTTGTTTGTTATAATTTCTCATGCTCATACCTAAGACAATCACTTGATTCAGCCCGTTAAAGACAGCTTTCCTCAACTTGGAGATCTCATTCTCATGAGCCCGTATCTCCTGGAGAGACTTCGGCATGTTTTCTGGGAGTTCCTTCAGGTTGTTCTTGGACAGGTAAAGTCTTTCCAGTTTCTTCAGAGGAGCAAAAGCTAATGGGCTTATTTTGCTGATTTTGTTGTTGACAAGGATCAATGCCTGTGGAGTAAGAATCAAGGAGATCTCAGATGATCACAAGGGAAATTATTTTTGTGGTGAAATATTTAAAATTATTATTATTATTATTATTATTATTATTATTATTATTATTATTCTCTAGTGCCTTTTGGGGTCTTCTGATGGCAAATTTGGTGAGCTGAAGAAAATGAAATTCAGTACTGAAAAAAGGTTATAAACTCCTGAAACAGTGAAAGTCCTATAGAACAAATGCGAGTGTTACTTCATTGCTGAGACTGCAATGCAGTTCTTTATGTTCAAGAATAAGTACAATCGACCCATTTGAAATCTGTGAAGAACAAGACAGTCACAAAGAATATAATTTTTTTTGGGTAATTTTTTCCTGATTTTATTTACCCTAAGGATACTGTTATACCTTACCCATCATCACATGACCCTTCTAACCAGTTTCTCCTGAACAGGAAATTCTATTACTCAATAGAGTGAAGGCACAACCCAGCTAAATAAAAATTTGCATAACTCCACCTCATTCCTCTTAGTCTTATAAAACAGCACTTACTAGATTTCTGATGAATAACAATTTATTTTTTTTCAGAGATATAAGCTATCTTTTTGGTAAGAAAAACTTTGTATGTAAGGGGACCAATCTGAAGCATCAGGCTCCAAGTCCTGCTGTTGGCAATCATGGACCACACTTACTTTGCCTTCCCTGTTGGTGCCTAATCCAGTTCTCACAACTGTGATATCTAGGCTCAGGGTAACTCTAAGATTACCTCTTTATACAGCCAAGGGACAAAGGCCTCCATGAAAGCACTTTTATCTGTAACAGGTGTTCTCTGCATGCCTCTGAAATTTTACACTACTTCTAAATCTCATAGATTAACTAACCATAACACAAGTAGAGAGAAGGTCTCATTACTGTCAGGACTTACAGTAATGGAGAGTATTTCAGATATAATAGATACTTGAATGACTTATCATTCCACCTGTTTGCTATCTACTTATCAGATTTACAGTGCTGCATGTTTTTGCACGTATTATGTAGTATGGGCCATGTAAATATTGTTATAATATCTACTTATTAATAGGCCATCATTTTTCACCACCTCCATTGTGCTAGTTTCAGAAGACAAAAATTATTGTAAATACTATAGTGAACATCAGAGCATTTTTATACACTTTCAATATTTTCAGAATTACACTTTAACCTGTTTCTTGGAGGAAAATGGAGTGTCTGACTCATTCCATAATAAGTTAAGTATTAAAACAGTAACAAGGCTATCAGCCTCTGTGACAGCACCTCTCCATCATGGAAACTGGAAAGAGAAGTGGGCAGATGAAAATGGCGATGTGTGTTCTCCCCTGATGGACTTCTCTTGCAGATCACTCTGGGCAAAGCCAGCAGTGTGTACTGGGCATGGTTTCACTGAGTGCACGTAAAGCTGAACATATCTGGTTTTAATTTTGCATGCTAGCTAGAAATAACTCATGTGCAAGAGGAGGTAGAAGAGGTCACCCACAGTTCAGCAGAGTATTTCCCTAACAATAAGCCCATCCCAAAATAAATATGTTGGTCAGTGGAGGCTCTGCCACTAACTCTTTTATTTGGGCCCGAATGATAAAAACTGATGTGAGAACACATGAATACACAATGGGAGTGGTTTTCTGATTCATGATTGCCAGAATTGTGACACAGATATAGATTCTGCCCATAGTGAAATTCAGCTACCTGTAGAGTATTAGGACAAGGCAAACAATCAAGTTATTTAAAAGTGGTACAGTTGGAATTATGCAGATTAGTCTTTTACATTGTTTTTATTTCAATAATCAAATGTGCAACTGCCAATTACATTGTTCTTTATTTGTATTAATTTCATTGTATATTTTTTTAATAGATCTCTAAGTCAACACTCAGTGAATTTGGGCTCATGTTATGAGTATTTGAAATTTTTATCCTGTATCTTGTTTTGTACTGATTAATCATTTGTTTCAGCTAAAAGTCTGCCTTTTTTTGATTTCTTTTAACTATGTTACCTTTTAAATAAAAAATAAAAGGGCAACAGTAATCACAGCTGATGACTTGGTGTGAAATATTTCTGCATGCATTCAGCTAGTCTCTAAATTTTCTCTGAGTAGTCGATTGTTATATGAGTTACATCTCTTCAGAGTGTAACTGATACCCCTGACCAAACCCAGAAGTTATCTAGGTATCTAGGTTTAATTTGTTATGCTTTTCCAATGCTTTCTCCTGAATATGTTAATGTTATTTTGGGGAAACACACAGATTTTTTTTTAAATTCAAACACTCAAGGAGTTTTTCACTTAGAAATGATGGTATTCTATCAAAGGTATGTATAAAAACACTAATTTCACAGTGGAAACATGTTTCATGGTATAAGATGGGAAAGTACCACAACTCAGAATTTACAACTTTTTCTCTGCCAGAATATTATTTCCCACTTAGACCCCTCTCTGCAAGTCTCTGCTCTCAATATTTAAACCTGCATTATTTTTCCATTGTTGTGCAGCTGTAAAGAAGGAAAAATAAACACATACACTGCAGTTTGTAAGAGACGTTTTGCTGTCTCCCAGAGCAACTACAAATGATGAGGATAACACACCAGTATCGCACCTGGCAAGCCATAGCCCTGGATTCCTTTCCCACTTCACAATGCCTCTATTATATCCCATACTTAAAGAACTAAGTTATGAGCCTTGCAGCAATGCTGTTTGCTTTCCTCAGAATGTGTCCCGCATGGTTTGCATGTAACAAAAGCTAAACCAAACCAAAATAAAATAAAATTAAAAACTCAGGGGATTTAAAGGTCAATGAAAACAGGAACTAGGGGACAAAAACCTAGGGAAAACATCTGCAGGCAGTGTTACAGAGGAATGGATCTTAGGCAAAAACAGGTCACAGGACCAGCTATCCAGAATAAAGCCCAGATGGCATGATGAGACATTATATTCAGTGTGTTAAGGACATTACATTTTTGTACAGGGCAAGTAGCACTTGGAGAGAAAAATAAAAGTTATCCTGAATATGTTCAAGAGTGCTGGAGCCCTAGGTTCAGATATCACTTGCAGTGCTGCTGGTGTGAAATAATTTGGCAGAAATGACATCCTAGAACAAATGTCACAGGAACTGATGCTCTTATTTGAAAATCTACCTTATTCTACACTTTTCACTTTTAATGGAGAACAAAGGATATTTCATTTAGAATAAATATATTCCCTAAACCCTAACTTCCCCACCCAAAAATTTGAAGCACATCATGAATTCACAATAAAAAAGACTGAGCAAACAAATGCACAGCTTTCAACATGACCTGGTATGGATACAAAAAAGGGAAGGGAAGGGAAGGGAAGGGAAGGGAAGGGAAGGGAAGGGAAGGGAAGGAGAGAGAAAGAAAGAAAAAGAAAGAGAAAGGAAAGAAAGAAAGAGAATGAAAGAAAGATAAAGGAAAGAAAAAGAAAGAAAGAAAGAAAGAAAGAAAGAAAGAAAGAAAGAAAGAAAGAAAGAAAGAAAGAAAGAAAGAAAGAAAGAAAGAAAGAAAGAAAGAAAGAAAGAAAGAAAGAAAGAAAGAAAGAGGCAAAAATACATCAAGTATTAATACATCAGTTTGTTAAACTTAGATGTTTCATAGCAATAGATAAGAGAAAACTCAACTTCCATCTTCATTTTCCTGAGATAAAACATTTTTTCCTTTGTCATAATAAATCATGTAAACTGCACAGTAAACATTGACTCAGTTTTAATATTGCACCACCTTATAATGACCAGCAGTTTAAGTGGTGTTCAGAGAGGAAAAAAAATTAAGCTTTGCTCCAAAGATTACTTTCTCTTTTAGTGAAACACCTCTCATATTTCTGTAATAAAAAATAAGAACCACTGTATGACAGGAATAGATGCTGGCTACATTGAAGTCAGTGGGAGTCTGGCCATTCAGCTCCTTCTGACCTGGTTTCTACATCAAATATTTATTCCCAACACAAAAAGGAGGATTCACAATTCAGGAAAATTTTGGAACCCTTGTTGGCAGGCTTTTGTCAAACTGCAAGGGCAGTGTGTGGCAGGCAGGCTGGAATTAGCAAAGGGTTGTTCTTCTTGTGGTTACTAAAACTTCCAGTTTTTGCCCTGTCTAGGGGTGGGGAGCAGAGAATTAAATTTTCTGATGTAATTTCATTATTTGAGAATCTGAGGAGACTGTTCTGAGTGGTTTCAATCCCCATTCATCTTAATTTGGTATATTTAGAAGTGAGAGCCTTGCCAAAAGCAGAATTAAAATGGAAAATTACCAGCAAACTTTCATCAGCCATATTGCATAGTGATACACCTGTTTTGCCAGCTGGGGATGGAACTCTTATCTAACTTAAATTCTTTACTGATGCATGCATCCTTCAGGGTTTAAACTGAAAAGTCAATCCCTGACCCAATGGAATTTCCTTAATTTCCTGGGTTATATATTACATTATTACCTGTTTTTTATTACATTCTGCTAGGAATAGTTATATCTCAAGAACTTTAACCTCAGGAGCCAGGCATCCCAATATAAAAAAATAATAATAACATTCATCCCTTTTGTTTACCTTACATTTTCAGTTAAGTCATACTTATAACCTGAACATAGAGGGAAGGCTTTCTTCCAAATTATTAAGGATGTATGTACATTTATGGAAAAACTAAAAATCCAAACAACCCAAGAACAAAACAAACCAAAACAAACAAACAAAACCCCCCAAAACCAGAACTTTACATTCTTCTCTAATCATCTAAACCCAGGATGAAGAGGACATAGCTAAGGGAAGCAAGGAAACAGGGATGAGGTGAAAGCAACAGAGATGAATGAATTGTGAAGGAAGGAGATGTCAAGGCACTGAAGGAGCAGCCTCTCAGTAAAAACAACAGAAGTGTGTGGAAAGAGTTTGATCATGTGCACAGGACCTTGCTGAATAATCTCACACAGCAAAGGAGCCTGCTGCAGACCTAGCTTGCCTGGCCATTGAGCTCCCACTGGTACCTCTCACACATGACTTGCACATATGATGAGGAAACAGGTGGTTCTGCATTTTGCTTTTTCTTTCAACCCTGACCTTGTCTACTATGACAAGAAATTTTAGTCATTCATTAAATTTATTACAGCTGTTCTATTGGTTTTTTTATTGTTATATTCTATAAAAATTTCCTTTTTTTCATTAGCCTATAATGCTGACTCTCTCCAGAATTTCAAGGACCTCAAAATATTTTGTCCTGGTTTTTTTTCACATATGAAAAAATCTTTACCCATTGTACAAGAAAAATGTTTTCCATGCATGTGGTCTGTTTTATACTTTTTTCTGTGGAAAATCTCACTGTTTCATAAGCATAATGCGAAGGTGAGTTTGAGGAAATGAAAATTCTCTAAGGGAGTGCTGTATTTCAGGAAGATTAACTTTTTGTTCCCCCTACTGAATATTTTTTTAGAAACCTAAAGCAGCACCTCAGTCCTGCCACTGATGATAGTAGGAACTGGGTTCAGAGGTAGAATGTGGACAGAGATATCTGTCTTAGTATTTTCACAGGAGGGTGGCGACTACTGATTCTTCTATATGAGATTTACAGAGACAAATGTTAACTTCTTTTTATGCCTGAGAAGAGGGAACTGAAGATGTAATGAGTCATCAGAAGACTGGATTATTTAATTAATATTTTTTGATCTCAAGGGTTTTTCTGCATCTCTGAAAGATCTTAGACTTTTCTTCAGGTTTGGTTTGTTTTGTTTGGGTGTTTTGAGGTTTTTATTTTGTTTTGTTTTGTAAGAAAAGGATGGCATTAAATTTTCTATTGCCATACATTATTTTTCCACTTGCTGTTACTACAAAAAGAATTTCAGTTTCTCTGCCTGCACATTTAATGTGGATATGGTCATACTTTAAGTTCCAAGTTTAAATCTTTTATCTCTTAGATCTTTTCCTTCAGTTTAAACAAAGTTGGGTTTAGCATTTTTGCATGTACAGCCATGGCTTTGAGCAGTTCTGCTAGCTTCAATTAGGTAATGCTCCATTTGATTTCAGGCCAATAGTTCACTCATCTTCCTTCACTGTACTAGCGCTCTGCCAATTGAAAAATTCTTGTTGGAGAAACATGCAGTCACCATTCTGTTGTTTGTGCTGCTCTTATAATGATCTAACACAGAGCAGTTTCTTTCACCTCTTTTTCCAGGTGCAGGCATTCTGCTGGTTTGCTTTGGCTTTGCCACACAGCCTGCAACTCCATGTGCTGTTTGTGTAGGCTCCTCCTTGACTCTGCATGAGAGCTTACTCATGCAGTATTTTGGATTCTTTATTGTGTCCATGGGGTCAAAGTACTGAACTCCATCCAGAAGTGTCAGTCTGCCTGGAAAATTCTGACTGTTTCATAGAAATAGAGACTTTTTTTTTCCTGGCTTTTCCAATAGCTTTCCTGTCTGACTTTTTTGCCACAGGTCTAAGTCATAAGCAAGTTTTTTTTACATAATATCAGACAGTTTTCTGAAAATGTGAAACTCAGTCCTCAGTCTGTAAAAAAATCTTCAATTTTTCCTCTATTCTCTCAATCCCTGTGCTAAAAAAACAAAACCAAAACCACACAAACAAACAATCTTTCAACAATCTATTTTCAAACAGAGTGAAGTCTCACTGAGTTTTAACAGTACAACATTAATAGTTTAGCCACTTTTCCCTGGATAATTTGAAGCTATGAAAATATCAAGTGCACTGTAACTGTTGACTCTGATGTTTCTTGGCAGACATCTATTATTTGCAGGTAAATATTCCTTTAGCTGTGTCCTCTTCTAATTGCTTGCCATATTTCCACAGCTAAAAATTTTACCTGTGCTTGGGAAATCCACCTAGGAAAATTTTCAATACTAAGAGTATTTTGGTAGGTTCTAATTTCTCTTTCATCTCCAGTGCTGTGTACTCCAGTGATGTGTAGTATAAGCAGTTACATTTGTACTGAAAGAGAAGCCATGGACAAGTTATAGGTGAATCCTTTATTTTCTTGCTACATATTCTGGGTTTTAGTACCAGTGAAACCTTGGGTTCAACCCAACTTGTTCATGAAAAGCACTTCTAAAACTAATACACCTGTGGTTGGTGACAGCTGTAAGTATTAAGGTATTTTAATGGACTACTTAAAAGTAACAAACTGTATAAGCTGTGCATTTTTTCAAGATCTATGAAAACTGGTGTTTAAGGAATTGTTCCCTTAAGTGATCATTCATGCAAGAAGTTAAGTCCATTTTCTAATTTTAGATTTTGGAACAATACTACTGTCAATTTTTTAGTAGAATACAAGAAATTTTAGTGAAGTCTAAGAAATTTTTGAACATCACACTGTCAAATGTGACATTAACCCACACCATGTTTCTCTGGAAACAAGATTAAAAAGCACATACATTTTATACATGTACCTCACACACTCTTTAAATAAATGAGATAATAGAGCTCTATCAACAACAATGCTTTTGAGTTTTACTTTCTAAAAACTATACTCCCACTGAAAAATATTCAATAGCAAGTTAGGCAATGGGAATCATTCCCAGATATTACACAGGAATATTCCTGCTGAGAGCAAAGATGGTGCCTAGTTACATAAATATACTGCATGACTAAATTATTTTTTTGGGGAGGAGATCATAGAATCATAGTATGGTTTGCATTGGAAGGGGACCCTGAGAGACTCATTATTTGTTCTTGAGTAAATCCAGGAAAATTGCAATTTTGAAGGTTACTTGTTAAAACTTATGCTAATGTATGATTTCCAGTGGTCTCTAAGCATGTCCTGAGTACTTTTGTGAGTAAGACAAACAAATAATTTCTTCCTTGAGGAGTTACTAATTTAGTTCACTATTAAATTGTTTTAAAAAAAGAAGGAAAAACAAAACAAAACAAATAAAGAAAACCCCTTAGAGTTAACTTCAATGAGATAAAATAAGTTCACAACTTATTTTAAAACAGTTCACAACTGTGAGCATAGCTCACAGCAGGATGTGTAACTGAGACCTGGACCAAATGCCAAGTGGGTAGAAGTCACTGGGAGAAGTGATTTTCATCTGCAATACCATGCTCTGACTCATTTAATACAGTGTCATGAAGAAGGATTGCCAAAAGATTAATTTCACTGATAAGAATTTTGTCTATTTTAGCACCTCATAGATAATCTTCACTGAAAACACAGGACTTCTTTCCAAGGTGGAAGAAAACCAAAACAAATGGGCAGGAACATTTTACAGTGTCAACTCTGTCCTGTAGCCAAAGAAGGGAATTGAAAAAAAAAAAGGGGGAACAAATTATCTCATTCTTAAACCTAGACCTCTGAAATGTGATGTGGAAGAACATGTTTTGTTGTCTTTAGAGGTTATCTCTGGAACTAGATCAACTATAGACACCTATGCTAAAATTAGATTACATGAACCTCATCATGATTCACTCATGCAGATCCTTTCACTATGGACAGTCTGGCATTCATATTTTTTTAAATTTTCTTCTTGATGTTGCCTTTAAACAAATATTTAAGATGGACTTTGGAAGAAATTGAAAGAGGTAAAATTGTATAGGTTTTTTTCCAAGCATGACTGGTTGAATGTAGATTCTTGTTTGAAACAAGATTCTTTGAGTGATGATATTGGCACCACTTATGGATAAAACATTGGGAGTTGGCTTGTTGTTTGTAAAAGAAAGAATAGAATAGAATAGAATAGAATAGAATAGAATAGAATAGAATAGAATAGAATAGAATAGAATAGGAATAGCCTGTAAAGAGCCAGGCGGGAAAAGCCAAACAAGATATTGTTTATAATAATAAAGGATTGAATGCAGGAATACACAGAATAAAATGAGTTGTTGAAAGCCTAGAAAGTAATATTTTCAGGCATATGCCTGAATTAGGATATTGCTTTCAAAGACAGAAAATAGCTTTTTTTTGCTGAAAAGGAATTTAGGCAAAAGTATGAGGTGTGTATTTTAAAAAGTTGATAAAAACTATAGACAGGAAGGAGGATCTCAGACAAAGAAAAAAAATAGCAACAGAAAGGAAGGTAGCTGTCTGATGGAAACTTGGAAAAGAAGAGGTGAACCAGGAAAAAAAAAAAGTCACAGAAACCAGGAAGGAAAATATTTCAGCAAAGAGGAAACCAGACAGAAAGTGTTAGAAGAGACTGGCAGGTAGAGCAGGATGAGGATGGAGCTTTGCTAGGAGAAGGTTATTGCAAAAACACAGTTTCATCATAGTGCAGGGGGCAGAAGACTAATTTGGAAAGATTCTTGAATTAAAATTAGTACAGAATGTCTGCTGACAAACGTGGCACATAGAAATCTCTGTGAGCTCAGAGGTGGGAGGGGAAAGAGTACAGTAAGAAGTGAGTGAGGTGGCAGGGCTGAGATGGAAATAACCAAGTAACTGTGCCAAAGAGACTGAGAACATAAATAAATATGTGAGAGAAGCTATGGTGGAGATCAGGGGGCTGAATGTACAGGAGACAGGTACAAAGAGCTGAAAAGAGGTGAGAAAATTCCATAGTTTGGCAAGAAAGCTTGCAGGAGAGAAATGGAGATAGGAATAAATAGGCTGGGCTGGTGGAGGAAGATCACAAATTATTTAATGACTTTTCCATAAAAAATGCATTACCAGGCCAAAGTCACATTTTCTCCCCATTTTTGTTGGTAAATACCAGTTAATCTGCACACTTACATGAAGATTCTTCAGATTCTTGAAATCTCCTTCTTTAATTTCAGTGATTTTGTTGTTCTGTAAGTCCAACAGGGTTGTGTCTGGGGGAAGGTCTTTTGGCACCTTTTCCAGACCTAGTGACAGTGAAAAGAACAATTAACTTTGAATGAAACTTTAAATAAGGGACAGTACATTTCTTAGTAGCATTTTTCTTTCAGTAAACACCATTTCTAGAACTAATTTCCTGAAGCAGCTTATGAAGACTTATTTGAAAGTGTTTCTGTCTCCAGCCAGTCAAAGAGAGTTTTATTTTGCTAAGTTGAACCAACATTTATTTATTCACATTTCCATTATGCCTTTTCTGAGAAAATATCTGAGGTATGGCTTGAAGCAAAGAATTTAATTTGGGAAAATAATTTCTAACAAGTTTTATTCCACTGAATTGTGTAAATAAAAATCCTTTTGTACAAAGATATAGTATTTATTATTTTCACTGGGTGTTAGCTTTTGTAGACAGAGAACCTCTCCTGCTTTTAAAAGGTACTAGGCTTTTTGAAGGAAGGACGATAGTTAATGATAATAATTTCCAGAAAAAATACAGTTTGCTTGACAGTAACTGAGTAAATTGCAGTAAAGTCCACCTTAAAGAAAACCCCAAACTACCAATCCACCTCCCCCCTTTTCTTTGAACTGGAACTATGTCCAAGTTTTCTGGAGAACAAATCTCTTGGTTTCACTACAACTGCCAAAAGAACATCAGACAGTTTAAATTAAAGACTCTCTTTGGGACTATTTTCTGAATAGCTGATATGTAAGTCTGATGAAGTCATGGAAATGAAATTATTTAGTGTTAAATAACACTTGCTTTACCCAGCTTTCCTTTCATACTGTGACTTGGAATAAAACAAATCTTTTACAGTCACTCTGATTTACCACAAAATTAAAACGTTCGTTCCTAACTAGCTTTTTTTTTTTTTTTCTTTAACAGAATGTGAAATGCTAAATGAATAGTTGGTAGGAAAAAATTCCTAGACACTAATAAAATCTCTATATGGGCATGTATCAGAAGTGGAACTTCTTTGGGTAAAACTGCCTTTTTACCAGTAAAGGTTTTAACTGGTATTCCTGAAGCTGTATTTGAACTCTTCTGGGAAAGATCTCTCTTTAAGTATTTCCAGTGTCTCCCCAGAATGATGGTGAACTGCACAATATTCATCTCAGAAGAAAGATATATCCCTATATATGTTATTTTTTTAAACCTGTATACTAATCCCAAGTATGGCATTGCAAACACAGTGGGATATGCTTCCCAAAGATAAGCTGCTTTGGCCACCATGGCTGTTGAGATTCCATGCCTGGAGATACTCCAAAGTTGTCTGGATACAGTCCCAAGCAACCTCTAAGCAGGGGAGTGGCCTAGATGGTCTCAAGAGCTGATGCCCAAATTCAACACTTCTGTGATTCTGTGGTACTAATTGCTTGTCAAAAATGTGTTCTCATGCACAGAATGTTGGTTTCTCTGTCAAAATCTTGCTATGTGTAGCAAAATTCCTTCTCTTTCAATCCTTTCTTAGAATATATGTGTCTATATGTAAAGAGAAAAGTATGGTAAGATAAAAAAATATTAAAATATTTGGATCAGATTTTTATTAAAACTGAATGCAATAAAATTTGCCTGAGTTTTAGTTACACCAGAAGTGAAATGTTTTAAAAAGCAGAATCATGTGGCCTGGGATGAACTAGTAAAACTTAATAAACTGACACCAGCCAAAACTCACATCTCATCCTGTTTACCTTACTGATGTTCAGTGCACAAATATTTGACACAGATTAAGATTGTTCATATTACTAAAATAACTTTTCCTCATTTAGGCATGGACTTTGTTCTTGCCTCAACAGTTGCAAAACCCTCATTACTTCCAGAAGTGTAGTACTAGAGTTCCAAATATATAAGAATATGATACTGTATAATTTGCATGTTGGTTGTCTTTGGACAGTTTCTGTCTTCAGTGAACAGGACTGATGTCAGCAACTAAAAAATTCTTTCCCAAAAAACACTGCTTTTTCAAAACCATAATTTTGTTATAACTTCCTACAGTCTAGCAACTTCTATAGCATTCTTCACATATGAAAAAAAAAACAAAATGACAAACAAATCCAAAAGGGTTTAATTGCTTATATTCAAAGTAGCATTGGTATGCTCTGGCTGTCAGCAGGTTTGTGTTAGTAGGCTGGTACCTCTAATAGGTGTTATGCAGACAATAGAGTGCAAGAGCTATGCAGCCATGCTTTAGGGAATGGCCTTGGAACGCACTTTGTAAGAGCACTTGGTGAACACTTGGCTTGCCACTGAAGGGATAATTTGCCAGAGACTAAACTTCACACACAACTTCCAGCTTTAATTTTCAGTTTCTAAAAGCTTAAGTGTTATTCATTAATATGGTAGAACTGATAATTTCTCAGAGCAATAAAGTTAGACTTTCAATGTTTCATGTTATAAAGATAAGACAAATTTGATAATCAGAAATCCATTTCTGAAAATAATTTATAACATTGTTTTTCTGTCTTGTACGAGAAACTAGAAGGATGTACAATAAAATAATTAGCTCTGCATGCAGAGTATAATTGCCATCACTTGAAGATTTTAACTTTATTACCTATCCCACATACATTGTAATGCATTTCCTGAAACTGTTTTTTAAAATATTTTCAAAACCAGCTCTAGACATTATATGTCTTTTTTTTTGTTGACTGTTGTGGATTTTGAAGAACAAAGTGTAGATGGGTACAGGGTGCACACCAGCTATTGAGGAGACCTTGCATTAGCAGTGAAAGCAATTGAATACATCCTCCAGCTGAAACCTACATCATCTAAAGCTCTCCAGTGGAGGAAGAGTTTATAAATGGGTGAACCTGGACAATGACCTGCAAAATTTAAATAATTCAGGAGACTAAAGTGTATTTGAGGTGTAAACCAGATCCACATCTACCTTGTGCTTCAGCCTGCAGTTCCAGGTGTCTGTATAAGTTGGTGAGCCTCCAGAGAGATACATGCAGGAGGAGTATTGGTGTACTGCAAACTCATCCCTCTGCTGCAACCTGGAGAGGAAAGCTTCAAACCTTTCTGGTCAGCAGCAGCCAGCTCAGATGAATGGGACAGCCTGAACTGACGTGACAGTGTGACAGAGTTTAAATCAAATGGAGAAAATTGTAATCCCACTGGAAGCTCAGAAGTATCATGTCCCAGAAAGATTTTTTTGGTTCTTCTATCTGGGAGACAGAAGTTTAGAGTGTGACTGTGGGCAGTCCTTACTACTCATTTCTGAGAGACTCAGTAGATGCTCGTGTACTTCTGAAGCCATGTTGTACAGTGTGATCACACACCCACCTACAAATGACTGCTGGTGAAATTTATGTAATGCCAACCAAAAGGAAAACTGCTGTCAGAAAATATCAATTGAGTTTCCTCTCCATCATTTTAAGAACAGTATACACAGATATTCCAGCTCTTGTCTGTGATGTTTTCAGACATTAAAACTTGCTTCTTGAAAAGCCATATGAAGATCTCTCACAGCAGTTTGAGGCTTTTATGCCAATAATCAGTGCTACACAGTTTGGTATTCAACTCCCTGGAAGAATTTCAGGCTTCTAGTTCCTAAAATTAACTTATAACTGATCAAAAAGTTAGATTTATCTGCCTTTCCAACGTTAAATTGAAAATACATATATGCATTTTATACATATTTTATAGGTATAAAACACATATATATTTATTTAAATTTTGTTCAAATAAAATTAAGTCAGTTATTAGTAAAGTTGATAAATAATGTTTAAAAAAATAAATTTATTCACAAATAAGATTAAATTATATAGTTCCACCCTTTTAAAATTGTTATTTACACTGTGATTAAGAGCTTAAAGTTTCTGGAAGTAAAAGAGATTTAATTAAGCAGTTCAGGTATTTTAGTCAAAATACCCTTTTGATATGGACAAAAATATTTCTTTGGGAGAAATCATTACTTCCTTATAGAAGCTTAACAGCTATCAGTTCCTGTAGCCCAGATCAGATCCCTAATATCCCTCATGAATCTTTATAAGCAGACATTTCCTACTGTTCTGCATTATCAACCTGGAGCAAACAATTATTCCCACCAGTATACATTTACATGTGTAAAAATGTATGCACATGAAAACACATGAAGAACAGAATAAGGCAGAGAACTACAAAATGGCAAAAAATTGTGCAAGGAAGTTTGGATATTTCCTTTTCTTAGGATAAGATGAGCTTTCATTATTCATGACAGAAGTTTTCTTAACTTTTTTTGTACACTTCCTTGTTACACAAGAGATATTTGAGATAACATGCACCATCAAAATATATTCAATAAAATCCAGAATAATTAAATTGTTAACCAATTTCTTTCTCACACAAGAAAGACTCATCCACAGTTACCTTTGGTGGGGAGATATTACATGGGCCAGGAATCCCTGCTTAGTGGGAGGTTGGAGAAGGTAACTTTGCAGAAATCAAGCTTTTTTCTGTGGGATGTCATCCTTGTAGCCTTTTGTTATAATTTCTTAAGCAAATGGCAGTGTCTGTCTGTTTAGCTGTGATTGCCTCACCACCTGGAGAGGAATGAAGGCTGGTGGGCCTGGAGATTTCATGAGATGGGAAATGAGGGAGGGAAGGGCCAAGACTGGTATAATTCACCCCTTATTTGGTCCCTGAGAGAGAATCAATCAGTAGCTATCCTTCTCCTGTGCAGCACTGCACCAGCCCAACACATGCTGCTCTTTAGCCAGCCAAACAGGTGTAGGGGATGCAGCAAGAATTTGGGAATAGTGTGAGGTTTCTATGGGTTTTGGTACACACAGCAGGCTTTATTATTTCTGCAGCTGAAGGAATAACCTGTTACAGGAGCTGAGATCAAGTGGCCATGGAATCTTTTAAACCACAAAGGGAGAATTTTGAACCCTCCTGGCTATGCAGAGGTTTCAGTTTGCTGCTCTAGCTTCTCAGCAGCGAGAGCCACAAGTTAGTCTGCACCTTGGCACAGAGCCACATTTCTGCTGAAGCCATACGACTGTGCAAAAAAGGAATGCAAGATTTATGGGGCCAGCGAGGGAGACCAAGCAAGTAGAAGTCTGAGTCTGCAGCCCAGAGATGAGGACGCTTTCCTGACAATTGCATCTTTCCCACACTGGGACCACAAAGTCTAAGTAACAAATATGTGAACAGTGACAGTAATAAAAAATTTTTACAATTTTGTGGTTTGATTTTTTTGGTGTCTTTAGGGTATTTTGGGAGGTTTTCCCTCCACCTATCCATTTTAGAAGCAGCAGGGATGGGGCTTATTCCTCTGAATAAACCTTTGCTTTCCCAGCTGGAGAGCACGGGCCAAAAGGCAGAGAGACATCTGAAGGCTGTAGCTCAGATACATGTGTTATTACATTGCAACACTTACGATTATTATCACAGGGGCCATAAAATGGGGCTCGTTTCAAGACTCTCTCAGTTTCCGCAAACAGCTGCTGCCAGCTGAGGAATTTGGACTGAGCTCTGTGTAATTCCCAGCCGTGATCATCAGTGGCTGCACTCCCAGTGGAGGCAGCCTCTCCAGCAGCTGCCTGGGCTGTCTCTGCTGTGTGCTCTCCTTGCTCCTAGCCCAGCTCTGCTGCATCCCACTGAAGGGCAGCAGTCCTCCCAGGGGTGAATGACCTTAGCAATGCCCTGAGTGGACTCTGGGGCAAACGAGGCGAAAGGCAAGTTTACAGGGTCAGGATACTTACTCACGGAAAAATAACTGGATCCAAGGACTGCTTTCTGGAAGGATGGCAAGGAACTGCTTTGACTTAGAAAAGTTTACTGATACTTTCCCAGGCTATGTGCTACAGTATTTACTGGAAATTTGTTCTCTATTGTGTGGGATTTGCAAATAGGACTAATTTCATTATTTGCATCCATGAAATAAGAAACAATTGTGTTTTTCTACAGACTAGTATCCATGGCCTCCTTCTCTCTCCCACTTTCAAACTAAAAGTTCCTTCTCTACTTTCTCCACTCATGCTATTAAATAAGCAGTATTTTTTTTCTAACAGATTTTGAAACCACAATGGAATGTATAAGATTCTTAAAATATATTTTCTTGATGATTCACAAAAAATTTTTAGATATTTTTTCTGTTCAGCAGTCTGAAAATCTCATAAGGTCCATTTGAGGCTTATTTTTATCCCAGATTATTGCTTTTGTATATGTCTGACCCTTCCCATTGGAAAGAACAAGAAAACAAACTACATTCCCTGCTGAGACGGCCCCTCACAAGGGTAGACCTACTGACCTATTATTACATGGAGTATTCTTTCCCCCTCAAACATTTATAACAGTGCTCCAAGAACAGAGTGAGAAACACAGAAAAATGGAAACAAATTCACACACACTGAGATCAAATGCATAGTTCTCCATTGTGTTAGTACTAATAATTACAAAAGCCCTAGCAAAGGTATAAAAGTGAGTACATGCCTTTATCTGCTCTTTTCCACTCCACCCACTCTGAGTAGTGAATACATATTTCAAAGCGTAATGAATATTGCAAGCCACAGCTGTTATGAATTATTTTTCAGTGCTAGTCACATTTTTGGTACAGATAGAGTTGTTCTCTTGGCTCCAAAAGTTAATAGCTAAGAGTAATTATATATTTTTGAAGCTAAAATTCATGCAGCTTCTACTTCTGACTTTTAATTACAATGATCCCAAATGTATATGCCTTCTGAAGAACACTAGCATTTTAGATAGACAGAAAAATATTCCGAAGTAATCTTTAGACTTCAGGGATTAAGACATTAATTGAAATAAAAATCAAGTATTATGAGTTTTCTAGTTAACTCCTAGAATCATCAGTTTTACATTTCCCACTGCCATGGTTGCAGACATAAAACATCCCATCAGAGAGCAGCAAGTGACCCGTGTGATTCCTGCAATCTGCCAGCACCATGTGTGTGATGGCTTCACTTAAAGTGGATGCAACACAGATGTGCTATCTATGAGTACTCATGCAGTAGGGTGAAACATTTATTCCTTCAGCAGACATAAGAGAGAATTTCAGTGACTCAGAAAAGTGAGCATTATATAGCAAATTACGTTTTGAATGACCCTTTGGAGAAATGCAGTTTGATGTTTACCTCTGTTGCAGTTATGTTAGCAACAGGCAATAGATGACAATTTGAGGATAGTTCCCTCAATTTTTACTTTGGGATTTACCAGAATTGGCTCTAACATAATGTCATAAATAATCATCTGGGGGAGGTCTTCTCTGGTTTCAAGTAAACTTTCCTTCCTGTTCTGACCACATGGTCATTACATAGCCCTAGTTTATAACCTGAGGGCAGAGATATGTTCCTGGTTATTTCAGGTACTTCTAAACATAACACAGCCATTTTTCATGAATGTTTTAGAATTGTTGTTAACCTTCTCTCACGCAATCATAAAATGGAAGAAGCTGCTGTGGTCATGTCTGGACAGAGTGAGTAACAAACAAATTTTGGAAGAGAATTTCCTGACCGAATCAGGAAATCTGCAGACCTGCTATCTGCTTCTTTCTACGAAAGGGTGTTATATATACCCTTGTAACTCTTAGATGTATTTGTTTTGTAACTCCTTTTCTTTTGTCAGACATTTAGTGATAGAGCTTCCCCAGGTCTTCTGTAACTCTGTCAGTCATCTCCAGCCCAGAAGATGTAAACTCCCTGCTACAGAGTGAAAGACCAAGGAACAGAAAGCAAATTTTATCCCCTAATCCTGAAAACATTAAGATTTTAATTCAATTTTTTGCCTTTGCTTCTATATCTGTTAGGTAGAGATATTCAGCAATGAGTTTGATTATTGCACCACTACGGACATTTTTCTTCCATGTCACCCTAAAACATTAATTCATTGACAAACTCTTTAGTTTCTGAGGTCCACTCTGGAGCAGTAGAAGGAAAAACATGCACTCTAGCATAGAAACTGAAATAATTCTAGACTTTCACATTTTAGGTGGTAGAGGAGGGGCAAGAAAAACTGGTTCTGGGATGTCTTATTGTACATTTCTGTTGTGCTAATGTTGTATTACATGACCAGACTGTAGCCCCATTTACACTTGTACATGTTTCAAAAACTGTGACATTTCTATAATAATTTTTCCATTTGGAGTTTTTGCCATGAAGTCCTTAAAGTTGCTGCCATTATGTGGGCAGAAGTGGTTTTTTGCTTTCACTGCTATTTGTAAAATATAATTATGGCATTCTCTTTCTTATTAAAATTAAAAGCGTAAGCATCCTCTCCTTAACAGATTTTTGTAGAAACTGAAAACACTCCAAGTATGCCCCAGGTAACAAACACAAAGATGGTATGGGATGCTCTCCTGGACGTCCCCTCATATGCATACCAGTATGTATGCAGACAGTACATAAATTCTTTAAATACTGCTTTCCCCCTTTTTTGATTCCTATTGGCTGCATACAAGGTTTGCAAGAGTTGCCTACATAGCAAATGCAACCTTACTAATATCAGGGTTATTTGTAGAGAGCTGTTTGAATCTTGTAATTGGCTCCATAAGTTGAAAACTACAACACAAATTCCATATTTTTTTTTCCTCCTAAAAAACCCATGCAGGCGTGGTCCTTGGTTTTGAGATCCCTGTGTTTTGGTGTTTATTTTTTCCATCCCTATTTTTGCAGAGAAGCCCAATAGCAAGTTCTACTCTTTTATTCAGCCTGGAGAAGAGGAGACTGAGGGAAAACCTCATTGCAATTTACAACTTCCTCGTCATGGGAAGAGGAGGGGCAGGCACTGATCCCTTTTCTGTGGTGATCAGTGACAGGACCCGAGGGAATGGCCTGAAGTTGTGTTAGGGGAAGTTTAGACTGGATATTAAAAAAAGGTTCTTCACACAGAAGGTGGCTGGGCACTGGCACAGGCTTCACAGGGAAGGAGTCACAGCACCAACCTGACAGAGCTCAAGAATAACTTGACAACACTCTCAGGCACATGGTGTGAATCTTGGGGCTGTTCTGTGCTGGGCCAGGAGCTTTACTTTGATGATCCTGATGAGTCCCTTCCAACTCAGAATATTCTGTGGTTCTGTGATTATCTATCTACTTTGCTTTCATAGTGTAAAGGACTACATGTACTATTATGCTCTGTGTGAGCATAATGAATACAATACAGCCAAAGAGACATATAATTCCAGCATTTGTCAATTTTTTTTTTGTCAGGGCAGACACGGAAAACAGGATCAATAAATTCTTAAAAAATGACAATATTGTTTGAAGAATACTGATTTTGATTTGAACTTTAGGAAATTACTAAAATATATTCAGAAAAATATTTTATTTTCCTGTAACCTGATGATCTTCTTTTGGACCACTTCTTTTTAATCAAAGATTCGGGGCATGTGTAAAGCAAAATATAGACCACTAAGTGCAAATTTGATAAGGCTGGGACACTCCAGTCTGGGTTTGAAACTGGTGTTTTGAAAATCTGCTTAAAATTAGATTTACAAAATACCATGGTTACTGGGCTGTGTGAACAGAGTTTTTTCTGGAGAGCTGGGTGCTAATAGCAGAAGTTTCTTGTTGTTATCCTTGACCACTTCGCATGGGACCTGATTTCCTAGATCTCTTCCCTGTTGCTATGGGTACTCAGTGAACACTGGGAAGGAGATTTTGGACTCTTTATCTCTTCCTTGGCTGGGAACCTTCTACAGTTAAATACCAGAGTCTTTCTGTTGTGAAAACACAGGTATTTTTAAAATATCTGTATCTCTTACCACTCCCTACAAAGGTGTTAAGAACATAACATCCATACCAGTCACACCTGTTAGTCCATAACACTAGGTCATGTAAGGAATGATTATTTAGCATGTTTTAAACATCGTAATCACCTATAATCATTTTACTCACATTTTACTAGCTATCTATTAGCTATTTATTATTGCATTGGGAGACTTTAGAAATGAATCATTGTGACAGAGCAAGCCAGAAAACAGTCACTTCTTGTATCACTTGGACTGGCAGTCTAAATTTCCTTTCCTGCCACCAGGACTTCATAAATGCCATTTCCAAGTCTGAAGTAAGCAAACAAATCTAAAAACACTTTGACAAAAAAAGAAAACATAAAAAGCTGATCACTGTTACCTTGGAGTAAGCAGTAAGCAGTAAATAAGGAAGGGATGTACTTAGAGTGACTTAATTTTCATCTAGGATCATGTTTATCAGCTGAAAATGGAACATCAGTAATTCAGGGGGTGATGCAAGAAAGCCTGTCTTTTACTGCCATACTGGCACAAGATAATGGCTTTTTGTTAATGTAAAGTAGTCTACATCCAGGCCAATATTCTTTTTTCAAGAGCAATTTTTCAAGAGCATTTTCTAATTATTGGATTCTTCATTTAAAAGTTTTTTCAGAATGTACTGAGCACATGGCTTTAATTAATGATTTTTAACTTCCAGAGCATCCCCAAAATGGTATCAAAGCAGAGTACATACAAAAAAAGTAATAATCCATGCCAAATTTATCACATAACAAAGATGGCAACATAGGTTTATTTTTCCTTGCCTTAATTAAGGCAAAAAAAAACCCCACAAAACTTCATTAATCTGAAAGTAAGTTGTATAACCTCCAGTGGTCATTGCCCTGTCTTGGCAGTTTGGTTCTCCAAGAGGGATGTTTCCATCACTGACATCCACCTTAGATAGGATGAACCCCTGCATGGGCAACCTAACTCACCCAATGACTATGAAAGGAAAGCAGACCACTCTCAGATCCTTAACATCCTGTGATAATTAGTATAGATCCTCCAGTCTGACCTCCAGCACGTTAAGGGTATTCCAATTCACCCAGTCAGCATGTGGAATGCCCAGTGCTTGTGCCTGCTGACAGCCCAAGTTATGCTGGGCTAAACAATGTCAGTTTTACGGCCAGGGTCTTGTGATGTAGATGCTGTTCTCAGTAGAAGTTACAGAATACTTTCCCAGATTTCATGGCTCCTTTTTTAATAATAATAATAATTTGGTAAATGATCCAGTTCTGTGAAGCCAGGGGATTTCATGAGAGTGTCAGCTTCTATTGAACATAAAAGGAGTAAGACTTTAGTCTTTATTGTAAGAAGAAAAAAACAAAAAAAACCAACCACATAAAAAATGAAATAACTTGTCCTAAAGGCTCATCAGTGACAATGTAAATTTACAAAAACTTTTTTATTTAAAAATTGTGGTTTTTAATGCCTGGCCACTTAAGGATCTGTTCTTTCTTTTACTGCATATTTAGTAACCTATAGGATTTTGAGCTGATCATTTAGTTTTAAAGATTATGTTTCAAAACAAAGCATATTGAAAAGGAGTTAATTTCCTTTATAGTGAAAAATTAGGTTCTCACATGAAATCAAAATCAGAAAAATGGGTGTTCAGATATTTCTGGAAGATTTCATACAGTGAGATAAATTATCTTTTGCCAACAAATAAATTGCCATGTTATGATGGCTCAAGTGCTGAGGAGCCATCAGTTGATATATTGAGACACTCTATTTGTTCAGATAAACTGCCTCATGTTACCAGATAATAATTACTAATAATGCTTTACATATCTGTGAGACTTTCATCTTCTGATCTCAAAGTTCTTTTCAAACACATTCTCCAGCATCCATGCTGAGCTCTAATGTACTCCTCTTTATATCAGCTGGAGAAACCCTGCATTTCTGAGCTGTGAGCAAAATTTGAATTTTAGCTGTAATACCACTTGAATTTTGTTTGCAGACATGTCTCTCTCCCACACCTTTAGGAAACCACAAAACCTCCATGGACACTCCCAGTGACACAGATGGAGAGTCCCCCACTGTGCCCTGCAACTCTGCAAGAAGGGCAATCTCATTGGATCCTGTATAGAGACACTGCTCATGTAGAAGGGGCTGCCAGACTTATCTGAAGGTGAAAGAAAGCTCTGACCACCACCTCTGAGTGTGCTTATGAAGCGTTCTGCATCTGCTGCAGGGATGAGTAATCACACATGCATCCTCCTGCCTACCAGGGCGCTCTGGGATGAACTTTACTTGAGACTCCCTTTGGGAGGATGAGGCTTTAAATGGAACTGTTAGTCCTTGCTAGGGTTTCTGAGAGGCGTGTTTGCCCACCCAGCTGACTGCACATCTTCCCTGTACATATTATTTAGAACAGGAAAAGTGGCCTCTGAGCAGCTACACCAGTTACTCCCCACCTGTACTGGGCTCTAATAAGGAAGATGTCTGTGGTTTCTATGGAAAGCCTGGATATAGCATACCAATGCCTCATACTGAAGCATGATCGAAAAGTGAACCTGTGGCTCCCTTTTAACAACAGGAGGTAGATTAATAAAAGGCAGCACTCTTATAAAGATAGCACGGTGGCCTTCTTTAATAAGATCCTTGAGTCTGTCCACAAAGGTAATACATCTCATGAAATGTAGGTTCTGCTTTTGATCCATCAGTAGCCAAAAATTAGAGAGAATTCTTTTTCAGGACGTGAGAAGGCAGCAGTATCCTTCTTGTCAACTCAGCTCTTGGCTGGGAGGCAAAATAAATTAATTGTAGGTGTGTGTTTAGGAAGATGTGAATGAAGTTTAAGACTATAAGAATGCAAAAATTCTGCTGACAAGAGTGTAATTGGACTACTGGGCATTTTTGTTCACTGTTTTTATTGAACTTGGATTTTATTTTCTTTGTTATTCCCATCCAATGCTCATGAGAAAAGGGTCAAACCTGATCTCTGTACTCTGGATTCAACAGTCCTCCTGTGGTTTATTCACATAATCCTGTGTCAGATGGTTGTTTTTTTCCTTATGAAGTAAGAATCTACAAATAGCAAATGCCCATTTAGGCACAAAATAAACAGGTTGAAGAAGAAGAACATCTCCATATGTTGCCCATGTTAGGGTCCTCCAGCTGCCTTGCTTGGCATGTCCCCTGCACTCATGTGCTCATGTAAGGAAAGAGTTGTAAACGCTCCTTCCATGCCAGACATGAGTAGAGTAAAGGATCTTGATTCAGGTTTCAGCTTTCCTTTATGAGAATTTATTTAGGAAGATCTGAATACATCCTTGTGAGGACCATTGTTATTGCCTGAAATTTTTCTTCAACTAGTACCCATGGGACTAGATGACTAAAGTTGATAATTTTGGAGGACGGATGTAGCTAATTTGGTTGGGCTGGAAAAGCCTAGAGCTGAAGGGAGAGGCAGGCCAGGAGCATGGGTTAATAGGGAGGCAGAACTGTCACTGCTAGTTTCATGCCTTCCATGTGCAAATTGCACCCCTGGTCCCTGAAACAAGAGCATCCTTCATCCCACAGCTCAGGAGCGTGTGAGGTCACCTCCACAGTTTGCAGCAAAGGCTAGCAACTGCCTTCTCTCAAGTCAGTAGGTCAATATGATTTTGTCTGGGTGTGTCCCACAGAAGTGAATTCAGAGGAGTAGAGGGCAGGTTAGCCTGTGAGCAGGTGACACACAGCTCTCCTGTCCCTGCTTGCAGGGCAGCCAGCAGACCTGTGTCTTCATGAGCCTCCCAGCAGCGCCATGTCCTGTTAGGGCTGTGACAAAGATGGGTGGAACTTAATGCCAAGGCTGGCATTGCTTGATAAATATTTCCTTGAGCTCTGCCAGGGAAATATTATTTATTTATTTTTCAGGCCTGCATATTTTGAGCCCAGGGAGATCTCTTTTCCCAAGGTCTGGATGTTATCAGCCCAGCTGATCCAAAAGCACAATCTTTTCATTGCATGATATGCAGCATGTGGGTTCAAAGAAAGCTCAAAATATATCTCTCTCTTTTCACCCCACTTGAAATTATCTGGGAAACACTGACCTGTGGCATTAATTGCTGTATTTATGAGTCTCCTTGTCATTATGGGACTCTACTAACCCAGAAGTGTCTTATGCAATGGACTGTAAACCACGTGTGTGTGAAGTGCACGACCACAGGAGCAAGTACAGGAGCAAAGGGTCCCTGTGTGAATGTCTCTAATTTTTCACCAAGTGAAAGCTCATTACATTCTGCAGAATTGAAGCAGACTGAGAACAAGTTCTCAAAATAACTTAAATTCCATCAGCATTACTAAGTGTAACAACAATAAAACCTAAGATTTTCATGGCATGTGGGGCAACCTCCTCCCCACTCCCCATTCCATGTTTGCTCTTTCTGGCACCTATATGGTAAAAAAACCCAAACGTCTTTCAAGAGGGACAGTACTGTGGAAGCTTTCTGAAAGTATGGCTGGGTTGGCCCGCTCTGTTTTGTACAGCTTGGCTTGCTTTGTTACTGGGTCTTTGCCAAACATATCTATTGCATAATTACGTGGCTCACTTTAATAAATTCACAGAAGTTTCTAGGGGTGTAGCTAAAGTTTCCCCTCCCTTCTGTAATTATACAAACTCCAATACAATGAGACACAGGTCCTAATTGGTGGATTTGTGCCATGATTTACAGTAATTATCAAAGCCAATGTTATAACTGGAAAACAGAAACATCAAGCTGTACATTTAAAGAACTAGGAGGACTAAAAGAAAAAAAAGCTCTATAAAATCATGAGAAGTTATTTGTCCTTTCTTTTGTGAGCAAAACCAACTCTAATTGATTTTCTGCACTGTACACTAACTAAGACTGAATTATACTGATTTAAACTAAGAACAGTCTCACTGAAGTCAATTTCATTACTTGAGACTTTTCTGCATGGAAAAGTCAAATGATGGCAGACATGTCTTCATATCCTGCTACTCTGACTGTGCACACAAGCCCCTCCCTTACATAAGGGAGTAAAAAAGTTTGTGAGAAATTTTCTCATGGTTTCAGTTTATATAATGGCTCAGAAAGATATTTAATAAGGAATTCCATGCTGTGTTCATTATTTTGGTGTGTTTCCAAGCTCTTTACTCCAAAGAGCTGGTTCCAGGATATATGATTCAGTTGCTTATTTCATGCTCATATATTCCTATGGAAATGGGATGACTTCAATGTTGAGGTACTAGACAGTATGATTAAAGGTGTTGGACCTTGGACCACACAATTTAGAACCTTTTAAGATATTTCCATCCCCACACCTGACCTCATTTCATTTATTGAATATTACTCTGAAGGAACACTTTGAAAAATTATTTTCTCTGCAAGAGAAATCTGTGGCATTCCAAACAAATGAAATGCACACATTCAAAATATAAATTTTTAAAAAATCAAACATTCTTCATGTTCACAACAATGCCCATCTTGCCAGGGCTATGTGGCCTACTTTGTAGCGTAAACTCTGGCTAACCTCAGCTGTAGCACATTTCTGTGAAAAAAGCCGGTTAGGGAGTGACAGTCCATGGCAGCCTCACCATGCCAGCTGCTAGCCCGTGACTAGAATGTGAGCACAGGGCTCTGAAGGTGCTCTTGGGCTTACCTAGGTCAGAGCACTGCACCACGCGGAGATGGCACTGGCAGCGGAAGGGGCACACCGGTCCAAACCCGGATATGACGGGATCATCCGTTGGGGCCATGTCGGCTGAGCCCTCATCCTCCAGCATAAAGTCAAAGAGGCCCTGCTGGTGGAAGGGCTTGGCCAAGCATGCTGGCAGCAGGAGCACAAAGAGCAGAGCCAGCCTCCTCATGGCTTAGTTCATCGACGCCCAGCAGAACCTAGGATTCAAAGCAGCGGATTAACAACAAAAGCAGCAATTTCCCACAGCTGCACAATTCCTCCTGAAGGAGGTCCAGCACATCCACCAATTGCATAACTGTTTCTTTCAATAGAAGAAAACTGAATTGTGAAAATAGGACAGTTATGTGATAGCAGTCTGGTAACTGCTTGTCAATAGGCCTTTTTTTTTGAAGGCAACTGTAAACACATCTGTTTGCATATTTAGAGTAATATTTTTTAGGAACAGGCAGTGCTGTCAACTTTGTTATGCAAAAGAGTCAAAGCAATAAGCCACATTTTCCATGTGCCTGTTTTCTGCCAGCATAACAGTCTATTTGATTTCATTAGCATTTATTTCATAGCAATGGGTTTGACCCTGGGGACAAACCTGAGGTTCCCAAACTCACTGTAATTCAGTATTTCATGTCTTGAGAAATATTTTTATGTGTCGGCTTGCTGTGTGTTTTAAATTATAGCCTAGTAAAACTGACTGAGAAAGAGTAGAATTTAGTGACAGGGTGGAAAGTGAGGGGAAGATCTTTTGTTGTTTAAATGCACTATACTTCTTTCCTAGTTCAAACAGCACAATAAAATGGAATATTATGCTGTCTTATATTGAATATTCTTGATTTTCTTTCTAAATTTTGACATTCACCCAGAGACCCTCTGCTTTGCATTACATAAGCATTTGAATTGATGCTTGCAGTGTTGTGTGCACACTTTCTAATAGGATTCAGGGCTTCATTCTGCAGACTTTTATGGTCAGGAGCAACTGTATACAAGTAAGTATTACCATTGATATTAACAAGAAAAGCTGCTTAAATACATGTTCTCAGGAATTAGGCCTAGATGCATTTCAACACACTCTTGCTTGTGCTACCTGTCTTGTTGTCCATTAAGGAAAAGTTGCACAAATTTGTATCAAGGCTGTTAAGACCAGCTATGTTTCTGAATATTATTTTCTTTTATTATACAAAATACTGTGTATTTTGTAAAATGAAGTTAATACTTTATTAATTTTAATTGATTTTAAAAACCCACCCAAAAAAACCCCAAAAAACAAATACAAACAAAAACAAAACAAAACAAAAAACAAACAAACAAAAAAACCAAAAACAAAACAAAACAAAACATAACCACCAACACCAAATCTGCCTTCAAATTGCCAAGTGACACAAAGGCAAACTTGTCATTTATTTAGAAGCTTTTTCTTAAAATGGATGGTATAGTCTTAAATAGAGATGATGCTCTTTGTAATGAAAGCAAAAATGTCCACTTTCATCTTCAGGTGAATATCTTAGAAACATCTTGCCTGGGTGCTAGCTGGGATTATTTCTTTTTATAGAAGAAGATATCTAACAGCTTGGGGTGTGGTAGAGCATTTTTCAGCTCCATATTCATTGTTGGATAAAAAAACTGGGAGAGGCAGAGAGAAGGACTGTCTCCCTCTCTACTTTGACATATGGAACCTACCAGGTAAATGACAAGAATGAACAGATTATATTAGGTGAGAGTAGTTTACTGAAGCCTGCCTTTCTAACATATTATAACCAGCTACTCTAAAAGGAATGCTTAGTGTTAAGAAAAAAGCTAAATATATAAAAAAGCCACGAGACTGGATTTAGATACAATTTATATGGTGTCTGAGTTAATTTTCCTTTATGAATTTCTACCTACAGGTGCCAATAATACAGCCCTCCAGAAACCTTTAGGTCTGTTTCTTGAGAAGATGATTAGGTTGCCTAATAAAATATGCTGGTGTCTTAAAATCCTAGCCTATGTTCCTGTGATCTACATGACTGGAAGACATGTATCTACTATCTTCAGACATCCCAAAGACTTCAAAGTGAAATCACATGGAGTAAAACACTGTTTATGCTGTCTCTTTCAGGGACATATTTGTTTTCTTAGTTGGACATGAAAGTACTTCTGTTCCTGGAACAGACACCTTACCTGCTGCATGTACTGAGGGGGATCACAGCATCAGCTAGAGAGTTTTTCAGTATGTCCTCTCAGCCAGTGCTGTGTAAACTCATGACATGTAGCAGGGGTGGGCGGTGTCCCCATGTGGATCTTCCTCCTGTGCTTCCTCCTGCCCTGGCTCCCCACTGTCACTGGGGCTGTGTCCCTTTCCCTCCAACGCCCCTGCCAGAGCAGGCAGAGGGCACAGGGACACGTCAGGATGTCACAGCAAAGTGCTGCTGGTGCATGGCAGTGAGCTGTTACCAGGGTTTCATCTAAAACATGATTTTTGAAAGAGTAATCATCATGTGCAAGTTATTGTAAAATAACAATGCAATTTATTAATAATCTCAGATGAGAAAAAAATTTGCTAAACCACCACCATTCATCATAATAAGCTGCCTTGTGAAAATGACTAATAAAATATTACCCCAGTACAAATTAATTTTCAGACTATATATTAACAGCAATAAAAACTGTGAATTCTGCACACTAATCCTTGAGTGGCAGTGGCAGCCAGGACCTTTTCTGAGGTCTTTTTTATGTATTAATACATTTTTAAAACATTTTAAAGTATTTAAAATTTCTTTATTCCCTCTCAGGGTCACTGCTGAAGTACCGCCCATCCCAAGAATGCACAATCAGGATCTTATCCTGGAGTTTAACTACTACCATTCAGAAAAGCCAAAAAAAAAAAAAAGGCACTTTGGAAGTGTCTTCACACTTTGCTTCTTATTCACATTAATATTGATGACTTCATTTATCTCAGTTAAACCCTGTAGCTGGCCTTTCCTTTGGTCCCAGTTTTGTAAAAACTTTAATGAAATCAGAAAGAGCTGGCTATAAAGGAAAACTGTAGGACAACAAAGGAAATCAAGTATATAATCTGAGGATACAGCAGAGAAAACAGCAGACACAAGCTACATATTAATCAGGATATAGGAACAGATATCTTCAGGCATATATGCATTCATTCTGCAGACACATGTATCTGTTCCTATTGTTTGCATGTGTAATTGAACATAAACAAAAGAAAAGATATACACAAAACTGTACTACCAAGAAATGTTTACACTTCACTTACAAAGAAAGAGTAGAGAGGACAAAAAAAATCTGAATTCTGTGACACAATATTTATGTCTGTAGGATATAACTGTTTAAAATTCCTTTAATTATGTGTTTACAGTGAAGAAGAGTTTTCCACAAGCAGAAGAAACTATACCATAGGCTTGGCCACATTTCATTTTAAAATACCACTGAAAATATGCTCCATCAGTTCACGTCACCACTGTATTGGTGGTCTTCTTGTCAGTTTACCTTAATATTAAGGTTAAATTATTAGTTCACTTACTGTCAGAAATCTCTCAAAATTCCACAAAGGCAAGCTAAACAATATTTTCCAGTTTCAAAACATTCCCCTCCATTTTATGTTTTGCCCATTTTGTGCAATAAAGCCTATATATGCAAACACAGGAGTTGGAAGTTTTAGAGAATAAAACTCTGTTAACAGGAGTTTCAACTGCATGAATTTTCTACTATTTCATTCATAAGAACCTTCTTTAATCATGATTCCCTTGTTTGTACCCTGTAACATAGCACTTTCTAACATTACAAAGGCATACACAGAGCCCGTTTAACTTACTACTACGCTTTTTTTTTTCTCTGAAATTGAAATTATTTTCATCAGTGTCTGAAAAACATATGAAGAAACACAGGAGAAAGAAATCAGAGTGCAATTTAAAGCAGAAATGTAAGCATACACGTATTTTTTACACTCTCTATATCACCGATTCTAAACACTGGATTGCAGAGAATATGCTGCTGTAAAAGTTTACAGCAAAGGAAAAGAAAGGACTATAGCAGTGCATATACAAATCAAAACAAGAGACAGAACAGTCAAATAAACAGTAGGAAATCTGTACAGCCTTTGAGAATGTATTCTCATGTTTCCAAGAAACAAAAGTGCTGCATAGAAAACTTAACATTACTAAACATTTAGAAGGATTTTTAACTTGCTTCTCTTAAAATTCAAATAGTTCTTGCCATAGACTTGCTCGAAGTTTATTAATGCAGCATAGTTCAGGAGAATTACTAAAAACCGTACCTTTTAATCCAGGGATTTGCAACAGGAGCTCTCAAAGCTGAGATGTAATTAAACTAAATATTCAACCCAGGCAGAAGGCTTTGCAGGTGTGGAAAGGAGGAGGGGGTAAATTCAGCTCAGTGACTGTCACTTGGTGGAAAACCCTCCTGCTTCTATTCCATAGCACAGTTAAAAAATGTTTCTCTCAATGAACACAATCCAGGCTGACACCCACATTAGATCATATGGTAATGATATGTCTCCTGTATTGCAGCCAGAAACTTTATCAGCTCTTTTGCTTTCTTTTCCTCCTTTTTCCTTTTCTTTTGCTTTATTTCTCTTTCATCTGTTTACAATCCCAAACTACTTGCACATTATAAGACAGATTCTCAGCTGTAATTCATCCTACTTACTTTATTTATGTCCCTACAAAATGTATTTAGGAAAGTTTTCTTAGTTTTAACTCTTGGGGGTTTTACGACTCATTAATGAAAAAAAATGTTTAGCTTTCCCTCTTGTTTACAGTATTTGGAAATCAAGGAAATGATATAAAATTAATCTTTGAGGTAGGCAAACTAGAGATTAATATCAGAAGAAAAGGGTTAGCTTTTAGTAAAACTATTTAAACAGATATCAACCTGCCTTTGCTCTATGTTATAAGCATTGTCAAACTAAGTAGTATATAGTTTAATATACTATTATCTTGTCTAATAATAGAGTTTGTATGTATTTTTTCAAATGACAACATGGTTTTGATATATATGAAAATCATGTTTTCATTAGTAAAATGATTCTAACATTTGTGGTTAGAGCTGCTTTATATAAACTTTGTGCTTTTTTCTTTTTTTTTTCTTTTTTTTTTTTCCTTCACTGCCTTCTCACCAGGATAGCAAAACAGAGGGGAAATTAACTTTAACTGTTTGGGTTTTGTGTTGGTGGTTTTTTGTGTGTTTTAATTTTTTAGTGGGGTTTTTTTTTGCTAGTTAGGGTTTTTTAAGACAGAAGAGATTTTTTTTAAAAAACGTGGGAGGAAAAATACATCTGACTTATTGTTTAGATTTATATTTTATTTTAGCAATTTCTGGTTTTATGCAAATGTCACTGGAAGCCAAAATGCAATTTCTTTATTCCTACATAATTTTGAAAGTCTAGTGAACTGAAATGAGAGAAAATACAATAATTGCTATTTATTTAGTAATCCAAACACATTGTGAACATGTGTAGCCTCACTGTGCTGTTAGCTGTCCTGTCTAAATACTGAAGGCTTGTGTCTCTGTGTTTTGACTTGCATCCTTTTTATTTCTGCCCCTAGGCAAAGACCAGGTGCAAATCTGAAATTAGAGCCTGTAAAATGATGTTAAAAGAAGTCAGAATTTTTTAGAAACACACTCTTGAAAGTTTAGCCGTCCTTCTCATTTAAATTCAAGAGCCCTTATAATAGATCTTATAATTGTTCTCCTCTGGTGGAAGAAAGCATGGTAGAATAATTGTCTGTTAGTTTTGGTCTCTGTAGAACAAAGGTGTAATCAGACATCTTACATTACAGATTCCTTATATAGCTCACTCTAAAAGTTAAGGATCAGTTATTCACCCCTAGTCCTTAAGCTAACTTCTTTTCCCTGCCTCTCCACTGGATTCAAGGCTGCTAATGGTTTTTGTTGTGACATTTTCCTATATATGATTAGTGGTGTTCCAAGCTTTCATGCTTACAACAAAGCCTTATCTTTGTCCAGAAGTGTCGCCATGAGGCTTGCTGAAATCTTGGCTGCATCTTAGTAATGTCAGTTATTTGAACCTTGGTCACCAGCTGCATCTGGTGTTTAGAAACATTTCAAAGCAAGATTTTGATGAGGAACAGGTCAGGGTAAACTTGTTGTCAGTTTGCTTCACAAAACCCATTCATATCCTTTCGCAGCAAAGCCTTAATGCATTTGTTCTGATATCTGTCATAGGGTTGAAAGGTGCTGTAATTGAATGCCTCAGTAATTTCTTTGGAGGCAGGGCAGGGATGAACAGCCATCTCTCCTTCTCCTTGTCTTAGGCATTGTTAGGAGTCAAACCAAAATATGAAGATATAGGTAGGAACAGGTGGAGTACAGGGTGCCTGCTGGATGGACTGGGAGCTCTGTTTTCTTTCATGAAGTCCATCCCAAGAAGTTCAGAGGGGAAAAGATGTTAAGAGCTTTAGGAACAATGAAAATATTTATGCTACCTCTTGATACCCAGATTTAGAAGAGTTGTGTGTTAGGTGTCCAACCCTTCCTGAAATGGAAAGTGGAGCTAGGTGGAACAGAGCAACTGAATGGGAGAGGGCTTATGACATTGAATGTCGATGTAATATCCTATTAATAGTTTTGAATCAAGGAAGCACTGAATTGTTTAAGTTGGAGAAGACCTCCAACGTCATTGAGACTAAACTTTGACTGATCACCACCTTGTCAATTAGACCATGGCCCTAAGTGAGAAGTCCAGTCTTTTCTTGAACACCTCCAGGGATAGTGACTCCGTCATCTTGCTGGGCAGCCCATTCCCATACTTAACCACCCTTTCCATTAATAAATTCTTCCTGATGTCCAACCTGAACATGTCCTGTTGCAGCTTGAGGCTATTTCCTCTTATACCGCTGCAGGTTGCCTGGGAGAAGAGACCAACCCCCACCTGGCCAGATTCTCCCATCAGTTTGTTGTTGAGAGTCACCCCTGACCCTCCTTTCCTTCAGGTCAAACAATCCCAACTCCCTCAGCTGCTCCTCTTAGGACTTAGTCTCTAGACCCCTCACTAGCTTCATTGCCCTTCTCTGCGCACACAGTATTTTCATGCTTTCATGGGAATGTGGATGCTTTCTGATACAAACATTCCTTTAATCCCACTCTTTGCCCCCTGCTGTGCTGCACAGAAGATAA
The DNA here is from genome assembly GCF_014805655.1 of Passer montanus. Lineage (NCBI taxonomy): Eukaryota > Metazoa > Chordata > Aves > Passeriformes > Passeridae > Passer > Passer montanus. Next base: position 10,478,003 of record NW_024364270.1, read on the forward strand.
ACAACCATAAAAAAAAAACTACCAACCAAAGAACAATATTAAGTGATTATGTAATTTTACGGCCCTTGATCATACACAGCTGTCAATCAGCTGGCCTTCCCACTCTGACCTGCTTTGACTGCTGTTTAGTCAATATAAGAAATCATCATTAGAACAGTCTTGGTTTCTATGTGATTTTATTACTCAAATTTAACAAACTTTTAGGGCTACATGCTGCTCCAAATACTGATTCCCAGAAAGTTACAGGCAACGCATGTTAATGTTATTTATATAACAATATTTTTATTAAATTTTGATGGATAGCATCTGCTTCATTTGCTCTTAGCTTATTTCGTGGACCTTTCAAAGTGCAGTGGTGGGAAAGAAGGCAGGAAGCCCTTCTGCTGGTAAGGGTTTAACCTGGGTCCAGTGGAAGTCTCTGCAGGAAAGAGATGAACACTGCCCTGTGAGGAGAAAGCATTTCCTGTGGAAATTGCTCCTGGAGCATGCGGCTAGGCTGGAAGGGAGGCATGTCCAGCAGGCACTCAGTGCTGCCAGAACAGGTTGAAGACTCCTCAGAGGAACTGACATAATCTGTCCCTGGGTGTGGAAAGAAAGGCTTTTTTAAGGGAGTCTGGGAAAAAATGGGTAACATTTATTGCACTCCAGAAAACTCCTGGAATGAAACAAAAGCAGGAGGACAGGATCTGTTCTGCAGGAACATGGTGTCCTATGTCCCAGAGATACAGATTCTTACTAATTCTAAGTTTTCACTAGAGAAGAAGGCATTTTCTTGGCTGCCTTCTAATAAATCCCGGCTTTGATGATCAAAGACTGGTTAGCATTGTTGTGGTTGTTGTGGTAAAGAAGGGCAGGCAAGTCTGCTTTAAAGTCCTCATAAAAGAGAGAGTTAAGTGCCAGTCCCCATCAGGTAAGTGCCAATCCCCATCAGGAAGGGGTGAAATCAGATCTCCTGCTTGGCTGTCTCATGGGAACCCTCTCCAGCTCCTTGGTATCTTACACCTATAAACAGCTGTTTATGAACAGCATTTAATGTTCCACATTCACTAGGTACTACAGTCTCTTCTTTCCACACTAGGCAGAATCATTTCTTCCCATTAAGAGTAATAAACTGTTCTTCACAGCTAGCAGTGGAGTTCCTTTGCTAAAAATGTGAGTAAATATGTACCCCAGCTTAGTAAACACTGATCCAGGTAAATATTGACCCAGGCACAGCCTAACAAGGTAGTTAAAGAGAAGAAATGTAATTTCTGGATATTCTGAGTATGAAAGTTTCCTTCAGTGCTCTGTGACCTCAGAAATTATCAGCCTAAACTCCTTCACATTTCTACAGATCAAAAGGGCTAATGTATCAGACTTTGGATGTGTGCTACCAGTAACATTTTATTCATGCTTCTGTGAAAAGCAATACTTGTATAACTGTTTGAATAAAATTCAGTCAAACTTCAAAAGACAGAGTTCTCTCTTCGGAGGACCAGTGTGATCATATCCTTCACTTTGGTCTCTTTTCTTTGGAAAGGCCTATCTGTTCCTAAACTCGACACTGGCTTTCATTTCCACTGTTTTTTCTATTCTCTCTTGAATCACATAATGTTGTCCAGGTCTTTCTAGGAGCAGTCGAAGTTAACCACATATTGATGTAGCCTTACTGCTCACTATGATTTCAAACACTCTGAACTTAACTTCTACCCTTGAGGAGAAAACATTTCCTGCCTATTCCTCATGTTGTTGTAGTTTAGATGTACATTTTCAGATTGATCTTACCTCTCTCCCTCAAAAGTGTAGGAAATAGGTAAAACTAGACTTTGTATGAGTCCTACAAGCTCCTAGCCTTGCTACAAGCAAAGAATGAGGGAAAAGTAAAAGCAGTTGTGGACCAAAGATCCCAGAACTTCACTCCGACTTCACTTCTTCAGCTTTAATTAAAGAAATTGAAAATGCAGGCAAAAACGTTTGCTCTCACACTCATTGATAGACAGAATATCAGTACTCAGGTGTTCCGTTTGCTGTGCTTCAATGACAGACAGCATTAAATTTTGTTCCTGCCTGGTTTCTAGGTGAGCATCACCAGTCTTCTGTCGTCCAGAAAATTTCTTATATGAAAGAAAGAGTGTGCTGACATCAGCAAAGGTTCCAGGAATCTACAAGTCCCTGAGAAAGACAATTTCCCAGAAAAGAGTATCATTTTGGGAGTGTGGGTTGTGAAAAAGGAAGTGATGACTGAAGAGGAGAGAGGATTAATTTAGGTAAGAGAAGATTAATTTTCTTTCCAGTGAGCAGCTTTTTCATCAGATTTTGGCCTTTCTCTATATTTTGCAGTATCTTGAGATGCACTCCAACATTTTCCAAGGTTCAGATGAAAAATACAAACCTTAATTCTCATTTTGACGGCCCTTAGATCATGCTCTGGATAAGCTTCGTCATCCCAGCTGAATTACACAATGCCCTAGAAAAGGATGACAGTAATTCATGCAAATGTTGTAACTGTATTCCTTGCATGTACTCTTTTAGTCATGGGTTTTGAACCAGCATTAGAAATGAGGCACATCCTGTGCAGCTCTGAACAGCCTATTCCCAGATTATGAAAAACATGTGAATACAAGGGTTAGCCTGCATTTCCAATTTAGTCATCACAGAGAGTAAACTTGTTCAGGGGGAGATAGTGACTGTTTTACTGGGGAAAGTCCAGAAAAATGAGTGGAATAGAAAAAACCCTGACATTTACATAAGGTTTTGCATCTTTTTCTCTGTATTAAAATGCTCATTTTTGGCAATCTGTTGAGGAAAAAACTTCAGTTAACCTTACAAAATGGTGACTTTGAAAATTTAAGCAATGTCATCATAAAACTTCCCAGTTTTGTATGGACTGTGTGTTGCCATTAAAGAGGAAAGAAGGGTGAACTGGAAGTTTATAAAATAATGCAATAGAAGCTTTCAAATTGATTTTTACAATATAAAGACTTAAAAATAAAAGTCTTGGGTATTTTGGGAAGAGTCTTTTAAATACCCATTGTATTACCTTAAGTAATTGAAGAGTCATTCACTTTAACTTGCCTTAACCACATATGAGCTTTTCTTTGACTACTATTTAAAGTGTATAGATATATTTCACTTTTATTCTTGTTAATAAGCTCTTCAAAGGATTGCTGATTAAGAAATTGTGCTAATGTTCCTCAACAGAAATTTTCCATAGCCAACCTGGACAAAACATTCCTAAATGAATCAGAGTTTAATTCTATATATGGAAAAACTTTAAATGTGATGGTAATTCCTTCAGTTACTGAATTACAGCAGAATGCTAATTGGTAATCAGAAAAAAAAAATAAGGTTATCCTTTTTTCTAGACCTCCTTCTACATTAGTCATTGTTTGATTTCCTTCTTTATAATTTGTTTGTGAGTTATCTTTGGGAATATTATGTTCCAAAAAGATGGGCTACATTTTAATTTAGAGGATATCACACATCCATTGTGTTTCAGCTGAATAAAAGTTAAACTGCTCTTATATGAATATTCTTGTTTTGCATTTATTTGTCTCACTTTTTGTTTCTTGCTTGGTTTCTTTTTTAGATCTGCATATGTAATAGATGAATTTATGAGCATGCTGGGACACACCTCCAGAAGACACAAATCATTCTATTCTTATTGAAATTACAACATCCTGTGTTTTATGCCATTTCACAACCTAGCCACTGATTTTCTTGACTCATCTTCATCTATCAAAATATATGAGGAACACAAACCCTTAAAAGTCTAAGTAAAGATTTCTAAAAGTCACTAACTGTTTTTTGAAATACCTCTGATAAATTTTGATTTTCAAAGAGACTTTCAAAGTGCAGTTTCTGAAAATCAGGCATTATATAATGCACTGGAGGATGGACACATCCAGAAAACAGCTAGACATCCATGCCTTCTAACAGCTTTTGAAAAAATCAGTGTATTGTACCAGTTAGAAACTACATACTAGATTTAAGGATCAATATATTGTGCTTTAATTGTAAAACTTACATAGGATGTTTCAAAATGAATGTATCAGCTTTTTATTGGAAGATGGAAAGCTTGCCTCTGAAGAAGACACATGTGCCTGCAAGGAAAAATCTGTTCAGAGACTGTTCTCACTTGTTAAAAAAACCCTCTCCAAACTGGATCTTGAGACTGGGATGGGTTAGAACAGTTATTTCTCAAAATGTTGTTCACTGTGCTCCTGCACACTGTATCTCCTCCAAAAAATTTGAATCAGCTTCACAAGAGGAAATGCCTATCTTTCAGTCACAATTAGAAAATTCATCTCTCTCAGGAGTTCAGGCTGTATCTAACCCACTTTCAGCATGCAATGCCATTCATTCTGGTGTCAATTTAAAACAAGAAAAAGTGGACAAAAGGAACAATGGAATTAAGTCAGAGAAAATAAACAATTATTATACAAATTATTAGAGGTGAGAAAGGCAGGTTTAAAATACATCCAAGAAAATGCTAGTGGCTTGTTGTCCTGGGTTGATAAGGAAGTGGGTTGATAAGTTTTTTGGGAAGTTATGATCAGATTTGAATATTGGTATCTCTGTAGAACCTTTTGGGTCTCAAAAAATTCTTATTTTTGTGGCTTTATTTTGTTTCATTGGGTTTTTTTTCCCCAGAAGTCCCACTATGGCTATAGGTTAGGTCATATTTCAGCCTGAAGGACACCTGATATTTAGCGTGAAATGCCTAACTAAGAATCACCATATATTTGCCAAGGGAATATCCAGGCCTGTAGCATATATATTTTAGAATGCCTTCATTTTGCAACCCTCTCTTCCTTCCTGTGACCCAAAGATATTGCATTCCCTTGGCTCTAACAGAATAAACATCTGTATTATGGACTACAGCAGGCTGGCAGGGACAGGCTAGGGTTGCTTAGGTTTAGAATTACTTTAATACACCATTATTTTGTTTTTGTGGCTTTGAAGTGCTAAACCTGAGGTGACTGGGATCTCTTCTCCACTTTGTTATAACTGTTCCCAGGACACACAGGAGAAAGCATTGCCAGCCTAAGAGGCTCAAAGACCTGATTTGTCTGTTGAGCCCAGGTGTCCACCTACAATGACAACAAAACGTTGCTCTGTGTGTAGATCTCAATGTCACCCCTTGTCACCATGGCACACAGTCTCATTTCTGAATATGTTCTGACTCCCATCCACAAATGTTGCTGGTCAGCCATTTTATATGAATTTAGTACAGAGTTATGGAGCTGGCACCATCTACTGAAACTCTCCCTTTTTTTCCAGCAAGTCTCCCCACAGCCTCTCCATTCTTGTGTTCATTGAAACAGTTTGGTGCTATTTTCCAAATGAAGCAGCTTCTTTGTATGGTTTCTTTTTCAAAGAGTGAACTCATCATTTGTTACAGTATGTTTCAGATTAAAGGAGAACAATATTAGTGATGCCAAAAAAAAGTATGAAATGTAATTGTCAAATACACTTGAGAAGGCAAAATGGGTTTTGTAGTTCATAAAAGTATTTGAATCTTGAAAGAAGGTTCAGCCTGTTTTAGATTACAATTTCTTTATGGCTTTTCTTAAAAGGTATATCTCAGTATATTTTATTTCTAAAAATCAAAGTCATAATATGACCTTGCCTTTGTAGAAAAAGATCAGCAGCTGTAGATGATGAAAATTCACATTGTTGTATTTCAGGGCAGAACTTTTTAAAAATAACACTGGATGTCTTTCATCAATTAAAAAGAGAGTCAAATAACAGATTTGTGACAAAAGTTTGTACAATATTTACCAGTCTGAGAATTCCTGGACCTATCCTGAAAAATGTGAATTCTACCTTTTACACACTCTAGTTTTTAACCAAGATATAAGGGTATATTTTCGTCTTGTCTGGTTAAGATGTGATGTGCATTTAGGGATTTGCCAGTTTGTAGACTAAATGAGAAGGAATTGTGTTTTGGTGGTGAGGACAGATAAGTCTTGTGTTGGTTGCTAAGTGGGACTATAAAAAATATTGTGCTGACCCTATGACTCCTGTGACTATGAACTCTTGACTTAGGGCAGCTGGCAATTTAATGGTAAATTAGTACAAAATGTGACTTAATTGAATACAGCATTTCTAGACATTCAGAACACCTAACCCTCATTTTTTCCCTAGTTTCATTTTGTTCGTATAAAGCTGGTGAACAGAAGTGACTGATATGACATGTACAATGGCTTTACCAACCTCTGACCTACTGTGTGCCCTTTTCCCAGGCTTATCTTAAGTGTACAAGCTTGGTTTTGGTTTAGATCTGTTGCTTACTGGATTTTGGATTTTTGTGTTAGCTTTTCAGAAGTCCAAGACCGATAAAAGCTTGATTACATAAGATATAGAAAACTGTGCATCCGTTTCTTCATTCCATCTCCCAGCTCTTGGAGAATATATTGTATATAGACAGTAACTGGGCAAAAGAATATTTCCTATCACCATGAAAAATGGTTTTACATCAACACGTATTATGTTTTAGAAACTGTAGAATTAAACCATTTTTTCTGAATATTATTTTCTTTGTGTTTATAATAATCTATCTCTTTGAAGGTAAAAAGACACAAAATCATCAGAGAAGAAATCTTACTTTCCAAATTGTGTGTTAAAAAAGTACAAAAATATTTAATAGAACCAAAATTGAGGTTGTATAGTATTTTTAAATCAACCAACACAATCAAATGGAAAATCAATGAAAGATTCCATTCTTACTATGGACCGCTTTTCTACATCCTGTTCCATGTAAAAATTCTGCGGAAAGAATTTCATTCAAAGCTTGGTTCTCCTGGATTCCAAGTAACTCCTGTACAAGCACATTTATTTTATTCCTGCCTAACTTAGTTACTCAGCTCTACTGACGGTTAGCAAATCTTTCCCAATATCTCCCAAACATGAGTATCTGCTGCAAATTAAGCCAATTACATTTTGTTCTACTTTCACGAGACATTTCATGACAGTCTTCTTCATAGCAACATTTTGTGTACTTGAAGTGTCATCACTTCCTTCTTGTTCTCCAAACTGTTAATTCTCTAACTATTTTGCTTGCTACATTTTTCATCCAAATGTTCTTATTTTTTATTTATTCTTTTATTTATGATTTTTAAGGTCTCTTCCAATCCAAATAATTTATGATTCTCCCCCAGATTCTCTTAATTAAATCTTAAAATGGGTTACTGGAAGACTGCTCCAAAGTCTCCACAGGCACTTCTCTTCAGTAAACATAAGCAGAACCCAGTGAATCAGTTCTGATCAGATTTGAGCCAAGCTCCATTGTGTGTGTGTCTTGGAGGCAGAGGAAGTGATCAGCAGCAGAAATATACATCTGGTGGGGAGGTTATTTCTGAACACTTCAACATTTAACAGCAAATGAATGACACTGGACATCCACTTCGAATTTCTGCAGTAAAAGATTTTTCTGAGACTTCACAACAAATAAGTCATTCAGAAAGATTGCTGTTCTCCTTGAGGGATTGCAGTCTTGGGTTTCTTCAGTTTGTCTGGTGTAAATATTGCAGAATAAAATTTAATATAAAGCTATGTCCAACCTATTGTAACTGGGCTTACAGCAGTAATTTTAATGGAACTGATTCAGTTCTTTTTAGCCTTGCAGAGATTATTTGTGACTATTTAATGGGAAGCACATATTATTTCAGAGAAATCTTATGATTTGTTTAATTTGGTGAAAAAAGATATTCCTATCTGTTAATGCATTTGAAGTTAAAAGTTCTGGAGTAAATTTGCAATGCCACAGAGCCTGAGTTTTCCTTTTCATTGGTACAATGAAATCGTGGATGCAGATTTTATAGCAACCCATTTCACATGAACCAGTTACTGGGGAAACATATTAATGCTGAGACACACAATTATGTGATTTTTAGGCATGAAAGAATAGCCAGGCAACTTAAAATTTTTGACTCAACAGAACTGTAGAATCATATAAAGACAGCACAGGTTTTTTTCTGGCATTGAGGAGACTGTTTGCAATCCAGATATTTACTTGTGAAAGCCCTTATTGGAGGATGAAAACGGAAAATGCAAAGTAGTTGTGTTCATTATATTTTGTAGTAAATGTCACTAAATATAAGGCAGTCCAGTAACCAAAAATATATATGCCTTGAAAAGTTTATGCTTTAGCACATAGTGCTATAAATAATGAGTGGTACCTAGGAATAGGCATCTCTTTTGAAAAAAAAATGCATCACACAGATAATTGGATGGGAATAAATTAAAATATTAAATAAATTAAAGGAGGAAATCAGAAGATAAAACAGAAAAGGGGGAAGAAGAGTACTAGATGGAGAAATATTAAAATCCTAGCTACACTTATTGCTCACCAGACTAAACCACTTAAAATTTTCCTCCCCTGATACAGATATTTTTGTGATATCTTCCCCCATTTTTCACCAACGAGATTTTAATAATGTGTATACTTGAACATTCCCACATGGTAATGCTTCTTTCTACTTTCTCTCACACTGACAAATTTCTCTGGTCACTCCTAGACAAAGTAACCCACATTGTCACAAGGCAAATTCCAAGTTCCTTAATTAAAAGTGGACTTCCTAAAAATCTCTAAATGACAGATAACTGACAGAGTGGAATGCACTGGAATAATATCATTTAGTGCTAGATTCCTTTCAAGACTGCATATGGTACAGAGGCCACTAAAAGCAACCTGTCTGCTCTCTGACCTTGGCTGGACATTTCAGCAGCTACCTTGTTGTAGTTTTTGGGTTCCTCAGAGTAACTTCAGAGCTGAATAATAAGATATGTTCCAAGTTTCTTAATTAAAAGTGGACTTCCTAAAAATCTCTAAATGACAGATAACTGACAGAGTGGAATGCACTGGAATAATATCATTTAGTGCTAGATTCCTTTCAAGACTGCATATGGTACAGAGGCCACTAAAAGCAACCTGTCTGCTCTCTGACCTTGGCTGGACATTTCAGCAGCTACCTTGTTGTAGTTTTTGGGTTTCTCAGAGTAAGATAAGAACTGAAGAGTAAGAGGTTGTCAGAGGCATGTTGGAAAGCTTCTGTAGCTTATGTAGGATGGGCCCCAAGGGAAGCAGAAGTCTCATGGACATTCATAAATTAGCAAGCAAGTCTGTTTACTAGAAAGGCATTGCATGATTTTTTTTTTTTTAATAAGGCTTTTTCCTCCCATATTTATTTCACATATTTAATAACTTTAGTTTGGTTTATTTAACAAATAATTCTGCTCTTCGGAATAAGTTATTCACTAAGTGATTTTTTTTCTCCAAACTCATCCAGTTTTGCACATAATTTAAAAAAACACTTTTTTCCACAAGCCACAGGAAGTTCAAAATGCTTATTTAAAAGAGGGCAATGAACGCTTTCCAGTACAATGTAAAAGTAAAATAAATACTATGCTCAGTCACATATTGTTCAGACAGACACTAAACAGATTATATGAGAGGTCAGGAGAAAACTCCCTGCATTAATAGGCTGAGAAATTAAAATAGTTTGAATAGTATTATTATAGTGCATTTGCTCATATTATTATAGTACATTTGCTTAAGGTTATTTTCATTATTCTCGAGATACACATCTTTTGCCTTATGGCAGAACACTGAAATACTTTTTTTCTCACAAATAGTTTGGAAGGAAAATTTTTGTGTGAGTGTGATATTCTGAGTAAGAAGTACAATAATATAGAGATTTTTTTTCCCAAATTCTTTTTATTAAAGATAAATTACAATAATAAAGACTTAGAAACACATTTCCCAAAATAAGTGTCAATGATCGGAAATAATAACTTTCTCCAAACCCAAACTCCTTAACCACATTCTTCTTCTTGTATTTTAAAGATTCTTTCTACAAACTTTTGTGTGAGCGCTTAAATTTAAAGGATATAGCAAACTCATTCATCTTATCACACACAAAAGATTTTCTCCCTTTCAGTTGGTGTTGGATAGAACCATAAATAAATAGGTCAGATTCACAAATCAGCTCAGTTGTGATTGTTCATTGGGACATATGGGAAAATTCAGTCTTTCTGAAATGAGACCACAAATCTGGGTATAAGCATATATTTTGGGAATGGTATTAGAAAATTTAGGCTACTATGAAATCTTGTATGAATAAAATGTTAGTGGAATAGTGAGCAGATATTTCATGTACTGAAAAAGTGTTGGCTTGCATACACTTTAATAAAGGTTTGTATTTTTATTTTCACAGAACATGTTTAGGAGGACCATTAATTTCACTAATATGGGTTTAGCCCAGATTGCATTTTTCTCCACTAAAAAATTAAACAATTTCACATCTCCCAGCTCCAGTATCTCACACATTATCCTTCCTTAGCCTGACGTTCTTCATGTAGGGAATATCTTTGAAATAGCATGTTATATACTGCTGTATGTTCATGATGCTGAGTTTTATGTTATTACCATGGGCAGAGTACCAGGCACTTATGGTGAAAACATGTTTAGCAAATTATCCAGACAGAATGCATGGGCTTCTTGGCAGCCCCACTCTTTTGCTTATTGCTTTTCAGTGTACTAGGAGTGCTTCTAAATATCAAGTAAGAAAAGTTTTATGCCAGAAAAAATGTTTCTGCCACCTAAAAACTGAAACTATAGGAAATTTAAGGCTGTAAACTGTGTTGGGTTTTGACTATAAGTGTTTCTTTTCAGATATTTATCTAGTTACATGAAAACAAGGCTTATTTGTTGTTTCAGTTCTCTGGGAGCTATGGTACAAATACTAATATTAGAGTTATATATATTTAAGTGACATTTGAAAGGCTGATTTTTATGTTCCATCCTTACAATCATTTAGAAATATGTACTTTATATTTAGCAGCACTCATGGAAATACAAGGATATTGACAAAGGCAGCAACTAGAAAACAGCAAAAGTCACTAAACTTGAGTAACATTCTTAGCTTTCAAAGATGTATCATTTCTGCCTTTGACTTGTTCTCTCTCAGTGATTTTAAAATATGTTGTTGCAATTTCTGCAGAAGGTAACATTCAGATGTTGATTGGAACTAACTTCCATGTGTATATAAATTCAGTAAAAACAAACACAGAAAAAAAAAGGAAAATAATTTACAACATGGTTGAATATTTGAAAATATTTTGCCCCTAAATGCACCTAAATTTAGTGCTAACTCAGAATTCAGTCTTGGTTAAATACCTTTTAATTCCCATAGGTGCATGCAATTTCCAGCTCATGTTTTCTCAGACAGAGATTTCTATAGACAGGTGCTGAATCTTAGGAACAACTTCATATTTTCTAAACATGCTTACAGCTGTTTGAGATTTTGGATATGATTCATGAAGACAGGCAACCCCTAGGATCCCACAGATAAATTATTGCTTGCATTAGTCTGAGTTAAAATTATACCTTATAAGATGGTCATAAATATTAGTCAATCCAAGCACTGTAAATATTAGGTAACATACTGGTTTTGACATGCACATTCATATTTCTTGATCCACCTTGTAGATATGCCCAAGTGTGGACACAAAACGAAATTGAAATTATTAGCAGGGAATAGTTTTCTTCCTCTAAACACTAAAATATAACCCACATATTATTAGATATATTGTCTGTAATCTTAGCCCAGTACTGGTTTGCTCATTACTGAACAAACCTGCTGAACCATATCTGTTCATATCTGAAAATTAGGGCATTTTTCTGGGGTTGCTGATGATATCCTAGCAGCTGAGCACCCAGTTGAATGGATGGTTTCTCTTTATTTTACTTAAAAGCCAATGAATCATTCTTCTGTTTGCTGTGACCACATCAGTGTAGGTTTGAAAAAATAGAAGGCTGCAAGCTATTAATAATTTCATTATTATATGGTTTGCCTGCTGATAAATGTTAGAGACAGTAAGATGCCTGTTTTAACACCTTTAGCACTGTAAATATGCTACCTTTATAAACATCCTTTGGAAGTGTTTTACTGCTAATTCTACTGGACCTTCATGAATATCATTTGTAAACAGACAAAAAAGCAGTGTTTGAGTTACTAAAAAGTGTTAGGTCTTGCTAACTAAAATCATATTAACATTCTATGTGCTTCCTTAAAATTAATTAATGAACAGACAGCTAACCAGCTAAAAGTAAAGATAAAAAATTGGGAATTATTAACAGAGCAAATGAAATGCAGTTTTATGGATCTCGGCTATGGAGAGTCATAAAATACTACTTGTGCTATGAGAGTTGCTTAAATATTTAGTAGAATAAACCAAATTATGCATAAGAGAATATGAATACAAATATAACTGCAGTTAGGAAACTGTATAACTAGGAAAAAAATTAACTTAAATTGAAGCCAGAAGCATGGAGATGTCCTATTGTCCTTTTTTCCAGTGGGGAACTGTTTTTTCATATGTGAATATCAGCAGGGAACCTTGGCCTCTCCATGGGTGTAGGAGTCTGCCCCAACTTGTCAGTTTTAGGCCAGTTGCCAAAGAAAGCGAGCTTTTCATCATTAATGCCAAACACTTTTGCTACTGATTAGTGATTTGGAGTTCTCTCACTAATCACAAATTTTCTGATTCTGCCTTTTCCAATGTGTACACAGACAGCTTTCCATTGTTTTGTGTTGCTATGGAAAATGGGACAACTTAAATTGTCAACTACAATTGACAAAAGAGAAACTAGACATGAAGAAATTAAAATCAAAATATGAAGAGGACTGAAAGTTACTTCAATTTTGTATAATCACAGTAGTTTATGTTGGAAGAGACCTTTAACAGGCTCTCATTTCAAGTCCCCTGCCATGGGCAGGGACATCTTCTACTAGACTGGGTTGCTCAAAGTCTCATCTAACCTGGACTTGAAGACTTCCAGGAATGGGGTAGCCACAGCTCCTCTGGTTAACTTGTTCCATTGTCTCATCACCCTCACAGAGAAGAATTTCTTCCTAATATTAAGGAAGCTAGTATTTTTCAATTTGAAGCCATTCCTTCTGGTCATGTCACTACATGCTCTTGTAAATAGCCTCTCTCCACCTTTCTTGTAGTCTCCCTTCAAGTACTGGGAGGCCACAATTATGTCCCTAAGCCTCCTCCAGGCTGAAAAATCACAATTCTCAGCTTCTCCTCATAGGAGAGGTGCTCCATCCCTCTGATCATCTTGGTGGCCTCCTCTGGACTTTTTACTACATGTCACTGTCCCTGTATGGGGACCCCCGAGCTGGATGCAGCCCTGCAGGTGGGGTCTCACAGGAGCAGAGGGGCAGAATCCCCTCCCTCCTGTGCTGACCACACTGCTTTGGATGCAGCCCAGGACACGTTTGGCTTTCTGGGCTGTGGGTGGCTGGGTTGTGTCCAGCCTCTCATCCAGCTGCACCCCCAAGTCAGCAGGGCTGCTCTCCATCTGTCCATCCCTCAGCCTGGATTGATACCAGGAGCTGCCCCAGGTGCAGCACCTTGCACTCAGTCTTATTTTAAAACTCATGAGATTCCCATCGACCCATTTCTCAAGCCTTTCCAGGTCCCTCTGGATGGCATCTCATCCTTCAGGTGTGGCAATCACACCACTCAGCTTGGTGTCATCTGCAAATCTGCTGAGGGTGCACTCAACCTCTTCATCTGTGTCATCAATGAAGATATTAAATAACACTGGTCACAGTACAGATCCCTGAGGGACAGTACTTGTCACTGATGTCCATCTCTCTGAGACACTGATCACTATCCTCTGGATACAACTATCCATCTGCTTTCTTATCCATCTAAGAGGCCACGAACAAAATACATTGCTCTCCAGTTTAGAGAGAGGGATGTTGGGGATGATGATGTTAAATACTTTAGAGAAATCCAGATAAAGGACATCCTCATCCTCCCACTTGTCCACTGTTGGAGTCACTCAATCACAGAATATCATTGGATTGGTCAGACAGGACTCGCCCATGGTGAAGCTGGGCTGGCTGTCTTGAATCACTTTCTGGAAGCTGAGAAGGCTGCAAATGAATACTGCCTCTTTAAGACCAACACTTTTCCTTATTTCAGATAAGGTGAAGCATTTATAGTAGTTATTGTAGTGAAACAGTTCTTGGTGTTGCGCTGAGTTCCAAATGACTATAGTGATCAGAGGTTCAAATTCTTCCTTATCCAGAAAGGAGTTAAGATAATAGTACTATCCAAACACAACAGGCCAAGTTTGGGCCTCAAAAGGAAACTGAAGCTGCATTCCTGTGAGGAAAAAAAAAACAACAACCAATCAAACTTATTAAAAATACTTCCGTCACAGCAAAAGTGCCTCTTTTAGAGCAAGGCCAAGGGCATTCTTGAGCCTATAGGAGGAAAGGAATGCCAGCAGCAGTGAGAACCACTCTATAAAACTCTTAATGCATCATTTTGAGGAGCCAGCTTTGGTTTCCTTCCCCAGTATTTCAGATTTCACATCTAATTTCACAACTCTTCCTGTTTTATTTTCATAAAAAAACAGTATTTTGTTAAAAAACTATCTGAACTGAGGACAAAATGAAAGCTTTAATTCTGAATGTTTTGCCTGTTTTTGGTTTAAAATACTTGATGAAATATAAAGACATTTTGTACTTCAATAACATGAGTAATATACACAGTGTTTTGAATGACTTAGATATCAGAGGATTGTCTTTAATTTGAAGAGCATAAGTGAAAATATTCTTTAAGGAGTAATAAGTAATATCATATCTTAAGGCAAAAAGGTCACTTGAAATGAAACTTCCAGCTAATTCCTGCATATTAATAGTAGTCAGATCTCAAGAGAGTCTGCAGATATGATGGCAGAATGTCCAATAAAAATGGCAGAATAGGCACAAGTTATTTGTAAACCAGTATTATCCAAAGCCAAAGAAAAAGTATACTGCTCTCAGTACTTATGCAGCATTTCAACTCTTAAAAAAGCAAAATAGTACTGTGGTTTAAATGCTGCACTATCATCAAACAGCTGGGTTTGCAGGGTTTTTTACACTGGAGATAAAGAGGGAACTATCTGCTGCTTGTTTTTAGGAACTCCCTCTTTTCTGCTGCTTGCCTGTGTACAGGCAAGTTCTCCAAAAAAAAGAGTTTTTTTGATAGTAATATATCAAGTGAAATGAAAATACAACAAACCCCCCCCCAAAAAAAAAAACAAAACCAAAACCACCAATATCCAAACTAGGTACAAAGGGAAAAAAAAAGATAAATTAAGAATTCCTATTCAATTGGTCTCAAGCTAGTAAAATTTATTCTCCTCAACCCAGGAACCTGTTACTGGGACATGAAGAGAAGGCAGAAGAAGAATAGAAGGGGTAAGATGAAGTACCTGCCATGAGGCAGAATGTCACCCTCCAGGAGTGTGAAGAAATTATGAGAGGTGTCAGTGGAGAACTGGTCCTCTAAAGGCACCAGAAGCCCTCTGTGCTGCATAAGCCTCACAGACCCATGCTCAAAAATCGTATTTATTGTGGATAGTTGTTAGACAGTAACAGGCAAGAATTTCCAAGGTCCTAAGCTCTTACCATTACCAGTTGACTTCACAAGGCTTGTGGATGGTTAAGTGAGAAATTGCATCACACTAAGAAAAAATTAGTTGTGTTTAAAAATAATAAATTTAAAATTCACTCTAAAAATGCTGTCTACATTCACACATAACAGAATAGAAATGATTGCAAGAGATGTGCTTGAAGAACATTTGCCACATAAAAAGTTTGCATTTCAGTGCCAGAGATCTTTACTCTGTCTTTAAACCCTATGAAAATATTTCCAAACAATGGTGCAGAGGAGTGTACAGGAAAAACAGAGGAAAGAAAATGAGGAAAATATTCCCAGACAGAGACGCAAGCACACATTATTTTACTTCTTGAATTTTTAATAAATCAAAACTTTTTATACTACTAAATACCATTTTCCTGTCATGTCATCTAGAAGTGCCATTCTTGCTAAGTGGATTGTAGGAGATGAGTATCAGTTTGCTCTACAGCATTCAGTCTTCTTGTATTTACTTACCTGTTTGATTACTCTCTTAACATGTTCTACCAAAACCTGTTCTCTAAAATCACCAGTTTTATCTTCAAATATTACTTTAAAATACAACGTTTGAAAAAAATTCCCAGTCTACTTGTACTGCCTTTTGACCAGAAGGGGAATTTTGAAATATATTTCCAAGTACCCAAAAATGAACATTTTCATAAGAATTAAGTAAAGTATGAGGACACACATTGTTGTTGCTGTAACTAATAAAATACTAGAATTTCTCTTTCTCTCTTTTTTCTTTTTTCTTTTTTTTTTTTTTTTTGTTTTGTTTGTTTCTCCAAAGTATTTTGCCACTCATAAGGACAGTAACCACACATATCTGAAGAGATTTGCGCAAAGCTGCGTGCTATAAACTGCATAATTTCTACAATGTTCTTGCATCTTAAACAAATTATTCCCATTTGTATTATTTCTGAGTACATTTTTACCGTGGTTTCAATTTTTTCCACTTGTGTAGCTGTGTGACTACAGAGACACAAGTAACAGGCACACTGCTTACACCATTGAATTACATTATAATAATCACATTTTAAAATGTACTGTGAACTATCTTTGCAAGCAGTACAGTAGAGGAAAAAAATGCTATTTCAGATGTGCCAGCCAATGAGCCCTGTAAATCCCAACAGCATTGCCATAAGCTTTTGGTGAATATAACCCTCCCTTGAAAACTGAGAAGATCACTAGAGTGTTCTGTAGGAGTGAAGTCATCAGCAAACCCAGGTTTCCATGGTTAAAAAATATTTACAGTTCATTTACCTATATTCAAATACATATATAAACATCTTCCCAATCAGTAAGAGATTCTGAAGTAATTTATTACTTTTTGTACTAATTCGCAGAAACTGCAAAACACATCTATTAAGAGAAGGGAAATGGTGGAAAGTGAACTTCCACATTAGGAAATATTATTGGAAAATAAAATTTTCTGTTATTTCATCACATCTAACTGCACTGGCCATCCAATAAGACATCCAAGGTGATTCTGGAACTGGGAGAAATAAAAAAGATGGATTTCTTGTTTATTGATTCCTATGTGTTAACAATGGAGAATAACTACACATTAAACCGACCTAGGAGGCAGGTCTGGAAGAACCACAGCTGCAGCTTGCTGCTAAAAGCATCTACTCTAAACAGACAAGATAGATTCCTGAATGATTTGAAAACACAAACATTACCCCTGGAGTGGCAGCAGATCTCAGACTGGTGATAGTGTCAGAGAGAGGTGATACTTGGGGGAAAAACACTAAGTAAAAGAAAAGATAAGAAGAAAAGGAACATTGAAAGGAACAGGAGATAATGAAACAGTGTTAGAGGAGAGGCAGCTGTGGCTCAATGGAGGTGAGTTAATGGTAGTTAAAGGTCCAAATATCCACTAGGTTAGAATGTCTCCAATCCTCACAGGACCTCCTTGGCCTACATCTGGAGCTGTCCTTCTAGCTCCTTTCTGAATTTCACCCTGGAGAATGTGTAGGAAAGAAAGAAGATGGCCTTACATTTCCCAAAATTCTCTTTTGCATGGTTCCACAATCAGAATGATACTTGGGGGTTCAAGAGTTAACAGCTGGGCCCTGTCATATCCCTTCTCCTCCAGGACAGCTGCCCATGCCATCTGGTAGAAATGTGGCTTATACCTCACACAAAGTCTCTCTCTCACCACACAGTCACAACAAGGCCTGTTTATTCCACTGTTGTAGCATATTCCCTCCTTTGCATTTTTCTGTTCCCACCCATTTATTTATAACAGATGATGTTGCAGGACAAATGTATGCTGAAGGTGTTTTCAGCCTTTGTAAAAGCTCTAAAACATGTGCAGAAAGTCCATTATTAACCTAGGTTTGTAAAAAGCCCTCCCTTCCTCTTTTATTGTTTCCTTTTGGTATCCTTCCATATAGCAAACTCTACGTACACATAACCCAAATATTTAGGACCCCAAGCTCTCATATGCAACCCATGCCTGCTCATTTTCTTTACAGAAAGTAAGGCTGTGATTAGACATGAAATAACTGTAGATAATAAATCTGCTCCCAAGGACTGAGTAATCTTATTACAAGTGGGAAATGATGGTTTACTCATCAACATGTGGAGTGCCTTAAAAGTGCTGTAATAGCCAAACTAGTGTAGAGAGGGAGGGAAAATCTGCTTGAAGAAAAGGAACCTCTGGTGATGTTTTACATATGTAGAGACTTACTGTTGGAAAGAAGAATAATGCATCTTATGTTCACCCTCAAAAATAGGCTAACTATAAAAATATTTGGGATGTGAGGCCTTCATAAGAGCTTCCCATTAATATAGCAGGTTTGTTTGATGTTCTTAATAGAAGTAAGAACATATGCTGTGGAAAGGAGATATAAATTCGCCTGGAAGTGCATTCTCTTTCTGTTTGGAAAACCTTGTGTTGAGGTGTCAGTCTAGTGTTACAAAATTTGCAAAATGCAAAATTTGCTTCCAAAAGGGTGTTCTCTTGAGCTAGTTGTGGGAGTGCTAGTGTAATTCCTTGGGACAAAAGGAAATGTATGCAGCTTTGCAGAGAGAGAATCAATTTTTCTCCTGAGTTCTTTTCTTCTTTGCATGATTCAATACAGTGCCTATAATGGGAGCTGTTTCCACTGGGATGGAGCCTGTACTATCATTTGAACAGAACTTGTAATTGTTGTCACTCAGCATGGTTTTAAGAACTTTGATTGCCAAACTAGAATGCTTAATTGTCACATTTTTTCTCTTTTCATCTGTGAAATGTGTGTGCAATTTTTAATTCACACAATAAAATCTGAACAAAAGTCAGGCCCTAAGCAGCCCTTTGTGCTTTTTTGCTGTTTTTTTTTTTTTTTAAACAACTGGCTGTGGAGGAGTGTTTGCTTTCAGGGGTCAGAGGTGGTTTTCATTCATCAACAGTTCAGGAACTGAAATGAAGTTTTTTATTGGAAAATAAAACACCATGAACCTCTCTCTCAGAGCTAAATTAAATGTTGGCTTTATACCTGTCAGTCTCTATCTTTCATTCAGTAATCATGAAGATGTTCTGAGAGCTGCTAGTATTTGAGCTAGTTTATAAGCCTTGAATATTTGAATTGTTCTTCATTCTGGCCAAATGGAAGCAACCCTTGAGCTCCTTCCCAGAAAAAGATGACTGGCATCCTCAAAGTCAGAGCTGCAGATGTGTGCAGAGGTTGAGTAACACTGGGGAAATCATTTCCACAAACAGATGAGAGTACAGAACTGGGTGGTTTTGGGGTTGAAACTGGCTACTTTGTCAGAATGAGACAGAAATTCAAAATATAGGCTCTACCTTTTGCAAAGATCAGGCAATTTCATGAACTTTCAAGGTAAATATGAAACCTTTGTTCCTCTGTAGCAAAGAGTAAAATTCTGAATTACTTTTAGTACAGAAAGATATTGCTTTCATGTTTGATACAAATATATATTAAAACTTAAAAATAGTGTAGCAGTGGTAAGGCAAGTACTAAAGAAAAATAATGACCAGAAAAATTAGTTCATATTTTCAGCAAATTGAGATCAAATTAAGAATTGAGCAAGGCAGTATTTTAATAGCTTCCCATTAAGAAAAGAATCAGGGACACTTAAAACCAGGGAAGCACATAAGCCGATGCCACCACCATGGCAGTTCTGGAGGTTGTCAATAAATTTCAGAGAAAGCAGAAAAAAGCAACTCAAAGGACAAAAGGTAAACTTCTAAGTTTCATCTCATGATGTAGACTAGCTGGTTGAGCTAAAACTGTCCTGAGGCTGCTTACAGCACCCTGATGAATGCAAAATAGTTCAGAAATTTGGAAGGTGTTTTATTTAGTGGTTTTTCAGAGCATGCTGAACTAGTACAGAGTACAAAAAGATATCCTGGCAATCAAAATTATTAATGATCTTGTTTATGAAATAGAAAAATATGTTATAAATAAATGTCTGAGAAGCCCTGGTTCTTACTGCTTAAATGCTTGAACTGGCCTAGGCAATAATAAATAGATAAATAAATAAATATTGCTACTCTTTTCCAGGCTGGTGGGTAGAATGCTCTCACAATGTTTCCAGTACTTTATGCCTATGTCTTGGTCATAGACCACAAGTAAAACTTTTCCATGGGCATTTTGGAATTTCCACTTCTGTACAAAAATTGGGAAATGCAGTCATCATTAGCACAGGAGGAAAAAAAAGGACTTTCAAGCAACTTCTACCAAACTCCTGCACCACAAAATTGTTTGAGACTTTATTTTGTTTTTACACAGTGTGTGTCTCTTATGGCACTCCTTAACTTGTTATTGTGAATACAAGAGCACAGCACCATCCATAATGGCACAAACCTGAGGACTTCAATCCAGATAAGATCTAGAACATTCATGAAAAGGTGTCTGGGGCTGTTCCAGAGAGGTCCCACAGGACCTCAGAAAGTGAAACGATGGTGGAATGATCTAAGTGGAGTCTGTGTGGGGAGCAGAGGACAACACGTGAGAAAGATGGGACAGCTCCAGTGTCTCGTCCTGCTCTACCATGGAGCAGGAACAGGGAAGGTCTTTGTTTTGTCTGACATCAGAGCTACTATTGAGAGCTTTGGTCAGACTTCCCAGACAGCCAGGGGAGGGAGCGAGAGGTCATTCTCCTCCTGCTTGCTTCTTCCCATTTGGTTGGCTATACCCATCTCCCATGGTGCATGGACATCCAGAGGAAGGAGTAGCCTCTGTGAGCACCACAGGACTGCAAGGCAGCTGCTTCCTGCCCTGGGCACACCCACAGCAATCTTCACCCACACCATGCACCATGGGCAGCCGAGCTCCTGAGTGCTGCTGGTGCCCCTCTGATGACCACCCTGGCTGCTCTGAGTATCCATGGCCTCCGTGGCTTCCTCCCTTTCTCTTCTCAGTGCCAGGTAGTATGACATCTTCCA
Source organism: Passer montanus (assembly GCF_014805655.1). NCBI lineage: Eukaryota > Metazoa > Chordata > Aves > Passeriformes > Passeridae > Passer > Passer montanus. The sequence goes on from NW_024364270.1 coordinate 10,498,869, forward strand.
GCAGTAGCAGGTTTCAGGGCTGTCCCTGCACTACTTTTTTCAGACAATATCATAGAAGCAGGTGGTTGTAAGGTGCCTCAAGAGGGCAGACATTCAGCCCATCCTTGTGTTTGGGGGCAGCTTCAAGCATCCCTACACTTTAAGATACACTGTAAGAATGTGCATTTGAATGAACATATCTCAGCTGTTCAAAGGGATTCTCTAAGTAACCAAACATGTTCTCAATTAATGACTAATCTAAATCTGTCTTGTTTCAAAATAAGCCAGTTTCTGCACATGTATTGCCTGTGATCCAGGAACATAATCAGTCACTGCTTCCCATGTAGCTGTCTTGGCATACCTGTTATCATTTGTTTTTCAACTTTTTATTTCCAGACTAAACAAATCTCAGCTTTTCCACATAAGTCTTATTTTCTGACTGTCTGTTTAATAGAAGATCACAGACCAGCTTAGAGGCTTAACTTTGAAATCCAGGACTAAGCTTCTATTATCTACATACTAGAAATAACAAGGTAATATAAAACATTGCAAGACAAGTGACAGAAATTTCAGGAGGGAGTTTCATATATTGATAGCATCAAAAAAGCTATGTGCAAAGGGATTTAGTGCTCTGAATAGTTTCAAATGGGTAAGTGGTGAAGATACCAGGGAACTTTGGAACCACCATGTTTACAATTGTGAAAAATAATCTCTCCTCCCAGTATCCTTTCCCTCTCTAGAGCTCTCCAGACAATTTCAACTGCATGAAGTAAGGGAAACTTATGTCTGAAAGCTGAAAAGATGCATGATCTCATAGGTTCCTAATCATTCTGTCCCAGTGTTTCACATATTACAGGAAGTCTCTTGCTCAGCATTTACAAGAGATACTTCACACTTTATGGCACAATTGCACTTGTTGCTTCAGCAAGGGCAATGTTTGTCATTTATCCTGCAACACTGTCAGCAGTTAGTTGTACTGGAATTGTAGAGCACTTACTGTTTCATAGTTCCAATCAGGATGTGTAATTTTACCCGTCTGAGATCACCTTTCACCCATTTTTTTGGTCTTGATCTTGCCTAAAAACCATGAGCCGCAAATGGCAAGTGTCCATTTGGGCAAGAGTAGCTTCTCCCAGGCTGTAAGCACCTTCTACTGATGTTAATTCTGTGCTTCTTCAGGAGTCTGTGTGCTAATCTAATGTTTCTCTTTCTAAGGCAACATGGTCACTCTTGGGAGACCTAATTACTCCTTCCAGTACAACTTTACTGTGACAAGGGGTTAAGGTAATAGGGAGATGCCTACATTTCTTAATTTCTAACAAGGTTTTTGAGAGAAATCACAAATATGTAGATAGTAGTGTAGTGTAGTATAATATAGAATAAATAGTAGCTTATAGCAAATTTAAAAGCTCAAAAGAGAAGAGTAATTTGGGGCTGCCACATTTATCTTCAGTCCTGATATACAGATGTCTGTGCTAAGTGATGTACTCAGGCTGGATCCACTTACTACACACATTTTACAATATTAGTTTTTGCAGAGTAAATCTGATGATTTCAGTACAGTGATAATGAGCTCAGTTGCTCACCTAGGAAGCAGACACAAAGAGGGTCCAGAGCTCTTCAGATCCATGTATGCATATTTCACTATGTAGCTTCCTAGAAACATATCCGAGATATTTGGATGTATGGCAGCCTGGAATGAGTTTCTGACTGAGAGCAAGCACACCTCATCTGCCAGCACTATCAAACAGCTGTTTATCTGATAGAAAATCTGTACAATATATACAAACACTTCCATAAAATATAATTTTTGAAAAATTGATATTTTAGGGAAAATAAAAATATATGGTCTCTCTCCTTCTTCATCTTTTCTTCCCTCCCAACAAGTTACCTGCAATGTGTCTATTTTTTTTCAGTTGTTTTCTCCCTCTCCCCCTCTCCTTCCTTTGCTCTATCTCTCCTTGAACAATTTACTATGCCAAAGCCAGCTAGCACATAACAGGAGATGGTTCTGTTCAGCATCCTCTGTTGCAGAAGATGCTAGAAATAACACAGGTTTTGAAGCTTTCCTGGATTGTGGAGCTGTCATTCAAGCAGATCACATCTAGGACATCACTGCAGCTCTTTCAGTCAGTTTTCTTTTTTGCTTGGTTTATCCATTCATCTCCAAGAACTTTCTCTGCTCACAACACATCATCTAGGCCACCAGCATTCTTCCAGTTGTCCATGCCTTACCTTTAAATGACCTCCTTTTCTGATTATTAAATCCATATGATCTTTCTCTCTTTGTTTCTTACCTAGCCCAATTTCTGACAAAACTGGAAACTGGAGAAGGGCACTGTTGACCCTTGACCAGTTTCTGTAACCCAGAACACATCTGGGAAGGAAGAGCAGAGTGATCTCTGGTCCCAGCCACATCTGACATTCCCCTACCTCCTTCACTTGCTTCCTTCCTCCTTCTGCTGCCCTGAATTCCCAGCCCCCTCCTTTACCCTTTAGCTGCTCCCTGACTTTTAATTCCTTTTATTATTCTCTGTCTCTGTGCAGTTCCTCCTGTCCCAAAGTTCTGCTGGATATCCATCCAACACTTCCCATCCAGCAAGCACATCTTGCACTTTCTTTTCACAACCAGCTTCTAGTTAGCTGGAAGACTCTGATTACATTTCTTCCATGCACATATAACCCTCTTCAGCAGAGCTGCATTTAAGTGAAATGCCTGCAGAGGTTTCTCAAATTTCAGTCAAGAGCAAGGTTCAGATTTACATTGCTTGGGTGTGACATGGAATCAGCAACCAAAGTATGTTCCCTTGAGCAATTAAGTTCATATAACCCCTGGCTCGTGGGCAGATGCTTGCTGGGATATTCTGCCTGCCAGTGCTCGCTTTGATTCATCTGGTGCCTTACAGCTAAACATAACTCTCTGCAAAGACTAATCTCTTTCCTTTTTTCTTATTTTTTTTCTTTGCTTTTTTTTTTTTTTTAATTAAAAAATGGCTTTTCTGGTCCTGTTTTTCATGGAAGCAGCAGCTTTGCAGTGAGCATATAGGAGATCCTGGGATAGAAGCCAGGCTTTGCTCCAAGGGCAGTTTCATAGAGATTCACATGAAGACATAGCAACAGGTTTCATGGCGTTTTATTCAGAAAGTTGTATCTTAAGAAACTTTTGCTTATTGAACCAGGTCTGGACCACAAAGCCAGTTTTGCATCATGAGAAATTCTAGACAAGACCAGAAAGAGTTTATGGCTTTACATTAAAAAAACCCCAACTTGCAGACGTAAGGAGTTCTCCACCTTAGTTATGACAAAACTGGCAATGTACTATAATAAAGCACTTGAGGGCTCTGGCAGTCACAAAGCAGAAACATAAATGCAGTTCTGCTCTTCTAACATAAGCACTATAAAAACAGTTCTACTGTAATGGGTAAAAGAGCTGTTGGATGAGAGCATCTTTGATTAAGAAGTCTTAGACCACATCAGACTACCCTATTGTCTCATAACAACTACTTTCAGAAAACTCACAACATGGACTGGGTTATGCCAAGTAGGACTCTTTAGAATGATCTGCCACTATCACTGCCTTCCCTTTGTGACCTGGGACTGGGAAGATTGGCTTCAAGAGTCCTCTCTCCTTCTTCTTAATGACTCACAGATGACTTTGCTGGCATTTCCTGCAGTTCCTCCCAGAAGAAGTTTACAAAGTGTTTAGGGTTCAATTACTGCTGAATCAGTGCATCTTCATTCAACAGGAAAAGAGAAATGCACTTCCATTATCATCTTGCTCTGAGGTTAATTAAAAACAGCTTTTCAGCTGTTTGCAGCCTGTTTGCCAGTTGTATTTTGTCATGTTTTTCAGTGAAATCTGAAAGCAGTGGTTCTGCTTGTGTGTTTGTACACATCTATATGAATCTGGGGCCTCATTTCCTTATGCCCTATAATTGACCTGGCCATTCATATCAAGGACAACATATCCAGCCATCTTTGCACAGCAAATGTGATCTCATTTCTAAAAGTGCCAGGAAAACCTTGCTGCAAAATAGCAGGTCCTGATATTCTTATTTCACAATTGTGGCACCTCAGCGACTTTCAGAAAGTCAACTCCAGTATTATACAGAGTATTCTTGAACAATTCCTGTTAAATGGCAATCCAGAAATAAAATCAAAACCCCAAAACTTTCACCACATATCCTTTTTCAGGGCTATGCTCTGAGACTTTTTTTCAGAAATATCAAGCTTCCACGGTGCTGTGGTAGCTTTTTGCAGAGGTCCTGCATAAGAATCAAAACCACTGCTTGTACAGTTCCCCCACTGCCTTCTATCTGGTTTCCTTGATTGTTGTTGGATGTTTGAAAATGTCTGCTGAAACTCTACTTACCACTGCAGTAAACATTAAAGACTTCGGCAGTTAAATAGCTCACATAGCACTGATTTTGGTTTGATTTTGTTTTTAATATGAAAACAACAAACATTCCACAGCCAATTATACATACCTTAAATAAAGTTCAAAGCAGAAAAAGACCCTGATCACTGGTGCTATTTGACTCCCTTTAAGCAGCCAAATCACAGAACTACAGATGCAGATAAAGAAAGGCTACCAGCAATCCACAAAATTGTTGAAAACAAATGCTTGGTCAGCCTGTCTGTCTAGTATCTGTCTATAGTCTATAGTTTAAGTCATAAAGGCTGCTGCTTGTTGTTTCTCCAGAGTGCTAGTTTTACACTAGCACTCTGGGGACAGTGGTAAAGATTACTTGAAATGCAGACCCTCCCTTCAAAGACAATCTCACGGATTTTTGTCCTGAGAGGTGTTGATTAGCCCCTGTTTAACAGTGGGGAAAATCTTCCACCATCCAAGCTCATATGATGAAAGGCATGAAGAGCATTAAGGGAGTGGTTTCAAGAATGAAACTGCAAAAGATCAAAAGGACACCGTTTGGATTTGTCTTTAGTTGGGGCTTGACTTGGATTCTGCTAACAAAGAACCTCTTTGATCTAGAATCTTTTATTACTGCAGAGAATAAATGCAAAGAAGAAAATATTCATTTTAATTATTTTTCTCTCCTCTGCCCCAGGAAAGTGAACAATCCAGATCGTGATGTAGTTCTGGAAGTGAAGATGTGTACTGTATGTCCAAGTTCCTTTTTTAACCTATATTTCTAGCAACCAGCCACAAAAGTTATAAAAAGTAAAAAACAAAAAACAAACCCTGGGTTTGGGCTCATGCTAAAATGAAAGACTGATTCTCTAGAAATCCCTGAGGCGTAGCAAACTGTGCCAAGTGTAATTTCTCATCCTTGCTGATTGTCCTGTTTCTCCAGTGCAGTCATTCATTTGCTCTATCACATGTTCCAAATTGTAAGAACAGTATAAATAATATTTATCAGAACACTTCTGGCCTGTGACTGTCAATGACTATTTGGGCTTCTCTGGAAGTTTCCAGATTTTTATTCTTCTCTGTTCCAAAAGACATTGCCTATATCTATTTTCAAAAAGGAACTGAACTCTTATTCCTCTAATTGCAGACATTATAACTGTGTCATTCATACTTCATTTTTCTGCTTATGCAGAACTACCTGGAATGTTTGGGGGTTTTTTGGGGTTATTTTTTTGGTCAGGGGTGGCTTTAACTGGCCAGTAAATCTAAATAGAAGCCACCTGATTTTCCACAGATTTGAGCAACACAAACTTGTATTTGAGGCTTTGAACGGGATAGGGCTAAGGCAGTTCCTCTACTCCACCCACTTTATAAGTATGATTTATTAGTAAATTTTTTCCAGGAAAGCTTCCACTACAGATCAGAAGGTATCCTGTTTTAGTTTCAGAAGTTCCAAGAAACTTAATCCATACCCTTTAGCCTTGGTGAGACAGAAGTCAGCTTGCTCTAAAAACAGAGTAACAGATGCATGATGCTTCTACCAGGGCCTCAAAGTCATTATATTTTAAATTTTTAAAAAAGATAAAAAAACACACAGCTTTTAAAATAAAATTATACAGGATTTCTTCTCATACTAGGAATGAGCTGGATAAAAATCCAGAGAGGAACTTGATTTTTTTACATTTACAGAACAACTGGGAAGCTCCAGTTGTTCTACAAAACCTCTTACAATCCTCTGTCCAAATTTTGCTTCTTATTTACTCTTCTGCTGTCATTTCCGTGATAGCTCTCACCCTTCAATAAGGTGTGATATTTTCAAGATTAAAACTATTTGCCTGAGGACTGTCATGAAGTGGGTCTTTTGAGTGATGATCCTTGGTGTCATGAAGTCTCATATTCAGATACAAAGTAGCAAATAAGCAAAGGAAGAGGGAAATGTTATGTTTTTAAGGCATAACAGGGGAATAATGAATAACATGTAGTTTCACTATGTCTGTAGTGTTTGGATCAGCTGCTGCCACAGTAGGAGCACAACATTCAGGGCAGCTCTGTCCCACCGCAGGTAACGAGATGAAAGGGCACATGGGAGAGCAAACATCCAGGAACTTCCATTTTTAAAACCATGACTGAGAGGGAGGTGTCTTGACAAATACTTGGTTCTAATTTACTCCATTTTGGTCCAGACTCTGGCCAATTGTGGTACTCAATTTTCTTCTTATTGTGGTTCTGACAGCCACAGACTCCCTCTGTAAATGCCAAACAGGAACTGTGATGTAACTAATAAAGTCTGAGTTTTCATTCTTTCCATGCTGTTTATATAGTGGACTTTTGAATAAATTCAATTTAAAATAAAGCTCCATGGATTGATCTTGGCAGTTAATCACAGGATGTGAGCAAGAAAGAAGTTTCTACTTCACATTTCTGTAGTTGCTGACTCCTATTTCCTAAAAACTGTTCATCTACTACTGCCAGTGTTATGAAGCAGATCTCTGAAAAAAATGTCTCTGTGCAAATTTGGGGGAAATGGGCTTCTTATCCTCACCATGAAATTGAGAGACTCACTGTACATAAGAGAAAACCTGAAGTCTCTCCAAGGTTATAAGGAGCTCTGCAGAACAATTTACAATGATATTAACCCATGGGATTCTTTCTGGCAGCAGTTTCCATGAAGGACTGTGAACAAAGAGAAAGGAAACATAAAGAACTTGGGGCAAGTTTACTCAGTCATATTTGAGTTTAGACTTGCAGATTTTTGTGCTTTTCCAAATAGAGTTTGATGGCATCACTAATGTGTAGCATAACAGGAGACAGAGACCAGCTGTGCTTTGAGAGTTAATCTCATAAACTGCTTCCAGAGAAGGTCACATTCAGAACCCTGAGGGCTTCCAATCTGTTCAGACTTGAAAGGTATGTCAAGGAGGAATTGACTTTAAACCATCCAATTTTAGCATGCAGTTGGGCCCCAGCACTGTGAATCCCCCAAGCACACAGCAAAACACCAGAGGTCTTGAATTTCACCTCTCCAGGAGGATATATGTAATAACCAGAGATACACAACACTTGGTGATTTATTTGACACAGTACCTCCTATGACCTTTAAGATAAAAAGGTGCATTTCCTCTCACAGCAGTCATATTCTTGCAGTGCAACACTGAGTACAGCATGTAGGGCTCTGATTCGTTAACTCCCATATTCTGTGAGTGTTTTAAGGCAGAATTTGCCTAAAACTGCTGGACAAAATTCACATAGCTTCCACATACTTATTAAAATAAACAGGGAAGGGAAGGGAAGGGAAGGGAAGGGAAGGGAAGGGAAGGGAAATTGAAAGTTCATTTGAATATTATAACTGTATCGTAAAAGACCAGCTGTCAATCCAAGATCTAGGATAATTTTACTGAATAAAGACATGTAGAAATTCAAGGAGGTCTCATCCAGTCCATCTTTTTACTTGCTTTTAAATTGCTTAGAATTTTAGTAATGGCCACTTAGTAACCAAGGCAAAATATCCAGAAATTTCAGTAAGTTCATTCTTTCTAAGGCTGTGATGTGCTGATTATTAACAGCCAATACATCGCATTTAAAGCATAGGGAAACTATTAGTAAAAAGGTACTTCTCTGTGAATCAAAATGAGACACAAGGACTGAGAAAAATCTGACTTCCATCATAGAGTGAGGAACATGACTGGGGAACTCTCCCAGCAAAAACCCACTGTTCTGAATTAGATTTCATTCATTCTTGTATTCATCCCTTTTTAACACCTGAGTTGCCACAAAACAGAACGAGAATCTTCATGTGGGGAGTTTGAAAATTTTGTCATATGCATCATTGCTTTTCACAATGACCAAGAGACCTTGTTCACAAGTCAAACAATTACAAATTACAGTGTTAAGGGGAAAAGACTTTAATTTCATCTAACTTCCTTTATCTATAAGTGAAGCATTCAAACTAATTAGATTTGTGTGCAAGCTTTCTAGTGCATGGAGAGGGTTAAGCGGAAGTGATTCACCCTACATCACCAGCAGTCCTATATTAGGATGATTCAATGACCATGTTGCTGTGCAATTTCTTCCCACAGGCCACAGAAGAAGCCTAGAGGGATAGCTGAGGCTGGATATCTAAGATACAAAACCACATCCCTAAAGTACTGGAAACCCTTTAAAATCTGCCCTTTCCATCTTGGCATCCAATCCATCATGGCAGTTTTAAGCTAAGAGGAATAGTCACTGTTTTAACATCTATACCTTGCATCCAGGTCCCCCTCCCATTCGCATGCTATTTTTTCCACATGCTCTACCCATTCAGTGACAAGAACCAGGCCTTCCTTATAAAAAGAAGTAATTCTACCATTCACCTGTCCAGGATTTCCATCCTTTACATATATATATAGCTGGGGTATACAGTATAGCTAGGGTAAGGACATTAACTGAATTAGTATTTTTACTTAGGGGATAGTATAAGGCTGCTGCTTCAGAAACATTTTTCTGTGAAGTTACTTTATACTTGTCTATCTTCAGAAAGTGAAACTCCAGGACATGTTTCTTCTTAAAACTTTCCAGAATATGAGACTATAGTAATTAAGCTCTATTTCAAGTCCCTGCCCTATGGTACTCACTGTAATGAAGATAGATTCATCTGTCAAATATTCTTCCAGAATGCTGAAGCCTGCTTTGGTATTGGTCTTTGCTTCATCTTAAGAAATGTAAAGAATGTCCTAAACCATCCTAAACTTTATAGACATTGCAGACTTTGATTGTTGTCATTAATGCCAACACCGGGATTTTGAATTTTCCTCTGTTTCCATGAAAATAACATGATCAAATAATTGCCACTTGAGTTGGTCAACTTACTTTCTGTATTTCAAAATTTGCAACCTTAGAAATATAACTGACTGGAACTGCATTTCTTGAGGTTTTATAATGGCCATAAGACTTAATATATTTTCTCCTTATGCTAAAGAGCAGTAGGAGAAATCTTACATCCCAAAATAGACATATTCTGTAGAGCTGAGGCTGTCACCTCTCATTTGACAACTTCAAAGATCACTTTGGACTTGCCTTGGGACTAGAACAAAGCTCTTGCACTGCAATGTGTGCTCTAACTACCAGGCAACTGGGTGTGTGTGGGAGATCTCTCTGCTTTTCTCTTTCACACTTAATTAGCAATTCTATCCTGAACATTAAAAGGCTTTCTTACATTTTGTTTAATTAGCACATACCTGTAGAAAGACTCAGTGACAGCAAACAGATATTTTCTGACCAGAAAAAAAATCTTGTTTGTCAAAGAGGTTGTCTGACAGCTATATTAGGGCAAGGAAAGTTAATGCCACTTTTCAAATTAGCTGGGTGTGCTATTAGGATTAAGCATTTGGTATATCAGCTCACACTCGAACGGGTCCCCTCATGCTCTCCTTGCAAAATTCCATTTGGGATCCCTAAAAGTAGAATTTGAAATGATCATCAGGGTTTTCAGGAATTACCAGCTTTCATCATATTAATCCAAACTTGTAACACTTGATGGTTTCTGGGAAGCTTCAGTTCTACAAGTTTCATACGGAAGTTCACTTGAGGCGTGATCTATGAATTGTATGCTATTTCTTAAGGTAAGTTTTGGACATGTTGAAGAAAAAATCAACATAAATTATCACTGAGGGTAACTATGAAAACAAAAATCCCAGAAGGTAGCATGGACTTTACACCTACATTCACCATTCTTTTCCTCATGTTGAAGACCACAATTATTGGCAATTCCAGGGGGCAGGGGGAGGGTAGAGGGATTTAGCAGACTTTTAGCAAAGGCCTTTGAGAATATTTTGTTAATAATACAGACAGAGAATTTCACAAAATTTATGAAATCTAGACAAGGAAGTTTGAAAGTTTGAGGCAGATGTCATTCAATCCTCTGTGCTATTCTTATTCAATGAGAACTTTCTTCACCCTTTGACTTCTTCAGTCATAACCTCTTGTGTATCTGTGTGTAATGCAACAGTGGGTGGGATGCCAAGGGTAAGAAGGAGCAGCTATATATTTGTACTTGTCTATATCTCACCAGACTCAGACATGTCTGAGAGTTTATTAACAATTATCCAAACCCAGGACCTAACAGCTTGCCTGAGACACTAGAGAGTTTCTGGTTAAGGTCACGTTAATGTACTTCTTCAATATAATTCTGTATCTATTTTTTCTGGAAATTCATTGCAAAACATTGCACTCTACCCACACAGTGCTGGTTTGAGTTTCTTGTGAGAAGATCAAATTCATAAATCTTATACCCAGCAAATTGGTTTTTTCCTCCTGTGTTCGTATTTTTGCCCATTCTATGTTTACTATTTTCTTTTCCTGGACACTTGTCGGACATTATGATAAACGCAGAACAGCATTTAAGGTATGAAGGAATTAAATAATGAATACTTTCTCATTGTATTGGTGTCAGAAACTTCACAATAAGTCTGAAAGGTTGTATTGGACAGATGAATGAGAGTTTGGTGGAACAGCATACACAGTAATTTTCTCTTGCTTTACACAGTGCCATAAAATACACATTATAAAGTATTTTATAATACTTTGGGGCTGGGACAAGTACATGTGATATCTAACCACAATCTACAGAGCTGCTCTAGAAACTAGAGCTCTGTGCAGTTCGAGAGTTCATAGTTTTATAATACACTACGTAGATTCTTGGGATCAAAAGATAGAGAAAAGTACAAGGAGAAAATAAGATTGCTAACTTTAAGAAAACTGATAAAGCAAGGACAAACAACACTTCTTTTTCACTGCATTAAGTAGTTCAGTGTTTGTCCAGATGCTTTGGATTGATGTTCCTTATTGACTCCTGTCAAACCGCTATCAAAGCACTTTCCTGCTGTGACTATTTTCTTTTCCTTTTCCTCGAGCTAAAATAGGGATATGTGGTATCTGTACTCCATTGATCTGCACCAAGATCAGATTGGTGAGATCAGCTGCCAGGCACCAAAAGCAGCAGCAGTGAGGCAGCTGAGAGAAAGGTGCTATCCCATTTAGCTTTGAAAATATGTATTCAGATCTAATGGGTTTTGGCACCAGAAATTCTTGTATGAGCCTCTTAGAAAGCTCCCAAAGGCCAGGATGGACAAACTCCATGAAGAAATGGAAACAAGTTACAGAAGAGGGTAGTAGTATTGCTATTGAATGGGTCTTGGACCATGTCGTTCACCTTCAACTGGTTTTCAAAGTGGAAGGAGAGAAAAAAAAAAATTAATTTGGTTTTTACTTAGTAAAATTTGCATATAATAGTTTTTTTTTTCCCCCAGATTTTTAACATTGCTTTTTTAAAGCATCTTTCCTATCTGTTTTCCCTTATCTTGTGTCAGAATTCCCTGAAAACTGCTTTATGTAGTCCACAGCAAGACACAAGGACAGAAAGCAGCTGTGGGCATGGGGTCTCCTTTCATCAGCTTTGAGGCTTTCTGCACTGCCAAGACAGTGACTGTCTTATTTCATTAATGAAAAGTTAAAGTATCACAGTAGGGACAGAATTCTGACAGTGAAATTAATTGGAAGAAGAAAATTATAGCTTCTACAAAAGAAAAAAAAAAGAAAGGAAAGGAAAGGAAAGGAAAGGAAAGGAAAGGAAAGGAAAGGAAAGGAAAGGAAAGGAAAGGAAAGGAAAGGAAAGGACCAACCAAACAAACATGTTTCTTCCACCTTGCTCAGAGTATCGTTTTCCAGTGATGAAAAAAGAGCAAAGGCTGTTTCAGCAAGGCTGAGGGTCCAAGTGCACTCAGCTGGGCTGACAGTTGTTGAACAGGGAAGTAAATAACATGGCACTTTGCAGGAAAAGCACCAAGTAAAGGAATAACATGAAACAGAGAAGGATGAGACAGGAAATATGGTCCTGCAGTCTCACAAAAGGCAATTGTCCAGCATTCACCAGAGAACCCTCTGCAAAGGGCTGCTATGAGCAGTCACAACTTTGGGGAGACACCTTCCACATCACCATGCCCCTGCCCACACACCCAACCCCACAGCCTGTTTGTGATGCAGCTGGAATAGCCTACAATCCAGCCTGAAAGAAGCACTGGGCTACTCTGTGCCGTGGGCTGGGAGTGATGTGGGCTCCATGGCTCTGGACACTGCAGCCAGAGCTGCTCCCTGAAATTCTCTTTGCTGAACAGACAGAACTGGGAAACTCAGTAACCCCACCACTCCTGAACTGTCAGCACAGTTTATATAACGATGAGCCTTCAGCTCTTTCACTTCAAATACTGCCTCAATTTACGTGGCATAGCAGCAATCTGGCTTTGATGGAGAAAAATGTGAAGGAATGTGTTCCCTGGGGAGTAATGCAATACACAGACTATGCGAGAAGAAGGCTGTGCTGCTAAATGATGCACATTTCTATCCAGAACATTTTCATTAGTCTTGGAACAAAATTAAAGTTTCCACTCTCATTTGCTGAAGGTTAATCCAGATTTCCATGAGATATGTCCAGATACAGATGTAATCTCTTTAATGAAATGCTCTTCCCATTCATTTCTTCAGCTTTTCTTTTTTTCTCCTGCATTGAAGATAATAGAGACATATGGAAAAGAATGAAAAAGAAAAAAACATGTGCAATCAAAAAAACTTCAGACTAAAAGATAAAATTCCTTTCAGCTACAAAGTCAATACAGGATTGGCTAATGCTTAGACATTAAAAGGGAAATGAAAATTATAATTAAAAATTACATGACTGTATTACAACATTATTTTAAATTCCTATTTTTCAAACTTTTTTCAATCTTCTAAAGAAGAATTATATTTTTTCTCTTAAAATACTATCCTTTAGGTCTTAAAATGTAAATAAATTATTTGCCACAATCCCATTTCCTAGTGTCACAGCTGACATTATGCAGCTTGTATTGTTACTGTCTGTAACTCAGGAAATCCACTCTTGAGTACTTTCAAAATTTCTAATTGCATATCACTCCTTTTATTTCTGAATTTGCTAAGTTTTTTCCATCATTCTTCCTTTGCATCTCTTTGATTCCATGTTCATTCCCTTAAAATAGTATGTCTCAGGCAACATCTCAACTGAATGATCACTGGTAAAAACAGATGTTTAAAAGCCACCTATCACCTGCATAAATTTGTCCCCCTCCTTAAATGCCTATTCAGATTCCTGAGCCTCCAATACAGCTGATTATTCTTTCTCAGACTTCCTGATTTGGAGACTGAAATATTTAGGTCTTCAATAACTTTCTTAAACCCTCTTTATTTTCATCAGACATCCTATGTCTCATGACATACATTCCATTTCGCTGACTTCATCTGATGGCATTTCCAATTTGTAGAATATTATTCTTTGCCTCTCGACATTTTCAATGTTTTCATTAGCTGTTCTGGATTTGGTGTTCTTTCATAATTAACATGCCAGCAGCATTTATCTCTCCCCCATCAAGCTGAGCTCAAGAATAAACCAGCAAGGTGACTCCAGAATTTAGCACCTCTGCTGGTAAATGTAGATCAGCATTAGAGAAAAAGAGAAAATATTTCAAGGAAAGTCTGTCTACTCTAAGAAATAATAGGTTCTCAACCTTCGACAAATCACCAGTTTGCATGCTATTTGAACAAAATCCCACAAGCAATCTGAAAAAAAACCACAGTTAATGACTTCTGAAGTTATTGCTTCAAATTCAGAAAATATGTAAGGAATGAAACTCATCAGGGGTATTATAGCTCCTACAGCAATATTGGAATGGTGCTTCTGCTTATGTTTTGCAACCCACAAGCTCCTGCTATATCTGTTGTTATTAAAGGCATAACTGAGATGTCAATTGACCTAAGCATAGGGGTGATCAGACAACCAGACCACTGAGGGTCTGTGACTGAATTTTTCCCCCCTGAAATCAGTGGTATCTTTGCCATTAACTGTAGAAGACTGAGAATCAGAGCCTGATGACAGAGAAAGTGATTAATTACTTGGAAATTAAATTCCAGGTACAGATGAGAATAACACTGGTGTCTACAGGTGTTTCTTGTCATCTAAAAACTGGGTGTGAAGGGTAAGCAGCAAAGATGATGTGGGTTCTATTCCTTACCAAACTCTCATGTCCTGTTCTACAGTAAACAGAAGGACTTCTTGACACTGCTAAAAGCATGCTTTGCTATTTCCTTTTTTTTAAACAAGCTTTTTTTTCCACATATTCTCCATTTTCTCCCCCCTCATGTATTGCTAGCTTCCAAAGGAAAGAATACAAGACAGCTAATGAACTAGTGATATTCTTCTGTACCACAAATATCCCAAAATCCCAACTTGTCTCCATTTCTTCTCCACATATTTTACATCTCATTCTGTAGTTTCTGCAAATCTATGAGCTTTGTGTCCTTATGAATCAGAACACAAGCTGGCTCTAACACTTTAAACCTGATGTTTGATTATCACACTGTAGAGAAATAGTCTTAAATTCTCTGCCTTCATACATGTCTTTTTTCTTCAGTGTTCCACTTTACAAGTGCTGATCAAAATATTTCATCCAGAATTTTCATATTATATGTAATAATGGTACATATATGTACATAATGGTGGATTAGTTTTTTTAAATAAAAAAAAAAATAGAGAAAATCTGAGAGAAGGACCCTTTATTCCTTTTACTCACTGGGAGCACAAAATGGCCCCAGCATTCTTACATTGCAGACAAAAATGTGGACAAAATGTGCTTATTGTGAAACTTTCCATCAATTTTAAATAAATGTCAGGTTGTATTATTACCAACAACTTATGTTCCTATTACTTCACAAATTCCCTGTGTTAACTTGACAGACTGCATTAAAAAAAGCCAACCTATTTGTCAACATTAACAGTTTGCCTTATCTGTTCTTTTTCCCATTTGGATTTCTTCTCTTTTTGGAAACTGATCAACTTCTGACTCAGAAGTTTCCCCAGATTTTCAGATAATTGACCTTAGGGTTTAATCAGGACTGAAAGCAGAAGCAGGTGGGAAGAATCCACAATTTTGTTTACAAGGACACATTTCCAGAAACCTCACTTGAACTTGGTGGAAACATAGCTTTTATTTTCCTCCCATAAATGACAGATTAAGTGAGGTTGCCATAAAATACTCTGCTTCAAACATTTGACTGTAGTAGTGCTGTAGTAGCCAGTTA
Organism: Passer montanus; assembly: GCF_014805655.1. Classification (NCBI taxonomy): domain Eukaryota; kingdom Metazoa; phylum Chordata; class Aves; order Passeriformes; family Passeridae; genus Passer; species Passer montanus. The sequence continues at coordinate 10,514,341 of NW_024364270.1, forward strand.
GAGGCATGGTAAGGTTATGACAGTAATGCCAGTTTCTGTAATGCCAGAGTTTGCCTTAGAATCTACATCCTAAACCCAAGGAGCTGGAGCCAAAAGGAGGTCATCCTCAAACTGTCCCTTGCACCATGTAATGGTATGAGGGCCTGGAGATGGTCTCCCTGCTTGCCAGCAGAAGTCTCATAATCAAAAAATAGCAAGAATGGCTGAAATGAAAACAACAATAATTCAGATATTAGTGCGCCATTCAAAATTCAGCATAGGCAGAGCTTTTCCATAGACTTTGGTCTAGGAGCAGGAAAGAAGACAATGTAAGAGTTTGTATTGCTTTAAAAAGAAAGTTATTATAGTCCTGTCTAGGTGTCTTGTCTTTACTGTTTCCACCAGAAACACGTATTGGAGAATCATTTACATTGACTTCAATATGGTAAGCAAGATTTCTAAGTTTAAAGTAATGGATAACTAACTGGAAAGGTGGCTATGGCTCAGTGAGTCAGAAAAAAAAAAAAAGTGCATTGTACTTAGAAAGTACAGAGATCCTATCAAAAGAGTTGAGGGTAAACTTTGGGCAGTCAAAAGGCCTTAGATGTTTGCATCAAGACTAGGGTTTTAAAGCTATCCAGCTGTTCTTTGTGCATCTACTTAAAACACAAAAATACACAACATTTAGGAAAATGAAACAAAAAGTTCAGTCACTGTAATAACTGCATAAATGATTATTTGAAATAGTTGGAAGTATTTTCTCATATTGGTATATTTTTATATGTTATGTCTCCTCTACAAAATATTTCTCCCAGGACTATTTACAGAATATCAGATAAAAACATCATAAAAATAACTGAAATATGTTCCAAACAGTGGTGGAGATGCCAAAGCAGAACAGAGTTCTTCCAACACACTTATATTATGATTACTTAAATATCACTGGCTAGTCACTAGTGTTGTGAGACATTCCTGTGTGGCTCAGTAGTATTGTTGAATTCAGCATAATAAAGAACGCAAAAGGTGTTTTGAACAACAAAAATTAACTGAAAACATCAGTAGACACAAATTAGAGAAAACAAAACTAAAAAAACTCCCTACCTTTAGAATGTTGCACATATCTTTTATTCCTAGCTAGAATAAAAGCCTGTACCCTTGCAGACCAAAACATTTGGCTTTATAGGTGTTTTCCACTTACCCAAAGAACTGCCAGAGCAATGGGTAATGACGAGCTAATTTATCACTTCATTAGCCCAACTGGGATCAAAGAAACCTTTTGTGGTTTTCTGAGACGTGAAAAAGAGGTAACCATGAAAGCTAACTCCCAACTTTCCGCTATTTTTACAGTTGCTTTTTCTTGTTTTCATTTCTCAAATAAGTGCAACTATGTAGGCAATGAAAATAAAATAACTTTGGTACTTTTACAATCAGAAAATAAAAATCTGTATTTTCCTGTTTTCAAAGTACTTGAAAAGGTAGAGGAAAATACTGAGCATGAGAGTTTTATATTTTTGTTGCTTCTGTTGTTGCTGTCACTATTATGGTTTGCCAGACAGTAAGGTAGGTCTGTGTCATTTTCATGAAATGAGAATTCAGGACTAGCAGAAGGACTTTTAAACTCAGAAGATAGATTTTTTTTCTTCAACACAAAAATTAACTTTTCCTTAAAAAAAAAAATCAGAAGAGAGAACACAGACATAGAAGAACATAAACACTTTCTCTTTATCCATCCACTCTTTCCTTTCATGGCAAGCCTTTTGCTCCAGACCTTAGTATCAGCAACTAGGGAACCACCACTGGTACAATAAATTTCACAATCTTTTTGAGTCCTTAGTAAAGTCTAAGGAAAAGCCTAAGGATATCCTGATCCTTCTTTGTATGCCTGCTTCCAGAGATGTTTTAATTTAATAATTTTTGTCTGACATTTTTTTCTGTCCTTATATACAGTTTTTAACCAATTTCCATGTGATCTGTTTTGTTCTAGACTTTTAATTCAATTCATAAAATACACAAAAAAGAAACATTGAAATAGCTGCACAGCAGCCTACAGTCTCTTTTTAAGGGACACTTCACACAGTAATAATCTAGTCCCCTATGCAAGGGAACTCAGTACTAAGGTGGTTATCCAGGCATAGCCTATCTGGTGTGAGAAAGTAGTTGGAAGGGCAGAGATGTTGAGAAATTAAATTAATGCTTCTCAGTCCATAAATACCTAATATTATACTTGAGCAAAATAATTCTGGAGAGGCCTGCATCACTTGAAAGGAATGCTGAAAGCTGGAACGTCACAGTTGCTGCAAAAGAAATTATATTTGTCTTGTTCATCATTTCTTCCTTTTTTTTTACCTGCACTGGGCAGAAGAGCAATGAGCATCAAACTGGAGCTGGGATAGGCTGTGCAGAAGTGTCTCTGCACCTCAGCATGAAAAATGAGCACAAATGCTCAGGGAACATTATCTGAAAGGCTTCTCCCCCTTTCACTTGTTGCTTAATAGCTTCCTCCCCTAAGGAATGAGAATGAATGAAAGAAATTTATGAATTTACAAATTTAGCTTGGAATAAGGTAAAATTAGATTATTTCTTTTGGAAATATAAACTTCAGGTATGTACAACTGGTCTCTATATATAGATATATATGCATATTCTGTTTGGGTGAAAGAATTGTCCAGGTTTCTGTCGGAAGATCATGAAAGTCCTGAACTGCTCTTCTTTGAAATTTACATTTAAAATTTACTTTTTGTAATGAAGCAAAATTATTTCAGTGCACCTTGAACAATGGAAGCACTACTGTTACCTCCTTTATCTACTGGAAAAAATACTAAGGAACATATAGAGCTTTACAGAAACACTTTGCTATTTTATCTTGTCTATGATTGAACCAACTCAAAAGTCAGGCACTTTCTCTCTATATTATCCTTTGGAGATTAATAATTTATACCCACAGACTCAAAGTATAATTTATCCTAAAGTTTGTCACTGTTTGCCTTTTTTTAACCTTGCATCAGCTTTCTCACCAGTAATATATGCACCATCTCTAAGTGTTTGGAAATCAAAAGAGTATTTTTAATGAGTACAGATAAAAACCTCACAGGAGACAAGTGGCTCTCACCACTCCTGCTCCCCTCTTGGATACATTCAGTCCCTGTGCACATTATGGCTTGGTTTGTTAGGCTGTAGGTATGGAATTGAAGCAGTTTTCTCTCTTTTTGGCATGGATTTACTTTGTATCAGCAACTGAACATTAATTGCATTAGACAACTAGAGACCAAGTCTGGATGGTGGGATTGGGTGTAATTGGGTGTATAAAGCCATAGTTCAAGACCTTACTCTGTCTGATTGGGCAAGCCTGTTTTACCACATACCTGCCAAATACTATAATGACCTCCACCCCACAACCACTAGCAATTTTAGGATAAATCTCTCTCTCTCTCCCTGTTTCTCTGTTTCACATTACTTTTATGAGAAATGCCATCCAATAAAAAAGCATGGAGATATAGTCTTTTTTTTTTCAAATACAAATCCACTTCCCAGAAGATTTTACTAATGAAACAATAATAATAGTATTATAGTTATTAATAATAATTAAAACAATAATGATAACAAAAATAACAATAACACCAATAAGTTTTAAAAACCTCAAATAACAAAATCAACCAGTCAAGACAGGTAAGGAGCTTTTCAATTGCCATTAATGGTAAGAAAGTGAAGGCTTATTTTTAACTGAAGCTTTTATTGAAGCAAGCAATTCTTTTTATTTTCAACCAAGATGGGAGTGTCTGGAATGTTACTTTTTATTTTTAAAATAAGCCATCATTTTCACCATCAGCACTCAGATAGGAGCCACACTGATTGCAATACTAGTGGTTGAAAGGGCTGAGCATTTTTGTGGCTTGTTGAATAAATATTCAGTAATTCAATTTTGGTGTTCTCAAATTTGTGGAATGTGATATTTGGAAGAGTATAAGAATGGAAAATCATTCCATTCCAAGAAACAAATGCTTTCAATCTTATAACACTGTATGGAAGAAGGGCTTTTTGGTGTTTTTTCTCATAGGAGGGCAAGAACAATTAAAGTCTGTGCAATACTTAACAGCAGATAAAAGTGTACTCAGTGATCAAAAGACTTGGTTTCTTTTAGATATGCCAGTCATACTTAGCTCATCAATACTTTGTGTTGGTGTACAAGAGCAGCATCCGGTCCTGATACTGTAAAATGTTTTCTGAGAGTGACTCAAATGAAACAAGCTTACAAAGTTTCTATTTTGATTTTAATTTTTGTCAGGCAAGGGACAAGGTGGTTTCCAGCCTGACAGTCTTGAATATCTGTCTCTGCTCAATGTCTCCCATTCATACTGGAGACATGCAAAAGTCCAGTCCCAGGAACTAACTCAATATTACAGTTTTTATTTTCTGTGTGAACTCTCCATAGACAAACAAAAGATCTTAAAAAAAATACAACGAATACAAGAAAAAAAGAAAAAAAAAGGCAACATTCATCCAGATCTCAGTACACAGTTTATGCTGTAGACTTTTCTTTGTTTTCTGTTACTAGGATCATGTCACAAGGAATCACCTCTGTTGCTCTACCTATTGCCAAAGAGGACACATTCACAAGGAAGCCACATTTGAAGTAAACAACATCTGGGAGCACTGCATACAGTAACTGTTCTGGTCACAGGCAGAGTTTCTCCTCTTGGATGATAGCTGTCATCTGAGTGCCAAGAACGGCTGGAGCTGGAAAACTGTTATATTGACAAAAAATAGGGTGACTAACATCCTTTTTGGTACTGCTTGAAGGATCCAGGACCCTTGAGACCCTATAAACCCTGAAAACCACTATTTCTGCCACACTGTCCATAGCATTTGTATCTTTAATTACATGTCACTTTTAGAAGTGTTACTTGTGAGGTTTTCATTTGGCCTAAACTGAAAACAAATGGTCCAAAGGAAAATGAAAAAAAGACTGGATGGATCTGCTATAGTACCTGGATCTGCCAGAGGAACCCCTGGAGCACTGCCTGCAGCTGTGGTGCCCACAAGGTAAGAAGGACATGGAACTCTTGGAGCATGTCCAGAGGAGGGCCACGAAGGTGATCAGAGGGCTGGAGCACCTCCCCTGAGATGACAGGCTGAGGAAGTCAGGGCTGTTCAGCCTGGAGAAGGAAAGCTTGAGTGGAGACCTCATGGCAACCTTCCAGTGTCTGAAGGAAGCCGACAGGGACTCTCATCAGGAACTGTAGTCGTGGTACAAGGAATAATGGGTACAAACTGAAAAAGGGGAAATTTAGGCTACATATCTGGAAACAATTCTTTACTGAGAAGGTGATGAGATATGAAGTAGGTTGCTCACTGAAGCTGTGGATGCCCCAGCCTGGCAGTGTTCAAGGCCAGGCTGGATAAGGCCTTGAGCAACCTGGACTAATGAGAGGTGTCTGCCCATGGCAGGGGGAGCTGGGACTGGATGATCTTTGAGGTCCATTCCAACCCCTAAAACTCTTATGTTTCTATGGTCATTGACTTTGGTCCTTTGGTGGCACTGTTTCTTCTCCATGCAGCCACTTTCACAGTAAGTATCTCTTGCTATATTCAAAGACCAATCAGATTTTGCAGCCACTTCTGAACCTTCAGGGCATTCATCTTATACTGCTCTATGGCATATTTTCATGTCCTGTTTTTATAACTTTTTTCTTTTTTCTGGCAAACAAAAATGCTGAAGCAAGAAGAAAAAGCAGAATAAAGTTGAGAGGAGCCAGACTTGCACATGCACACAAAGAAGCAAATTAAAAAAAAATGGAGACAGGACAGAGGGGAAAAGGGGAACAAAGAGTAGAAGTTAACTGGGAGACCATACTTTCAACCAAAAGCAGCAGGAAAGACAGCAATAGTAATTAAATGTTTTCACCACTGCTCTCCTGCACAACATTCAGATCTGTTTGGAGCCTGGAGACAGCAGGAGAGATCCAGGTGGGTTACAGCCACCCTCCCATGCACCAGGCCTCACTGGCATGGCACTGGATGCCCTCTCCTGGTCCATGGCAGGACACTAAACCTGTCCCTGGAGCCACACATTCCCTGTCTAGCCACAAGCAAGCAGTGAGCATCCTCTCTCCCCTGTCTGTCCCCATAGGAAGATCAAGGGTTCAGCACTGCTAAGAGAAGATTAGAGAGCTTTTAAATTGCTTCTAACACAATTTTTTTCATCCTTAGCTACACTGTGCCATGTAAATATTGTACCGTGAAGACTTAAAAAGATGAAAGTCTTAAACTGCCATTTTTTATTAAAAAAAAATATATAAATTCTATTCAGAGGAAGGTCCCCTACACAGCAACCCAAGTTGATGGCTTTCAATTTCAGTACAAGAACAGAAAAATAAAATAAGTATCTGCCTATTACACAGTCTAGCTAGAGGCTACTGGAAAATAAGAAGTTAAACAAACTCAGAAAGCAATAAGATCAGTTTTTTAAAAACCCAAACATTCAGATGGTGTGTTGATTTCTATATTGAAATAATTCCAAATAAAAAGGAATAAAAGCCTTTTTTGTGTGTGGTAGAGATGAAAGGTTTTTGGAAGGATTTTTCTGCAGGAAACATAGAGAAACAACCTAGCTAGATGCATAGTTGATGTAATTATGATCTTATGCAGAATTTCTATGCAAAACTTCCCTCCCAAGTTCTTAAAGAAAGAATATTAACCTGGCAGAAGATAAATCTGGCAGCTGGTCAATCACTAACACAGAGATGTGTGAGCAGAGAAAATTATGGGTGGAGAAAGACAAGATGGGAGAAGTTAAGCAGGGATTTTGTACTTTATGATTGTTAAACAAACTGGATTCCAGAATGAGGGGATGACAGTGTGGATGGATGCTATATGGGATGTATTGATTACTGAAGCAAACACTAGAGGAGGGAAGAAATCTTTATAAATTCATCTCAAAACCATTTCTGGAATTACAATATGTTTTTGTTTAATTGCTGTCTTGCTTCTCAGTTTTGTAATTTGTGTTCCTTCCTTAACTTTAAAATGGACAATGACAATCAGTGTTCTCAAAGTGTAACCAAGATTTTAAGATTTAACCTCGGAGAGAGTCTAGTATGTACCTAAACACATTTACTGAATTAATCTCCATGAAAAATTCTATTACAGGGGCATGGGGAGGGAGAAAGGGAGAAACATCCATTCATATATGGAAAATGTGGCAGGGAATCATCTCTTTCTAAGACAATCTTCAAAGTTAGCACACACATTCAAGTTACAGTCATTAACACATATATTCATAAACAAACCAGGTATCCCTGAGATGTCCAACCCCCTCAGCCCTCCAGACAAAAAACAAAATGTGCAGAATTTTATGCACAGGTGGCACAAAATGACACATTTCCCTTCACTTGAAAAGCTTCTGTTTGTATGAGGCAGCTGCCCTGGGCATAAGGGCTGTGCATGGCCTTGCAGCACTGTGAAACCAACACGGGAGGAAGCCTGTGCCTCCCTCTGGGGCTGGTTTCACAGAGCCAGTCTGGTAGAAAATAATGTGCTAGAGGTAATCACCACAATTATTACTGTAGTAGAAACAGTAACCATGATGTGGTTTATTTCCATTCCATCAAAATGTCAAGAATCAGAATTGCATGGCTCTGAGGAGTAAACAGTATCTGTGGCCATCACAGCCTTTACACAGGGGCTTCCTTTGTTCCTTTTATTTTAACGGAAAAGCTCTGAAAGCAAAGCTCCTCTGGCACTCCAGCTATGCGTGTGAGTACGTGTGCTAATGTGCATGGAACAAAAGGGTGGAGAGGAGCTCTGGGCTGCAGTTACTACTTGGAGTATGTCTGCTTTGTACTTAGCAACCTTCTGCCGCTTCCAAGAACAGCTTGATAAATCATGCCTCTTCCACTGAAACTGCATGCACACACCACTGTACATTTTCAGCAGGGATCCAGATGTAAGCAATTAGGCCATGCTGGGCTGTTCTGCTGCCTCCCCTATATGAGACATGTCTAAATAAGAAAAATCCAGCTCATTCTTAAAAACATGCACAGTTCTTCCCAGACAGGCAGTGGTTAGCCCACGCTGGCAGATCTAGAGAGCACTTTCCAAAGTCATGGTCTAAATAGATGTCTAGACAATGCTCTGGCTGCATGTTGGGACAAGGTCCTATTGTCCACCAGACCTCACTTCCCTCTTGCTTTCCTGATATGAGGAACTCCAGCTATGAGGTGCAGGGAGTTTGGATGAGATGACCCACCACTGTCCCTTCTAACCTGACCCATTCTGTGATTCTGTGAAGCATAATGTAGCCTAGGGGTCAGGGACAGCTATTTGATCTGGGTCCTCCAAGAACTGTGTTCAAGACTGCTCTCAGTCCTTCTTGGACATGAGGTTTGCCAGGCACCTCAGAGGATGTTGTCATTTCCACTTGCTGTCTGTTCTGTGATGAAATTCCAGCAAAAAAAAAAAAAAAAAAAAAAAAGAACAGCTAGGGAAAACTGGTATGCTGGAGGGAAAGGTTTAGGCCTTCAGAAATGTCTAAACCAATGGCAACAAGCCACTTGGGCTGCACTTCATTTCCTCAAGAGATTTCAGACTGTTCTGAATACAATAAACAACTGCCACTGAGGAAGGCAGACATATTTTTCTTTTCTCTTGAGGTATTGTAGATGTTATTCTATGTTCTGTGGTGGAAAAAAATGTTTCTTGAAGCAACTGGAAGACTCCCATCAGTGAGATGCCAAGAGAAAAGCTCTAAGCAAGTTATTTGATTGCTCTTTGAAAAGCACCAGAGGTGGATGGCATTGCAAAGAGACACTACAGGAAAGCTTTATGACATTAAAAATCACATTCCAGCCTTCTTTTAATTGTAACACTGGATTAGCTACTAGCTGGTTACAAGGATAGCTCAAATGTTGTTTAGTCTTGAAACACTTGACAAGTCCATTGGACTGGGCTGCACTGACCCCAAGAGATGACTATGGTAAAAACATTCAAGTCATCCTACATTTCTGTCCCTAGAATTATTTTTTCAGTGTGTACACACATACTGAACTATGAAAGGTATAAAGTTGTCTATGGTAAAGGAGGGTTTTTACAAGGAAATTTAACACTCTCAAACTTTATTCAAGCAGTGAAAAAATTCCTGAGTGAAAGGAGCATCCACTTACTGGATGGCAAAGAAAGGAGCATCACCAGGTGGTACAGCTCATGATTGCTCAGTGTTTGTGGGGTAAGGAAGAACAGCAACCATCTAAATGGATATAATATCTTCAGTATTCTGGAAAAGTGGTATTTAAGCACTAAACATTTCATACACAAAAGAGTATACAAAAAAAAAAAATTGGTCCTTTACTTCCCATCATGTTTACATCTCTTCTGCACAGAGTCTGACACACACTAATGTCCTAAATAGTTCTGGAGTTCAGACATCTTATATATAATTTTATATATATATATATATATATATATATATATATATACACAAATAATAATACTTTTTGGCTAGATTGTCAAATGCAGGAAAGCAAGCATTTCATTGTCTGGCCTTTGAAGGCAGGGGTCCCATGAACAGCTATGGAAGAGAGGTTTGGCTTTGCCTGCTGACTAATGTGCCACCTGTCAGAGAGCCATTTCCATTTGGTGCAGATTCCTGGTTGATATGGGCAAGCAGAAATGTCAAGTGCTGCAGGGAAAACTCTCTGCATTTCAGTTCTCCCACAGGAATGTCTGGGGCTGTTCCTCAGGAAACATCCTCTTCTAATCCTGCAGGCAGCCAAGGAAGCAGGGAACATTCTCCTGATGGCTGGCACACCCTTAAGAAATGTTCATCTGTAGGTCTGGCTGTATTTGTTCACTGCTTGACTGTGACAAAAACAAATGGCTTCTTGGTGATGGTAACACCATTTACAACACCATTTCCTTCTCTAGACTCCTCTCACTCTGTCTCAGCATGCCTCCCCACCAGGCGACTCAGCAACCTCAGCAATATTTGTCCTTCTTGTTCTCTATCTGGTCTTTTCTTCTTTCTGTCTTATGCCTTTTACAGATGAAGATAAGATTGTTATCCAGGAAGGCATGAGCATATAGTATCTCCCCAGTTTCCCTTTCTTGAATTTCCCTTTCTTGAGGCTCTTATCCAGGGAGGCATAAGCAAACAGCTTCTACTCCACTTCCCCTTCTTGAAAAAGTGCAAGTTACTGATGCTGAGCTTAGAGGGCAAGAAATGCAAGCAGCCTCTCACTTTAACTGCCACAAGCAAACAGTGTTTTTATGTCTGTAGGCAGCAGTAAGGGATGACTTTTTAAACCTTCTCATACTCAGATCATGGCCAAAAGCAGTATGAGGGTGTATTTGCTGTGACTGTTTCAGTGGATGTTGAATCAGAGAGATGGACCACGTGACTCCATGGATATGGAGCACCTACAGCATAACACAGCAATGTTATCCCCACATGTTCTAATGTTTGGACTTTCCCAACATTCATCAGGTGACCAGATTTTACCTTCCTGTGCTGCACAGCACACCTTTCAAAAAGTTCTCCTTCTTGTCAGCAATGTCTAGGTCTGGTTCTTTTGTCATTGGGTTTCTAATTTCACTTAATTCCCAGCCACCCAGAGTTTCACCTCACAGTGGTCTCTGAGACGGGTTCACCAGTTTCTCATCACAATCACTCACTTTCACACAGCCAGTCCTTCTCCCTAACTGACAGTCTTTTGGAGATACAGGAGTATTTGAACCCAAACTTTCAGAGCAAGCTCTGCCAAAAATTTTCATTAAGATAAACATGACCGTCCCTCAGATTCTGCTAACAGCTGTTACAAGAGAACAGACTTCCTCAGGCAGCATGAGAGGACAAGCTTGTGTTTCAACTCCACTGGCAGATGATGGAAATAGGGGTTTGATATATTCTGGAGTATTTATTGCTTTTTTGTTTTCTTGTCTTCTTAATTTCAGCTGTAAACTTATGACTAAAGTGGTAGTTTACAAGCTCTCCAAAGCTGAATGTATGGAACATTTGTCATAAGGAGTGTATAAAAAAAGCATCATATTTATCTCATGAAGTTATAACATAAGCAGTAATTATCAGGAGCCTTCCTCTGTCATTCCATGCACAATTCTTTCCAGTCTCTGCTACATGGTATATTAAAAATCCCTTTCTATCCAAAGCAGTGGTAAGGCGTGCTTCAAAACAGTGCATTTTTTAAGGCTTTGTGTGGCCTTTTCATTCTGTTGGCCTTTCCAGAAAAGGATGATGAATACAGTCTAGCTCGTTTCAAAGTTGCAAGTGGTCAACAATGTTTCTGTGGCATGTGGTGACTACAAAGCCTACTACAAAATACATGGAAGAATGTTTATATGAGAACTTACAGCGCTGGTAAAACTGGACAGCTGTAGCTCTGAAGAAGCCTCTGCAAAGCCACAGCAGGGAAAAAAAACACATGGTGAATCCAGCTAAAGGCTTTCTGAGACTGCCTTGAGACCCTAACTGCAAGAGTAGGTGTGTACCAATACTTTTAATTTTTGACCTGACTCCTGGACTGCCAGCCTGGACACCAAGCAGCTGAGCAGAGTGCTGGGGATGTGGCAGTGGGGAAGGCTGCCACAGCTTCCTTCCCAGAGACCCTCAGAAGGGTCACCCTCATCTGGTGACTTCTCCCCAGTGCTCATGGCACAGCAGCCTCTGCACTAAGGACAGGCTGCTCCTGGCCACCAGCCCCGCAGCTGCCTGACCCTCACTTCTCCACTGAAATAGATGCTACAGCATCCTGGGAAACACCGGCATTCCTTGGGACACCATAGCTATGCAGCCCTGGGTTTTAAGCAAAGGTTTGCACCTCTTCTGATCGACATCCATGTTCTCCCATCCCCCTCTATGTCTCCTTTCAAGATCTGTTTTTATTTAACTTTGAAATGCAAGGAGAGTAATCTAGGTTAAAGAAACCCCAAAACAAAAAAACACAACAAAGAGCCCCGTCCCTATTCCATCTTCAGACACTTCTGCAGCTGCAAACCAGAGTGCATTTTTTTCCATTCAAAGCCGCAAACTAGCCTGAATTTGCTAAAATGCTGGGTTAGTGCACATGAAACCTTCAGCATGCCTGTGAACTTTCCTGCAGCTCAAGCAAAGCAGAACTGGTCTGTCTGTTTTCCCCCTGGAGCCCCCCAGATTTGCTGTCAGTGCTGCCAGTGCTGCTGTGAGCCCCAACATCGCCCCTTCGTGGCTGGAGCTGTGCTTCATGTGGCTGGGTCAGGGGCCCCTCCAGCTGCTCTCTTGCACACTGAAGCTGGAAAGCACTGGCATGTTTACAGAAAGGGGTGGGCTCCCCCTGTCATCCCACCCTCTCCCCTTAAATTCCAGTCTGAGTAGATCAGACTAAACAGGCTGTGTGTCCTCCAAAACAGACTTTGCCTACACCACCCTGCATCCAAGCCTTAGTCCTGAGTGGCCAGGAGCTGCAGCTGATCACACAATGCTTTTAGGACATTTTATCACCTTTCATTTTGATCTCTGAATATCAAGGTTCTTCTTATGTCTGAGACTACTTTCTCCTGCAGGCAACATGGTACAGCAGCCTCAGTGCAGATGTGTGTGGGGCAAGAGCAGGGCCAAAGGGCCTGCAGCACACCTTTGCACCTCCTTACATGCTTGACAGGACCGTGCTGTACATTAGACCACTTACAGAGTTCCTTTATTCTGCTTTTTGCAGCAGGCAAGAACACTCAGCACACAGCCACCTTCCAGCCCCAGTGTGACTGTCACCAATCCCTACCTGAAGACTACTAGAAGTGTGGACAAGAGCCATTTTCCCTGCACATCCCTTCCTAGGATCCCATTTTCCCTCCCTCTATCCCAGGGTCGATTGCCAAGGAACACCACCAGCCAGAGTGGCAGAAACACAGAGCCCTCAATGACTTGTTCAGGATTCCATTTCTCCATTGAAAACTTTCTTCCTCCCTCCCTCACCCCCGCATCCCCCACTCTCCCAAGAAGCTCATGGCTCCTTTATCGGAATCAGTCAGGGCAAGCTGCTGGATGACACAAACCAGACGGCTAGCATCCGCTGCAGACTGGGACAAAAGATGGAAGCGAAAGATAATAATGGAGCACAGCTGGCTGATAAGCATGTTTAAATTTTGCAGAGATTAGCTGTGAGAACAGGAAGGAGTTCTTTCTCTCCCTTCTGTTTGTTTAGCTTTCTGTAATTGTTTATTTTTAGGACGAAAAACATGCCCACGCAGACTTATCAAGCAAGTTAAAGCAAGGCAGAGGGAGAAATTTGTCTCATTAGAAACATGGAAGCCCCGTCGCAGCCAAGAGTGAGCCGGACTCTCCGTGCTGCAGAGCCACGTAAGCCGGCGGGGCGCTGCGCGGCTCCGGGCGGAGCGGGGCGGGCGCGGAGCGCAGCGCTCAGCCCGGGGTCCGCCTGGCTCCCCTGGCTCCGCCGCAGCCCGGGGAGGGAGCCGGCCTGCACAGGCGCCTCCTCACTCGCTGGGGGATGGATACGGCTGAGCTGGCGGCTTTCACAGCTCCTCTCACACGGCGAAACCTTCCCCTTATTTATCTGGGCTGTCGGAGTGTGAGCTCTAAGTACGGGCTATTCAGCAGGAAGCCTCTCCTAAAGTCCGTAGGTGTCTGTGCCTGGCTTCCACAAATGTAAAAACAAGCTCTGGAAAATAGGGCTATTTGTAAGGGGAACCAGCAAACAAAACACGTTTGAAGGAAGAGTTGCAGTTTAAGGGACAAAGGTGAAATGTAAGTTTTCCTCATGCATTTCACAACAGGGCAGACACAGGTTGCCACCAGCCGCTAAACTGTCATCATAAAATAGGGTGTTTCACTGCCCTTCTTCCCCTGCCTGCCCTAAATCTGAACCTGCCTCTGCTCAGTTTCCACACATGCAAGCCTGCAGCCCATTCTGTGGATCCCCACTGGTGTGAAAACTGCGGGATCACACAGTGGTATTATAACATCTCACTTCTCCCTCCTCTCTGACTGACAGCACACACAGGAGGTCCTGCATAACACACTTGTACAAAGATTAGGCCAGAAACTCTATCCGAGCTTCCTGTTCGCACCTGGTAATGCTATGAATGAAGAAAGAGGCCACAGGGTCAGCTGTGCTCAGAGTATTTCATGCCCCCCTGGAGAAGCAAAGCTGTGGTAGAGCTGGGTTTCCTACAGCTGAGCATCCCAGGGCACTGCCAGGCAGCCAGAGTTGTGGCATTGTATGTCATTACCCTTTGCTGGAACAGCTCAAGCTTGGGCAATTGTCACACTGTGTGAAAAGACTTTGGTCCAGGTCTGTAAGACTATTCCTTCACTGGTCCCAAGAGGCTGAGACAAAATCAGAACAGGAGAGTAGCTCTGTGATGTTCTCTTACTCTACCTTTAAAGTAGTACCAGCATGAAATGGAGAACAAAAACTGAGCCGTTGAGGTCATGAGCATGTTCTCTCTATAATAATTTTCACTAGGGAAATTTTCTCGGTTTTTCAGAATATATTGAGACCATTGCACTAATACGTGGACAAAAAAAGTACAACTGATAGAAACAATGTGCTTCTTGTGTTCTAAATGCTGTGGCTTGCTCACGTGAGCCATCCTTTTGGACGGCAACCTGGGCTTGTTTGCAAGACTGGCAGTGCAGAGGTAGAGAAACAGCTGTACTCATAAAGCTTGTTAGTTGTGTTGCAGCCTGACAATCCCCACAGCTCAGCTGAACACTGACCTGCTGCTTCCCCCATTGTTCCCCTTGCTGTTATCACTACAAGAATCTTTGTTTCAAAAACATTCATGAAAAAAAGACCTTTATTTTTCTGATTAAAAAACCCACCAAACTCTCCAGAAGTTGATTAATACCTCTGAAAAGCTCTGCGGTTTGCTCCAGAAGTCCCTTCAACACCATGATACAAACTTATGTCAGTCGCAGAGACACTGCAGTCTCCAGAGGGCTGTGCTGCTCAGGCTTCACCAGCTGGGTGGGGACCCCCATCCAGGTGGGGATCCCTAGGGTGTCCCAGTGGTAATGCAGGGGGGGCCAGTGGTGGTCTGCCTCATGCCAGCACTTTCCCAGCAGTGCACAACTCCCTGGACTCTGCCAGCACTGCAGAATTGTAGCACGCTCCTTCTCAGCCTTTGATTACAAATTGATGATTTATTTCAATAGGTAAAGCGTCTGAAGCCTCCTGGGTAATTATAATCAGCAATAAAACACAGTGTTTGCCCTGAAAAGCTTCCTATCTAATTATACCTATTATTCCAAAACTATTACAAAACATTTTTTGCTGTCTAGGTTCATACATGACAAGTATTTTAATAATCACCTGAAGTATATATGAAAGATTTAAAACGTCAAAAGGAATTTCAGGTGCTTTGTAAATGCCTATTTTCTGTAAAATCATGCTCTTATGACAGCTCATGTAGAACAGAAATACAAATGCACTGTACACATAATCTGAAGGCCTGCATATTCCCAGTGTGTGTTTTTGCATTTCTACATTTAAAAAGATAAAACAGGATGAATCAACAGGGTGAATCAAACAGAATGAATCAAAACACCACGTTGGTGGTTCTTGAGTGCTTTGTTGCAGTGGCTGTATCAGAACCCAGAATATATTAATTAATTAGCATGAACCAACCTTTTTCTTTTCTAGTAGTGGGGATGGGATGGAAGGAGCATATTTATGGTGATAAAGGTGAAAGATAGGCACTGGTGCAGGGAAAAAAAGTTCAGCTTAAATCAAGAAAAGCACCACCATGGCTGCTGTGAGACCTGTTTTGCTGCCTTCATACAATGTATTCTTCCACACAGGAGAAACAGCAGTAGGAGCAGCCATACTCTGTACCGCAGCATGTGGGAAACAAATAAGTGGACTGGCCAGATAATGAGGTACAATGACAATAATTGTGAGTTTTTTCACTGTTTTTAAATAGGTCACCTTTTTCCTCTCTGACTCCGAATCGAATTTTCCTCTGACTGCCAAGCATGTGACTTCTCGATGCTGTAAAAAAGAAAGCAGCAGCAGGCCCTCGGGGTATAGAGATATTACAGCAGCCACGCAACACATTTCTGCATTCAGAAAAGCTTTAGCATTGGGTCAGGCAACAGCTACTAAGCAAGGACATATGAATTTTTTTTCCTGTTGTCAGAAGAAAATGTGGAACTGATAAGAAACACCTGTGGACATGCAAAGCCATCTCAGAACCCAGGGTTTGTTTAGATGATAAAGAGATAAAATCTGAAGGCATGTATTGCAAGGGAAGATAAACTTTAACAGAACGTCTATTTTGAAAAGAAAAGGGGGGGGGGAAGAAAGAAAGAAAGAAAGAAGTGGTACGTTTCAGGTAATTGGTTTTCTCTGCAAAGGAAGGTCCTTGAGGATCATAAGGCAACATTGGTGCAATATGTAAAACTGTATGAGCTGCATGGATGCTGTTCATTCATTTTTCTTCATGGAAACATGATGCCATTTAGATTTTATTTGCATCTTGTAAATATTTTCTTAGAACCCCAGCAGGACCCTGGAAAGCATAAAAGCACACATTACCAGCTGAACATATGTAACCAGAGTTTTCTCTTTGCTTGCAGCTCAGCCTGTTCCATGTGCTCTGATTTAAAGCCCTGTAATACACTTACCACATAAGAATTCTGTTTAGCTACATTTAACATTTTTGAGGGAAGGTTTGTCAGATCATTTGTTTTACTTAATGCATACATATTTTCATGCCTTTGTGCTGCTTGATGTGAAATAAGCATTTTCTGAAGGAAGTCGATCTCGATATTTCTTTTCATAATTTGGAAAAGATGCAGTGTTTAAACACTGAGAAATGTGCAGTGCAGCGTGGATTTAATGGAAACATTGCCACAATTCTACACTTATGTTGTGGCATTAAATCAGTCAGAAGAGAGAGGCAAACTGCCAGTGTGTGCAATGCCCAGAGGAGGAGGCAGTTCCAGTAATAATTTTAGAGACTGTAAAGTGACTCTAAAATGGAAATATCAGCAGCAGCTCTAGGAGGGCTCAGCTGCACAAGATGCACAAGCGCATGCCCAATTTTAAACACACAAGTAGCTCCAAAATCAATGAGACCACCCACAGGTTTGCAATCCTTTGAAGAATTGAGCCCTTAATTGCTCAGTAACTGCTGCAAAAAGACATCAAGTTTCCTTTGTTTTACTTACTATTAAAAAGAGCTTTGCCAGCATAAAACACTGGAGGAGCCCAACCCAAACCAAAAGGATAAAGTGAGGAGCCAAAGCAGCCTTGCAGAAGGGCTGCTTTTTGCTACAGTTCTCCTGTTTCAGCTCAGGATGAGTTGCTCCTCCTGCTGTGGTCCACACACAGCAACACTTTAGGCAGGACCACCAAATTACAGTTGCTTCCACCTTTGGATGATGAGCAATTGACAAGTTCAGAAGGTTTGGTGATAATTTTTTTGTACACAAAGTCCTACTCAACAACCCTCTGCTAGAAAAGAATATTATTTCTGTAAAAAATCTTTTTAAGACCTACTTGGGATGCCAAGCTTCTTTGTCTGCCAGGACATTTCTACAGCTTCACAAACTCTGTAACATGCGAGGCACAAGAGCTTTAACAAGCTGATCCTTTTGCAGTGTACGAGGCAGGGAAGTGTTAATATCTCTGCTCTACAGAGACAACTGATCTGCAAGGGGTCAGAAACCTCAGCTGCAGAAAATCCGGAAAGCTAAGCTAACTTTATTGGAGCTCTGCTGATTTATACCAGCTGAACATATGGCCTCAGAAGATTAAGGAGTCTGTGTGAGAAATCTGTGGCACATCTGGGACACTCCAGGGCCTGAGTCACAAGATCATCCTTCCTGCCTGTAACAATTGCAAACATGCCTCTACTATGCAGGAGCCTCTGCAAACTTTTTTGTTAACCTCCTGGAAAAGCAATAATGAAATTGTTTGAATGACTGAGCCCAGGGAAATTTGGGGTTAGCTTATGCTGTTAACAAAGCCACTTTCTCCGATTACTTTGTGCATTACACTATTCTATACAGTAAGCCAAAACTATATAAAATATTAGATTATTTTACTTGCAGTCCTATTCTGAACAGACATAGCAGAAGGAATTTTCAGTCTAACAT
Organism: Passer montanus; assembly: GCF_014805655.1. Classification (NCBI taxonomy): domain Eukaryota; kingdom Metazoa; phylum Chordata; class Aves; order Passeriformes; family Passeridae; genus Passer; species Passer montanus. Next base: position 10,532,423 of record NW_024364270.1, read on the forward strand.
GGAGGAAGAGTCTGTCAAAATCTCACAAAATGGGATCTGGGTTTCCTTTTTGCCTCAGTCCTCTGCCATGCTGGATATGAGTAGCTCAGGATGAATGCATCACTGCAGAGATGTTTTCCTGTCTGTGCTTTTTTATCATCAAGGGATTTATGTCAGAGTAATGTCATACACATATTTCCCTCACTATCTTTTGCCCAGGCAACAGGGAATTTCTGGAAATACAAAAGATATAAATAAAGTCACATATGTGCTTTAATAGGCTACTAAAGCATGATCATTTTGTATCTGGTACAGCTATTTTAGCTGCAGCAGTATTTTGTTAAATATTGCTCCAGGACAGGAAAAAAAAGGTTTAAATATTATTCAAACAGGTAATAAAAATATAATAAATAAATTGGAGCAATGCCTGCACAGTTTGGGGGAGAAAAAAGTGAAGCTGTTCACCTGCGGGTTCTGATTGATATTTGGGCTGCTGTGATACTCCAGGCTTGGCTTTGAAATGATACAATGTAAACTATTCACAAACCTTCATGTTACAATACTAATTTCAGATAATGGTACCGGTGAGAAAGGTAATGGCACCCCCCCGTCAAAAGAAACAGAACAATACAAAGAAAACTCATTAAAACTTGATTTATTACCACAATAATTAGTAAAATGTTTCATATTGAGGAGATCAGTATTGCAAATGACATGAAACAGCCACTGAAGAATAAGCAATGCTGTGCAGCATTTGTAATTACCAAGGCGAAAACTGGAAATGAACTGTATTTAAACAAAGACCAAGAAAAGAAAAGAAAAAAAGGGAGAGAAAAAGTAAAGAAAAAAACAAAAAAATACACATCCTAGTCTGGAAAATTAATGAGAAATATAATCAAATTACCCCAGAAGTTAAGAAATATAAAACCACTTCACCAGTTTTCAGAAAAATATGACACACAGCAAAACTTTTAGGGGGTTAACAACATTCTGTGAGCTATATGTATCCTAACCTTGCAAGTATTTATTTTAGAAGGGTTTATTTTTAAACAGATTTTGTTAAGCTACCTGACAAAAAGGGCTAAGCATTGTGACTGTCAATAAGGAGGGAAAGAAATGGAGAAAAGTTTGCTTAGCATCCATTTTCTGCCTGTTATTCAACAGGGAAGCAACATCTGTCAGCAGTTTCCCGAACGCTCTGTGTAACCCAGCACCACCACCTACTGTTTGGGAAGGAAGACTCAGTTCCCCTCGTCCTACACATTAAAACTCCAGTACCATGCAGGCAAAGAAAAGCATTAATTTAAACATTTGAAGATGAGGAGGACAAAGAAACAACACAGCAAAACAAAAAAAAGCAAAAAAAAAAGCAAACTCCCACCACCCACGGCAGTGCGTGGGAGCTCTGCCCATTTAAACCAAGGGCAATCTCTCCTCAGAAATGGGGTGAAGAAGCTTAGCTGGTCACAACAGCCATAATGGTTGGCTCTTCTGCTCTCTTGGCAAGGGCTACCCACAAAATCTTTACAGACTTTGGCACTGCATATGACTTGCCTCAAGTGTGCTGCCTGTCTTCCCCCAGATCCTGAAGATTATTGGAAAAAAAGGTTCTGTTGGCTGCATTTGGGCTCTTCTGGCTATGGGGGGGCTGCTGAAATTTCCTTGTATGATGCTTTGTCACTCATGGTCAACTGAATACAGGCCTCCCAGGTTTATACCTATGGAAAACAGCAATGTTCAAAGCTAGTGAGAAAATCCCTCATTCCTTCCAATGCATGTGAAGAAAAAGTGAGCCTGTGCCATTTCCTTTTAATTAGTAATGGACCAAAAAGAAAGAAAAATATAGGTAAGGGTGCCCTAAGAAAGCCAAAAGAAGATATTAAATTCCAATCTGCTGCCTGTATCCAAAACTGAAGCTAAAAACTGTCAGCTGCACCTGAGAATTTGACCAGACTCCACACTGCAGGAATAACTGAATTACAACCAATGGCAGCAATTATGGGGGGGCCATGCTGTTAAATCACACTGTTAAATCACAGCCCAAAATCTGCCTTTTTTTTTTTTTTTTTTTGGTTTTGGTTTTTGGTTTTTTTCTCCACCAGCTTTCCCTTTAGACAGGTAAATCTCCAGCTTAGCCTATCTGCATATCTAATTCTTCCCAGGACAAGTGCTCTGTCCTGTATCTTGTGCAGACATGAATGGAGGCATGTCCCTGATTAATGGCAAATGTGAAATTCTTAACAGATAGTGAAATATTCCCCAGCTGCTAATCAGTACTGTCAATGATCTCTGATGTTAAGCATGTGAATTTCAGCAGTACAAGGCTTGTGAAGCTCCAGGGTCTGGCTGTGGTATCCAAAATTCTCATTTACCCCAAAGAGGAAAGGGCTTGGGTGGATAAGGGGAGTGTGTTCACTGTTTTTTGTTGGGTTTTTATTGCTGTTGCCTCGCCCCCAAATGAGAATTTGTTCATGTTCTAAGGCTGCTCTTTCTGCATTGTCTGTTTCCATTCAGCTCCTAAGCTGAGGTGATGAGGTTTTAGTTTATTTGCATGCCCACTGCACACCTGGGAGTTGTAGAACTAAGCTTATTATCAGGTTGATGCAGGTTACATTTTTACCCTCTCCTGCTCTGGAATCCCTGAGCTGTTGAATGAAGCACAGTGCAGCCTGACTACCACAAAACATCCAGACCTTAGAGGCTTCAGTTTGCAATTTCTGCCACCTCTTATTTCCCTGCCCACTTAAACCATTAAAACAGCTCATGTCAATTTTAAAACTAGAGGTGGTTTTGTGTTATTAGCATTTTTATTTTGTTTGCTCGTTTGTTTGTTTGACTGATTGATTGATTGATTGATTGAGTAGGGTTTTTTTAATACAAATCAGAAGAAATATATGTTTTGCATCAACAGAGCTGAAGGTACCTGAACTTGGAGCTGGACCAAGTGGGTGGTATAGAGCTGGGGGAGCAGGCACACAGGACCCTGCCTGCCCCACCCCTGCAGGGGTCAGCCAGAGACCTAGACAAGGCAGAGAAGCCAGTACGAGACACATGGGCAGGAGTCCCATTTTCAGCCTTTTTCCTGTGCCTGTCTGCAGCAGGATACACTGTGAATGTAGTCTGTCACAGCAGCCATTGGAGTTAGGCAGGGAAGGCTTTATCCACCTGAGAGTTGAGATATGGATCAATGAAGGACTACTTCCCTCAAACACTGATTCACAAACATCTGAGCCAATGTTCACCTTCAGTTTTTAAAGTTTTTAGGTACTAACCTGTTTCTTTTGGCTGAAAAAGACCTGAAGGGAATTGCTTTTAAATGTAGGTGCCCCTGTGTGTGCTACTGTTCAAGTGCCCTGAGGTTGGAGGCTACATCACTATTGGCATCTCAAGTGGCTGCAGGATCAGAGAGAACACATGGATGTTGAAACTGTCATGTGTGTAAAATGAATATGAAACTAAACACCTAAAAATATATCTGAATTTTAGTAAGAGCTAAACGAATGCAGCCAAAGTCTGAAATATTCCCTAGAATTATCCTTATCCTAGCAGTGGATTTTTGTAGTGGAAAATCTGCAATGTAACTTAGAAAATATAGATCACTAAAAAACTCTGATGGAAACCTGGAAGGACATAATACAGCACTGAATTTATCAGTGACTTTTAATCTGGACATTCTGGGAATTACCCTTCTGCCATGTTTAGGATTTCTTAAAAAAAAGGTCATCTTTTAATTTCAAATATGCAAACTGTCAGTTGCATAACATGGACCATAAACATAGCAGAGCTCTTACTTCACTGAGCAATTAAAAGATCAAGTGTTTTCAGTTTAGTTAACTCAAGGAGACTGAGTATAGATTTTTTAAAAAGACTATTCTTAAATATTATAAAATAAATCTGATGTTCTCCTACTCCTTTCTCTGTGACTAAATATATTAATTTAAACTGTTTATTATTGAATCACCAGAGGTCAAAAGCTAAGACCTATTCATCCTTTCCACCTAGAGGAAATTCCTCTCTCATGTGTCTATGTTCCCTCCATCCCCTTTTCAATATATTTTTAATAATATTGGACTTCCTGAGAGCCTTGCAGGCATCTAAGGGCACATACACCAACACAATCCAGGTTTATCTGGTTATTCACTAACCATGCAAGAGGAAGATGGCTCTCAACATTATGATTGTCAGAGAGAAAGTCCAATGGCATAGAGTGAAAATAAGTATTTAAGAGAAAAAAAGATTAGAATGTGATCGGAAGTTGGTGTTTAATTTCTGATGACTTGTTATTATTTAAATCTAAGGGAACAGACCTTATAGGCCCTTAATACTATATAGAGTACAATCTTCCATACTATATAGAGTACACTTTTATTTCAGACATCAATCCAAGATTTTCTACTTTCAGAAATGCCTTTGTCTCATTAAATCCTTCTCTTTTTGTCAAGCCTGAGGTCTTTCAGAGATGAGTGCAAATTCTGAGGTACTTCCTTGAGCACATACTCTGCCAAGTTTGTTTTCCGGTTTAATCATGTTACCAAAAGCTGCTTTCTTAATGCCCTTCTCAGTAACTTGATTGTGACTGAGATCAAGCTTTTCTAGCTCTGACAGCTCACTGAAGACATCAGTAGGAATTACTAATATTTTACTAGATGCTAAATATAATTCCTCAAGGGCAAGGGGGAGAACAGAGGGAATGAATGCTCCTCAGCTGGCTGAAGTTCCTCATGTGCAAAGATGCTACAGAGCCAAACTCTGCTCTGGGGAAGAGTTGGTGGGTTTCCCTGCTGCTGGGGAGGCTCAGTGCTGCCAGACTCCTGTGCGGGGTCAAAGCCTGATCCATGACAGTTCAGGTGCCCCAGCTCCAGCAGGACACATCTGCTGGGCTGCTCCTGAGGTCATTGTCAACCTCCTGAAGACACGAGCCTTCGCTAGCCTTCATAGGCTTCTTTCATAGCTCCATGTCTGAGCCCCTTGTTCTTCAGAATGAAGAAATCTGGTGGCAAATATACCTTCAGAAGACCCAGCTGTATGAAATTTATCCTGTTATTCAAAAGCCATAAACATATAACACTAAAGGGAATTGCTTCAGGTCATCTGACAGCCTTTTGCCTGAGAACTATGAAAATAAGATGAGAACAGACAAACTACCACTCTTTTCAGGCAAAGAGTTTAAAAGCACTATAAATTTCTTTCTAATATCCTGTATTAGGTAGATTGATGTAATAGTAGCTGTAACAGATATATTGTAATTTATAATACTTCTCTGTATCGCTATTTGAAATATAAAATTGTTGGTGTTTACAGTTAGAGCACTACTCCTCTGTCCTCAATATCTTTTATAAACTAAGTTCTCTAGGTTGCATAATTTGTTTTTATCTTGAGCTCCTTCTGAGTGTCTATGATGTGTGCTCTGACACCAGTATCCCTCTCTAATGCTTTTTTTTTTTGAGCATCTGTTTTTTACATTTTCACAATTTTTTTCAAGAAAGGATAAAATAATAACTCATGCTTTGATGTATGCTGGTGCACAATTTGCTCATTTGGTAATCCCATGTATGTGATTAATAACCACAAAGGAACCTTATATTAACATGCCTCTATTATTTATATCTTATGACTGAGTCATTATTTGCCTATGACTTTCCAGCACACACCATCATGTATAGCTACATACCTTATGATAATTATTTCTAAGCAGCTGATTCTCCAAATGTAACTAAACAACTTCAGCTGGAGGGCTCAGCTGCCAGAGCAGGCACACCGGAGGGCAAGAGTCATCCTCACAACAGGCTGCTGATCTGATCATCTCATCTTCCTTACAGCACTATTATTTTTTTTTAAAAACATTATTCTGCCATTTTCTAGCTTTCTGTTTGTTTACCAGCTTCTTATTTTTACTTTTTGCTGGTTTAGCAGTTTTAATAGACCATACAGCCTTTTCTTCTGCAATTTTTGTTAACTCTTCCTTTTCCTACCACTTACTGGAAGGAATATTAGTCATCTTTCTCCTGACACTTTCTGGACAAACAGTGCAGCACTCTGGCCTGAGAGAACAATCACCCTTGTTTGATTTGTGACTTATCCTTCTGCCAGCTGGAAGGTTGGAGATGCTGGGAAAGGGCCTGCTGGGCTGCCCCTGGATGTCAGGAGTGATGCTCCCACCCAAGAGACTGGCCTTGATCTCTGCAGGGGACACCTCTGAGGTGCAGCAACAAACAAAAGGTCACTCATCTACCCACAGGTTTTGCCCTTCTGCTCTTTTACAGCTGCTGGCTCAACTGTGAATTTCAAGACTGAATTAGTGCTAACATGTTTCAAAGGCAAAGTTGCATTTTTAAAGTTCTTGTTGAACTTATGGGCCAATTTGAATGTTTTCACTGCAATTTTTTCCTGTTTTCAGGCTTTTCCCCATTCCTCATGCATTAATTTCTGTTAAGGTAAAGACACAAATGCTTCTGGAGAAAAAGACATGCATACATAAAACCATAAGCTACACAGTCTATTAGAATAAAAGTCTGTTGATAAAATTTTTAAATGACATAAATTCAGAAAACTTTGATTGATACTCTTGCTTCTTTTCTGATTTATAACAACCCTGGAGACCTGGAGCTTCTGGTGAAAGAGAATATAATTTCTCCCATTATAAATGCTTGAGGATGTTGAAGCTATAAAATACATTTTATGCATTTCAGTGTGGGCTGGAATAACACTGCTCTTTAAAGTGTTGTGTTTAACATGGCTTTCAGCATACTATAAAGTAATTTCAGTACCTTTATGTATGAGGCACATGTGACTTCCTGCATCATAGAGGGGATACATATTGCTAGGAGAGGTTTAGAATGGTCAAAACCTTGTCAGATGAAAAGTGTTCATCTATGTCTGTTGGAACTGTGCTTTTTAAATAATGGATTTTTGTCTGTCCACTGCAATAAAGTAGAAAGAATGGAATATTTATAACTGCTAGCTATTTACATCCCTACAATTATAATTAATTCATTCCTGATATTGTTACATTCTTTCCTATCTCTTTGTCAAACTATTAATCCATTTTCCAACAGATAGTACACTAAACCAGCAAGTTTCTCTCAAGACCAAATTGCATTTTATCTCCTGATACTTCTGAAAATACTCTCATCCCAGGAATTCATATAGAAAATCTAAACTTGCTTAAAACTCAGTCATTTCTGCTGCTGAGAGGAAGCGAAGTGATTTAACCTAAATGATTATCATCCCCATTGACTCAAGGAAAGTTTCTATCCTTTGCTGAAATGGATATTGAAAAAAAAGGGTTGAAATAGCTAACAATTATATTGAAAACAAAATGAAAATATGTCTTGTAACATTCCTTTGGTTGTATTCTTACTTACATCCTGTGAATGTAATCCCCCACAGCCTGTCGTTTGGACACAGAGGTCACCTGCACCCCTGTGAGGACTTTGCACAGCCCCCTGCCCCACAGGCAGCAGTAAAGGCACCCTGTGACCTTGAGTGCCTCAGACCACCTTTCCCAAATGGAGAGTTTGCCTGGAAATGTCTCATATTAATATTGGCTTGGAAGATATTTAAAAGTAAGCTCAAGAAGGGTTATTAGAGACTTCACAAAGGGGAAGGCTGATGATGCCATCACCTTTGTAAGAGGTATGTTTGACAAGGACTTGATTCCCTGCAAGGCTCATTAGTATTTCCATATGCATTCTTGAAGAGACTTTGACAGCAATGAATGTCTTTTACAATATCTTATCTTCCCCTGCCAGGTTCGTTCAATTCTGCCAGACAAGACCCTTTGGTACTTGCCATAGACCCTGCTGCCTGCAACCACAGGCAGTACCCCAAAGCCCCTTCCTGATAATTGTCTCATTTTTCTCTCCTTTTAACTGAACCTTCTTTAGCATGATCAGATTCTTCCAATGCCACAGGTCTCCCCTCTGCTTTTACCCAATGCTACTCCAGTAGAATTTTGTCAGCTCTCCATTCTCTTGCCTAACTTTGTTTAGCCCTTTGCTGAGCACAAGATACAAGATGTGCAGGCAAAAGGAAGTTTTAACTGTACTGGGATCCTGGCAGCCTCCTCCCCTGGTGGGAACCCTGTCAGAGATTTTTTGCCTCATCCAGTTGCTAATATTTTTATGAAAATTTAAGAACTTGGAATGTTCAAATTTGAATGAACTTGGGCAATGGAATTAGGACATATATGTGACTGTTATGAGTAACCTTATTTTGTTTTCTTTTTTAAACAGGGTGAAAGTAGCATGAAAGTAACCTCAATATACTATGTGTTATAACTAGCTTATGTAGTGCACCATAGCAGAAGTTTTCATCCTTTTATAAATATCTGAATTTTCCAAGGCAAGATCTCACAAATGAGACTAAAGTAAAACTTTGGATATCTATAGCAAGTCACATATTTTTAATCTATAATTAATGGAGAAAATTAAATTACTTTAAAGAAAATATTTATCAATTTAACAAAAATAGATTAAGACATGGGATTTCCAGCCAAATGCAAAACTAACTGCAAAACTTCAAATTTCCCTACAATAGTTTTATTCTGCAAACTCTCTCCTTTAAATACAACAAAGGTATGGTTAGGTTTTCTCACACTCTAGAAGTTATATTGCTTCTAATGAAACAAATACTATTAAAATAGCAGACTATGAGCACCCCCCCAAACTCCACCCCCCTAACTTTTCAATTAATAACAATTAATATTCTTATTTACAAGTAAGTGGAAAAGTAATGTTCTTAACAAGTGTGAAATCAGATGGATTTTTCACTGACGTTTTTCATTATTTTAATATAAGATATATATTTCTGGCTGTTCAGTAAGTGCTTAATGATTACAGGAAATAAATTTCCTATGACTACAATTTTTTATGGATTGAGGATGGTTTTGCAGTGAAAGCAGAGGCTGGGTAGTCATACTTGGGTGCTCTGTGAAACCATAAAACTCTAGAATCTTTTAGATTCCAACTGCTAACCCAGGATTGCCACATCACAACTAAACTTTGGCCTTAAGCACCTCATCCAAATATCTTTCAAATACCTTCAGGGATGGTGCCTCAACTGCCTCTCTGGGCAGCCTGTTCCAGTTCTTGACAGCCCTTTGGGAGAAGAACTTTTTCTTCATATACAATCTAAACCTTGCGTGGTTCGACTTGAGTGCTCTGCTCCTCACTCGTGGAGCAGTAACTCCACAAACACATAGAGGCACCACCTCAGACCAAGAGGTACCAGTGGAGCTGGGTACAGTGACAAAGCCAAACCAGGGGTCAAAGGCACCTGATTACTTTACCCCTAAGCCAGAGACATAACCATCATGCTTGCCATTTCTACATCTGCATTCTTTAGTATTTGCAAACTGTTCTGGGATCCCTGACCTGATGGTCTGTACTAGTGCTTTGACTTCTGAACCATCTCTGCACACATTATGATTGAATTAAACAGACAAAAAATAAAAGAAAGAACAAAATCTTTATCCATCGCACATCTCCACTAACTCCCCACTCCCCCAACATTTTATTGATTGATTATTAAAATATTTTGAAAGTAATTATATGACTACCTTAACAGTTTTGGGTTTAGAGAGGTAAGATTAAAATCCACAATTCTTTTCCTCCTGAATGCTTGAAATAGGAAGGATTGCTTCAAGGCTCTACATTACAATTATTCCACTGTGAATTATTTTAATAATTATTTCCACTCCAACTATGTGCTGACATTTACATATTATGTTATAGGTTTCAGCATGTTCCCAGCTCTGACTGTGTTTTGCACTGTAGGCTAAATTCTTGTGTTATTACTGGTGTTATTTTTCTAATGTGTCTCTCTGAACTGTCCACATGGAAAACATTCTGGCCTGATGATATGCTTTGTTGGGATTACAACTGGGTCAATTAATAATGGTCAGTGATCAGAAGCACCTCTCAGCTAGGTTACAGAGTTTAATATGACAGCATAATTCTTTTGTCTTCTTTGACAAGTCACCTGGGCCTAGAATGGCACAGATCATAATATAAAAAAGTCTAGAGGAAATAAATACCTGTTTTTATAATGGTATCATTAAATAAGCACACTTAAATCCCATGTAAATCTTCTCTATTATCTCACATACCAGAACAACATTAAAGTTTACTGAAGTCCCAGATGTGAAAAAGAAAGTGGAACAGTTCCCTGCTAGCCTGTGATTGTAGACTACAAAGTTCCTTGGTAACAACTACTCAGTGGTACAGACAAGAGTCATTCCATATAAGCTACATCTGATCTGCTTCGTTTCTCTGACACTGGAATGTCACCATGTCCATTTTCAATAGATTTTAAGTGATGTTTCCCCATTTTTATCAATGATGGCACTTACTTTCACAAATTCCTAATTTATTTAGTAATCAAGCATAAAAGTAGGGGGGCTTTTCATACTTAAGGCAATATTCATCCTCAGACAGAGATATTGAAATTTAAGTCTGGATGTGTAAACACCTGCATGTGAGCTGGAAATATCTAAAACTTTCCTAAACTATCCTAAGCTCTATCCTAAAGTCTACTTTCAGGAAAGTGGGACTCCACTTTATGTTCCAAACTTTCCTCATGCACATTTTACAAAAGATGACTGAAAATGACACAGGCTGATAACATCATTACAAAGATCAAACAAGTGGTTGATGGTTCTAGGATGAAGTTTTGACTATCTGGTGTCTTCACTAAGGTTGATCACACATCTGGATTAAGCAATATCTTTCCTCTGGTATCCAAAAAGCTGCTAACTTAAAAGTGGAGGCAGAGCTGCACAAAAGGTCTTGAGTCACTGCTGAAGGCTGAAGATGTAAAAATCACCGAGGAAAGGTAAGGAACTTGGGGTAATTAGTGCTTTGAGAGCTTTTGCTCAGCTTTGCAGGGGCTCTTCTACAGGCTGCAAATTGAGGAAAGAGGACAAAGAGGAGGCAGGGGCTCACAACCACCAACCATCACAACTGCATCTTGACAAAGGTTCTGTCAGGGATTTCTTAGCAGAATACTTTCCATAAAGTAAATGAGCAAATTCAGTACAATTTATATGGACTGAACCACATTGCTGAAAAGGAACTCATAGAAAAATTATTTCTGACCCAGCACTCCCTTTCTCTGGAGTATTGTGTTTCCAAGGAGACAAGTGGGATGCTAGACATCGGTTTTCTGCTGATGGTCCTTGAAACTTAATTTTTGGCTTAGATCAAAATGCAGTTGAATGAATCAGAGATTAGTGAATATATGTAGTTTGGTGTAGAAATTTCCAGAGCATTCCTTCTAAAAGCAGCCCTTCAGAATTTTGTTTATTTGGATAAAGTGCTAAGGTAGATCATATCCTCACATTTTAGTTCAAACACCTCAGGCTTGCTAGTTGAAAAAAAAGTTGGAAAAATAGAGTGAGCTAAAAATTCTTACTTGATCAGTTTTCCTTCTGTCAGGTACCTGTTGCCTCCAAAATCTGAATAATTTTCCCTGAATATTTAAAGTATAACTATATTACTATTACTGCCCAGCACATGATCAGACTCAGAAGGGGAACAGTGCCAGATGTACCCTGGCAGTCACTTGTGATACTTGATTGCACATTTAGCTGTTAGCACTGCTGGTACCTGAGTCTGTACTTCAGGCCACTGAAGAGGTGTGAGAAGTTATGAATGGTTACAAATTATGCTGCCTCATCTGACCACCAAAACATTCAAAGCATATCTGCTTCCCAACATAATAGCACTTCCCATTCCCATCTCACAACTTTGTGTTGTCTTACTATCTGGAAAGACACTTGAGGTACCAGCGTTCGTGATGCTGCTTCTCTATGAAAGCAAGCCAAAGATGGACCTAGCAGCCAGAAAATGTCCTACTCTAAAAGCACTGGAGTATTGAGTAAAACTAATTTTGCAGCCCATTTTTCAGCTAGGGAAATTATGTCCATGTTCCAAGACTTGATCCAAGTGCCAACAAGAGACAGTGAAAAGCAAAGCTTACTGTTCAAAAGCTGTGGCAGAGTTTCCACCTGGCCTGCCAGTGAGATAGTACTGCACTGTAACTGGAGAGTGCTGCAAGATTTTCTGAGTTGTGAAAAAATTCCAAGTTTCCAAAAAGGACATGCCTTTCCTATTACTTGGGGGAACATTCAAGCTATGCACCTTCTTTAGATTATACCATAGTTTGAAGAAGCATAAAGGTTATTTTTCTCTGAGCTATGGGGCAGTACTCTTCCCACATTCCTTTTTATGAACTTTGGCATAGTCACAGTAAGAAGCTCTATTGTCACCAAGGTTTTTTTCATTCGTCCAGGCTGTTTCCCCAAGGAATGCTAACAAACCCCATGTTGTCCATCCCCTTCCACACCTCTGGTTTCTATCCTCCCTCCTTTTACTTTTCTTCCCTGCTGCTGACAACTGCACCCTTTCGTCCTTCTCAGACTCTCACATTTCCTATAATCTTTGATCCTGCCTCCTCCAGCCTCTGTGCTACATAAAAGTTCAGGAAAAAAAAAAAGTCTTCAGACACTGTTAAGGTTTCAGTTCTCTGTGTTGTTTACTTCACTGACACCCTACAATATAAATTGCTTATGGTTAGACAATTCTGGCTCCCTATATTGTAAATTTGTCCAGCCTAATTTTGACTGTACTGATGCCAACGCCCTCCAAACAGCTGAGGCTTTCAAACTTCAATCTCAGGCTGTCAAACAGGGCAAGTTACCCTCCCCACTGACTTTGTGCTCAATTCACTCTTTCATGATATTCAATGCAATAAGTTTAAATTTATTAAACTTGAAGGTCAGCACATTGCAGTCCAGCTGCAGAGTTCATTCATTCACTCCTCATGCTAGCTCCAAAACTTTTCTTAGTTTCTTATACTATTTTTTACCTTGTTTTCAGGATGTGCTTAAGGCTCACAGTAAAATACTGCCTCACTATTTAGTTACAACACACAGTCTTCATTCTGGGCTTCAGAAGGGATCTCTCTGACAGATGCAAGCCTTCTGCTTTTGCACATCATGAATAGTCTCAGATTACACAGAAAGGCTTTAAGACCAATGCTGGGATATAAATCCAAGTCTGCCAGCCTAGAGATTCCAAAACCTTAGCGAGATTTTCTAGCTGAAGTCATCAGCACTCAGCTCCCCCACTGATCAGTCCTCAGAGAATAGATTCTTGGCCTCTGCTTACTCACTTTCCACTCAGCAACAACTACATCATCCTTGTGGGTCACTCAGGAAAATGAAAATAAATATAGTCCATGGCAACCCCTCCTATATCACTCTGTGTCTGCTTTCTGCATTGCAAATGGTGTGTTATGTGGCCTTCTTGCCACAGCTGTTTTATTCAGCTCTGAATGCTTTATCACTGCACATATTCTCTCCCATAAGACTGAAGTTTGCATCCAAATTATAGATCTTATAAGTTTTTTTCTGGATTTAGCCCTCCTCAAGAGCCAGCTAAGGAGAAATGTACTGCTGACAGAAAGACAGAGACAACTATACAGGGACACTTCAGCAGAAGACCACCTGTACTCTACTCTTTCTTACTCACTCTCCCTTTTTTTGAGCCAAAGAGTTGTGCAATCATGCACATCTGTGCAAATACAACATGCAAAGAGCCCCTGGTTGTCAGTGTCAGCTCGCTCTCTCCTCCTTGTGGTTTTGGCTGCAATGATGTTTGATGATGCGCAGAGACAGCTTTGGATAGAAGAGCTATGTCAGACAACCTTGCATGGAAAGTGTACGCTGTCTATGGGCTTTGAACCAGACAGCTGGACACAGGACTGATTTTGCTTTCAGTTCTAAATCTAAAATAATTTTAGAGGTTACACCAGTGACTACAACTCATTCTTCTCAAGGGCAAAGAAGTCACTGACATGGTGGAGGAAAAAAAACCAGAGGATGACTCAATGCTAATATGAAAAAAATACAGAAATGTATCTAAAAACTCACAATTATTTTATCTGTTTCTCTTCTGGGACCTACACATGTGTATGCAGTAGGTGTGATGGGAGTGGTGGGCAGGGCAAGGATGTCAACATGTGAATGAGTCTCCTGGGAGGTACCTACGGAAAGGCAGCAATTTCCCATATGGAAAGTCCTTGAAAATTAGAGCACTGGAAGGTGATTGGTGGCATAAATTGTGCAGAAGTATATTTTTAAATATGCCTGTGCTGGTATTTGTGAGGGCAGACTGGCCTCAAGATCAAGAGTTTGTTTCCTGGGGACTGAAAGTCTTGTTTCTTTCTGTTATAGAAAAGGCTGTATTCTGGAGGTCTAGGAATATTTCTGGTATGTTTATGGAGAAAACGATGACCCCTAGGACCCCTGCAGAGCTGTGACAGGTGACTCATAAACCATGAGTCTCCAAGCAACTGAAGGCACTGTTAAGATGATAAAAAGTGAATGCCATGGGAGATAAAGAGATTGACACAAGTTCACACTACCATTCCATTGAAGTTATCCAAGTGACTCCTCTTCATTCTTGAAGGTCTTAGTGGTTTTACTCCATGTTATCCGCCATATTAATTTCATTGGATGTGATATCTTTCCATTGCTGTCAGTTAGTCATAAATTTTAAAGCAAACATTTTCAGTTTTCTCTGATCTGATCCTTATCCTTGGGAAAAGCTTCCAGTAACCATACATAAATGAACATCATTTCCCTTTCCCTTCCTCCTAAAAGCCTATTACATCTGCTTGGCTTGCTGTGTGCTGAGGCCACTATATATCACATTAACAGGTAAGGTCTTATTTCTCTTCTACAGATCTGTTTATATGTTTTCCTTGAGTAGAAATATTTTTCTTTAATGTATGCTGCGCCTAATGTTGTGAATTGTGGACACCTCATCTTTCATACAACATAGAAACACAAATAATTATAAAGAAACATGTGAGTGTGCATATGTGAGAGAAATGGAGCACATTCCCCCCACATTTCTTGAGTGTGGAGAAGTAAATGTAAAACCAGTGCAAAATATGGTATTTAAAATACAGTTTAGTTTTATCTGTCAAATAAAGAAACTGTCTGATGTTCTGGTGTTCAAACTTGTTCTATTTGCCCAGTGTCCATCAACATTTTGCCAACAACACAATAGAAGATGAAAGATTTTATTTTTCTCCTTTTCAGCTTTCCAACAAGAACATAGAAGATTAACTGATTAAGCTTCCTGACAGTAAAAATCACTCTGTTACATGTTGCCCAGCAGCATGCCAGAACTTCAAAGAGATAGGACTTTTCTTCGCCCTTATTCGTAAAGTACGGACTCATTAAAAAAAAAAAAAAAAAAAAAAGGACTTAACACAATGAACTTATGTGGCTTAAGAGTTATCTGGAGCTAAAAATGTAAATCAATTCCATCTACTAGACTTTGCCATCAGTTAAAACAGTACACTCACCATTGAGAATATATGTCGAAGTTTTTTTATTTATCAGGCAAACTACCAGATATACCTGCTATGATGATCCTAGAAAGCAATACTCTTACACTAGACTCCCTTCCATATATCAAGTTGAAAGAAGAAAAAATAAATCAAACCAACCAGATAAATTAACAAACAAGTATTCCTCAAAAATGCCCAAATCACATAATGAACACAACACATAAACTCCAGGATGACTAATGAATGAATACACAGCAACTCATCTGTTAACAATATCAGCTTACAAAATCAACTGGTTTAATGAATGTGAAAACATGTAGGAGGAATCACACACTGGCACAGCTATTTAAATTAAAAACTTCTGCTTCAAGTAGAAAAGTTTTTGATCTATGATAAAAAATAAATTATGTTGGCCATAACATGACTTATTTTGTTATCAGACCTCAGTGCTGCTGACACATTCAATCATCTCTCTTGTACCTATTAGACTTGGAACAAAAAAACTAGATCCAAGCTTTGGAGCAAATGTTGAGAAATTTAGTTTTGTTTGAGATAAAGACTGCAATTTCACCATTTCTAATTATTTGGTTAGCAGGTTTTGACTTCAGTTTTTATTAACTGAACCAAGAAGTTCTGATTTCACCAAAGTCTCTGTCAAAGTCTATTAAGCATGTCCTCGAGTAGTGATGAAGAACCACTAAGCTAGTTCATTCTGTCATCCCTTTCAGCCTTTTGCTTGATCTCATGAATTCTCATTTAATTTTTTTCTTCATTTATTTTATTTTCATCTCCTTTTAATCACAGGATAAGATTTATGGATGTTTTACAGAGCTATATTTATTTTTTGGCATAACCTTTGTACTGACATCCTGAAGTTTCTTCCAGGCACTGAATTCAGGTATGAATCATTATGAATGATATGAGGAGCCACCATAATAGAGTATTCCCTTTCTCTTTTTCCCCACCAACTCACCAGTACAAATGGCACTTAAAGAAGTCTGCCAAATAATTTCTTTGTTGTTGTTGTTTACTCTTTGCCAAATGTCAAGTCATGACCTTGGATCATGCCTACTGTAGTAACAACAACCTGAATCCATAGGATAGAAACTTCAGAAAATAAGTCAAATAAGTATAATAAAGATTGTGCTGCCTATTTTTTTGTTGTTGTTGTTTTGGTCTGGCAAATACATTTACAAGGGTTTGGTTTTTTTGTTTTTTTGTTTTTTTTTCTTAGATTCCTTCTATATGCTTCAGTCCAATGAGACTATCTCAGTCCACAACAGCTTCAGCTTCTCCCAGGATGATTACTGTGAAAACATTAATGCAAGTACAGTCCTCTTTTAACAATGCCTATGTAGAGGTGCCTTGAGCAGTACATAATGTTCTATGTGCTTTAAGGTAAAGTCATCAAGCAAGGAATGAGTTCCACTGTGTCTTGGCTTATGCAGCAGGTTGTAAAGAAAAGAGAGGGAGCTGGTGCTGGTGTCTCCTTGGATGGAGATCCCACTGGTTTCCCTGCCAATGCCTTGATCCTGTCAGTTACAGCACACCACAGGTGCACAGAAACACAGCCAGTGTCTGGAGCCATTCAGCTTTTGGTGTTCCTGCATCAATCACAAGACCCTTGGAAATATGAAGATGTCATTAAAACACATCAACCTATCCAACTCTGACAGAGAATGTGAAATCTTCTTTATATCAATGGCACATAATGAATTGAACACACCTAGTGCAGGCAGATGGAAAATTAGTGAACAACGTGTACATATTTTTAGGGTGGTCTTGAAGTCTCTCCAATGTAAGAAGGAACTTCCCAGGAATGAACTGTTATTTTTTCTCCTTTGTGGATAGCATATCCAGGCAATAGAGTCATGAAAAAATTTCCACCAAATTTAAACAATTCTTACTTCAGCTTACTTTGTTCATTTCAAATCTGCAGGCAACAGTACAGTGATTATGAATTTGAGCTTTATTTCTATTTATTTTATTTCTATATTGTTCTACAGGTTGACTTCAAAGAATTGCTGCACTGCACATGTATGACTCTTGTGTGAAACAAGTGCCCGTGAAATCCTTAGATGAGAAAATCAAGGTCAGAATCACTGATCCAGTAGAAAATGTTGTTTTGAATAGTTTTTTTTTTCTCCTACTGCTTTCTAGTAATAAATCATTTTACAGAATACAAGTAAAACACAGTCAGTATAGAAACCAAGTACTCTGTATAACAATTTAAACACAGGAAATTTTGATCTATGTGCAAGTTTAAAACACCTGAACCAAAGCAATTATTTTGGCTGTCATAAACATTATGTTTGCCACATCTCAAAAGATGATTCTCATCTTTACCTGAGTGATTTAACTTTAATACATCTAAGAATCAGAAATGGAATTAAAACATATAATGTCTGGATTGAATTGCTTTTATATTTCATAGAATAGCATTCTATACTTACTTTTCAACAGAAGGGCCACGTTTTCTCCTCTGTTTGAAAGCATATTAAACTTTGCTTATGCCACACAATTTGCTTCATTTTCTGTAAACAAGGCACAGTCTCCTCCACATCATTCCAGACCAAATGCAGCAGTCACTCCATGGCAAAACTGCGCAAATTAAAGAAACCACAAGAAACTGATTGCTCTGTGGAGAGCCCAGAACAAGGGAAAGGAAAAGAGGACCTTGAGTAAATGTTGTTTGCTGAAGTGAATAACCTAAAAGAAGGTTATGTCATGCATGGGCATGGGGATGGCCAGTAAAACAGGTGATATTTGAGACTAATAGAGAAATCAATTTTGGGTTTTTTTTTTAACTAAACTTGATCAGGTATTCATAATTAATTCAGATAACTCAAAATT
The DNA here is from genome assembly GCF_014805655.1 of Passer montanus. Lineage (NCBI taxonomy): Eukaryota > Metazoa > Chordata > Aves > Passeriformes > Passeridae > Passer > Passer montanus. The sequence continues at coordinate 10,550,618 of NW_024364270.1, forward strand.
TTTGGCTACAAAATAGCATGGTTATACTGAAATGACTAATGAATCCAAATTACAAATAGAATGTTCTTCCATCTGTAGAAAAATTAAGATATCTGTGCATTTTGTGGTTTAGAAGAGAGAGAAAATTTTGAAGAAGAAGTTGTTTCCAGCCAAAAAGGTTGAAAATATTTTAATTGTGACTGTATGAGGTTAATAACCATAAGACCTGCTTACAAATACTTCTATGTGGTTGAAATATTTCTGCTTGATTTTAAGGTGTGGCACCAGCATCTGTTTGACTATCCATAGATACTCCATCAGATAAGGACAAAAAAACAGTAGAGTTAAAGCAAATTTACACTGGGACAGATGAAAAATACAACGTAATACTCGATGCTGTGATTTGGGATGAAATGATGAAACAAACACAGCCTGTAACTTCAGCCTTGGATGGTGTAATTAAAGCTGGCAGTACCATCTAGTGGGCAGAGAAAGAATTGAAGAGTACAAATAGTACAACTAGCCAGTATCCTCAGAACCCAAACATTATACTGAGATTTAGGAAACATAATGACACTAGGTAGCACTTTTAAGATTGTAACATCTATAACTTTTTCACATTACTGTGAAAAGCATATGTAATGGAATGCATGTAGGAAAAACTTAAAATAATTTGGTACAATTTTTTTCATTACCGGTGATGTATTTCAACTAAAGATGATTTCTCTATAGCTTCTTTCTCATAATTGCAAGCCTTATGTTCTAGTCCTATAACACTGTTGTTGGTTTTGGGCTCTCCCACAAATCTGTACAGACCCACTTAACTTTACATTAGATTCCTTCTTTTCTTTCTTTTCCAAAATAAGTGTCTTAGTTCTTATTGACTCATTGTTATTTTAATGTAGCTCAAGAAGAAGCACAACAGATTTCAGTTTTCCTTCCAAATTTATACATGACATTTTTTTTCTTTTTTTATCATCTTCTGGTTTAGCTACTTTAGATTGCCCCACTTTTGAGAGGTTTCAGCTCTTGGTTATGTATATTAGCCTTAAGAACTATTGAATATTTACAGTATGGACTGCTCAGTACACTTGCTGTTGTAAAATCAGAGGATAAAATGCTATTTACAATTCTTTATCTCAATCTGTATGTGATTTTGAGTAACAAATTTATGGAGTATTCTTTTCTTGCCTGAAAACTGATGAGTCCTTTTGTCTCTTCTGAAACACCAGAATGAAATTTTGATAAAAAATTTTCACAAGATAGTGCCCACTTTCAGTGACTTCTGCTTTTTTTCCTTTGTATCATGGTTCAAGCCCAGCCAAAAACCAAGCCCCAGCAGCCATTCACTCACTCCCCCACCAGCAGGATCAGGGAGACAACTGGAAGGGTAAGAGTTAGAAAATCCATGAGTTGAGATAAAGACAGTTTAACAGGGAAAAGTAAAAGCCATGGAGAAGCAAACCAAGGAATTAATCCACTGTTTCCCATGGGCAGGCAAGTGTTCAGCCACCTCCAGGAGAGCAGGGCTCCATCACACGTAATGGTGACTTGGGAAGACAAAGGACACTCCAAGTGTTCCCCCATCCCTTCCTCCTTCTTGTTTCCAGCTTTATACCCTGAGCATGATGTCATGTGGTATAGAATATCCCTTTGGTCAGCTGGGGTCACCTGTCCTGGCTGTGTCTCCTCCCACCCCTCCATGCACTCACAATGTCCTTGCCAGCGAGACAATATGAATAGCAGAAAAGGCCTTGGTCCTGAGTAAGCATTGCTCAGAAATAACAAATACCTCTCTATACTCTCAACACTGTGTTCAGCACAAATCCAAAACACAATATGTTTTATGTAGCCAATATGAAGAAAACTAACTTTACTCCAGCCAAAACCAGCACACTTTGTAAAAGACATGTTTACATAGAAATCACGACATAAAAATATTCTTCAAAAACTAGTGCTAGTAACTGATAACTAGTTCTTCACTTGGGACAGTGTCACACAACTAAGGATAATGAAGTGTTACACGAATGTTTCTGTTTCTGAAGCTAATATTCTTCTCTGATCTTTAACTTCTGTCTTGCTGATGGTGAGTCACCAAATTGCAGTTGTTTCTAGTTATCTCATTGCACAGCATGATTTACAAGTGAAGAGCATGAGCAAAACTCACCCAGAGAGCCCTTCCCCATTTGTGGTTGGCCTGAGGAACCTGAGAGGACTAGGTGTTACTGGGTGTTTACAACCATCTGGGAGTGTCTGAGGATGTCTAAGAGAGGCAAAGTTTCAACAGGTTTATCTAAACTTCCTGGGGCATATTCTTAGCTCATGTTCATTGTCATCTGCTTATCTCAGACAGAGCCAGGTCAGTTTACAATGCCTATGTATCCTCTTTTCTGCTGCCCCACACAAATGATGCAGTGAGTTACCACTAATGAAAATATAATTTATATTCCTGGCACTTAGGGACTTTTCTTCAAAATTGTGAAACAGGAGTCAGCTATGAGCAAAAGTACAGAGAAGTGATAACAGTAAATGGAAATGTGCTACTGCAGAAACAACTGTGAACATCTGTACAGCTGCTAGCAGACAGTATTTGAATCTGGTGGCACTGGCTAGAAGGTGGCAGCGAGTGTTTGTCCTAGAAACACCTCACAAACTACTCACTTCCTTTTTCTGAAACTCAGTTTTAACTACCAAACTCTGCAGAAATTTATTAAAATAAAAAGCAGCAGGTGGTGACTTCCTGTGTTGAAGTGCAAAATTTGAGTTAGGATAGGTTCTATAGGCTTCAACTTTACCTTGTTGTTTTTGGAGAGGCTAGAAGCAAGCCAATAAATACTAGTTTTAACCTCAAGATTTCTCCATGCAAAAGGTAATACAATCCTTTAGAGACAGACCCTTTCATGTGTCATTTATAAATTATCCTATAATATCCCAATATTCTGGTCATAAGCTGACATTTACCACTTTGTAGTGTATTCAGAACTTTAAAACTTCATGGTTCTTTGTGGTTTATTGCTCTGTTTGCTTCAGGGGAGAGCAAGGGTGACATCCAGTGGTGTATTCAGCATTCTGTGCAGATGGACTAAGCCTTCAGTGAAATGAGATCTCTTTGAGGCCTTAGAGACAGAAAATGTTACCTATTATGGCTTGGATCAACATGGTACTGCATGGTTTTCCACACGGGTCCCACCTTTTATAAATAAATTTCATTTTTCCATACATCTTATTTGGGAATTAGGATGCAAAGAGCATTAGCAAACAATAGGACACCAAAGGATATTCTGTCAACTATTTTTTGCTCAGAATGTATGAAATAATGAAATAATAATAAAAAATTCCTCTCCAAATTCAGCAGCTTCCATGGGGTGGACAGTCAAGCCAGAAACATCACTAATCAATATTAATTATGGATGTGCCATTAATATTTGCATGGCTTCCTCTCCCCAGATTTACAACAGGGAAACAGTGAGAATAGCTCACTTTTTCTGTGGTTTCTTCGCTTTTCTGCTGGCTTCAAGGATATCAGTCAGTATCAAGGCAGGTATTATGTAGAGTATGAAGAAGGCTTATTATTTCAGTTGAAATCACTTGAACTAAATCTTCCAAGCCATATATTGTAGAAGGCTACTGTCTCAGTCACTCCACATTCACAGAGCTGCTAGAAGTCAGGCCACTTTACTGACCAGAGCTAGGCAGTCAATACATTTCTGAAACTCACAGCAGCATGTATTGAGCATTTAATTTTGGGAACATAAGTAAACACAAGGCTTCTCCTGATCCACCTGCCTCTGAGCACTGTATATGTCCCAGGGCCAGCCTGCAGCATGCCCTGGGCTGTTCAGGTATAGATTACAGCAAAGACAAATGGCACACGTGTGGTGCCTCATGTGCTCTCTAGGGCAGCTCCTGCCTCTGTGGCAGGTTGGCTTTGGGAACGTGCTCACTGAAGGTTGTGATGAGCCACAGAAAACACACTGGATAGCGTACAGGGGAGGAAAGTTCCTCAGTGTTACGTGACTTCCAAAAATGAGGCTAGGCATAAAAATTTAGGGTTATATAGTCCTGCCCACATTACAACTCCTTAATACATTCTTGTTACCCCTCTATTAACATAAAAAAGAGTGGCTTTTAATTATCAAACTGGTTTTGAAGAATTTACAGTGATGTGACATTAGAGAGAGTTTTTAAAAAGAAGTGCACAGCTTTGCAAATAAATCAATTACTGAAGAAAAAGGGGATAAAAAAAGACAGAAATTTATCTAATTTATCTGTCTATTCTAACATTTCTGTTTATCTCCCCAGTTCAGTTACGTCAGAATAACAATTTCTATGAAAAATGGACTGACACCATTGATCTTGAATGTAATAGAGGTTAATTAATTCATAAAGATTTGACAGATGGTATATTCATTCACTAATCATCTGGACTGCATTCACTTTATCAAAATGTCTTTTCTGGTCATATGACATCATGATACTTCTGATGTCAGGGTTAACAAAACAAAATTTGAGTAGCATCTGTAAAATCAAACCTCTAATTAAAAAAGCGATTATGCATGCATCTTCAAGTACCATCTCTGTATGATAGAAAAGTATCATGATTCAGATGAACAAAACTACCTCTGTGTCCAAAAAAAACCCCTGATTTGGGCAGATAGGATCCCAATAAATTGAGGAGGGCCCAGGAAATGAAGTAACATTTTTATTAAATCAGCGGATGCTGTTAGAAGTAGATGAACACATGAACTCATGACTTTAGACTAAACTCAGTGAAAAGACTGAGGTACCTTATAAAGAGTACCAGAAAAAGCCATGGGCTGAGTGGGGATGTGCCTGCACTATACATGTTCAGTTGTATTATTTGAGTTTCTTCTCTGTGAGAAGGTGTTACGTGGGGCTGACAGGATGTGCCTCAAGATGACGAATTTGATCACCTTGATCTATGTCTGTCACAGAAAGCCGAGGTGGATGCAGGAGTGTGCCTCCTCCTTTGCACAGTGAATCTCTGGTTAGTGCTCCTGCCCAGCAGGAGGAACACCTGGGCTATGCTCTTTTTTGGTGCCTGTGGACACCTGAAGGTCCATCTCAAAGACCCCAAGTGGCTAGTCCAGCTAAAATGACACTCTGAGTTACAGGAGAGAGACAAGACTACTGCCTCTGCTCTCAAAAGTGTCTGAGTGTTTCACATTTAGTGTTCAACAGACCTTGCGCAGGAGTCGAGCCACCCCCCATCCTTTTCCCCAGGCCACAGACGCATGCTTTCTCTGCCCTAATAATTACTTAATTACTGCCGCATGAAAAAGTTTCAACAGATGGTCTGGAGCTGGAAAAATTCTATTCCTGCAGGCCAAGGATTCAACAAAATTTGGACCCACACTCCAGTGAGCCCTCTAGCAGCTGAGCCTGTGGAGCTGGCAATAATCCCTGAACCTTTTACTGAATTATGTACTTTGTGGGTGTTTCCTCTCAGTGCCCAACAAGACCCTAGATAAAGGAGCACAGGGACATGGGCAGCAGAGGAGAAAGCACTTTAAGGATATAAGTTTTAGAAACATACAACTGAGGCAAACCAGAGGTACCTTTATTGATCTACCTGGAAACAGTTAAGGAGTGGGCATATTTGTAGCTTAAATACAATTGATAATGTTTAGGATAACTCTTTTTTTACCAATACATAGGTAAAGCTTGCATCATATCTAATCCTATCATTACGTTTTATCTCCCACAGTTTTGCCCCTAGTCACCTACAGTCTTGTTGCTCCTCCTCTGAGTCCTGTGTCTACAGCAATATTCTGCACTGGGGAATTATGCTGTTCTCTGAACTATTTTTTTCCTTTCCTTTTTATTTTCCCTTTTTTTCTCTTTTTTTTTTTTTTTAAACATTAGTATCTGAACAAAGAAGGATGCCAATTAATAGATTCTAAACCAAGATGCAATTATGATCAGCTGCTTCAAGCACCTGTATAAATCATGCCAAGGAGCCTCACCCAGCCCTTTCCAAAGAAATGCATGAGCCAGAGATGGGCACACCACATAGCACAGATCAATCTTCAGCAGCAACATGGGAATACCTCAGGAGGGTGGAGGGTCTGACAGGACAAACAAGGCTGTGGGAGGGCAGCCCAAGCTGCCAGAATAATACCGTGTGGTGGATCAAAGAGCAATATTTATTTTAGGACTGGCAGATATCTGAAAGAAACATCTATCACAGATATCAAAAAAATTAAATTTGTCTTAAATGAAATTATAGTAATAATATCAAGAAAGATCAAGGGCATACCATACATTTTAAGTATGTTTTAATTGTGCTGTGATCTGGGGAAAGACAAGAGAGAAGGGCTTGATACAAATTCCTGCTGGAAACACCTGTCAGCATATTCTGTCTCTGTTGGTGTTTGCAAAGTTACACAAAATATAAGTGAATGTAACTCAGTATCATCTGGGTAGCAGAAAGCTACCCACTGAATTTATGTAATATGTCCAAGGATAAACCGGCTTATTTTTAGTTGACCATGTGTAGCAAACAGATCTAAAAACTGAGACTGAAATATGATAATACAGCATAACCCTGAAAAGAGAAATGCAGCTACAAAAAATAAGCAAACACAGTAAGTAATGAGAAAAAAAATTCAGACTGACTACTCAGAGCAGAAAACCTTGATACGTTCTGAGCAAGGAAGAGGTAAAAAGAAAATAATTTATTTAGATTGTCTTTGTATGCTGTGCTTGTATTTTTACAGATCATTAAAGAAGCACTTGAGTGACTTCACACTATACCACCTTGAGAGTTTCACATCAAGTACTATTGCTTTAGATTTTTTTCTCCAAACCATTTTATTTCTGACTCCTTACACATACTTTCACCACCCAACCAGGGATAAAGGTGAAGGATACTGCAAAGCTTGTCCAAAGCTCTACACTTGGGCTGACTGAGCTAAATTGCCTTTTGGGTCAACTTAGAAAGATATTTTGAAAACAAAATTTTTCAGTCCACAACATGAAAAGGTAGTGCTAAAGTGTCCCACCTGCCTCTGTAGCAGGTGTGTACCTGGATTCTCCAGCATACTCTGCCACAGCCCTTCCCAGAGCTAAAATAAGTGGGTGGGTGGGATATTTGGCTCCCTCAAAGAGACTCCTGCAAATGCCACTTCTGCAAGAGGTGAGGAGTTTCACAACCAGCAGAGGACAAGCACGTTGCTGCACTGGGAAGGAGGAGCAGCCCCAGTTTCTTTTTTCTGATCTGTGTGGCTTCACAAGTTTTTCCTGGTAGATGTTGCTCCGTGTTTCACTGCATAACATAATTTAAAGCACAATGTTTGGGGCAGGTCTCTGGGCTGAAGCAAAGACAGCTACCAAAGCCTGCTTTGTCCTGTGAGGTCTGGCCAGAAGTTGGGGACCAGGGCAAGGCTGTGCCACCTCTTCCTTGGTCCCCATCACCCCATCCATCTCTGGGCTCCTGTAGCGGCCCACTGGTGACAAGGCCATTGGACACAGTAAGGAGGGAATGCACAAAAAAACATTGCACTGAAAGGCTCATCTTTAAAAAAAACTCTTTCCACAAGAGGCAGTTAAAAGAAAGCTTTCAGGGCATATTAGCAGTTCAAACATTTGAGTTAATAAGAATCTCAGTTTTAGTTGTTGTTTCTATGCAAAGGACACTTTCCAAATAACCATAATTTAATGAAAGATCAACCATGCTTTTACAACTAAATGAAACAGAACAGACACTTTGGACTCAATAAATGCTCTAACAATAACAACAAATGAAAAAAGTCAACAGAGGAAGTTAAGAATCATTGAACATTTTCCAAAGGAAGAAAACAAATCTGATAGGGTCAGCGTGAAATATTTAAAATCTAAAGCAATCAACTGAAGTATGCTTTTTCATACTATAGATTTCACATCTTTCCACATCCTGCTCAGAGCTACCTGCATAACTAATGAGTGCATTAATTAGTTAGAGATAAATAATCACTGCTATATATATATTAATTTTATGCAAATTGTCTGTAGCATATAGCTTGACTCTTGTGTCTTTGATCTGCTGATAATCTTCAAGTGTGGATTCCAGCAGGCCAAATATTTTTTATCTCTGCTGGGAGTACTTTTGGCAAGTTTTCCATCAGTAGGAAATGAGCTGGAAAACTCTGGTGAAACTTCAAAGCAACAGTTTAAGGTGATCTTTCATTTCATGAATTTCAGACGGTCTCTGCTGTTTAACAACATACTGAGTTCTTTCTCCCTAACACACTTTTCAAAATTGGGAATAAGATGACTTCATAAAAATCATACATGGGAATCATGTGAGAGATCCTGTCACTTTGGAATACAGGGCATTTTTTAAATTATAGCATTAATATGAGATACTAAAGCCTCAATGCTGTCTTTTATTAGTGCATTCATTTGTACAAACAAATGGACTTTAAATCCTTTTATGCCTGAATCATATTTGCTAGGATGGAGGTGCATTGTTCATTTATTTGACTGATTTCTGTTTTTCCTCCCAATTATGTTATAAATATCTATTCTTCTCCATCCCACTTAGAATGATAAAGAATTTATGAGCTCTAGTATTGCCCTCAGGTATGTATCACATGTATTCAATAAATTAGGGACAAAGTGAAGCCTGCTGTAGCTCATACTGGGAAGAGGGGCAATCTAGCTAAAAATCCAAAGGCCAAAAAAGCAATCTTTTCCAGGGGCTAAATTCTAAGGTAAGGGAAATAAGTGGATATAATTAGAGGGAGAATAAAAAGAAGTCTCAGCAGTCATCTCTTCAAAAATATCATAATAGGTCATCTGGACTCAGAGGTAAATGATGTGCAGAGAGCATTTAACTGTGCCTGCTCTTGAAGCAACTGATCCAGTTATTAATTGTCCAGTCATTAACTAGAGCTGTGCAAATAGCTTAACAAGCCAAGTAAGGTCAGGATAGATTTGACTTCTTGAACAATATTTGCAATTACATTTCTCTCAGTTTTAGTGAAATCATTATTCTTAAAACAGTCTGCTTCCTTCTCAGAAGGCACTTCACAGCAAAAGTGCCATCAAAACTCACTGAAAAGAAGAAGAAAAAAGATCAACACCCACAAAATGTATATAATTACAATTTTGGGCTAAATACCTACAAAGAAACACAGCAGGGTTTGAACCATTTGGTCGCCATAACTATAGTTCTATGGTAAGATAAAATAAAAACAAAAAAGCTTTAAAAGTAACCAGTTACACAAAGAAATGGTATCAATATGAACTGTTTCAATGTTTGTTCACTTGGTGATGGTTATCTTGAAGGAAAAACAAGGAGAGGATGACGCTCTAAGAGGCATTTATTTTTTCAGAGCACTGGAAGAACGTGGGATCTATTGACCTGGAACAGCAGCAAGAACAAAAAAAACAAGGCCAATGACAGTGCCTCTGGCAGTAGTTAAAAGCTGATGTTTCAGGGAAGGGGCAGACCAGGAGTCAGCATACACAAATAAGGTTGCTACACTCGCAGCACAAACCAGAGATGGGCACACATTTGGGTTTTATCTCAGATGCTGCCTTGCTTTACAGCCGCCTCTGCCGTATGGTACAGCGTGGTTTCTCTAACCTGCATTTAATTGTGTGCCCTGCTTCTGCCTAGAGCCATCTGCAGACAGAGGAAGGATTTGCCCAGAGATGAGTTTACCTCATTCTCAGTTCATAATAGGTTGCATCAAAGCAATAAAGAGCAGGGAAATGAGCAAGGAAGGTTAACTATGCTCTGATTAAAAGAATCGTTGGCAAGGAAGAAAGAAAGGGCAGAGACAAAATAGGCACAAAGGCAGAATCTGCTTCTGCACCCACCAAGTGAAGAATAGAATGGGTATGTCACAGACACTACATCTGTAGGTATCTTGTATGACAGAAAAAATTCTCTACTCGAAACAGGAACAGGTCCAAATGCTATTTGTCTAATGGCTAAAGGACCATTCCAGATGGTTCTTTTGAATTGGCAGCACCACCAAAGAAGTGAAGGACCAATGACACCACTGGACGGAGAAATGGGCCTGGAATGTGACCTCAAGTCTAAGGCTGTGTATGGTCAGCAACTTAGACTCGCTGACTCAGGTGAGAACTGACACTAAGGGCAGGTTTGTCAGCGCTTGGACACGAGCAGTGGCTGGCAATGGATGAGATTTGTCCTCATCTTTACATCGTGTCACCACCATGACTCTACTGTAAATGCTTCTGAACTCACTCCCAGTCCTGAAGGCAGCACAGACTGTCACACTCTCACAAACTTGGAGAATAAGAAGCTGACCATCAGCTGATGTAGCCAGACCTGTTGGCTCTGTATCAGAGATGGGGACTGAATGTCTGGATTTCCTTCAAAGAACTGCTTCTCAGCAGCAGTTCAGATGCAGCACAGAGCAGAGGAAATTAGCTTCTATTTCTATTAACAAAATGAATACTTCCAAAATATCAACTTCTTCTTTTAATAAATGCTTATCAGTAATGCTTTCATCATTTAAGGTTGCAAAAGTACAAAAGTAGGGACACTCAGAAAAAAAATCCTGAAACTTAGTCAAATGTGGTCAGCAGCAAATTCAAATACCAACCTCCTCCTAAGCTGGCACTAACAACTTCAAAAGAACCCCACACCATATTCCCTCTCTTCTTCCATTGCCTAGGATACAGCAATTAATAAGGTCTCATGGCGAGCAGCAGTGGCTCACAACTTGGAACAACTGGGAGGCACTGCCTTGTCAGTTCACCAGGGGTTCCATTACAATATGTTTGTACAACAAATGCTGTAATTAAGGGCAGGTCAGGTTTACTCATCTCTTACTGCTCAACCAGGAACACCAAATAAGTCATTTTGCCCTCAGATGACTGAAACAAGGCATTTTTGCCTGTGAATATAGTTTGCTATGCCTCCATTGCAAAAATAAAACAATCACAGAATGTCACATTAGTTTAAAAATTTTATGACACAGTAATGTTTCTCCAAACTTGAAATCCTTTTAAAAGTAGCTTGGAGAAAAAATAAAAGCAGCTTCCAGAGTGTTTCCCTGGCACATTAAGTTACACATTCTAAGTCCTGGAGGTGAAATGTTTTTAGCATTTATGAGAGCCCTGGGCTTCCAGTTCTCATGCTGAGACAGCTATTAATACATGACAGAAAGCATCTGTGATCTACTGCTTGCAGGGCTCAAACCCCAAAGCATCCAGAAAGTCTGTGCATAATCCTTCATTCACATGGCTGATTGACTGCACCACACATAAGTCAATGTGATGCACACACTCTGATGTGACAGGCCCAAAATATAATGTACTTTACAAATTGTTGGATCTTAATTAGAATAAGAGTTTTTTACACAGAAATTTTCTTTTAGAAAGAAGGCACAGGGCACTGAGGGATATTAATGTCAGCATCAGTTCCCATAAAACAGAGACAATATGTATTTTAAGCCTTGCAGATTTGAAGTGCACATTAAAAATGGGATTATGCTACTTTGAATGGGAAATTGATAGCCATTCTGATTTCCCAGTAAACAAGACTGGAGCATCCTGATGAACACAGCAATCCTTTACAGGGAGAATTACAGTCCAGTCTTCTGTCGGAAAATGCTTGGTCCATTTCTTTGATGTCCAGGCTTCTGTTAGACTGTGTGTTAGTGCACAGGCAAGTACACTGGAGCAGAACCAGGGCCAAGCAGCTGCCCTGAAATCAGGCTTTAACACACCTTTCTGAATCATACAGCCTTCATCACATTAATGTTTCTACCCTGCACTGTTTTTTTAGGGGTTTTTTTTTTACTGGAAGACTGGATCAAAGCTGTCTAACTGGCAACAGAATTCAGTCACTTCAGTCAGTCTGGAAATATGTCTAGTTTAAACTTGAATTTTGAGGAGGACATATTTTCACCACTTTGGTCTTCCTGAGTAATGTGATTACTTGTTTTCACCTGATGTGGCATTGGCACCTGCTATCTAGCAGCTTTTCCCTGTTGGTGCAGTTTCTGCAATTAAGATGTCAAGCTGATGAACAGGGAAATTATGTAAGTAGTGTCTAGGGGAATTCTGACTGGATGAAAATAAAGTGAAAGAAAAAAGGTGAGAAGACAGTATCTGGCAAAAGTATGCATCTTATAAGTAGAAAAGCATGTCTCTCTTTGCCAGCTTGTCTCAGAGCACTGCATGGCGGAACAGCCCGTGCTCTCCAATGTTTTGCCCAAGTAAAGCTCCAGGAAGATCTGCAGCACAGCCTGTGAAGTGGCTTGTCACATTCCTGCCGCGCGGATGCATCCCTGCGGCGCCTCTTGCCCTTCTCCGGCAGCTGTTTTCATTGAGGAGGGGGGAGCTTTCTTCTGCAGGAGCTCTGTACTGGGGAGCAGTGACTGCAAGTCTGAGCTGCTGAAAAACTTGTCTTGTTCATCTCTGTGAAGTCACAGTATGGAAACATGAAAGTGAGACCTCGTAATCTGGAGAACGATTTTCCCAGGGACTGCCTTTCCTTGCACTTCAGGGGTGCTGACTCCAGTTTTCCCAAATGTAGGTAACTCAGCCAGCCTGCACTGTAGGGAGAGTGGGGAACTCATGCACAATCTACCTTGAAAAGAGACAGCTCCTGTGCACAGTTATCACACGCTCAGTTAAGTGTCCTGCACCTGCAACACCAATGCAGGGGGATGTGCTCCCACAACCTCAGCTCACCTAGAAAATCTGTGCATGTTCTCACGTGCTGGAAACACACGACCTGAAACACATGCCAGTACATCTGGGAACAGGACAGAACAGCAATTTCCCTTACTGGGTAGATTAACAATTGTGGAGAACAGACACTCATCTCCCAGGATCTGTTGAGGATTCACAAGAGAATTGTGGTCAATTTTATCATGTTTGGGCTTGAATTCTCTAATGCATAGTCTTTTAAACTCACTTCATATGGAAAGAGTCCTTGATTTGATTATTTGCTTCCACAACAAAACATCACATTTATTTATTTTCACCAATTACAGTTCACTTCAATGCACAGGCAGAACCTTTGGGTTGCAGCTTGATGGAAACTGCACCACAAAAAAGAAAAATTAAAAAATAATTATTACAATTTAAAAACCTGCTGGGCTTGAAATAGGAAAAATTTGTAATTTGGGTTTGGAGTACTCAGACTGAGAATCGGGGTGCTACTATCCATGTGTTCAGTATGGGCTCTGTGTGAGCCAGAGACCGTGACATTTGCAGAGAGAAATGCACATTGATTCCAAACAGCACATCAGATTATTTTAATGTGCACAGTTATTGATTGCAATGGGCTGCAACTTGTCCTAGTGACAATCCACGCATCCAGTGCTGTCTGGGTATTTTAGTCTTGCAAATGCCTTTTTTGTCCAAATGGGTTGCTCAGCAGTAATGATTATTCAGAGAAAAGTGGCAGACAGGGTCAGGCAGCAGCAGAATGAAAAGTGAAAACTTGAAAGATGCTAGATGAATATTTATGCAGAGCAATCTTCACTCTCGAATTATGGCACATAATGGGATCAGCAAAGCTAACGGAATTCACGCTGCGTGAACTTCCTCTGTGAGAACTTAAGTTTAATCTGCACATAAGACTGACAACCCGTGAACACAGAGAAAACGTTCAATGGCATGTAAAAACTTCATTGAAATAATGTTTCTGACTATATCAATGTTCTGGTAATGACAGAATAAACAACATTTTTTTTTCCTGGCAGATTTTAAATCCACCGGCCACTTTTTTGAAATGGCATTCAAACATTGTCACAGCAGACTTTGTTCTTTTGTTTCATTGCTGATTTGGTATGTCCTACTGGCAACTGAAAAGCATCCATGGGGATTGAGTAATGAAGACAAGGATTTCAGAGCAGCCTGGCACTGAACATCTCTTAAAGGCTGGTGATGACGAGGAGCAGCCAGCCAATGTTTAGCTCTGATATTACAAGATTTGTCGGGGAATACTTTTCGTTGCAAAAACAAATGGCAGTTGGCTGACTTTGAAGAATCCATCTCATTTTGCAAAATTTTGTTCTTGAGGTGTCCAAAACTCAGTGCACATGGGCGGTGGAATCCATGCCTGTGCTGTAGGGTCAGCACAAGAGAGCTGCAGATCAGTTTACTCCTTTAGGGGGCTGCAGATTTAGTGCACAGATTAGGTCGGCATTTCATACATTCTGTATATTTTGTGAGCAGGTCAGTACAAAGCCCAAGAAGCTCTTATGACCCATCACTGTGCACAAATCCCAAAACAGTTGATCACCTGGGGGCTAAGTACTCATATATTTAGGCAGATAGCTAAACCTTTTATGTTTATGCAAGGGTCTTTAAAAACCTGCTTAGCAACACCATTTTTTTCCTTGATATTTCTACAATATCCTAACATCGTTCTTGGTTTAAGTCTTACTTTAAAGTACTAGAAAAACAATTTTCCATACTGTCCTTTAGTTATTTCTTTTCTGAACTAGAGGCCCTGCTTCATCCGTGCATTGAACTCTTCAGCACATGTCTAATCCTTCTGAATTCAAGGATATATTAAAAAGCTCTATTGAATCCAGGGCTCTGTGAGAAACTGGAAAGGAATGCAGCTTCAGCTATCCAAAATATCTGAATTCTTCAAAATACCCAGTGTATGTATTATCTAAGTGTTTATGTCTGATCTTTTTTTTCTCTCCTCAACTTCCACATCTATCGTTATGCAAACGTATCAGAAGCATGCCAGATATAACTGGCTACCTTATGTTTGAATTTAATTCAATGAGAATATAAAAAATAAAAGATGCAGAGTTTAGCCCACACCATAATCCCACTTTTCCCTTCTGCTGCTAATTCACCCAAGGGGCCAAGTCCTGCCTGGGCCGGGGTCTGCGGCCCTGAGTGGACACACCAGCCGCTTTGCAAGAGGGCCATACATAGAATTTATTTATTTATTTATTTTATATAATACTTTTCACTGGGAATTTTCTGATTTCCCTTAGAACTGCCCGAGGCAGGGGTTCTGGGTCTGGTTTTCTCCTCTCCTCCCGGCAGAGAGGTGCACGGCAGCCCGATCGTGGCGCTGCTTTCCCGCACCCCCGGCCCTGACCCTGGCCCGGGCCTCAGGCGGCGCCGCTCCGTGCCCGCGCTCCGGCCGCGCCCCCGACACGGAGCGCGCACGCACCGCGGAGCGCGTCTGTTTGTGCGTGCTAAAAATAGACGGCAGCGCCTGACAACTGCTTCCTGATTGGCTGCCGCTGAGGGGCCGGCAGCCTATGGGCGCGCGGGGCCGGGGGCGCGGGGGATGCGGGCAGGGGCTGCGGGAGCGCCGGGCGGGAGGGTGAGGGCAGGGGGCGGAGGGAGCGCCCGGCGGGAGCCGACGATGGCCGCCTGTCCCCGGCCGCGAATGGGGCCCTCTTTCTCTCGAGCCCGTTCCCTGCCTCATCCCTCCGTCCCGGGCCCCGCCGCCTCCCCCCGGCCTGCGGAGGCCGCTGCCCGCCCGCGCCGGCAGGGAGCGCTCCCGGCTGCGGCGCAGCGTTGGCGTCCTCGCTTCTTAACAAAGGCAGTGCGCGCAAGGGTTAACCCCTTTGCGGGAGTGTGTTACCAGTCTGTTTTCGTGTATTTTCATGCGTTCTAAAGACATTTCGTGCACTTTCTTGTATCAACTAGTACCTGCAGTGACAGAGTAAGAAATCAGGGAAACAACAGAACAGAAATTAAATAGAGATGTAATTTTTTTTTTTCCAAGGGGTTACCAAAGAACAGTGTTAAACCAGTTGCAGTGGAGAGTTAGGAGAATATCCTGAAATCTGTGTAATAAATGCATAAAATCTGTGCAATAAATAAAATCAGTAATTTCACTGGAGAGAGGCATCAGCTTTGTGCACTAACATAGTTATACAGACATAATAAAAAATAAAATTTGCTAATAATTAAAATCATAAGTGTCTTTTAGTCCAACAAGTCTGCTGGAGGGACTTGGAAGGCAGAAACAGGAGCTGATTATCAAAGTGATACCTCCTAGCTTATCAAGCACTGGATAACACCTCTGGAACTGTTAAAATATCTCACAGTCTTGAGAAAGTGGTTTCACTCTTTCATATCTGTTTCTCCAGAACTTCTTTTCTCATGGGCACCACACGTTCTGAGCATCACAGAGGTGTGAGTCCAAGTGTGGCAATGGAAAAACTGTAAAAAAGGAAAGTGAGAGAAGATTTCTTCTGAAGAAATTTGTACCTTCTGATTTTCACTGAGCTTGTGCCTTGGCTCACACTGATACAAGGAAACAAGCAGTTCTGTGTTCTGGTCCATTTTGAATTAAAAGATTTGAAACAGCTAAAACTCATTCTTTTTTGTTGCTTTTACATTATGCACAGGTAGCCTTCCACTGCTGAGGATTGTCTTCTCCATATGAGCTGTTGGTGTCATCTTGTAATTTACATACTAATTGCTCACAATCTTTAGCAGTTGAAAAGTTAAGTGTCCACAATTCAAAGGATTTCTTAATTATGAAAGGGAAGCACTTCATGGCAAAGAGTGTAGCCAATAATTAGCTACTGCCAAGTGTCAAAACACATGTAAAATGAACGTTAACTGCTGGGAACAGAAGGAAGTTGATTTCTTGTGTGGCAGTTTGAGGCTTCTGGCATGAAAAAGAAAATAATGGTTCACATATTCTGCTATTTTCAAATGTAACACATTTTCTGTGTGGTGATGGCACTCAGGAGGAATACTGTAAGGTCTCTGCTGCTGGAAATTCAGAGGTGAGCTAGGTTATATGCAGGGGGACCGTTGTCCACCGCCATGGGTTCTGAGCCCTTCTGAGGGCTGGTATCACAGCTTACAGCCAGTGGGGCTTTGCCTTTGTGCACGCACTCACCCTTCGTGGTTATGGGCAGCAGCAGAATTTGGTGGGTTTTAACCAGTTCCACCACCTGATCGTAGCCTCTCCTGTGCTATCACCTCACAAAGCCAGAATGAAAGGGTTAAGCCTTTCTAGCAGAGTAAATGTTTGTGTTTCTCTTGGATTTGACTGGAGGATTTCTCATGAAAGTCATAAATGTGAAACTTCTTTAAATTTGCCCTTCTGCTGGATAAGAGTCCAGCTGGTTTTGGTTTTGCTGTGTGCAGCTGCAGATACTTTACCAAAGTTTAGAAAAGCATAATAACTTGGAGATAAATGCCTGAAAAAGTTTATACAGACATCTAATATGACATTTACACACTTTTTGTACCACAGCTTGAAGATCTATCAAAACATTACAAATAAGTTTTTATATTAGTCCTTCAGTGAGAACATTTTCATCTTTTGTTGTGTTATATCCATTGGCTTAGTACTTTTAACTTTCTGTTTTCAGATTTATCTCACCCATATTTTTGATTTTCTTCTTAATCTTCTTCATATATTTTATTTTCAGTATTATTTCTTGTAATTTCATGTATAGTTGCAGTCTCTTACCTTGTATAACTTCTGAATAGTTATTTTATGGTGATGTCTTGCTATGTGTGCGCTGTTAATGTAAATGTGATATTTTGTGTTGATTAAGGTATAAAGTTCTTGAGGGCATCTGTTCAGGTTTGCATGTATAATTTCTTTTCCTATAATATTTTACTTAGGCCTTTCTGAAATTCCTGTATTATATTTTCTTTACATTTCTGTATAGTGAATCCCTCTGGGCTGCTTTACTGAGACCTCTAATTATCATGCTGTCTCTAAGACAATTACATAATTAGATGGTTTTCATTTTCATACTGAATTTGGTAATTATAACAAAAACACTGAAAAGTGCATCAGCTGCAATAAGAAAAACTCAATCAGTAAAAAAAAATGTACCTAGGAGAGAAACACGGTTCAGAGGATTCTACTAATAACCAATAAATGAAATTAAAATTAAAAAGAAATAGAAAAAATTGAGCTTTCTGGACTCTTTGGGACTGTTATTTTGAATTATAAACGTTTTGTACCTTTGATGATTGCAAAAGTGATGCAAAAGCGATGCTCCAATGAAAATTTGTAAATATAATTACAGTAATTAAACATTTCCCCAAGTATGGTAGAATAAATTGCTGAAGGGACAGGTGTTTATTGTTTCATAATTTTCCATATTTAATATTGTAAAGATAGATTCTTTTTTTCTCTCCCTACTTCTAGCACTGCCTCAGTCACGTGTGTGTACTTTTCATGTTTTATTGAAACAGATGGCATATCTCCTCTTTCAAGGCTCAGGCAAGGGTGGGGGGCGTAGGAAATAGGGTAGGATTAAATTATTTTGAAGCAAGAAGACATCTTTCTCATATCCTATTTCTCATACACCTGTTAGTCTTTCAAGCAAGCAGTGACAGTAAACACTCAGAAACAGGGAGTGTGTTTTGGTTGTGTTGTTCTGAGAACCCTGCCCTGTTCTTCAGTATTCAGTTCCTATGACTACCTGTTTTTCAAAAACAGAAATCTAAAAGTTATCAGCTGAGCTTGACAGAGCTCAACAGTAATACTCCTACCAGCCACAAAGGGAGCAGATTAGGCATTTTTTCCAGCTTTATTAGAAAACCTCTTCCCGTAAATCCACCAGAGTCACTCAAGGCTCAGTGCTTTTGAGAATCAGATCATCTCTTAAAGCACATGAACATGAGTTCAGAAGCCTGATTTTTAGCTGTTCATTGTGAAGATGTTGGACAAGCTGAATTTGTACAGAAATACTACAAAGTCTTCAGTTTTCAGAACTTAATATTTGTATATATGCTCTGAGGAAGGTTTGGAATGCTGTGAGTAAAATACATTTTTCTGGCCTCTGGATTCTGTATTTATCATACATTTATCTGTGAAACATTATCCAGTGACTGAGCAATGCAGGGCTTGTGAGTGGAACAGAAGCAGCAAGTCTTGAAGTCCAGGTGAAAGAATGGCTTAAAGCAGTTAAGAACTCCTGACTCAGTCAGAAGTTTCACATGCAGTTATGCTGCCAAGATCAGTGGGTGTTCAGGCAAGTATTTGTGCTGTTTGATGAATTTCCATTGGGTCCTGCAGAAATGTCTGTTCAAATGCATGCCTGAGATGTTTCTATCAGAGTAGTGGCTATGAGGATTTTTGATTTTAACATCTACTTTAACACTAACTAAATTACTACAATAGTTGCATAAAATGTACTGTACAAGACATTTATCTGGGGCTCAGCCCTCACCGACTGCTGGTAAAACAGATTTTCCAGAGTACAGCAAATTCTCTGTTTGTGTCAGCATGCTTGTGCTGATGACAGAGGAAGCCTGGTCAGGCAATCATTTAAAATTATCCTATTTCGTCATGTGAACATCAGTCGTAAAATTGAGACCTTCAGGACATGTTTTGAAATATATTTTAAGAATGCTGTGATTCTAAAGCTATAATTCACTTCCAGATGAATGGTAAAAAAAAAAAAAGTCAAAAATGAAGTGCCTGCAACTTAGCATTTAAATCAATCTCTGAGTTAGTGAAACTCAGAGTGAAACCTATGCTGGTAGTCATGAGTGTTTAACTTCTTCATGCGACCAGGGGAGGGATTAAATGGGTCAGGGGTCTCAATCAGTAAAACAAATCCTGTTTTCCCAGAGGTTTCCAGGGACCTTCTTGATGCATACTGGATTATTTTGAGCTGCAAAGCATTAGAAATTTGAGCTGGCATAATGAAATGTGTGCAGGTCAGAGCTGTGCATCTCTAACTCCATGGCTGTTGCATAGCTCGGATATGTGGCCCATTAGGTAGTCTGTGGTGTTCTGTTTAACAACAAAAGTGGTACTGTTTTCAGTTTCAAGGCAGGGGAGCAATCCATGAGAAACTTGAAAACATTCATGGATATTTGGCTCCAGAACCTAGGAATTTGATTTGAGGGACTGAGTTCTTGTGTGATTTTTTTGGGGAGCCTAAACATGCATATTTCAGGTTACATTTCACATCAGAAATTTAATAATCAAATGTTTCTTTAGTTTTCCCATAGCTACAGTTTATAGTTGTATCATAGTTTTTTTGGTAAAAACACACTTCAGATATCAGATTTTTACTCAACATTCACAAGCCCACATTTGCCACTCAGCTTTCAGTGAGCAGCCGCTCCTGGCGGAGTGTCAAGAAGGTGTCAGTACCAATTCACATTTGAGAAGACAGAAGATCACATGGGCATGTTAAGATTCATTATTGATCAGAACTTGGTCTCCACAAATTCAGGTTATTATTTTCACTGGAGTCAGAAGTCATACTGCTTTGATGAAGAAGTAACTTGGACCTTATCCAGCTATTGATATTTCTAAAGTGATGATCTGGCTGTAAATCTGGCCGTAATGATGCATTGCCTCACCACACAGATCTTATTACATGTGCCTGTCATTAGTAATGCTTCTAGCTTCAACTTTTGAATGCCTTGAACACAGAGCCTAGTGGTTTTTGTTCTAATAGGTTCTGTGTGTAAGGCAATCCTTTTACTCTTGTATAGTGTTTCCACTGGATTGCTTACTATCATGCAAAAAATTGCTGGATGTGCAAAATGTGCTGCTTAGGAGAACTTTGCAGTACCAGAATACTTTTATATAAATGGGTAACCTACACTGGTTTTCACCACAAAAGTTCTAAATTTAAGTTCAAAATAATGTGTCATTGCCTTAAAAAATTCTAATTTATCATATTCTTTAGTGTCTCTGTATTACTCAGTAGTATGATGGAGTAGTAAAAATTTTTACTGCAGCACAGACAATTCCAAAGTTGCCTTTTTCTCTGTTAGAGCCTGTATGAGTTGATGGAAATGTCAGTGAGGTACAAAATTATTAATGGAACCTGTATTAGTCTGGTGTTTTTGGCTGCCAGTGAGTGTACCTCCTTCAGTTCACAGTGTGTGACAATACCTGTACCAGTGCAGCAATACCTGTGTTCCTGCAGAGCTCTGGCAGAGCAACCACTGCAAATCCGCCCACACCACCCACACTGTGACACTGAAATACAACCCAAGCAAGGCCAAAGTGGTGTTGCTGGGAGAGCAGAGGTGGTCTGAATGGCAGGGTCCCCTTTTTTATGCACAGGCACTGCCATCAGCTCAGTGCTTGTCTGACTGCTTAGCCAGCCTAGATAATCAGAGGCCAGGTGATACTCCTTTTGCAGGGCTGAGCAATATTTGAAGTAAAAGCTTGGTGACTGGACTATGTGTATTTGTCCCCTCAAGTGAAATTTTTCTCACTAAATTCAGATTCTGGCTTTACAGATGTCTGTTCTAGGTCACAGCCATCTTATTTTACTGTTCATGTCTGTGTGTCTGTGTGTAGTTTACTATTGCATGCTACATTATGCATGTGTACTACTGACAGTGTCAATGTTTACCATTGCAGATACTCATATTGATAGTTTGAATGCCATGTTTCAAATTAACGTAAAATATGACTGCATTCCACTTTGTACGTTACCTTTTTTTTCCTATTCCCATTAATCTATTTGTGGTGAACAAGCTTTTTCAAGAGCTTGGTCTTCAAGCTCATTAGTAAGAAGAGAAGTACATGGAATTCTAAATCTAATTCTGTGTCAACATTTGTCCAGTTCAACTCACTTCCAGGGATGTTGTCAAAGCCTGATTTTGGAAGGAATCTTTTTCATGTCATATTAATTCAGTCTGGGATGTGATAATAAGAAAAGGACATTTGTTAATATTTCATTATTTAAGGTTATATCCAGCCTTTCTACTATGTATGTACCTCAAGATTTTTGTGTATTTTCATTTGTCTATATGTTTTCAGTCTCTTGACTTTTGCCATTTGCCCTATGTTCATGCATTTTTCATAAGTCAACTAGCAGATTCATTGCTGCAAATATAGTAATTTTTGCTTTTTTATTTTATTTGTCATGAGCAACAAAAGCCCCAAATATAAATCTAGCTTTATATACCTTCCTAAATACATTTTATGCATAATATGGATTCAGGAAGCCCTTTGGCGTGGTTGAAAGGATTTTCTACTTTTTTTTTCTTTCATTATTTTAAATAAAGGTAAATTAATACATTTTAAAACTTTCTACTAAAAATATTTATTAATCATTACTTGGGTGCATAATAACAAGAATATCTCCACTTTGGCTTTATTTTTATTTAAAATTATTGAAATCTTATTTAGTTGAAACCTCAAGCAAACCAAACCATAGCAGTGCCTTGCCTCCCTGAGTCTTACACTTCACCCACCACAGAAATTAGAATATGGAAAAATAAAAAATCTAATACCAATGAGATACAACCAGCACAATGCAAAGGAAGATAATTACATTGCTCAGCTGTCACAAGGGCAGCATAATAAAATGAAGTGACTCATCTCCCTTCACAGGCACAGCCTGCTCAAACATACATATATAATTATTTATTTGTATGGGTTTGATTCTTTAGCCAAATGTGTCTGCTTTGTAATGTGGTTTAACCACTTGGGGATTTTTGTTCAAAGAGTTAATTTATAGTTTTATCATTGAACCACAAAAAACTGTTCTGAGCTCCCATGTAATTAAGTCGCACGCTAGTGCTGTATATCATTAAATCTTACTCTGTATGAGTACGTGAGTTCAAAGGCAGCTCTCCTGCAAAGATAAGATGCAGTATGCAGTGATCAAGGGCTGATTTCTAGTGAAGTCATATTCCTTACCAAGCAAGTGTATCAGGCAGGAGTAAGCTCAAGACCTCAACATCAAAACATTTTTGTATAGCGTTGTAATTTTGGCCCTGGAGGTAAGTGAACAATTGATTTAGACAATTTCTTAAAAGAAAGGGACTCATATTTGTAATTCGTAAGTGTATTTTTGAGAATTTGACCTATGACGTTAGAAGCAAAATCTATAAAAATTGCAATATTCAAAAATGTACAGGAAGAACATTGGTATGGAATCTTTGAATAATAAATGCCATTGATTTTAAACATTTGACAAAATATGATACTCCCACTAGGTGGAGATTCTGAAATGAGAAAGAATGATTTTAAGGGTTGGCAATACATTTTTGTAGAGAATTTTTATGCAATCCTCAAGCTGAATAAAGTGTAACAGTTTTGCCTTTTAGAACTTAATGTAAAATTTAAGACTGAGCAATATGTATTCATGCTTTTTTCTTGTTCTTTTTTTTAACTAGTAGATATTCCTGGCTTTTGGACAGTGTGTTAGTGGTTCATGTTTGCTGAAGTTACTTGGACAAACCTGAATTTTTGAATTTTCAGTTAGTGGGTTATTTACAAATCATTTGCTTTGAGTATTCACCCTGTTCTATTGGTTCATTCTACTGAATCAAATTAATCAGTGTAAATTCCAATATGTGCAATGCCTACCAGAGTAAATGACAGGAACCCTTTTGCTTCTCTAACTGGCATCAGGAGGTACTTTGGCAAATCAAACTGCACTGGCATACTCCCGCATCTTTGTCAAAACAAAAATGAGGAAAAAAGAGAAATCTAGTAAAGCCAGATATTTTTTGTGATATTAGTATGAAACCCAGAAAGCTACTGCTAAAATAGGAAACTTCCTCATCTCTGTGAAAGTCAAACCATTGCAGATAGCAAGATTACAGTGTGTAAACAAAAAACTTGCTGAGTGCTGTCATTTTCTGTCAATCTCCCCAAATATCTACTCACAGACAACATCATATAGTGATCCACTTCCTAGAACTGATTTTCCCATCTTTCATTTTTTGCAAATCTTTTGAAAAATAAGTTCAAAGGGAATAAAAAGGGTGACACTGGTTTAACTTTCTGTAATCTAACTTGGTTGAGGAAATGTGGCTGTTTGGTAGGAGTTTCCTCCTCAGTTAAGGAGAGAAAACAAGCTCTGTCAGAAATGAGTTCAGCCAGTGCAATAATAGCTCTGTGTGATAGGTCCTTTGAGGTTACAAGTTTGTTTCTGCAAACTAGAGATGCAAGATGAGCTTATTTAGATGGAGATCCTCAGTATGGATATGAGATGGTGCCAATGCCAAAAGAGATTGGGAAACTCTCATGGGTTCAGTACAGACCCAGCTGTGGGAAGAGCCTGAGCAGCTGGAGCTGACTCAGCTGGGAGCAGAAGTGTCTTTGGCGTAGGCGTGCGAGGCAGCCTTGGGAAGATGGAATCAGACTCTACACAATGAGGTAACATCCACAGGTTGAAACAAGAGCAACTGAGATGGAATATAGGGGAAAACATTTGACAGACAAGCAGTCCCTTTCAGTCAGAACTGTGATCCTGTTTTACTGGAAGGTATTACTATCCAGGCCAAATATACTGTTGAGCACATTGTTGGATCTCCACTGTTGGCTTCTATCTCATGAAACCATTAAAATTTTAGACAAGAAAGTTACAATGTTGCTGCCAAAACCATTCACACAGTCGACAGTTGGAAGATACTCTATAGCAATCTATCTGGTTGAGAGCTGTTGGAAGCTCATTTCACATAATTACAAAGGTGTGACATTACAACAATCAATTGGTTTTTTCTGCATTTGGTGTGTTTAAGTTAACATTTTAACAATATTCACCAGATTTCACTATGACTTTTATGAGATTTCTAAATAAAAATGCTGAGCCTGATGACTTTTTAGTCTTTACACCTGTAGTACCATTATTTTCTCACAGGCCAACTGACATAGCTGTTTGAACACAGTATCTTGACATGGCTTGTTCTTTTCTGCTTTTCTGTTTCTCAGAGTCCCCCTATTATTCTTGGTTCAGTGTTGCTAAGATAATGAGTTTAGCAACAACCTGAAATAGGTCACAAATAAACCAAAACTCCTGTGGCCTCTATGAATCATATCCCCCTCAACAAAAAATTCTACACCCAGTATTCTTTGTTCCCCACAATACATAATTTAACCCATTATTGCTAAAATAAAATAAAGTCAATAGGTTAGAAATGTATCCAGAGACCCAAACCTGTTGATTTTTCCAACTGATTAAATATGTCATTTTATTTTTATGGTTCCACCGGAGTTTCGATGTGAGAAACCACTATATGCAGTTTAGCATACAAAGATACTAAAAACAGAAGTTACAAATCTCAGACTTCAAAAGAAGGAACAAAAAATGCCCTCTCAAGATGAAAATCAAAGTGACATTCCATTCCCACATTTGGAAAGTTGAGATTCTGAGGAGAGGTACAGTGCACTCCAACAGGATCAACTTCACATACTTTCTGACAGGTTATGGCTAAGGCAACCTGAGGCGCAACCTGAGGAAAAAGAGAAAAAAAACCTAAAAAACTAAAGGTTTAATTCTACCTTTCCTTTCAGACAAAATTCAGTTCAAGTCTTGCTTCACAGGGATGCAGAAGGAAGAACTTCTTGCATAATTTTTTCAAAGGCCTGTGATGCCTGGATTCTAGTACATCATAGCAGATGATGGATCACCTGGGGAGGTGAGGCTGAGTTTTGTATATTGCACAGGGTGATTAGATGTTTTACTTTGCTGATTTTCTGTTGCCTCTCATGTAGTTTGCTTGTTACTTTTATAGGAATACATTTAGGGAAGAGGTGGAGTCTGGCAGTATGTTTGTTGAGACCCTCAAAGGTTCTCTAAAATGTTTGAAATTCAGATTCTGGCTATTTCAAAAAACTAACTTAAGACAGAAGGACAACCTGAGTTCTCCGTGGCTTGTACCAGTTCTTGATTTGATTGTCTAGATTTCTAATCAATGCAAACATGTTCCTGTCATAAATGATCTGTGCTAATTTCACACTATATAGAAAGAAAATAAAATTTCACACTATGAAGAAAGATTCCAAAATAGTTATACTATTTTTTACATAATGGCTCAGAAGCTGCATTTTGCACAGTCAGTTCTCCATTCAGTCCCCCCCTGGGAAGTGTTGTGTTCACAGCACTATTTGCATGCTTTACATGGAACAAGGCTCTTCAGAAAGCTGCCTGTGTTAAATCTGCAGGAATTTGTTTTGTTTTGTGAGGAGGGCACAGAAAAAGACATTTGGTGTTTAAGGTGGAGATTACTGACTCCATATGCAACACTGAAAGCAAGTACAGACTCAAAGAATGCTTTTCCTTACCTTTTGTATCCTCTGTGTGTGTTCCAGTACTACCTGGATTTTTTTTTTTGACCTATTTCATTCTTTTACTTCTCATTGCTGCTCTTACTGGGAGTTATCTGGGGCTTGCTGCAGTACCAGGGTGCAACTGCAGTTTCAGGAAAAACTCTTTCAATAAAGCAGCCAATGAAAGGTGACCTTAAGCCTAAAGGACTATGACTGGTGGAGTGCTCGCTCCTGCATTAATATTTTGGAGGGCATACTATTGACGCTATCACTACCTTTAGGCACAACATCTGCTGCTTTTTTTCTCATTTGGGGAATTATCATCTGAAGAGATTCTTTGGGTTACATGCTCCTTAATACGCATGATGAAGGTCAGAAATCTACCTCTGCTATACCTCTTCTCTGTGATGCCATAGAGGTTTTTCCACAGAGCACCAGTCATGAAAAGCTAGCAGAGGAGGGTTTCTGGATGTCTTCTGATCTCTGCTGTTCTCCAAAGATCTGTCTGATGGCAGCATGGCTGCATGGGCCGTCAGACACTCTGGTTCCAGTCCCAGAGCTGTCCTTTGAGGTGGTGTACAGGGCAGCTGGCATTTCTGAAGCCCTGTGAGGCTGTCAGTGGGCAGAGGGTGTTAGATGGATGTCAGAAGTAATTGGTGCTGGGGCTTTCTCTGAAAATTGATCCATAGCTGAGAGAGTTTAAGCCCTCACTTTGGCAGAAAAAACATTTCTCTGTCTCACAAAAAGAAAAAAAAGGAAAAAAAGGTAACAAAACCTGCTTTAAACTGAGATAATGGATTTAATTTCTCTCACATCTGTGTTTCTCTTTTCCAGGGAAGGGCAGAGACCATGATTATGAATCTTGATTTTGAGAAGAAAGAGGAATGCCTCTTGAATGTACTGATGTGCATGGTGAGGAAGTGATACAGATCACTGAGAGATAGACTTAGAATTATAAATTATAGCTCTAAGCTAAAACTGGAACTCAGATTTTAATTTAAGACTTAAAACCAAATAATGAGTTTTTTAGTGCTTTCTATTTTAGTGAAAGAGGATATTATGTTTGGTAGGACTGGGCATTAGAAGTTAGGGTTTGCAAGAAGAATTCCAAAAGAAAGTAGAAGTTTTAAAAAAGCAAGTTGACAGAAATAATTGCCATTTGCAATACACATTTCTAAAGACAACCTGTAACCAAGAAATAAAAAGGCATTTGAATCAAATGTCAAAAAATTTCTTTTTGATTAGACTCTCCTCTGGTGTCCTTGTGCCACCTATGATTTTTTATTGTATTCCTAAAACCTCTTCATTTACCTTTCTAGAATGATGAATTTGAGGATATGGTATAGCCTTTACATCTGCCTTGTTCTTTAAATCTGCTATAATGACCTGTTCCAAAGTCCAATTTAATGTCTATAGGGTTTCTGAAAAAAAAAAAAAAGAGAAACAAATAGGGAGATAAGAGAAAAAACACCAGCCTCAATTTAAATAAGGTGCAGAATTACTATATGGGACAACATGAGTGCAAAATTCAATCAGAAAACTCGAGAGAAGAAGGATCACAGAGAATGAAAAAGGAATGGGATAGTGTGTGATGTCCATGTTTATTACATACAGAAGGTTTTCCTAGAATAACCAACACTTATTTTTTAGACAACTAAGTGTTTGACATTAAAAATGCATTATTCAGCATTTGGAATTTGCCAGACAAACTGAGTTTTCTTATGCTAGGTGTCTGCCACAGCCTGGGGATTTTCTTTGTCTTCCAATTCAATCAGAAAACTCGAGAGAAGGATCACAGAGAATGAAAAAGGAATGGGATAATGTGTGATGTCCATGTTTATTACATACAGAAGGTTTTCCTAGCATAACCAACACTTATTTTTTAGACAACCAAGTGTTTGACATTACAAAATGCACTATTCAGCATTTGGAATTTGCCAGACAAACTGAGTTTTCTTATGCTAGGTGTCTGCCACAGCCTGGGGATTTTCTTTGTCTTCATACGGTTTAGCTGGCTTTTTAAAAGTTGTTCTCTTTGCCTACTCTTTAAAAATCTGTCCATGCTTGAATGTACTATAAACCAGGTAAAATTGGTTTTGAGTCCTGCAAGACATGAAGGTACCAGGGCGGGGAGGGAGGGCATGGGGATGGGAAGGAGGGGGTGAAATTAGAGTCTTTTTAAACATTGTTCTTGTACTCTCTTGTGCACATGCGAAGAAAGCCATTCAAGTTGAATGCCGGTGGCACAGAGATGTTATCTAAGTAAGTGGGACAAGGAAGATGAGATAGAGAAATTGAGACTAGACATTGTTGCTGCAGCAAAAACAAAAGGCTACTTCTGAATGCTGACACTTGCTGGGAAGGGAAAGACAGACAAGTAATTGGGAAGGAAAGCCAAGTGATACTAGGAATTGGTGATGAGGAGAGATACCATAGAGATCAGCACTTGGTGGAAAACAAACAAATGCTTAAGTTTGGTGAAGTAATGCTTGATCCCATGGAATTATGGTGTCTCATTATATTTCCTTAACACTTGTGACTTAAAATTATACAGTTAAGTACAGTTAACTGTTTAACTGCCTTTTAAAGGCAGTTAACTGTAGCCTTTCCATACATGGCACTTTAAAAGACTGCCTTTTGGGGGGTATTACCCATATGTATGTGAATTGTTTCCTATCTGTCCATTTCCATCATCTGAGTTGTAATGCCTGGAGGGATATTCTCTACTATATCATAGCTGAGAGTAAAGAAAGTGTTCATGAGTGTTGGCAGTGGTAAGAGCGCTACAGAAAAGTGCTTTAACACAACCATTTCTGTAGAAAACTGATCTTCCCTCCAATATTTTAAAATAATAAAAAAAGCACTATAAAATCATTAAATAATTAGCAGTACATTTTGGAAAGAAACCGGAATTATTTAAAAAGAAGAGGGGGAAGAAATATCATAGCAGACTCTTAACAATCTCAAATAAAATACAGTTACTAACAGATAAAAATGTCATGAACTTTTCTGGCTACAGAAATTCTTGAGAATTACAGAAACTGTTGATGTAATTTGTTTCATTTATTTGTCTTAATAAAGGCCTCATTTGTTTCACTATTAAGAAATTTTTAATTGGCTCATATATGCCATTTGTTTAGACTTTGTTTCACATGCTTAACTGCCAAAGGGTGTCCCAAAGTTCCATTGTTTCAGAGAGGAGAAAAAGCCTTTAGAAATAATTTCTCAGTCCTTTCAATGGCATTATTTGAAAAATCTGGGTACAAGGGGACATGAAAGTTGAAAACCCAAGGCTTCACTGTGCTTCTCACACTTAGGTGTGCTTTCAGATAGTATCTTCTGAAAAATAGCTTTAATCCATTTGTATAGTGCATTAGCCTTGAAATAAAGAGCTGAAGAATAAGTGATCCATTTCTGTACAAAAAACCTTGATGTCCCCATAACTTTCCCTTAAATGCTCAATCACTTTAATATTTTGCCCGTTTCCTTGTATTTATTTCAGAGTTTAACTCAGATATTGCTGCAGGCTACAGAGTTCACCAATAAACCCCTTCTTTGAAGAAGCACGTTTTCCTGTGATGGATACTCAGCACTGAATATCATCTTTGGTTTCCAGGTGGAGCCATTATTGAACTTCTTCCACTGAATTCCCAAAGTTCTTCAGTTGAACTTTGGGCCTTTTCTAGCCCAAACCTTGAACAGCTTCTTAAAAAAACCACTGGTGACCAAGTGGTTAGGAAACACAGGGCTAGCAAACTCTACCTGGTTTATGGAAACTGCTTTATTAGTGTTTACTTTTCCAGGTGATAACACTGATAAGGAATTTCCACTTGTTTTAAACAAGGTACAAGAACCCTTTTACAAAAGTAATCCACATTCTCCATTTAAGTCCTCTGTGTAATTCTCTGGTGGTAGTGTCAGGCAGGCATCATCTGCAAGCCCCACTTCCAGCTCTGCTGTGATCCCACAGCAGAGATCCTGATGTCTCTCAGCTGAGCCTTTACATTGTTTAATGCTCACGTTTTTATGTGGACAATGGAAAGGGTAACTTTTCTTTCCCCTTGTGTCTTATACTGAGGGCTCATTGTAGAAAGGATCACTTGTAAAAGATGTCTGAGACCACCTCTTGTAAATCTCACAGATTTTATCTCTGGTCTCTGTTGTGGCTTTAGTGATTCAGGGATAGAATTGACATCTTTACTTTTGTTTGATCAAAACATAATGTGCTGAGCTCAGAAGTACTAGATATTATTATTACTAAGAAAATACTTCCATTATTACTAAGAAAATACTTCCAGATATCCAATGGTTCAGTCACTGTGAGGTATTGTATGACATATCCCATCCTTGTCTTTAAATCAATATGTCTGTACTTCCTTGACCCAGTGACTTTTTTTTTGTATTTTTGTGTTAAGCCTTGAGTATATATTCAGAGACAAAAACCATGTAATTCACAGCAGCCTTGGTGCTTGCTATTGTGAGGAGAAAATTTGTATAATTCCAGCTACCGAACTAACACAAGAAAATAAGAGAAAAGCAATGTTTTGTATTAATCTTATTAAACTGCAAACTGCTTTCTCAGCAATCAGAGCTGTACACTGATGCAAATCAGATGCTTACATAATGCTTTATGCAAGGATGGTGACAAGAGCTGCAGTGATAAAAATACTCTTGCTGTGTTCAGATTGTGTTGTCCTTTCACTTCAAAAAAACCCCACTGGCAAATTAAGTGCTTGAAATGGGTAATTCTAAAGTGTCCCTAGCATCAAACACATCTCTGTACTATGCTGACTTTTCACCTAATTCTTTTTTTTTGGATTTCTTGTTTTGTTTTATTTTCCCAAAGTGCTTTGTGGGGCACACCAAGAGGAACACCTCCTTTTCCATGCCAAACTTGGGGACAGCTCTCTCATACTGGATGCACATGCCTGCATTGTGCAGAGTATCACATGGCTAAGATTAGGATGTGGTCTTTAGCTGGCATGCTGATGAAAAAGCAACTCCAAATCTAAACCATGTGCTCCTTCATCACTATGCATCCCGACTTAATACAAATTATAGCATTTATGCCTGGCCATGCAGTAGCTCTTTTTCAAAACAGCCATGTCAGGAATTGGATTAGAATCTAATCTTGATTCTTTTAAGTTAGTTAGTATCAAAATAAGCATATGTATACTAAACACATCCAATACCTGCTTAAATCTCTAAAGAGATTTTCTCCTCCTATTTTTTTTTCCTTCTCCCTTATCCCTTTGCAAAGATCTAGTCTCTGGCACATTAATCAAATATAAAGAATTTGTTGAAAATCAATTTATTTAGAACTAATAAATGTGATATCCTAATAGAAACTGTATTAGAAGAATTTTGTGTCCAAATACATTGTAAAAATTTAGTGTGAACTTTATACATTTCAGATATTCAATAGTATTGATGACAGAGATGGTAGAACTACAGTAACCAACTGATGAGAGATATAAAGATATATCATAGTAACTCTTTTTTCATTGCTAGATGATATGCATAAGCATCAAAGCTGGCTCAAACAGCCTAAATCAGTTTGAACTGATTATTTTGTCCATGTTTCTTCTCTTAATCTTACCATAGTACAAGATAAGGCAAGCAACATTTAATGCTGAGTGATTCAGTCAAAGTTAGTAGCAAATTGAAATAAAAGCTTATTTGAATCTTTGTGGTAATAGCAGAAACAAAACAGAATGTACTGAGTTTAGGGAAAAACGCTGCAAATATTTTTATACTAAAAAGAGTGTTTATAAGAATAGTAATCTGTAGAATCCTTTCAAGTACCTGTAGCATACACCTTTTCAATAAAATTGCTACATAAATAGTATAGCTAAGGCCAAGTTGTGAGCAGGGCAGAATGTGAGATGGTAAAGAAGAAATCATATCAGTAATTTGGATGATCTTTTCCTTCCCCCATATTTCTCCTGGAGTCATCAAAAGCAAGAGTGCAGATTTCTTTGGATGCAAGGATTGAGAAATAAAGCACCAATACCTGCACCAAGCCAGGAAAGGAAACAGGAGAAAGACAACAAAAGAGAAAACAATGGTTGAAAATGTACCAGATATATTTGTCCAAAAGCTTATACTATCTATATGTCAATGGTACAGTATTGTGAATATTTGCATCATACTGAGATCATGCTGTGTTGGCTACTTTTAAAGCACATAGAAATGTGAATATTTATGTAAAATATTTTGAGCATTTGAGACAAAGAAGGTTTGAAAGAAAAGCAGGTGGCCAACATACCTTAGATTCTGGTCTTGATTATGGTACTGATATGATTTAAATTGTGGTCTGACTGATGGCCAGAAACAATGTATTTTAAATGTCTATTTATGTGTGAAGCAGTTCACCCTATGTCAGAATTCTGATCAGTGGCAGAGCCAGGAATAGACCCAGGTTACCTGGGAAACTAGTTTATTTCCTTATCCTGAGGTTAACATATTATATATATTGTCATCATAAATTAGCTGAATCAAATCCTCTCCTACCTCCCTTCATTTTAGATATTTGGGGGCATTAACTGTATTTCTACATTATCTGACTTCCCATAGTTGTTCCAGTATATTAACACTCTCACCAGATAATTTGATCTCTTCCCCACAGGAGAGTTCTGTGTAAAATATTGAAAAACAACCTAAAAAGAAATGGCAAGTAAGAATTTGGCAACAGCTGTCATATCTTACATCAAATGCATCCTATAACTCATGCCACAAATAAAAATAAAATGTTGATGAGATTTATATTATGTCTTTCAAGACTGCTTCTATTATAGGTGAAAATTATATGGAAGACAGTCAAAAACTAAAGGAGTAAAGACATTGCAACCTTTTCTGAGCTTCCACTACAATCACATATTCAATTGAATTGGAACGCTTTAATGTAGCATTTTTCTCTTTTATTTAATAAAATATGAAAAATATATTTGCTTTCTTACATTAAATATATTCAATAGTGATATGCATCTTACGTAAGGTACCGTTGTGTATATTGTGTTCTTTTTGGGATGCTATTGCTCAGTCCATGACTACCTGGAATATACTGGAAAATGAGTAGACACAAAATATTTCTTTAGTCATGTGTGGAAATGGGAGGTAATTGAGTACCAAGGGCATGGCAGAAAATGTTGTTTCTGCATTATTTTGCAAGGCTGCTTTTTTTTCTGGTAAGGGAAAAAGAGATTATCCTGAGTGGAGCCCAGCCTCAAAAACTGGAGTTTAGCTCCGCTGCCTTACAGGACCAGATGAGTTAAAAGCACAACTTGAGCTCCTGCTTCAGAAACAAGAAAGGATATTTCAGATGCTGATTGGAATCAACATTAAGTCCTATCTGTGGTCACTCATTCCAGCTGGGTATCTCAGATGGAGCTGAGATGTAGCCAGGAGAGGAGATCCCATAATTGATTTTGTCCATTGGTTATAAGGATTTCTCCAGTACTGCTTTTCTTCCTGTTTGGAAAATCAAGATGCAATATTTTGCTATGGACAAATTTCACATTGCAAAGTCAAAGCTTTTGCTTTTAATTCTGTTGGTTCAATATTTGATTTTGCAAGTCAAGGGGTTACTATACACACTGAGATAAATGAAGATGTTTTACACTGGTTTCTGGAATTATTCTTCATTAATTTATTTGTTTGCAGATGAAACCCTGTCATATATGCATGTGTCATGACACTGCTGTCAGTGATAGAACATTGATTGGCAAGAGGTTTCTCCTAATTTTCAGGAAAATTTTGACCCCCAAAAAGATTAACTTTAGCTTCCTCACGGCTTCAAGAATTTCATAAAATGGATTCTGTTTTTTAATGTGCTTTTCAGTTCTTATTACTCCCTCTGTCCCCAGAATGAGTCTATAATGAGAGTCACTGCTGTTGTGCTGTTGCTATAACTGATTATCCACAGACAGAAATGAGAACTGACCATGGCACAAGATTAATTCCTTCCCATTCCAGCATCTTTAACTTAACATGAATGGAAGACAGCAGCATGTTTGCTTGTTCAGGCAATGATAGGAGTGAGAAATGGGACAAGGAGGCTTAGTTTCCCTCCAGGGACATGTTTTGAAGTGTTTAAAGTCATGAAAATCTCAACATATTTATGGTTTTAGATTTTAGAGAAACATTTATGTATTTTTTTCTAATTTACCATCTTTTAAACCTAAATATTAACCAGAGGAAAAACTAAATACACTTTTCACTGCATCATGACCCTACAAGAAACTGGTAAACTGCTTGTGAA
This sequence comes from Passer montanus, assembly GCF_014805655.1. Lineage (NCBI taxonomy): Eukaryota > Metazoa > Chordata > Aves > Passeriformes > Passeridae > Passer > Passer montanus. The sequence continues at coordinate 10,584,802 of NW_024364270.1, forward strand.
AACAGTAAAGGTGACAGCATACAGAAGACACCCAGCACATGGGAGTCATTCACACACAATCCGTAAATCGTTCCCTTCTGCAATATAATGTCGGCAAAGAAGTGTGTTGGTGTTGTTTATGCTAACAATTGTCAAAGCTGGATTGAAAAACAGTTATTTGTGTGAACTTGGTCCAATATGTGAGCAAAATTGTTAGAATTTTCGTATGTCTGCACCATCTTCATATCATTACATCCCAGTTTGGAAATTTCCCTGAGAGGGAAAAATTATATTCCTCATTTATAGTTGCTGATACTTCAAAAGTGTTGCCCTAGATTTCTTATTACTTGGCCATCATCGTGGCATATGCCAATATTTGGTGACAGTCCAATCCACATAGCTCAGCTCTGTTCCCTTCACATGCTGCATGTTTCTGTGGTGTTCTTTCAAGAGCATTACATAAAATGAGCTGATAGAAAGACACATGATAATAAGCATATATGCCTCAGGCTTCATGGTTGTAAAATGTCATGCTTACACAGAGAGCATTGTTTGTTTGAAGTCAGCAGTCTCAATAACCCATTATAGCTTTGTTTACTCAGGGGCACACAGTAAGCCCGAGTTTCAACTCCCAGCCAAACACTTCTCTGCTGAAACGCACAGTACCCCATCTCACACCCAGGCTGCCATTTACCTCACAAGCATTATTTCAGCACATACTTTTCATAATATAAAATTGCCAGCCTAAAGCCATTTTGTGACTCAAGGGCACAATTATTTTATTACTTTGGTCTTGGGTTAAGTACCCTTGGAATACTGTGTTTCTATTGCTCTGGATCAAGAGAGTGCAGTAGGTGCAGTGCTCTGCCATGAGGAAAGGAACTGTGAGACTCTGCAGTAGCCACATCCCAGAACTGCAGAGGCTGGAAGACAGGAGAACCTCTGAAATGGCTGTGGGAAGTGAATTGTGTGGAGTAATGCAACTGTGTGAAAGTCTTTTTGCTAAAGGACTTATGCAAGGTATTCTCACATATGGAAGAGGGGAGGAAGGAAAAACAGAAACCAAGCAATCGAGCCCCTTTGTTTCTTCACCCTTCCTATTCTCAGCATAAAATACAGCCAGCAGTAAAAAAGACAGGTGATAAAAGGTGCACTTTTGTGCTGCTTTACCCTCTGAATTCCAGTCCACATATGGGACTGTCTTTCCCCTGCTTGGGCTAGTAATTGTTTCAGTTGAGTTAGAAGTCATCTACAGTTTCAAAAGTTTTGGTCAAAAACATTCTCATAACTGCACTGATAGGGGTTTCAGGACATTTTTGATACTCCAAACTCTAATTCCAGGAACTGCAAAGAAGCATGTGGCGATTAAAACATTAGCAGAATTATCGTAACCTCGGATGATGTTTAGTGTAGGATCAGACCATGTTTCAGGCAAAGGTACTATTCTTATTTAGTAAGAGCTGCCTGTACTCTCCCTGTAATTTGGACATTGGCTGGAGCTGTTTTTCATTAGTAACATGCAATATATTAAATCAATATAATTCAGGTTATGAATTTTTGCAACCTTGATCTTATGTTTGAAGGTAATTTGTAGTCTCTTCATTTTCATAATTAAGTCTTAATTATGTTAACTGCTAGAGGAAATACTTAGCTGTGTAGGCTTTGGGGTTTGGGCTTTTTCTTTAATTTTATTTAGCTGCAAAATGAATTCATATCCTTCCCTCTAGGAAAATTGGAAAAGCTGGGAAAAAACACTCTGCTCATACTCAGCTGGATTCTATTATGAGATAAGCAGTTGTGGGACTGCCTGTAGTGCTCCTTAGGGACATGGCAGCTGGTCACTTAAATCATGGATGACCTCTTTCGTGGGAATGCTTCACAATTACATTTTAGGAGTACGTTTGCCTGCAGTTGTGTTTTCACATCTTGTCTATTTTGGAAAGCTTCTCAGCTTCTTCTTTCTGTTTTGTATCTCTAGTACAAGTTTTCTCTCTTAGTAGCTTCTTTTCAGTGTTGAGTGCAACAGAGAATCTTGCAAAGCTTTTACCATTTTCAAGCAAACTGGAATTAAGCAGGCAATAGGAAACCCTCTGCCAAAGCAATTTCCCTGGGCAGTAGAGAGTGGCACTGTGACCACCTTTCCTCCTAACCCACCGGGCGTGCTGTAATTGCTCCTGTTGCATAGTCTACATCTGTCATCATGTTCTCTCCTTATTTTCTCTGAAAGACAGTTATTTGCCACTTTTATTCTTGCTCTGCTCCTGACCTCTTTTTCTGGGCCATGATTGAAGCTGAGCCACATTTAGTGATACAGTAATGTTCCTACACACTTTTTTTCATTAGAAGTCATGGTCTTGGTTCTTCTGCTTGCTAAGCATCATTGCCATTTCTGTCTTCTTTTTTTCCAACATTTTGTCTTCTTCACTTGTCTTATCACTAGAAGTTCCAGGTAATACTGAGGTTTCTGTGTAGTTATGTGGGTCTTTAAACATCCAGTTTGAATGGCCCCTTCCATGCTGAACTCAGAATTTAGTGTTCATTTTTTAATGTTGTTGAATTTGGCTTTGTGCACATAAATGAAGACGGCAAGAGACATGGCTTGCCCAAGAAGCAGTACAAGAGTAAAGTACAGAGCAGACAAAACTCAGAAGGAGATAAGCAAAGGAAGTAGCTCACTCCATTGCAAAAAATAGTACCATTTATTCCTTTATTTTTTTCTATTTTGAGATATTTCCATTTAATTCCTTCTTTGACTGTCTTAAAATGTTTGGAGTCTGCATCAGGGAATCTGAATTGTAGGACAGAAAACACTTGAAATGTAAAGATTATTCAAATTTATGCCACAGACATGTATGGCTGAGAAGTGGTCTTCTGTTGCCATCAAGACAGTTTAAATGGTGAAGTAGTCCAGAAAGATGTCATTATAAAAATAAAAAGCTTCTCCAGGCTGGGCAATCAAAAATGCTATATGTCCAAGCTTCTAGAGAAGCTCTTCCTCTTTATAAATGGTGTGTCCTACTGAATAAAACTGAAAGCCAAGGCAATATAGTAGCCTGACAGTGATGGAGCCCAGAGCAGCTGCCTGCAGAACAAGCCAAGGGAAGATTTGCTTTCTGCTGTGGAGTGCTCTGCCAGACCCAGTGGTTTGTGGCACAAGAGTTTTCTCTACCTTTGTATTCCCATGACTTACCATTGCCAGATAAACAACCAGACATTTCTGGGCTGGATTTAGATCCAGAGCAGCCCAGAGAGTGGGGAATGCTGAGGCACAGTGCACCTCATTCCTTTGCCATCAGCAAGGGATGAATTTGCTTGCTCGCTTTGGGGATGGCAGGTGACCTGAGAGTCTCCTCTTGGGCTAAATGTTTTATGAGCACAGCAGAGCACTGATGCAGTGCCCTATGCATCACAGTGTGAAAATAAACACTTATTAGGAGGACATGTGTTTAATGTATGCTATAGTTCACCATCTTTTGAAAAGTTATTTCTTTGATCACTGAGTTGCCAGCAGGTAAAATGTTAATTTGCCTGTTTCTGGAAGAGTACTGAGGACAAGAAGAGGTATTTAAAAATAACTAAATCAACATGATGATGGGCTGATATAGAATCTTACTGTAAAACCTTAACCTAATTCCTCTTTCTGTTAGGGGGACCAAAGCTTGGATGTGTGTCGCAGCACACTGGGTGTGACATTCTTAAAAAAGAATCCGCTCCACTGCTGGCAGTCAGTTTTAAAAAATAATTTGCACTTTATTTCTGTGGCACTGAGAGATCACACATCAGCCAACACAGTCAGGTAGCCAGAGCAAATCAATGGCTGGCTTACCTCCCAAGGTCTGTCACCTACTATTATTAATCCTGACAGTAGAGCCACCAGTTAAAGGGCAGCTTGAGATGACCAATTTGTAGATAACACTAGACTTTGCACACTAGCTGAGCCTACTGGGGCACAGTTTCCTTTACAATAGCAAAGAACTTCCAACATAAACTTGCAAAGAAGCTTCCCAGTTTTATCTGCCACATGAAGCCTCAGGAATGCTTTCCTAACTAGCTGGATAAAAGACAGCAACAATGAGAGTAACAAAACCAATAGGTATATACAAGAAACAATGTCTCAAAACCACTTGCTTTTTAGTAACCAGAAGCAAAAACCCAATATAAGCACAGAAAGTGGTTATAAGGCATGTGGTAGTGGGATATAGTATAACATTTTCCATCCTCTTTAGGGAAAGCCACACATACTGTCTGTGAATGGGAAGCAGCTGGGAAGTAATCTTTATCAGCCTGAAACATACACTAGCAATCTTCAGAGTAAGCTATATTTTGCAAATTACACTACTTGAACTGCCAAGTGGAAAGAAATTTAATGTGAAGAGTTCAATAATGAAAGGATGTTAAGATAAAAATAAAAGTTCCAACTTTTCTTGTTATTCTCTGATATGGGAACATAAATACTTGCTAAGGATAGCTGAAGACTACCCCTACTTAAAAAACTGTAGTTCAGTGGCCTTATGTGATCCTATTGAAAGCAACACTAAATCCCATGTCACGTCTCTGCATAGTCTTCCATTGGCTCTTCTGAGTGTGAAATTCTGTCAGAACTTCTGTCATTTCAGCCATTTTTTCCTAATTTACTGCATTTTGTAACTCTGTGACTTGTACTCAGCTTTGTTTCCTGCTTGTTCTCTAGGACTCATGATCTATTTGCTTCTAAAGATTTAAAATTATTCTGGAGTTCTAATCCTGAGAATTAATGGGGAAAGAAATTTCTTTCAAATATTAGTACAAACTTGTTCAGTCCCCTTGCTGGCTGTGACTTGAGAGCTCATTTTAGTTCCACATGTTTTAGATGGATGAATGGGGTGTGTGTGTGTGAATTAACAGCATTTTAGTGTTGACTGTTAGAAATAACATGAAGAATGTTCAGCCAGGATAAGTTAAAAAAAAAGATCCTACAAAATCATTCAGCTTTTTAATAATACCTTGAACAATGGTGCTGTATTTTTAAAAGACTTTATAGTTTGATGTGAGTTGCATCATTTTGAGTTCAAGGAGAAACCTGTCTGTGTGTTAGTGCAGCTGCTTTTCCTAAATATGGAAATTTGAAAGATCTAAGGTGAAAATATCTATCACTCTTCAATCCACAAGCCCATTATTTGTTTATCTTAGACTGGCTTTAGCAAGAACAGTTTTAAAATAATACTTGCAGACACAGAAATAAGGAGTGGCTGTGCCTGCAGTTGGGAGAGCCTTTGGATGATTTGTCAAAGAGGGATAGAGACAAGCTTTGTGCCTTGCCTTTGGTATTACCCAAAGCTGGACAATCTGAAGGGCATGAGGAGTAGTGATGGGGTGTTTGTGAAGTGCAGGGGACAGAGCCTGGGAGCACCTCAGTCCAGTACTGACAGATATCATAATATTCCATGGAAAGGATGTTGTTCTCCTCTGCCAACTTTTTGTTTCTAATTTTGCACAGTATGTTTACCTTCCCTTTTTCTTTCACCTATAATTATTGCATCACCTGTCTTCTGCCTTCCATACAGTTAGCTTGGACTTGAGAGGTTATCTGTGATATCTGAATATGAGTCAGAATCCATCAAAAAACACAGTTTGTGTACCATATGGATAGGCTTGGGCTTTTGTAGAGTTCGTACTACTCATTGTATAGAACAAATTTTAAAGCACAGTGTTTCTTCAAATGAATTTTAGAAATAAAATCTGTGCCAGCTTTCTTTCTGAAGGGCAGATAACAGGTTTGCTCATTTCCTAGTGAAAATTAATTTTTACTGCTTGACTTGATCATTTGAAAAGGAAAATAATTTAAAATAGCAATAGTAGAGATAATTATGCAGTTTGAGTTCAGGAACAGGTTCTCAGCATTAGTCAGAATATTGTTGAAATGCTATGGATGACAATGATTAAGGCACATAATTGATATCCTCTTTAGAGTTTTGCATTTGTAGCCCTGCATTCTCCTCGGGTACTGTCAGGTGCATACTAATGAGGAATTCATAATAATTGATGGCAGTTTTGAGTATATGGAGCTGTGAAGGCAGGACTAGGTACAGAAAATATTTTTTGAGCAGTCCATATCTGGTTTGAAGCATCAGATGTTTTATTTTTCATAAACTGTGATTTCCTGGGCAGCACTGGGTACCTGTTCATAATTTTTCAGCATTTTGATGAATGGTCAGATTCTCAGGCTTCTTTTGTTTTTTGGCATTTGTGTAATACTCAGCATCTGGAGACATCTGGATCATAGATACTTAAACTTTTGTGAGATCAATCTCATCCAGACTGTCTTGGCATGTTGTTGGCATATCCCATAGCCTCAGTAACACTTTTAAATATATTCAAGAGGAGTTTTGGGATAGCAGCACTGATGACAGCAATTATTAGCAATCAATTAGCTGAGGTACTAAGTTCATAAAGTTGTTAACAGTCTTATGAAAGCAATTAATTAATTACTACCTTGGAATTACTACCCTAAATATATATCCAACTCATGGCATAGCCTAAAACATATTAATTGAAAAGTCAAGATTCTTGTTTTTAGTTACTTTTTCATATGAGAAGACTCTGGGGTGAGGAAAACTAAAAATATTTTTTGGTGTTGATAAAATTGGAAACTGAAAAATGGAGAAGTAGTGAAAAATGACACCTCAGCTTTCATAAATTTTTTTTCACTGCGTTTGAATTCATTGTGATGTGGTAAAAAATATTTAGAAGTGTTAAGAAAAAGAAAAAGTATAAAGGAGAACAACTGTCTGACTACAAAACTGAGGGGTTTTTTCCATTTATATCTGTAAGGTTTATTTCTGCAGGTAAAATTACTATAACGATGCCTCTGTTCTTTGGAGTTCTCTTTGTACAAGTGTTTAAATTTAGTCTGTACCTTTGACAGGAATGTCACCAGCCTTTTAAATTTTGATTCTTGGATTTAGTCTTTTAATGTTGAGTCACCATATTGACAGAAAAAGACAAATCCAAGGTGAAAAAATAAGCCAGAAGGCCTCACCTAAATTGTTTTTTCCCCTAAACTAAAACAACAACACTGCCTCTCACTCTCAAACCATCATGAATTACAGCCACAAGTTTGACTTTCCTGACTCAGCTTGGCTTAATTTCACATCCTCATATTTCCTTAATCTTTATATAGTTTGATTTCTTTTCTGCTGTCTAGAAAGAGAAAGAATCATGTTTCCACATAAATTCTTTTCTGGATTCTGCAATGTGAGATTTTTTAAAATAAATTAAATAAACAGATACTCAAAGAATACCTTGTCCACAGGTTTTTTTGCCCTGAACCACTGACAATTTTATTTTTTTCTTGATCTTTCTGCTTGAAAATGTTGGCTTTTTAGTTCCACAGAACGGCACGTGTCCAATAACTCCATTAGTAACAGACAATAGTTCATATTTTGGTTTGAGACCTCAAGGTCTCATTGGCACTTCCAGTTCTGTGAGGACCCGAGCTATGTCTTGCCCCCTGAGCATGTGTGCACTGGTGCCGTGCCACCCCTGGCACAGGTAAAATGTTGGCTTTTTAGGTCCACAGAACGGCACGTGTCTGATAACTCCATTAGTAACAGTTCATATTTTGGTTTGAGACCTCAAGGTCTCATTGGCACTTCCAGTTCTGTGAGGACCCGAGCTATGTCTTGCCCCCTGAGCATGTGTGCACTGGTGCCGTGCCGCCCCTGGCACAGGTGACATGACAGCCGTGCAGGCACAGCCCGGGGCACAGCCCAGCAGGGAGCTGCCTGCACAGCCCTGCTCACCTCTGAGAGGACAGGGGCTGGGACCACGAGGACATCAGGGTCGTGGTGTGAAGCACATCTTACCCACAGTCCAGAGTTTGCCTGATCCTGTGGGATCTTTTACTTTATGCGTGTAAGTGATGTTTTGGATCACACTGTCGGTCTCTGCATAGAGAAGACAGAGCCACAGAAGATGCTCTTCTTTTGTGTGAGATGATGGTTGCCCAAGGCCGTAATTCAACTGTGCAGTGTGAACAAATAGGAGGCTACAATGAATCTCCTACCTCTCAGAGATTATTTTTTTGCTTGTAAAGTGATATATCAGACACTGGTGAGTAAAATTAGTGGCCTGTAAATCCCACGCTATAAATCAGTCAGGGGAAGCATTAAAACATATAGCTGGAAACATCAGTATTTCATCTGAGGTAATTGAATTAGTTAATAAATAAAAGAAATATGTGTGACCCTTATTGATTTTTTCCTCTTTGAATATAATGGCTACAGAAAGGAAGGAGAGAGGGGAGGACAGGAGTGAGAGAGAGAGAGAGAGGATAGAGAGGGAAAGAAAGAGGGAGAGGGAGGGGTTTTTTGCAGACTCCAAGTGGGAGCACCTCACAAGGGCAGCAGCAAGGAACAAGATCCTTATGACCTAAACAACGTGTAGGCAGTTAAAGAATTTGATCTCAAGTTCACTCTGCTGAGTGTGTAACAAGGTATTCCCAACTTAAAGGCACAAGCATTCTGGTTTTAGGTAATCATCACTTGTGAATACACACCATTTCATTTGCACCATATTTAATTAGCTCATACTGGTTTTGTCTGTGTTGCAAAGTGGATACACTTGGAGCTGTGCCATGCAGTTCTGTTTGCTGACTGAAATCTCTTGGAGTAATCAAAGTCCCATGGGCATCCAAATTTCCCACTGGAGGATAGATGGGGATATACTGCAGCTGGAATTCACAAAGAGAGTTCAATCACAGGGATCCACACATTGTCCCATGGCATAAGCCCAGCTACTATATCATGTGAAATAATTTTCATTACTGTTTTGCTCTTTCTTCCAACATTTTAAATATAATTTATATATCACATGTGTACACTCAGTAATAAGAGGAGAAACTTAAAATGCTGCAATTGTTTTTGGAAGCCACTCCATTTTGCAACTGGAGTTTTGAGAAATATGCATGTTTGTGGGCATATTCAAAATATAATATGGTTAGACCACTTGTAAGTTGATATGACAACCTGTAGTGATGGAAGTAGTCTGTAATCTGCATTATCTTTTGTTAAAAGAAAAGACAGACAATTGAATTCATTTCATAATACAAGGGATTTTAGGACTAGCAGGGTGAATTTGAGTAGCAAATCCCATCTTCTTTCTACTAATAAATGTTCTCTGAATTCCAACTGAAGTAATTAAAACTTATATTAGTAAAAAATGCAGTTTCTGGTATAGACTTGATAAGGGCTATACACTGCACTAATAATTCTGAAACATATTTTTAAAAAATCCTTTCTTATTTTGGTTTCTTCTCACCTTTCTATTTATCCCACTATCTTTTAAACTGTCTTTTCATATGGGATTCACCTAACTTTAGCCATCTAGAAGTTAAAAATCTAGTCTAAATGAGAGTCAATGAAAAGTAACAAAAACTTCCTGAGGATGATAACAGTTTATCCAAAAAATGGTATCTTAGCCAGGTTTGAATTAATTTCTCTCTGGAAGTGGCCTACCCTGGCCTACTACCTGTTACAGAAAATGCAGTCATCAAATTTGGTGTAGAAGCCCAGCTACTATATAGGTAAAGATAGGTGAATCAAGACTGTAGAGTGGAAACTGTTTGGGGAAGAAATTCTTGGCCACAATTTAACACTTCCAGATATTTTTGTGCATACCTGTTGGATTTAAAAGAAATAAACCAACAACAAAAACCGCAAACAAATAAATAAACAAAACCCCCAACAAAAAGCAGCTGACACAAAAAACTCAACCATTTCAAACCAATACACCTCCTAAAATGATAAAAACATGGTTTCTACCAGAAATTTTCTCTTGAAATCTTCTTGAGTTATCTAGAGAATCTTGGAAAGGCTGTCCCTTTTTATCCAGATGGTTGAATAAGGCATCAAGATATTTGGCCTGCTTGAGACTTGTTGGAGCTACTGAGAAGTCCAAACATTAAACTTCTAATGTACTGCACAGTCCCTGTGAGCTAGAGCTCTTTTTATGTTGCCCTGCTGAAATTTATAGTGTGCATACCTGATTTTTTTTAATCTGTAATTATTTTTATGTAAGAGTGAAACTAGAGATTTTTGCATTGTTACTTAAAGTGACTGCTTCGCATGAGAAAAATTGTTTTCATTTAAAAAAAAAGCAATAATCTTTTCTTCTTCTTTGTGTCCTATACATGACATATTTTAAATACATTTGGTTGAAGAACATGAATCTTCTAGCAGTACCCTGAACTTTTATCTTTTTTGTAGCAAGCTTTCTGAATTTATCAGCATGTTTATCAGCTGTATGAGCCAAGGTGCTTTAGCCATCATTGGCTGAACACTTTGAATTCACTAATCATCAAGCAGCCATAGAGATTCTTTCTGGAACTGATTTTCTACACTGACTCTGTTGAGGTCAATTTTCCCAGCCTCAGAGATCTGAAAGAGTTGGAGAGAAACCAGGAATCTCCTTCCAAAACATAATGTCTGCAAGAATGATGGTGAAAAATTGTGATTTATCTCTGATTATTTAAAAGAAAAGTTTCCTTAATCCTTTAAGTTATGAAGTTGTTCTGTAGCACTGTTAAAACTGATGTTTACTAATTATTCTTTCAGGACTGCTTCATTATAGATTCTGCAAATAAGAAGTAGTAATTAAAAATCAATCTTCTTTTAAAACAATCCTGATTTTGTGCATTTAAATGTTTCCTTTGATCCTCAAAAATAAAAGCAGAAATATCACTTAGTTCGTTCTTCATTTTGTAGAGAACATAATTTAATTCTTCATTAAACAGGAAACTCTGCTGGAGCAAGAAACAGCTACTGAAGCCAAGAATAGATAATAATAAACATGTTTTTGTCAGTCATGATGAACTAGTACAACCCACCAATATGTGCTTGTTTGCCACACAGGGCTCGGAGGCAGCTGGGGCTGTGTGTGGAGGGGCTCCCACGCAGCTCCTCTGGGATCTGCCGCAGGGCTGGCTGCAGGAGCACCCTCTCCCCTCCGTGCAGAGCTGGGGACAACCTGTGGCACCGGCGTTCCTCGGTCACAGCACTTCTGTTCCAGCCTGCTGTGCCCTCCAAACCCATGGTCTTGCCGCACATTGGGCGGCCCCTGTAAGGTCGTGTCTGGGCAGGCTGCCTGGGCCCACTGCGGCCAGCTGGGGACCCCAGCCCACACCATCTTACCTGGATGAAAGCAAAAGATGAGCAGCACCCTCCTCCACATGGAGCCCCAGGTGCTATCTTTATTTCCAAGGCGGAAAAGAGGCTGTTGCCTCACGGCAGGAGTCCCTTATACCCGAGGAATGGGGTTGGAGGGAGAGGTGCACAGCCAGTGGGATACCTGTGAGGAGAGGCGTGGGGAGGGGTATCCCAGGGAGAGACCACCGGGGGTACTGGTTGAGGGAAAGGCCATGTGATGGGAGAAAGGGGTAACAAACCATGTGATATAACATAAACTATCCAGTGCAATATAAAGACTGCTCAGTGCAAACCACTAATCACCCAGTGCAAAACAATAAATAAACTATTTAGTGCAATACAACACTGGTCTTTTTGAAAGATTTCATTAAGGCTCTTAAACACCAAAATCAGCTTTGAATATTACAACTCCAGACCACTTACTCAGCTATTTTTTACTTTTGTGCTTCTAAGGTTTCCTGGTAGCTAAAATTCTGTTTTCTATGGGACCATGAGCATTGCAGTTGGATCTTTCAGCATCTATCTTCCATTCAAACTTGAAGTGAGTCCCACAACATGACACTTCTCAATGGGAATCCCCTCAAGGAAGTGATCTACTAACTATCCTCACGACATGTCCAAAGTAAATCAACAAGATGTGACTCTCAGAAAGGTGGTTGCAGCAACTTATCACTACAAATTACTTCTAATGTTACAGCGTAGTGGCAAGGGCACTTTTCCTAGGATGTGTAGGATTCCTGGCCTGGACATTTCCTTGGTCTAACAAAGTTCAAAGGTACAGTTCTCACTTCTGGAGTTGTGGTCTTTGCCATCAGGGTATACAAATTTTTGGATAGGGCCAGCTCTCCACAAACTCTCTGTGAAGACATTCCAGCCAAAACTCCAGGAAAGGAGAAGGAAATAATGCAGAGAAGAAAAATTTTCACCTTGGGTATTGTTTTTTTCTGTCTTTAACTGAGGCAGCCTGTGATCCTCACATTTAAAGGTCATTAATTAAATAGAACAGAGGAAAAAAAAAATCCTGGGATCAAAACCTAGCACTTATCAAAACCACAGGCATTAATCAGGTTAATTTACCATATCAGCTTTTGTTGTATCTCTTTTTATTCCTCTATCTTCTGCCAGCCTTGGAACCTCAGAGACCGGATTTAAAAATATGGTGATACCTTTTCACAATGCACATTTACAATGTTGTTTTCTGTAATTACAGTGAGAAAGTGCTCAAGGAATGGAAAGAATATTTTTAGAGGGGAAAAAGCATTTGATGAAATCTGAATTCTGTAGAAATAGAAACCCAGCTTGACTGGATACAAAATTAAGTGGATGAAGCCGGGAGGTGGAAAAGCTGTATTTCCCCATCATAACTCTCACTCAAAAGTCCTGACAGAAATAAACATTGAAAACAACGTTTTTTTAGAGCTGAAGCTGGCTTCTGAGAGCAGCTCTGGTATTTTCTAAATGTAAGAAGTGTATGTTTTAATTCAAGATTTTTAAAATATACAAGTTACTGATAGACTCATACAACATTGCATAAGTGGTATAGTAACACTAAAATTCCTGAACAATAAATCTAAACTCAAAGTATTGGACCATTCTCTGGCCTTAATTCTGTATTAATTCACTCACTGCATAATTAAGATTGACTCACCTAGAAAAACCTACACATTATGAGTAACATATTTACATGAATCCCTTAGATCAACTAATGATCCCATATACCACATATTCATCTGTTTTTCAGACGCATTGGTGTTTACTAGCACTTCTGAGTAGAATTTGTACTTCTGAAGTTGAGGGTTATTGAAGCAATTTCTGAAATGAGATCATTGCAACCCTGGATGGGCCAGTGGAGACAGACATTTTAAAGCAATACTGTTTAAAAGCAGAGCAGTAAAATAGTAAGAACCTTTGTCAGGTTAGAGGCTCATAAAAATAAATATAGTGCTCTTCAGACACAAATGACTGGATAATATAGAAAGACTATGATTTATGAAAATATAATCTGCAACTATTATCTGTCATGTGCTGGACTTCTGCTGAAAATCCTAAGATTATTTACTTTTTTTAACCCCATTATGTATTTGGGGCTTTTCTCCTATTTTGCTTACTGTCACAAATGTTGTGTCTTACAGAATCATTCATCCTCAGAATGTCATCTGTCCTGTTTCCCTCAATCACATTTGTCTGTGCAAAATTGCTCACAGAAAAGCACTCCACCCTCCTTCTTTCATACAAGTGCCATAAGCAACATTTTCACGTAGGGTAAAACACAAACACATGCTGCCAGTGGAGGGACTTTCATACCTAGTAACCCCTAAAATTAAATTTTTCCATTAGCTGATGCTAAATAACTGACTTCAGCCATGCAGACCCTCAAGCTCTATTGCTCAAAGCAGTTACAGGCTTGAGATCTTAGATAAATTTCTCATACACCAAAACATTTCTGTATAGTCTTGTAGAGCGGCACAAAGATTAATATAAATAAATTTTTGGGGCTTTTGAGGAAGACTTGATTTTGATTAAATTGCTGGTTTCTGCTGTTAAACAAGGTCTCCTTTTTAAGCAGCTGGCTAAAATGCTGTCAGGTAAAATCCTTCAAGAATCCCATAGCTAATACTTAATAAGATTTAATTATTTTACAACTTATCTCTTTCACATTAGTGGTCCCCCTGAATCTGCTACATCCAAAGGAGCATTACAAGTGTTGAATTATGAAAAACAATTCTGGTGTAGAAATATGGGTAATAACATGCAAGGTCAAAAAACAGGCAAGAGTAATTTACAACAACTAAATTGCTTGATGTAATACTTTGGCTTGATAGTCTTTAATAGGAGGCTTTACATAAGTCAAAGGTCTTTGGAGTAATATGCAAATCAAAATCCTACCACTCTCCTAAATCCTTTTAATCCAGTCGTTAATCTCAATAATGACCTAGTTTTTGGGACCTTTACTGTGTTCAGCCACTTAATCACATTACCTAGTTTGCCCTTTGCAAACTTTTAGAGGAGAAATAAATGTACATAAATAACATCCTACTCTAATGTAGGTGAAGCCCTCCTGAACAAGTGCAGTTTTACAGCAGAAAATGCTGTAGCACCTGCTTAAGTTTCATGTAGCCTCTCTGTTTAACCATAACTCTTAGGTTTTTAGAGCTTTGCATAAAAAAGAGGAAGAAAGAGGAGGATACCAGATTTTTATCCTTACCTTACAGTTGGAGAAACATCAAAATGAAGAATGAGAAGCCATTACATACTCTGGATTTACTGATCATACCTGATTTACTGTAAAAATAAATAATGGAGAAAAACTGGATTGACGTGAGTTTTGAAATTGTGGAAGAAGAAAATTATCAACCATGGAAACACACATAGTAACATTTTACATATGGCTTTTACAGAGAGTAAGAACTGGTTTAGATTTAATGACAGACATAAATGATGTCAGAATTCCACAAAAAGGGAAGGCACGGGCTGGCTAAACCACAGCATGTACAGCACTCAAATATTCTCCAATACCAAGCACATTGAAGCTTGAAGTTACCTTAAAGCAATTGCTTGGCTCATAAATAAGTTCTGTGCTTTGTGTCTGGAGAGTTTTACACAACAGCATGATGCACTTCCTGTGGAAATCCACCAATAATCACAGATAAATAAAATCAATCTACAGATAATCATATACCTACCTGATTGTCAAATATCTGTTAGATATGCTAAGCACACTTTCAGGTAATCTTGTAGAACAAGATGGGTGTATTTTATTTTATTTTATTTTATTTTATTTTATTTTATTTTATTTTATTTTATTTTATTTTATTTTATTTTATTTTTGAAATAGTTTTCTTATACCAATCATTTTAAAACAACTTAGCTCTTTTATCTCTGATCTTTCATAGCCATCCTGCACTTGACTTGAAGTTAAATAGTGTTTTTATCAGTTATGCCTCAGAGAGAATACCAGAGAGTGAAAAAAGAGCTGCACTCCCATGAAGTGTGTATAAAACCAGACAGTAATGTATGCACTCTCCATAAGGAGTCACAAAGACTAAAAGCATTTGCTAGTTCTCTGAAGCCTAAAATACCATGACAGATACAATGCATGCTCTAGTAACTGGATACAACAACTCTGAATCGAGTTTATCATTGCTGTGAGTTTCACTTTTTTATGCTGCCAGTGAAAGCAGAGGAAAGCCAAAAGTATCAATAACAATAAAAATTTAATGTTAATACTACTGTTGAGGATCTGAATGTTGAGGATCAGAATGAGGGTGTGAGGAAGCCAAGCATCTGCTATTGAGAAGGAGTGCAGCTTTACAAAAATTATACTAAAAAACTTTCTCTTTTAATAGAACATTAAAATCTTTGCCTAGATTTTCTGAGGTATCCCATTCTCATATCTGTGAAAATGATATAATTTTCCATTATATTGCATGGCCTGGTGTAAGAACTTTTCGGAAGCTTAGCATTTTCCATCATATTAGCGCATTTACCAGGAGTTTTGTCTGAAGGACAATTACTTTAGCCCCTAAATCCCACTATTACTTTGTCCTTTTAGCCCTTATCTTATTTCAAAATAATAGTGGAATTATAAAATCATGGAAAGGTTACAGTTCAAAGGGACCTTTAAAGATCATCTAGTCCAGCACCCCTGCAAGGACAAGGGATTCCTTCCATTGGTCAGGTTGCCAAAAGCTCCATTCAAGCTGGACTTGAACATTTCCAGAGATGGGAAGCCACAGATTACCTGGGCAACCAATTCTGGTGCCTCACTACTCTCACAGTAAACAACTGACTCCTAATATTAACCCTACTTAACCCTACCCTCTTTCACGGTAGAAAACCATACCCTCTTATCCTATCTTTACACACCCTTCTAAAAAGTCCCTCCAACAGCCCCATGTCCTTCCTATGTTTGGGGCTCCAGAGCTGAGCACAGCACTCCAGCTGGGATCTCATGAGAGTTGAGTAGAGGGGCAGAATCCCCTCCCTCATCTTGCTGGCCACACTTGCTTGGATGCAGCTCAGGACAGGTTTGGCTGAGTTTATGACAATGCCAACCAATATTCCTTGTAACAGAGAAACAGAGAATTAAGGTTGGAATGGACCTCTGGAGATCATCTGCTGCAAAGTTCCTGTTCAAAGCAGGGATCAGCTTCAGACAGCTCTTAGCTGTGGCCTGTTGGGTTTTGAGTATCTCCAAAGATGGACATTCCACAGCCTCACTGGGCAACCTGGTTCAGTGTTTTATTGCCCACATAGTAAAAATGAACTCTGAGATCCTTGTCTGCAAAGCTGTTTTCCAGCCAGATTTCATCCATCTGGAACTGGTGTATGGGGTTATTCCAGATGAGGTGTAGGGCTTGTGGTTGCCTTTGTTGAAATTCATAATGTTCTTCTCAGAGAACATTATGAAGAACGGTTTCTTGTTACCATTTCTTGTATCTGTTGAGGTGTTTGTGGGTGGTAACATGCCCATCTGGTGTATCAGCTGCTCCTCCCAGTTTTGTGCCATCCACAAGCTGCTGGTGCTACCTTCAGTGTCACCATCCAGGTCACTAATGAGGAGCTTCACCGGTATTGCCCCAGTATCAACCCCCATGCTGCACCACTGCTGACTGGCTTCCAGCTGGACCTTAGCCTTTTAAACTTGGCAGCTCAGCCACTCCACTGCCCTCTTATCTGGCCTGTACTGGAAGCTTATAAGGAGTTCCAATTGCTCTGCTTTCCCATTCTTCTGAATAAAAGATGAGTATGCACCAAGAGTAAAATTAGGCACACATATATAAATATATTTTTATGAGAAGTGCATGTAGAGACTCTTTATGGTTAGCATTCACAAAACTGCATGTGTTGGCCTTCATATAGCTGAAAATATCCTTTGTACTGAATTTATGAAGCTAAGTATATTTAGCTTGGTCCTGCAAGGCTCTGAAGATTTTGTCAGAGGCTGTACAGGTTTTTATCATCTCTGATAAAAATTTTCCATAACATTTAATGTCAAAAATACATCTTTGATCATTTGAATAACAGCATTAAATACAATTTGCATGAAGTGCAGGAGAGGGCAATGCTAGTATATGAAAATTACATCAAGATAATATTTAATTCTCTATAATGACAAACAGAAAGGAGAACAACAGCCTTCTAGCATGTTTAAGGTGGCTTTTTCCAGCCCTAGTGACATCCTTGAGGCAGTCTCTGAACATTGACAGATATTGCTCAAACAGTTACCTTTCCTTTTCACAAATTATAAGCCACTTCTGAGGCACCAAAAATAATGTATTTTTTTCAATAATTTTCAAGATGTTTTCTTAATGAACATCGAAAAAGATCACAAATAATTTTAATTCAGTGTCAGTGGCCACTGGAAAACAGAAATCAGTTAGAAAGATAAGTGATGTAGCAGTATGCAAACATGGCAATTGAAATGGAGATTGACAAAAACAACATTTTAAAACTCTTGAAACTTTTGCAGAGATGGGAAAGGTAAGATAAGGAAAAGGCTGTGCTAATATCCACATATATATACAGCCCTGTTCCATAAGTATGCTTTAGTTTTATCCATTCAAATACTCAAAGCAAGATCAGTGACCAAGAACACCCAAAAATATCTCCAGGTTCAGTACTACTGTAAAAACAGGAAGATTTTGGATGAGGGGTGAAGGCAGAGTACCTAAGCTAACAGTACACTGAATCATAGAAAGGCTGAGGTTGGGTTTGAGTTGGATTCTCCAGTCTGACCTCTAGGCTGAGCTGAAACAGACCACAAGGTCATTTTTGTCTTTCCAAACATCCCCTGTCAAAAGTGCCTCAACAATGTCTGTGTCAGTTCTGAAGGACATTAGAGACAGGTTTTTTTCTTACTCACATCCATTCAAACAATGGGAGCACAGCTTTCCCCACGGAGCAGTAGGTTCTGTGTCTCCACTGGGTATTTGTGAATGAAGATGTCACTGGCAGAAGAAGAAATGTCTGGTTAGCAGTGGAGTGAGTCTGTTGCTAATTGACAACCCTAAGTCCAGTGATAATGACTCTAATGCAATTTGGAAGATGAAGAAAACTGTGCTGGTTTGTAATTCAAAAAGATATGATTCAGATTTTGGAAAGAAAAAAAAAAAAGAAAGAAAGAAGGGGAGAGTGAATCAATATTGGGAAATTTCATCTATAGCTGCCATCTGAAACCTCCAAAGATTGAGCACTCTAACTTGAGATATTAATCTGGATGATCTGTAGAGGTTGGCAAGATGAAAAGGGAACACCAGATAACAGAAAGAAACCTCTTAACACTTTTATCAGGCCCAGTTTTCACTGTCAAACACATAAGAATTGAAAGGGCAAGATACAGATCTGCAGCCTTTCAATGTATAAGGCATTTTAAGGATGCTTATAGTGCTCTGGTAAGTTATTTCATTTTATCAGCAAAGTAATTGTCAAGGGGACCTGAAAGGATAAAATAGTTATGAGATGGATTTTTATGAAAAGCCCTGTGTGAAGATACTGGTGATTCCATCATCATCAAGAAAATGCAAACAACAGTTCAATTTTGATTGCTTCAGGGTTGTTCAAGTTTTATGTACAAAGTTTTCATCTTTTGATTAGTATTCTTCTGTCGTCTGCTTATCAGCTATAAATCATGGAATAATCATGACAAAAGGTTTTGTTTAAGTGCTTATTATAATTCCATTTTGTCTCATTTAAACCCTAATCAAATAAGTCCCACAGAAAGTTAGCCAAGGGACAGAGCTAAAAGAAATGACAGTGAATCAAAAATTTATTGTCTTGACACTCAAAGTTTTAGCCTTTGTGAAAGGACATATATTTAGTTTGTAATGAAGAAGTGCAAAATGTTGAGGTGTCTGAACCACTTTGAGGCTGAAAGTACTTCTGTTGCCTTCAGAGTCATCATCAGCCCAGAACATCAGCTTACACATTGCAAATATGAAAGGGCATGGCTTATTAGGGCTTGTAGGGCCAAGAAGTTTCATAGGAATCAAATAAATATTTTTGTAGTGTTATCTACAAGTTCCATTCTTCAGTTGCAATGACTGTGCTGCTGGAGGTGTAAAATTACAAACACAAATAAGTGCCTTGAGGTTCTCACAAGAACACAGACTACTCCTCCAGTTTTTGAAGGCAGCGCAGACCTGTAGCCATGACCTTGAAGTTGCTTGTGGGATCATCTCATGTGCCTGAGTGCCCATCACTGAGTAAGCAAGGAAGAGTGGATTGCATTCCCCAAAAGACTTAAAGTACTCTACCATGAAAAATTAAACTTCAGGTTAATAAGATCTTTATGGGTTTGCTTTTTTCTTTTTTTTAAACTCAGAAATGTGTCTTAATCACAGAGGTTAATGTTAAGATATTAAAATATCACTGAACATTAGGGCTGGATAGTTCTGCAAGTGGAAAATATCCTGAGGTAAGGCTATTTTCCCAGGATCCCTGGGAGGTAGATGTCATACCATATGAATGAAGCCTTAAAGCAGTCTCCATTGTGCCAGGCACTACACAAACACACACAAACATACCTGCCTGGAAGAAGTGTCCATGTGAGAAACCATGTTGACTCCTTGTCCCAGAACAGATAGAGGTATGAAAGGATATTTGGGATGAGATTTATTTCTCTTGACTTCAGACCTCTGCAGTGCAGATCCGGTGTTTTAGTTGTGTGGGAGGCTTTGGCTGCTCAGCAGAGGCAGCTTGGAGCCTGGAACCTTGGTGTACCTCTTCTGGCCTCCCTGCACTGTCAGGGCACTGCTCTCTCAGCACCATGTAGCTCCTTTCTTGAAACAGCTTATTTCACAGAGGCAGGGAATAAAACATGAATTAACAGTACCTTCCACTCTACTCAAGGCAAGATACTTACGATCACATAAATGTCCCCTGTATTTGTTTTCATTATATGCATCATACAAGAAAATAAAATTGATCTAAACAATAGGCATTAACAAGTATGTAAGGAGTTAGTCAGAATTATTATTTTTATACTTTGGCAATTGTGTTTAAATATAATCATTTTAAATAGAATAAATAAATAGAATAAATAAATGAAATAAATAGAGTTGTCTGATTTTATTTTGCCTGGTTTTGGGGGTTGTTTGCATTTGTTTTTTGGTTTTTGGTTGTTGTTTGGGGGTGTTATTTTTGTTTGTTTGTTTGTTTTTTATCTAGTCCCACATATGAAGAGGCAAGAAAGCTAAAATGAATCTTTATTAATCATACTTCAAGGTATATATAGCCCTCATGAGAAGAAGAGCAATTCCTGTGAATGTAATGAAATATCTGGCAAAACTGTAAATTCTTCAAGGACAGAACAGAGCAGCAGCAGTGCATCAGTGCCATTCTGAGCCAGACAATAATACAGCAAGAGCTGGAGAAATATTTCCACGATGTTATTCAACAGAAAAAAACAACAACAACAAAAAAAAATAAAATAAAAAAAAGAAGTTTCAGGACATTAAAATTAATTTGTTATTTTGGTCTTGGATTAACTAAATCTTATAAGAAATTAGTAGATTCATTCAGATCAGCTTTATGGAGGGTCTTCACATTTTTTAAGACAAAATTCCAAAATCAGATTTTAGCCAAATGCAACTTTTCACCCTCTAAGGATTTTATTTTTTTTCATTTTTCTTGGCTTTAGTTTTGTCATCCAAACAATGAGTAATTTTCATAGCCTTGTCCCTATGCCACTATGGACTATCCCAAACATATTTCTTTGGAAGTTTTAAAAAAGACCAGTCTTGCTTACCACTATCAGGCTCTATTCCAATATGTAGGGGAAAAGAAAATAAGTACAGAATAAAATTGCCATTACTATAAGTAGTATTTCTCAGTGTGCCAGTGATTTCTTTGACCTTTCTGGTGATGTTGTGATGTCACAACTCTGCAGCTTTGGCCTATTTTTGCACAGCCTTCACTGGGCTAGACTTGATGGAAATAAACATCTTACATAACAGTCCGGCTGTGCACTCAGCTCTTTTCCCTTCTCTATTTTTTTTTTCCTGAAGGAGATTTTCCCAGCATGAATTCTGTACGTACAATTAACATTTCCCAAATTTCATCTTCAAAATCTGTTAGGGTTCATAAGAAGATTAAGAGACAGAGCTGATGTGTTTCATCACCCTTCCTCTGTAATCACACAGCTTTACACTAGGAAAGAGAGCAAGAGGCAGGTTAAAAATGCAGTAATTCCCTTGAAAGGAGAACTAAAATAGAAGGCTCTGAATGTGAGACTTTGTACTACTGGGGTTATTTAAACCAAACCCTTTCAGGAAAGAGCAAAGATCAGGTACAGATTACCCTCACAGACATAAAAAATACCCTGACCTGGTAGCTTTTGCTGTTATATTAAATTGCAAAAAAGAATGAACAGTATTGCACCACAGAACCTTAACTCTTTCCTTTCCTTTTGCTTATATATTTTTGGTTGAATGTGTAGCAGGCATGTATACAGACAGACTGGACAGGAAATCTTCCTAAGGAATAAAGGATGAAATACGTGTAAAGAAATAAATTTACCCAAAGTGAATACAGAAATAGATACATATATACCAAGAAAAAAATGTTCCAGAATATGTAGCACAGATCGGCATTAACCAAGTTGCACATACAGGTTTTTAAGTAAGGAAAGTTTGCAGGCAAAATTTTGCAAAGCTCTCTTTCTTTCTAAAGTCTCAGGAAATACAAGCAACATCTACTTTCAAAATCACTGAACAGTTTAAAAAATATTGGCAATTAAAATATATTATTTTTGACCTGATGAAGTAAACAGAATCCTAAAAGACCAGGCCCACAATTACCAAATCAGTTGTGTTAAACTTTCTGTATTAGAAAATAAATATTTGATATGTCACAGCGTACATGAAGTAGCTTTTCATTTTAATAATTAAGTACTACCTAAGTCTGTGTCCTTTAATTAGCCTAAACACTCCTGTCTTCCATACACACTTCCATAGGTAATTTAGTAAAGTAAACCTTCCCCTTCATCTAGTCCATCTACTGCAATTTTGTGATTTTCATTAGTGTAATCAATGATAATTTAAAAATCTGTCAGGCTTAGCAATGCTGAGTTTCTAACAAAATGAATGAACAGATGCAAGTTGTGATTTTTTCATGGCCAGGCAGGTTTTAAAATTTGGTCTGAGCTTAGTCAAAGTAGCAACAAAAAATGAGTGAAACTGTATGCCCACATTATTTCAAGCCAGGTTTACAAAATAATTTATTAACTTCATGGAATTCATAGGTCATGGACATCCATGTTTTTCCACTTAGAACTGATACATTCTGTGTATGATTTATGAGCAACACTGGTTAAAAATTGGATGCCAGTTGAATATGTTCCTTAGCCAATTTTATGTGCATCTATAAGATTGACAGATACAAGACACAATGTTAGAACAGAAAGGATAAACCAACCAAAAGTATTAACAAGATTAATGCATCACCTCCCACTTCTTTAACTACTGTTCAAGAGAGGAGAAACACCCTGAGAGGATGGGGGAAAGTCTCAGATCTCAGATTTTAACAGCACACACTTTCCTGTGACAGCATACAGATTTGGAATATATAATCATGATGGAAAAAACAAAAAACCTCTGCTTGTAAAGTATCACAATTTAAGATGCTCCCAGATTAGCTATTACTTAGCTATTGCTAAGTTACATAAACTCTGGTGTTCCATGAGGATTGTCAGTTAGATCTGTCACTGAAATGTGCCACACTCAATTACTTGGGGCAATAAATAAACAATAAGAGTCCCCAGACATAATTTACAAGGTTTTTCAGACTTAAAAGATATCCTCCCTTGCCTCACACTACTCAGTGGAACAAAACGTCACCCAGTTCTGCATCCCTAACTACATCCTTTGCTGTACATACACCTGCCGTTTCCAGGGCCTAAAAGAGCTGCTCCAGACTGAAAAATCTCCTGCTTCCTGTGGCACTTAAACCAGAGGAATCATCCTCCCATGAAGGCAGAGTTTTAGCAATTCCTACATAACACTTTCTGCTGCCTTATCCCTTTTACTTGATGTGAAGAGGATGGGCTAACATGAGGCTCTGACAATAATTCTTCAACATTTTGAGCAACATTCTGATTTGTTTTCTATCCTGTTATTCATGGCTTTCCTTCCTTTTTATGCCTATGTCTTAGATAACTAGCTCCAAGGTAGGTGCTCACACTGTAAGAAATCATTGAATTAGATGAATCCATGCTTGAACAGTAAGAAATATTTTATTGATTTAAGTTTGAATTGCTGGCTTTTTTATTCCAAAATAAGATTCTTGCTTCTTTCCTTTCCTTTCCTTCTGAGTGACAGTCAAAACAGATACATATCCTGAGCACGTATATATTTTTTCTTGTTCATTCCAAAAAAATGAAGTAAAAGACTTCTAACTGAAAAGCAATCAGAAATGATAACTGCAAATAGTATTTATCTGCTACAATTTGAGCCCAGATTCAACTGTTAGAAATATATAGAAATTGAAATTTCTTGGGTAAAGACGTGATACTACTCATTATAATATATATGATCAATGTGTGATTATTTTGAAAGGAAAATATCTTGTAATACCAGGGTATTTTCTTCAGGCTCATTGTCAGGCAAATTTTTAAAGCTATTATTGAAGTTTCTCACAGTCATCACCAATAGCTCTATTCAGTATCAAATACCAGCACATGCCTGAACAAGCTGCACATAAATGTTCATTCCCACAATCCATCCTCTGGTATTTCAAACTAGATTGCTACTTGCATTAATCTGTAAGGCAAAATTCTTCCTCAGTAAAGCTACTAGTGTCCTATCTCACAGAAATCTAGCAAATTGTCCTACTGCATAATGTAAATGTATGGAGGGAGGCTGGACAAAGATGATTCCTGCCTTGTGCAAGCACAATTTTCATGTACAAAATAAACACTGTATTTATATATGAAATATATGCACTGGTTTGGGCACAAATCTTTTTAATTCCTATAGAAACTGAAGTCAGTATTATCATGGTGAGGTTTGGAGAGCGAAAGAGACAATTCATCACTGGCCTCAGGAGTTTTATGGACTCCTCCCTGCACATGCATGGTCACATCCTGTGTTGTGAGTGGTTCTGAGAAGATCTGGGTTTTGTACAAACTGCTGCTCCACAACCTAGGGCAAGATACTCAAGGCCATCTCTAATAAAGAACATTAGCAACTAAAACAAATGGGCTAAAACCCAAAATTGTATCCTTTAAAATAAACCTCACAGGGAACCATCAGGATGGGTCTGACCTGTTTGCTAACACAGAATCAAAAATGGAAACTGCTTGTAGCTAAAAATTATATATCACCAGTAGATTTCCTGCCCATGTTCACAACTAAAATAAAATAATTCAGTCAGACATCTGTGTATCTATAAGAATATTGTCCTTTTTATTCTGTTCTTCACCTAAAAAGAGGGGATTGTTGTACTTTCTCGTGATCACCCCATATATCTGGGTGCTACAAGCTTTGTCTGCCTCTTTTTTAATTGATATTTTATACAAAGTCTTTATAAGCCTTCTTTTTATGCTTCAGTGAACTTTCAGGCAAAATAGTAGGTAACAATCTACATCACTCTGAGTCTTTTCTAAGTGTTTTTCAGAAGCATTGGTATCTTCAGCTTCTGAGACATTTAGGCACATTCCTGAGATGAAATTGTTCTGTAAAATACTTACAATAAAACCCAACCCCTCTATTCTCACAAAATTATTTTCTTGTTTTCAAGATGTTGGTTTGTCCTTTGTATGTGATCTATTTTCTCAGCCTCGTATTTTGAATTCTGAGCCATAAACACAACCTTTATTAGGACACCTGAAAGATTTAGGTCTTCTGCATTAGCAGTGTGATGCTTAGCAGTAAATTTCCTTAACCTTCTGGATAAAATATGTTCAGCTAAAGAAAAAATTGTTTTAAAATAGTGTTCTTTTTAACACAACAGTGACACCACTCAGATGCTGCAACAATAGAAATAAACCAGTTGTCTTTCTTTTGCCAAGCTTAGACTGAAGTCTTAAAATGGACTTTTTTTCTTTTGACAGAATATTTTATGAATACATAAACATCTGCTTCCTTAAAATATCTTTGGTTTATCCCTTGGCTTATTATGTTCCTGCTTGGCTTTTTCTTTTCTGGCTTTTCAAGGTTGGTAATGAAAATGCAATGCTTGAAATTGTTGGTTGGCACATGCTAAATCCACACATCTTGAATGTCTAGCTTTGGCAAGGCAGTCTGCCTTTGTTATACAGCAAACTTCAAGCTTAAGGGACCTTAAACCATGATTGATGAATTAACAATAGCTTAAAGACATCTATTCTGCTTAAAACAGGACTTCAGCACAGTGAAACTGTATTTAGTAGGAGGACAGTTTATTGTTCTTAAGAGAATTGGTAATGTTCTCATAACCTGATTCTAAACATCTAAACAGGCAACCAAAGTCTGAACCTGACACTAATTCCTGTGCCACTAGTGAGGCAACACATCACCTTGTATTTCATGTTTCATATCCTTGGAGAATATGAAAATTAGAGTTTCATGAATGAGCAAATATTAAAAATTAATGAATTAAAAAATGGTAGCATATTGTATTTTTATGGTTCTAGGCCAAAATGGTCTTTTCAAGGATATTCAACATTAGAAAAACACATTTATTGGTGCAGTCCTGTTTCAAAATTATGTACTCTAAATTATGTACTCTAAGATAACAACCCAAATCTACTATGTTGATTCATGCCATTAATTAATGGTTTTATATCAGAGCTGTATTTTTGCAATCGATTTCCCAGTCATCTCACCTATATGCTTCAGTCTTCATATTGGCATCATCTCAGAGCACCTAAATTAGAATTCTTTAGGGTGGAACTAAACCAGTATCACTCAGCACTCTGCTGAACACCAACCCTCCAGCAGCAGCACCCTTGCCCCCTGCCAGCTGCTCCTGGCTGCTCAGTCTGGGGGAAAAACTGACCCAAAGCAGAGCCCTGCATCCCACACAGCGTGGGCTGGGGCTGCTCTGTGCCTGCAGAGCCATGTGCCTCCCACTTCATGCCCAGGGGGCCTCTGTGACAGAAAGAGCACAGGCCTGAATCTCAACTGCTGCTCAGGGCAGGCTCGTTCTGTAGCATGACTGAGGTGGCACTGACTGCAGGAACAGGGTCAAGTTTTTGAGAAGTTTTAGAAATGTATTTGAATTGAATATATGGCAGAGAGAAGATGTTACAGACATTGATCTAGCCATTTCTTTTGGGTTTCTTTTGGTTTGGTTTGGTTTTGGTTTTTTGTGGGTTTTTGTTTGTTTGTTTGGGTGGTTTTTTGGTGGTTTTTTTTTTTGTTTGTTTGTTTTGTTTTGTTGTTTTTTTGGAGACATTTCTTGCTCTTCAGATAGCTAAAAAGTAATTCCAATGAAAACCATAAAGCATGTGCTGCTCTGCTCAAAACCCTTCACTGTGCTTCAGTAATTGCAGGACTACTTGTTAATCTAAGTTGTGGTCCTTAAATGATGCAGGTAATAAAATCAAACAGATCAAAGCCTCGTACAGATAATGGGGAAAAAAGAGTGTCTAAAAAATTTACTTTATGATATAGAGCAAGGCCTTGGGCATGCCAAAGGACCTTGGATTCCTAAATGCCTGAGTTAAGCTTGCTTTCCTTTTATCATCAGACCCATCAAATACAGAATCTCAGCTGATGTCTGGGTACATAGTTTTAATTTAAACCCTGTTGAAAATGTAGTTTAATGTAACCACCAAATTGCATACAGAACTCCTGCTGAGTTTCTGAGAAGAATGAGATGAAAGAAAATCAAATATATTTCACTTATTTCTGGTGTTATTCATTACTGTGATTATTAGTGAGTGGCTTGACACATAGATTGAATGCAAAAGGATTCGTAGAGGTAAATAACTGTTATGTAGGAAGCTTTTAGAGTCTTTTCACTGTTTGTTTCACATTTGCTTCCTAAGCAAGCAAGCAAGACTTGGATCCTCCTGACCCCCAGACATTTTGCTTTGCAGATCAAAGTGGGTGATTACAGTGCACCTTCTGTCTTTAAAATATGTTGCTTGTTTGTATTACAACACCATCAGGACAAAATCCACCGTGCCAGGCCCAGTAAAAGACATGAGTAGAGACACTCTTTGCCCCATTCAGCACCTAAATAAATACAATGATTTTGTGCTGTAGAAATCAGCAGAGAATTCCTCTCAGGCTAAGCACAAAATATTCTAAAACACAATTCTTGTGAATTGTTACATAAAACAGCCCAGGATGAATGTGAAATGTCAACGTGTTTCAGGTAGGTTCTGTAAGGCTTCTTTTTAATTTGTCTGTTCTTGTTCACCACTGACATTTTCCAAGCCATTAAAATACCTCTGGTACAGCCCATTAGTGTTCCAAAATAAAATGTGCATCTTTTCTTCAGCATCATTCTTTTACAAAAATGGGTTTCCTACCAGCTATGTAAACTGGATATACATACTAACAAATTTTCCCCTATACCTCCTAATTTGGAACCTGAACTGATTAGGTCCTTGTCAATCAAAGTGATGGACTTGTATAACTAAAGTGTTAGAAAGGGCTTTGAAATGGGTAAACAAGCAGAATATGTGACTCTAAAACTGATGGCATCCATCAAATTTTCCAGTAAGGCATTTTTTCCACGTATTAGACTAATTTATTGACCTTTCATGCTGTGTATGCCATGCTCCTGCCAACTAATGCTAGCCAAAATTTTCAATTAGGAATGTAGACCATCTGAAGAAAAGGCTGTTTCTTTTCACTTCCATTTCTTCCTCATTTATTTTTGTATTTATTCAAGTCCTCTAGAGAACTGTAAAGACTACATTATGCCCAGTTAATTTACAGCCATCATTTTTATTGGGTTACTGTGAATTCCAGTTTTTAAATCAGCATTGCTATGCCACAAAAAGACATGTGTCTAGATCTTGTGTGCAGGGCTAATTTTTTATGAAACAAGTGCTAGGATGAGGTGCTAGAATGCTAATAGCATATTTGTGAGTTTCATAGCAGCAGAGCTGACAGGCAAACAGATTCTGGCATGTCATTTCAGACTATTTTGTCACAAAATTAGCTTTGTGAAAATGTTCTTTAGCACTTTCAATTTTTTTGTTTTGGTTTTCATCTTTTCTATTTTTCTAAAGTCTTCTAAATTGCAATTAATTATGTTAAAGTTTCAAGTTCTAATGAATCTAAATAATTTTTTCCTAGTTTTCTATTTACAAATGTTTCCTAAGTGAAGAGCTTGGGAGGCCAAGATCATATTCACAGTACAAGATATTTGATGTATTCATTTCTTAATTACTTGTCCCTTATTTCTGCTTTGATTTTTGCCTGGCTTCAGACTCCAGACACATTTTTTTCCCCTTTCTCTTTGCAAAGTTCCATTACCTTCTTCCTCTGCAGTGCATGATGACTAGTCTTTGGCAACTATGAAGTTTTCTTTCAGTTATCAAGTTTTTGTCTATTAAAAAGTCCCATCCAGAGTCGCAATGTATCAGGTAAAATACTTTTTGTCTGAAAAATGACAGACAGGCACTTCACAGACATATTATCCTGAGCCTGGATGAGCACAAAAAGTAGCAAAAATCTAGTCACCTCAGCTATTTGATGAATCTTTCTGGGATCACTGAGGCATTGTATCCACACCATTTTTTGATAAGTTGTAAATAAAGACACAAACTTCTGTTTCAGAGCAAGGAGCAGAACCCAGTGTGATGTGTCTATCATCTTACAGATAAAAGGGAATCTCATGTTGGCTTCAAGAGGACTCTGATATCTCCCTTGCTCACCCATTTCTCTTTCCATTGCATTCCTCCCTTTCACTGACCATTCTGCTTCATCCAGCATTCTTGGCATCCCTTTAATTTCTAGCAAAAAATTTTATTTTAATCAGGTCCGGGCAAAGGATTCGGGGTTGGGTGATTTCTTTACCTTTTATCATTTTACTCAACACTTGTCAAGCACAAAAAAATTAAATAGCTGATATATATATATATATTATTCTTCCAAACCATCAATTACCAGAGCTGTCTGAAACCATTTTCCAGGGGGAGACAGGTTTCTGCAGCAAAGCTTGCTTGGGAAGCTTCATTACTGCCCCTCACCTCCTCAGTGCTATGAAAGGAGTAGTTTATGGGTCCATACTGCATGTCACAGGAATAGTTAAAAGAAAAGCCCTCTCCAAAATAACCCTTCATTTCAGTGCACAGGTGCTGCTGAGCCAGTGGAAAAACAAACCATGCAGTGGTGGTTATGGCAACGAGAAGCTGAGGGAGGCAAACCAGTCAACAACTCCTTCAAAAGGCTTCTCCTCCCTCCTCTGTGTGGCATAGACTGGCCCTTGCATCAAAGCTGGACTGTGCCTACTGAAAGAAAATAGTATCCATACATAAAAAAATGAGCAGGCATTCTAGAGATTCCCAATCAGATATTAAAATAAGAAAAAATAATTTACGACAGTTTCATAGAAGAAAATGTTGCATAGTATCAAGGTCTGGCCTCTTCAGGGCATATCATCAATATTTCATGAGCCTGTGAGGAAAGGAAACATTTAGCAATGCAGCATTAAATTTCCATCTGAAAATTTCCATGTCTGTGGCAGGCACAAATAGTAGCTTGGATGCTGAATCTGTGGAGTTTTTCAAGGAATTCAGAAATTACCTGTACAAAACTTGCATAAATTTGTTTTAGGAAAAATAGTGCCTAAAGTTACTAAGTGGAGTTTTATTAAGTAAAAATTCTTCAGTAATAGTTTAAAAAAAAATCATTTAAATAGGTTTCTGACAGGGAATGTACACAATGTTCCAAGGCATATTATAAGTATCTCTAAGTTTAACCAAATGAAATGTGTCTGGGACTTGAGAATTTCCCTCCAGGAAGAAAGGATGGAGAATTACACTTTCAGGTTTAACAAAATACTGAAGAGAGCTGATTAAAACACGAGGGGAAATATTTCTATTGCAAAACACAATTTCATTGAAATTGAAACATTTTGAATGAATAAATCAGCTCTAGTAAAATCTTCTGGGGTAAATGCTTGCAAGGAAATGCTCTGATAAGATAAAACAACCTTTATTTTTTACTTCTGATTTCTTTGTTTACTTTTCAGTTATTTTAACAAATCAGCCTCTCTTCAATATACCACAATATATCATGTACTATATAAATTAGAAAGACTGCTTTGTCCTGGAAAATAAGTACTTCAGTAATATTTTGTCTGTATTTATTTTTAAATTTTGTATTCTTCTGGAAGTTTCTGATGAGAAGGCAGATATAAAAACATTAAAATTTCACAGAGAATTTTATTTCATGACTTCCACCATCTTTCGTTCCACATCAGTCCTTCCCCAGTAATCTGACTGACATGCTGTCTGGGACAAAGCCTGCTGAATTTTGTAGTAAATGACTCTTTGAAGATGATACCTAGCCACATTTAGGGGTTTACATCAGCCAACTGAGATTTTTTTTTTTTGCCTGGGAGCATAATTAAACAAACATATTTCTCATGACAATGAATGGATTAAGTTTTATTTCCTTGAATGTTCACACACTGGTATTTTTATTGATTTAGCCTGACCAGGATGGTCACATAAATATGCCCACTCTGTAGTTTATTTTCCTTCCAGCACACTAATGAATGGGAGTGGATGGAGGGTGAGGTGGCAGAAGGAGACCTCAGCCGACTGAGATTTTTTTTTTGCCTGGGAGCATAATTAAACAAACATATTTCTCATGACAATGAATGGATTAAGTTTTATTTCCTTGAATGTTCACACACTGCTATTTTTATTGATTTAGCCTGACCAGGATGGTCACATAAATATGCCCACTCTGTAGTTTATTTTCCTTCCAGCACAGGAATTTATTTTAGTGATAAGTATGTAAACACACATATAATTACCTTCCCTCAGTGCTACCACAACCGTGTCCAGGCTGGAAAGGGCTGCTGTGTTACTTCAGTTCAGTCAGTACACTGTCATTTTTGTCCTATCTGGTTGTTTTTGTAAGAAAGTGGTGAGAAGAATGAGAAAATGTCAACAACTTCAACTACTGTCTAATAGGTCAAATTGAGACCAGTGTGTTCTTGATTAATAAATGGTGACTGATTGCAGGTGAGTGGATTCCATCTATGCCTTTGGCAGATACATTAATCCATGTGTGTTCTCCATATGTGAGGAGATGTGACCATTCCCCAGAACTCCAGCCACGAGCACCAAACCATCACAGGGATATTTCCACAAGAGAGGGCGAACACGTACATAAGGAATAACCATTTTGTGCATGTGGTCAGTGGCTTGTGCAGGGCCAGCTGCTGCCACAGGGCAGGCAGAGGGCTGTGCAGAGCCAGCTGTCCTGGCAGGGCACAGGTCCTGCCCTCCGTGTGCAGAATGCACAGCCTCCCTTCCCACCAGCGCTGCTCTGCTGAGGCAGGTGCATAGGAAGCCCATAACAAATTTGTCTTCCATTTTGCTACTCCAAAGATGTGTCTTGTTGAAGAGAAAAAGAGGGAAGAGAAAGCATTCTTGGTCTATTAAATTAGGGATTTGTAAATTAAAGCAGCAAGAATAATATACTTTCATTTTCTTTGGCATAGAAGGTATCAACATGTACGTACTGAAGAGTGAAGTAGATATGGGCACAGGAGAAATATAGCTGGAAAGTAATGAGGTTTTTCAGAGTAATTTCTCTTAAATATACGTTTCTCACCGTATTCATATTTGTTTAGCAACATGAATTATGCTAACTGCTTATATCAAATGACTTCATCTAAAAGCACTGCCTTGTGCATAAAGCCCTTAAGACCTGATTGTGCAAAGATTTATGTATGTATTTAGCTTAATGTATCCTGGGCCTTTCCTAGCTAAACTGAGGCCTTTTTACATCATTGTAATGAATGTAAGTGCATTTGATGACTGCTTTCCAACCAATCTCGTTACAAGAAAAGTTTTAGAGAAACAACAGAGTAAACAAATGATAGGCTCTGTGAGTAGGCCAATTGATTTTAATTATGCCATTCACAATAGTCTGTGTGTGTCTATGTGCATGTATTTATCCATATGTGTCTCTTTGCAGAATCAGGTTAATCTTACATGTCTGACCTCTATTATTGACTGAACCTAAGTGGGAACTTTTAGCAATTATATCTTCTAATGCTTCATATTAAGCATTGTATAATGAGTTGTTGCTCCCTTTCCTTAGTTATTAGGGATTGTTGTCTCTGGGTAGCATGATGAGACAATTAGCTTTTATTCTGAAATCTGTTATGTGTGGTCATTACAAGCAGTATGAGAAGCGCTGGTAGTCTGCCACTGAGTATGGATTATCTCCTTCTGTGCCTGGATAACTACAAAGGTTGAAGGCAATGTTCCCCATCTGTGACTCTGCAAAACACTGAATGCACATTTTCATCTGCATTTCCAGTACAGTTAATCACATTGCAAAAGAGATTACACTAAATATATTATCAAGGCCAAACCACTAACCAAATGTCACTCAGATCTGTCAGTTAACAAAGGGTGGAATCCAGAATGATGTGTTTAACAGACCCTGATATTTCAAGTCAATAGTTATTCTGATTCTTCCATCCATCAATATGGGCAAATGCTGTATTTCCAAGCAAAGCTTAGATCTGACAACTCAGTACTTGTATGTGATGAGAATTGTAATGATTTTAATTTGAATGTTAATTAATTTATTTGATAACTGCCTATTGGGCTTGTGCTCCATCTGGCCCAGTCTCATGTGTCTTGATAATATTTATTTGTGATCTGATGACGAACACCAGGTGTGTTTATATGCTTTGAACTAATGATGGGAAATATTCTTCAGCATTCCTGAGGCAGACTGCTGGGTATTTAATTGTGAATCTATTAATTTTGTCATTTGAATTTGTATTTCTGTTAGTCTTTGCATATTCATCGGAAATCTGAGTCAAGAAGCTTTCCCATATATGCTAGCACACATGTAGCTTAAAAGCATCATGGTTAGACTCAGGTTGTAATATTATACCACTTCCACAGTCATTAGGAGAAAGCAAGGTATATGTGTATTAGTGTAGTTAGATAAAATTCAGTACAAATGCAATGGGCTTCTGGGAGGAACAATCTAAACTACTCACACATGACTGACTTTTAAATTAATGGCAAGAACTTGGGAGAAGTTCTGGAGTCATTGTGGACAGCTCAATAGAAACATCTGCTCAGCCCAGCACTGGCAAAATAATGAACAAATGATCATTCAAGCCAGCTCTCCAGCTTTCTGAAGTTGCAGAATTGAAATGGGACTCAGCTCACTAACCTCAGCAATTTAAAAGTTAGACATCCTGTGTAAAGTAGTTACTGAAGCTCTTTCTGTGGTCAATGGAGGGAGACTAACCTCTGGAGGATAATCCAGCTTGCTAAAGTATGACTGAAGTAAGCAGAATTAAATGTCCTTTTGAGGTGGCATTTTCCCATCAGCTGTAGAAAGGTACAGCAGATGTTTTAAAGTCCAGAAGTAGCTTTGAAATAGACAAAGCTGTGGAGGATGTTGATATCTCCATGCCTTGCTCTCAGCCCCTATTATTGCATTTATTTTGCTGAAAAATGGTGGAGCTTGACTGAAAAGGTTCTTGTCAGGTCCAAACAGGACCACATATCTTACGGATTCTGCACTTACCAGACGTTCCATGCTGGGAATTGTAGCTGTCTTCAGAAACTCTGCAAGAAGTCAAGAGGCCATTGTGGTCAACCCCATAAGCTTAGACTCTCCTGGCTGAGATGTGTGTGGCTGCAGTACACTTTCCTCTGTCACCTGGCATTCCTGTTTTGTCCACATTTTCATAGTTTAATCAGTGGAGAACCAGAGACTGACTTGTTTTTATGTTATTATGTTATTTGGCATAGTTGTGTTCCTGCTGCTTCATCTGATCTGATGTCCAAACCCAGTGGTAATTCAGGAAGAGTATGCAATTTCACAAGCAGGGGAAAAGAGGGCTACTGGTGTAGGACAATTTTAAGTGAAAAACTGCCAGTTACAAAATCTAATAATAATATGGATCATGGATCAAGTCTTCTATATTCTATTCCTCGATAAATGTTTCCTTCAGGATCAGTGTTAGCTCCATTCACCAGTGATGAAGTTTTCTCAGTAGTTCCCTAATAGTGAATGCAGAGTTTAGGATTCACCTGTTTTAATTTTGAATATATGCTATTTAGTAGAAGCTTTGTAAAACTTGGAAGCAGGTATCTAGAGATACTTTTCCAGGAAGTGAACTTTTTGGTTTCTGGCTTGCCCATTCCCAATAAGGAGAAAAAGGTTTACAAGGTTCACAGGAAATGAGATTTTAAAATATTTTAACTCTTAGATAGCTTTAGTTGTTAACAAATGGAATTTGAAACTCCTTACTTTTAACATGATGTGTGAATATACTTATGTAATTTTGTAAGTACGTAATAAGTGACACACCTTGTGAATTTTTAAACCTAATGCAAATAGACCCAGTGCATTGTTGACATTGACAAAGCTATAATTTCCATACCTAAGTATCAGACTGTTTGTTCTAGTTCAGGTGTAAAAACTATTACACAGTATGGCCATTAAAATAATTCTTCCAGCTGCTAATGGTTGGTTTGTTTACAAAGTGTTCTTAGTGAAGCCTGTTAGAATTGATAAATGCACAACTTAGCAAAATTCCATCTGGGCATCTTCAATAAATTGGAGGGCAAATGCAAAGAGGAATGTGAATTTCAAGTTATTGTGCCTCTCAGTGTCCTCTACAAAGGAACAGCAGATTGTCTATTTGCATACATTTTCATTTACAGAAGGCCTTATAAGTACCCACACACTTCCTTTAAAGTTACAGTGGAATGCAAAAAAGAAAATACAAACCCAAAAAAACCAACAACAACGAAACACAACCTGCCCCCTACAAACTAACAAAAAAACCCCATAAACCTCCAGGAAGAGAGATAAATTCTATGTAGTTATGGGTCTACAGTCAATTTAAGACAAATGTCATATAAGTAGGCATGAATCTGATACAAGGAGAGGAAATTTTCATGAAATGTGTACAATTCCACTCCCATGACACTGGAATGCATACTGCACAATGATACTGCTCAGCTACATGGGACAAACACATAGAAATGTCTTGTCATATGAATTCTAATACTATCTGAAAAATATATATATAGGACAGCAGCACTACAGAGTTTCATAGAAAAAAACTGGCTTATTTTTTTCCCTGCAATGGAATTTTTTTGCTATCTTCAGAGAGCAACTCAGTCAGCTCTGAAGCAGCTCCAAAATAGCCTCATAGCAAAATTAA
Source organism: Passer montanus (assembly GCF_014805655.1). Lineage (NCBI taxonomy): Eukaryota > Metazoa > Chordata > Aves > Passeriformes > Passeridae > Passer > Passer montanus. The sequence goes on from NW_024364270.1 coordinate 10,620,297, forward strand.
AAGAGATTAAATTAGAGTTAGATCTCACAGTGGTATCTGTAGTTGAATACTTAGAAATAAAGTAAACAAGAAGGACGTCTAAAAGGCTCTGCTGTCAAGCTGCTTTGCAGCTACTTTTTGTAGGATGGCACAAAAAGCTTACATACTTTCATCCCATGCACAAGACCACGAAAAGTCAGATTCACCACAAAGTATGTCATTGTCAACTATTCTTTTAAAGACCAGGGTGAGTAAATATGAATTCAAAAACCCCAATTCTTCTTTAAACACAAAGGCAGATTAATTTTGGAAAACCCAAGTGAGCTTTATGGTTAGCACATTTCTCTTTTCACTTATGGCTGTAATTTTAAATGAGGTCTGAAGGAAGAGTGCTCTGCCACATCAGCACTGTGGGTAGTACAAAGACATCCTTGGTTTTTCCTGCCCAACACATATTCAGTGTTTGGTTTAAAGAAGTTGATAGTGAGGTTCCCAACTCCAGAAGTGGAGGTGTCTCTTGCATTGCACTTGTTTCATAATAGGAGATGATTAAACCTCTTGCCTTCTGCAAATGATTAGTTAATTTTCTGCAACACTAGAAAATAATATGGATTTTTTTTAACAGTGTATATGGTAGCCTTGAAACATTATTTTACTCAACAGATATGCAGTTTCATCCAAGGACTTATCTCCAACAGGCAATATTCATTGTTCAACACCAGGTGGGTTCTCTCACACTTGGTAATATCAGTTTGTTCTGAGACAAAGGTAACATCACATAATAGGAGGTGACACATAGCACATGATGAATAGCCATGGCAAAGGGACAGTAATTTAGCCCAAAATTGTAGTTCACAAGTGTGTCACTAGGTCAGATTTGATCACAAATTAACTGCTTGCCAAACTGTGTGGGTTTTTTTCACTTGCACAGATGTGAATTGAGCTGCTGAAGATCTGCAGCCTAACAAAAGAGCATTTGTGATGAATAATTCAGCTGTCCTACTAGCTGGTTCTCTGGCTAATGTACTGGTTGAAATAAATGGAAACTTTTTGCATCTGTGGACAGGCATTATGTGCAAGTTTAAAAAACTGAGGGGACATCATGGTTGTGACTTATCTAGACTCCGAGAGTATAATTATCATATCCTGAGAAAAGTTCAAGACCATATCTATTGAATTTATTAATTCTCATCTGAGTATCATTCCTCTCATAAACTCCACATGGGCAAGAAAAGATCCAGGTGGCATTGTGCTGCTGGTGTCTCTCCACTCTGCTGCAAGCTCTTAAACAATTAACTTAATTTTTGTAATTAGTTTTGATGTGGGGTCTGGGGTCTGTAGAATATTAGGAACTGTTTCAGAAGGCATCCATAAAAGGAGTAACCAGTGTTATAGCTGGAACACATGACTTAATTAATTTTCTCTCAGAACACCTGGAATCAATATTATCAGCCAGAAACATGTTGCGTCCTGTATTTTTTCCATTATGTCTAAATGGTGCTTTATGAATCCTGGGTGGTATAATGATGAATATTGTGACAGGAAAAAGGATTTTCTACACTGATGTGACACTACACAATAATACAGACAACTCATTTGTGTGGTGCTGGGATCTATTATTTATTCATTCATGTCTTTTACTGCATCTATATGTACTGTAGTGATATTGCATTAAACTTTATCCCCTAGTGAACACTATTTTGACAACAATTTCTAATCAGTAGAAATAAATTGAATTCTGTGTACTAGAAACAGAAAGGGTATCACAGCAAGGCTGGACTCTTCAGTCACAGAGAAAAAGGACAGAACAATTTATGAATTGCTGGATTAATGTGGCAGCACATTGATGCTTCACTTAAGATGGTGCAAAACTGGGCACTAATCACAGCAGCCTTCACGTGAACTGTGCTTGGGTCAGCAGGTATCAGCTCCCAGTTTATGGCTCTGACCCAAAATGAAGAGGTGTTGGTGATATATGTAGGACAGATCAGTATCCAAAACCACCGAGAGCTTCCAAGCACAAAAGAGGTATTCAAATGGTTGAACTATTAAACCAGTTGAATGAATGAAATATGTTAAAATGTTTGAAAAAAGACCAAATATTTTATTTAATTTCCCATATCTTGCTACCACAAAAATCAGTTTCCTAAAAAAAGTAGGACAAACTGGAAAGTGAGCAATTTCTTTCCCAATTCCTTTATAATGCTGTAATTTCAAATCTGTAAATGTGAGAAATTTCCAGGCTTTTAAAATACAAAGGCTTTCTGGATATCATCTCAACACAATAGTTCGTAGAAAAAAATCAAAACAAAAAACCTTATTTGAAATCAATTAACAGCAAGATCTGAAAACATTCAACATCATTTCATAGTGAATTAGTAAGTCTACAGTAGACTAATTAACACTACAGAAACACTGCAATGGACTTAGTGCACTTGTCTGTCTTACCTAGCAGCCAATCTCCATTAAACTCTTTGGATTCATTAGTTGTAGCAATGATAACTAATCCTGCAGAGAAACACAGGATTTGGAATGCTTTGGAAGGTATTTAATAGTAAACACATTTTAAAAAATGGTGGATGTTTACACTGAGCCCACCTACCTTTTAAAGAGCTGTAACAGAATTACTTCTTTTTTTTAAATGAAACGGATTTGTTTTCTAAAGCTACAGGTTGATTTTTTTAGTCCACAATGATGACCATATCAAGCCTGCTTTTAATTAAGTTTTGAAAGCGAAAATATATTTACAGGCAAAAATCACACCAAGTCTTCAATCATATGTGTCGTGTTTTTGCTTTCATATGTCAGGTCTGCTTACCTGCATACTGAACATGAACCGTACGAGGGGTAACACATGCCTGTTCTGGAGTTAGTGAACATTTTAAACATACATGGATTTACTTCTAGATAGAGTGAAGTTACACTGCTATCCCTGAATTACTTCTGAAGCTTCCCTAGTTGTGGTTTTCAGAGAAAGAGACCCACTCTGAGAGTAACCCCATCCATGTTAGCCCTGTACAGCCCCAGTGCAGCAGCCACCGAGGGCACAGAGGATCACACAAGTGCTCTCCATGGTACAAGCCCTCTGATATCTCTCAGGGCTGCAGTCTCACTTGGGCACTAGTTCCAATCACACGCCTGTCAGTTCTCAGAGCCCTGATAAGAAGACTGAAGGCTCCTGGTGCTCATAAGAGCCTTGTTGTGTCTTGCTGGTAGCCTAAGTTTTCTTGTTGTCCTCCATGTCAACAGCGAGTTGTTGTTTTCCTGGTACAAGGTTCAGGAGTCTGTTCATTCAGCTTTTCTTCAGGGTTTGGTATGAGGTACAGAGGAGTAGCTCCTCTTTCTCTAGGCCCAGTCTGTGTCAGAAATCAGTATCACCCTGCAGGTATTTTGTGTGCCAGACCTGTATGGGAATAGATAAACAGTTCAGTACTCAATCGCTCACCTAAACCACTTTCTGTTACTGAAATCTTAAAAACACTCCCCAACTTGTCACTGCCCATGACATTCCAGTTACCATCACTGAGATCTGGGAGAATGAGGTGTCCAGCTGTACTGAAATTATTACTGGAGTTTTGCACAGTTCCTGTGATTATTGCAGCTGTAAAGGTGCTGTTCCACTTCAGGCATGTGAGCCTCAGCTTCAGTGAATATGTGCATTACACACACCTCACTGGGATCTACCCTCTTCCCTTGGCGAAAGCGGAGCAACCATTTCAGCACTTCTTCTCCCTCTGGTGATATATGATAACATCTTGTGGGGATGGCCTGACAAGCACAGAGCCACTGTACCCATGTGTCCCCCAAGCTGTCTGTGAAGGGCACTGCCCATCAGAGCAGTGGAGAACTGAATGTGATGACCTTCACAGTCTGCATTAGAGAGAAAGTCTCCCTGAAGGACCCCATGCACCCTCCCTCCCACACCTCAGACAGCATCTTTGAGGTCATTTGTGTCCAAGACATTTACCACTTACCAGAAACACATGCTCAGTGGTGGTTTCCGAGTCCTAGGTCTGTGCAATGGAAGCATTTTCACACAGTGCCCCATCAGCCAGCTGTGGCTCAGATATCCAGATCGAGCTGCCTGTGACTTTTCAAGTCTCCCTCGTCACCTCTGCATCTGAACCTGGCTCTGACCATTCTGCCAACCATAACCACAAACTGTTGTCAGCATAATTCGGAGTCTAAGTTTTCTTCCTACAAATATTTATAAAAGTCTTAAACATCTTCTAAGCCCCAAGTAGCTCCCCTGTGGAGAAATGACACAATAGAGAAATCAACTATTAAGTAAAGTATAATTACCTACTCTTACAGTTCCCAGAACAAAGATTTTCTGGGGAACCAGCCATGGACAGAAAAGGACAGCAGGCAGCATGCCGTAATCTCTCAAGCCCAGAGCATGGGACAGTCCCTAGGCAGGTTCAGAGAGCACTGCAAAACCTTTGAGTGTATCCTCTCCCTGTGGGAGGTGAAAAACTGAACCTGACTCCAGATATTGTTCCAATTCCTTCAAAGCAGTGCATCTGGCAACTATTCTGCAGCCTACATTCCCTGACAAGTAAACAAAGTGAAGTTTAGAGGAGACTTTTGTCAGAAACAGCTCATCCTGACCTTCCCATTTGGTTTCTGAATAGCCTAATGAAGAAAAATTCAGCAAAATGCCATAAGGTAATAGTGGAGGATAAAACTATGACAAAATAACGAGTGACTCACAGACTGCAGTAGGAGTTTTGTATTTTTTTTCCCTGGGCTGTTACATTCAGGCTCTGAGTACTGAAACAGTCTAAAGGAGCAATGAAATAAAGTGGGTATTGAAGATTTTGTGGCTCACTACTAAACAGCTCCTTCAAAAGTCTTCTTGCTGTTAAAAGCAGTGTTGGGGAATTGCTACATAAATGATATACTGTGGAAATAAGTCAGGCCCTAAGAAACCAGGTCAAAACTCTAGATTCCAGAAACAAAAGGATAGATCACTAAGAGCAGCTAACATGCTCAAAGGAAAAAAAAACCTTTATGTATTCTTGACCTACATTCAAGTAAAATGGTACTTTTCAACTGCTCTTAAATCTTTTTCCAGCTTTATTCTAGAAAGGGTATTGCAGTTTGTAAGAAGCTTGACTGCTGGAACACATCTGCTGCTTTGGTTTTAAAAGGGTTTGATTGCAGAATGATAGATACATGACAGAAATTTCTGTCTTAAATGTAAAAATATTCTTAATATAGAGGACATAAATATTTGCTTCAGTCCTGGAAAGCCTGATAAATACAGAGAAATTATGTGCATTTAATATCAAGTATGTCTCTTGACACTTTAATTACAGTACATTTTTTATTTTTCCTTTCCTGATCAGTTGGGTGGTCCTTTTTTCTCTTCTGTTATCTTTATTGGGACTTTGTTCCAGCTTTAATATCTTTAGTCCAGAAATAAAATGGCACATATTTACCTGTAAATTAAAAAAAATCCAACTAGCAGAAATTACTTTTCTGGTTTTTAGGCTGAATCTGAATGAGTTATTTTCTCTGATGTTGAGATTTCTGACTCATTCACTCTTTTTTTTTTTGGATTTGCTTGATATGACTTTTCAGAGTCACTATGAATTTATCATTACTCCTGGATATTCCATATTTAATAATAATTCTTCCATGCCTTGCTGTACAGAAAATTACTTATTCAGAATCACAGAGCAAGGTAATTATTCAGCTGTGGGGGAAATATGAGGCTCCAAGGCTGCTAGCCCTCCTAGCTATACTGTGAATCTTGTGATAACAAGTAGCTCTTTAAAAGCCTCTGTACTTCAAGTCTTGTAAATGTGTGACAGCACAGATCGATGAGAGTGAGCTCACCTAGGGAAACACAAGTGAAAGAGCCAGATGTCCAAATGTACTTTTAGTTGTATTTATCAGTGCTCTTTGAAATCAGGTTAATTATTTTGGGGGGACCTGCCATACAGCATTCAGGCACCAGGAGTGTGACAATTCTGGTGGTGCTGATTTCAGTTTCTTCTGCTGTTGAGACCTTCAGTATCTGGGAGCCAATGGTTTTACCAGTTCTTCAACTCCTCATTAGGATGTGCATCTGTTACAGGAACTATGGGGAAAATCAAGACAAATTCTCACTCTTTAATGTTTCCCGTTTGAACTTGAAGCATTTTATTGCTTATTCATCATATGGGTGAGACTTTTTTTTAATGTTTGATGATGATTTATGAAGCAACAAAACCATTCAGCACAGCAAGCAATAACTGATGTAATTAGCACATTTGAGGACAGTGAAAACTGCAAAATAAGAAGGCATCAGTCACTAAAGCAATAGATTGATTTTTCAGTATGTGTTCCAGTGCTTTTATCAATACCATGTGTTAGTGCTTTTGGACTATGTCATTCTCCATTCTGCTATTTCCTGGCTAAATGTCAATACAAAGTACAATATCTGAACTTATTAGTGCTTTTAAACAGCTATAATAACCTGCTACTATTGCCAGATACGATTTGATGATCAAGATGATCAAAAGCAAGCATGGAGAAATGGAAAAGGTCATGGACACAGATTATATATGAAAAAAATTATTTACCCATTTCTGAGCCCTTTTTCCTTCTTCTAGAGGTGTCTTTCCTTTGCACACTGACTCCTTTCCTTCCCTGAAGGGACAGGGAGATAGATGACTACCCATATACAGATAATTTCCTCAGCTTGCACTCAAACCTGTAAAATGTTTTCTTGGGGTTTTCCAGTCTGGTCCACCAAGACATAATGAATACCTTCTGCTCTGAATATTTGAGTTATGTTCCCTATTGTGAGTCTGTGTCTAAGTTCAACCAAACTTAAACAGGAATAAAGAAATCTAAAATAAAATTCTGCAACACATGAAATTACTAATTTGAACATCTATCTGTGTTAAAGTTCAGGATGGTGGGTTTTTTCCTATGTCAAGACTAGAAATGTTATCAAGGAGAAAAGCTTGATCCAAGGTATTCTGTAAGCTGTAAACATAGTTTGTTTTTCTTAAATGTGTTGCCAGTGAAAACACGTATGAGTGTCCTTCAACCACAGTTTCTTTGATGCCTGTGGACTGCTGAAAAATTATCCCAGGTGAGGAACATGTAGCTCATTAACCATAACTCTGCTCCATCTCAATGTGAAGGAAGCTGATCCAAAATTGTGATAGTACATGCTGGGATTTTTCATCAGGTGAAACCCACAATTTAGGACGAATACAAGATGTAGGGAACAGACTGTCAAAAGTCTTAAAATCAACCTGAAGGAAGTAGAAACATGTTTTAACAACACAGAGCTTTTAAATTGGTCTTAACTGAAAATCAATCTTCCTATGAGACATTGATCTTCTTCTTCTTCTTCTTCTTCTTCTTCTTCTTCTTCTTCTTCTCCTTCTTCTTCTTCTTCTTCTTCTTCTCCTTCTTCTTCTCCTTCTTCTTCTTCTCCTTCTTCTTCTTCTCCTCCTTCTTGTTCTTCTTCTTCTTCTTCTTCTTCTTCATCTTCCAGCTTTCCAAAAACATGAAGAGGCTTTTTTATATACCATGAAGTAGGCTTCAAAATAAGTAATAGTGTTAGACAAATTACATTTAAGTCTGTGACTTATAGGAGCATTTATTCCCTTTCCATGAAAACTAAATATAAACAAATAAAGCAAAACCTACAGATTTAATAAATTAATATCTAGATAATAAATCTCACTTAAAATAGACCAGCAATACTCAAAACACTTTACTTACTGACTGAGGCAAAGCATTATTCTCAAGAGAATGTTTTGCCCTTTTCCTAGAATTAAATAAGTAGTGGAAATAATATTTAGAAAAAACTTTTGCACAGCAGAGCCAGAAGATGATTTTTGCTTGGTAGCTGTTTAACTAAGCCCAGCTGCTGCCATCACTTGGGAGCTGGGTTGCAGGAGGGTAGCAGCAGCTTCTCTTTCAACTGAGGCCAACCAACCTCGATGGGAACATCTGTGGTACTCAACAAACCCTGAGAATGCTTTTGGGTGGCTTAAACTTTACCCTTATTATACAAGACCTCAAATGGGAGCTGTTGTGGGGTTCTTGAAGTAGCTTCCATACAGATATTTAATCCACAAAAACCAGGGACATTACTTGCAATGACAAGGTTTTCTTTATTTTTATCTTTCAGACAAGTTTCAATATATAATTAAACTAAAATGCTGTGGTGCTTGGGTCACCTCACTGGTTTTTATACACGGGATAGGTCCAGCAGGGAAGTTCGAGCCCTAGATGAGGTCCTCCATGGTCCAGGTTTGCACAAGGTGTGCTGGGACAAAATTGTGAATCTATCAGAGAAGACAGGTACTGTAACACGCTCTGTGGTTCAATATTAGGCAGGAAAGGATGAAAATACAGGGCAAAATCTGAGGGTAATGTCCAGGTGACTTTGGCAAGAAGAAATATAATCTAACCTGTGAGTGGACATGAGGAGTTGATGTAATACTTTACTGATTTACTCCAGGCTGCCAAGGTAATATTGTTATTGTCTGTCTTTACTGAGGAAAGATATGAGTGAGTTTTGACTACAAGAAAGGGGTTTGGCTCCTGATCTGCACCTCTCCAGGGTTTGTGTTGGGTGCATGTCCTGTGACTGTGCTGTCATCACAAGGATTTGTTGTAGCCCACACCCCAGCTTTGAGTGGAAGTGAGCTACTGCCAGAGGAAGGTCTCAGTGAAAGCACCCCGTTCCTGAAGGAAGACTCTAGCTGTCCATCTGGGGAAGGTGTGCACTGTCCCTGAACAGAGCTGCTTCATGAAGGCTGAGCAGACTGAAAGAAAAGGAGCAGTTTCAGACACAGGTCCCAGGTGTGTGCCTGAAGAGTTATTCTTACTTCCTAGCCCTAGGCAGTGCAGTATGTGGGTTTGATTGGATTGCTGTTCTGAGTCACCTAATTCTCCTTTTTAATGATTGCAGGCATCTAATTCTGTATTCTCAGCTAGCAGCTGGTTGTTAAATGTGAGATAACTCAGAGACATCTCTGTCCCATGCTGCATGTGGCCAATGAAAGGAGCAGTCCTTGACTTCTAGTCCCTGTGGGGAAGGCCAATAGTTCAGCCATGCAATTCACTTCACAACCATGTAAAGCTCACCCCTGCTGGGCTTATTGTACACTAAAATCAGATGTTAACCTTAAACTTTCTTGGCCAAATTTGACCATTTAAACAGCAATAGGGTTTTTGTTCATTTTGTATTTTGCATCAATCACATGTTTCTATGGTTATAAAGGCTTTTATAAAAATTTTATCCTGACTACGATCTGTATTTTAACTTTAAATTCTGCAAAACTGAAGGATAAAGATATTAAAAATATTGTGACTAGTCTATTTTTTCTGAGGAATTCTATGCAATTATGCCATTTCTCCTAGGGATTCTACCAAGAATTTTTCAAAATTGGCCCCAGTGAACTTTGGACCAGCACCATTGCATTTTCTGTGGTGGTGAGATTGAATCTTTGCTTTATTTGCTGACTGATACCAGAATGATATTTTCCATTGTTAGTTTCTCTATGCAGGAAGAAATTAATCTTACAGCCTATTTTCATCCACTACCAATAAAGCCCCATTTTAATGAGAAAATGAATATTTGGACTTTACACTTTGTGTCTTTTCTGACAGCTGTGCTTTTTATTCACTCTGACTGAAACAGCTTCAATGACAGCAGCCAGGATCCTCCCCTTCTGTTCAGCTTTTCCATAGAAGGCAAAATGAAATACATCTCTAAAGATAGGACAGTACTATTTTGAGTACTTGCTTTTTCATGGGATTATGCCAATAAACAAAAGAAAAACACTCATTCCTACCTTTATCCTTTAAGAACCAAAGCACATTCTTTCAGGAATATCAACTAGTTCTTCCTACCTGTTTCTTCAAATTCACATTTTCCCTCTTTCCTTTTTATTTATCCTTCTTGGGTTCTTTTATCATGCAATAAAACAAATGTTAGCTCTGCGTTAGATTAGGTTGTTTTCTGAAACAAAAGTGGCATTTATTTGTTCTACAAGGTTTTAAAGCTAATGGCCCAACTCACAGGTAAAAAAAACAACAGTGATTCATATCTCTCTTTCTAAGCAACATCACCCGAAGGGCATTATGCAACTCTGGCTTTCATAGGGTTTTTCTTTTTTTCCTCAGGCATAATGACTCCAGAGAGACCAAACATAACAGTGATCAATTGGGCTGCTTTCTTTTCTATTCCAGTTTTACACAACAAAGGGATCCGTTGATTTTGTTTGTCATCTACTTATGCTGTAAGCAAGCATGGTTTGGAAAATATTGGCCTGTCCAGCAGGCACTTCTACTATAGGTGCTTCAGTATAAATGTGTTTTCCCCCTGTATGAGATTACAATGCAAGGTCGACCATGGAATTACAGCTCTGAAATAAGCAACAATACTGAGAGCTGCAACCTTTTCTAGTTAAAGCTAGTGAGAATTTTGTTGCTGGGAGCTGGCTATAATGGGATACAAATCAGGAGTTCACATGTTAGTTGTTGACTTTGAGCCAAATCTAAAATGTGCACCAGTCCAGAACTGCAGTCTTGAAAAGGGTTTCCTTTTGGGTTAGCCTGAAGTGATAGGATATTTTTTTCCTAGGTGCATGCAGCTGGATCAGCTGCAGCCATAACCAACCACAATGTGGTTAGATCGGTCTACTCAATCCAGTGTGTGGGATTCTATGGCCAACTGCTCTACCCTGTAGATGATATTGGGGTGAGCTGATGATTTGTGGGCTGGATTCCATGCCAAAAATGCAGCTCTGATTCACCTTGCCAAAGAAGAGTGTGGTGATGATCACTCTCTGTCCAGCAGGCATATTGTTAAATTAGCTTTTCTGCAAATGGATGTCCTAAGGCCTTCACTCTTTTGTCTGCCCAGGAAATTTACGTCTCTTTTTCAAATATTTCATCTAAGTGCCCAGTCAGTGATCTGGGAATCCAACAAAGAGGACAGTAAGAGCATTATGCTCGAAAGGGGAACTCCTTCCTCTGATATCTTCTCCCAGGACTGTAGCATTAATGACATGGTTGAAGAGTATGACAGGATGTGTGAACCTGGCTTGGTTAACCAGACAAGAGTTGGGACGTACCTGTTCTTTGGAAACCCCTTCAGGCTGGGTCTCTGTCCATCCTTGCCCCATGGTGGGTGGGCCTGTTTGAGATTGCCCTTGTAACGCAGGGTACAAGCCTCAGCAGTGGCTCCTGTGGAGAGGCTCAAGGCAACCTCCTGATCTGAGGCTCAGGGTATCTCCTGTGGGTCCCACTTCCAGAGGGTCAGTGATATGATTGATTCCACTGGGAGCCTTGGTATGATTCTCTGTTCTCCACAGATGCCAGAACAGTAAAAAGTGTGTGTCACAGTGAGCAAAAATGTGATAGCAGGGCAGAAGCGTGCCTGTAGCTCCCTCACCCACCAGTGCCATCGACTCACACACAGCTGCAGAGCCTCCTGCCCATGACAGCACTCCCATCCTGTCCTGAAAAATCCTAAAAGCCAAACCATGAGTAATTCTGGCTCTTTGTCCTCTCACCCAAAATATACGTGGATTTTTTAATCCTTTTGCTTTGTTAAAATCCTCCACCTTAGTAGCACAGGTCTAATTACCACATATTGGTCACAATATCCTTTTTATAGCTCCAAGTATCTCTGGCGTAAGAAGGTTTTAATTGCCTTTATTCTCTGTGGTGAATATGTGAAAGCAGTGACACATACATAATTAGATTGCAACTGGAAAAGAAGTTTGGGATGAATGTGCTGCTCATTTTCCCCCTTACTCCTTAAAAGGGGTCTTCTAGTTCACAGCGATCACAAGGTGCATATTATGTATCTAAAAGGGGGACAATTGTAAGTGTTTTGCCAATTATTAAAAAACCCTCTAACATACAATCTACTGTTCATTAGCTGAAAAATGAAGGTTTCTGTTTCAAAAATGGTACAGTTCATTTAAGATAGTTCTGACCTAGATTTGTACTGTACTGAATTGCTTCAAGTGAGTAATGCACAATCTATTTATAGGATCATTATTAAATTAGCATTTGCATGATTTAATTCCCCTTCCAGTAGATTCACAAGGGAGACTCAGGCACTCTTGTCACCCAATGGGTAGCAAACTTGGGTTAATGTTCACAGGAGTGCTAGTCTGGGCTAGTTTTCTGAAAGGAGTAATTGATTTTGAGATGGAGTTTGCTGTAGAACGGAAATTCATCTCACCAATTTTGGACTTCCACATTTGGCTGAGATAAAGTATACCTTCAAGTGCCCCCTTTCCACAATTCATTTTTCATGCTGGCTTATTGAGCACTGTAGGTTTTCAAAATCTGTAGTTATTTTATGTAAACCCCACCACATGGTCCAAATATAACCTAGGAAGATCATCACTAAGTTTTGTGGTAGCACTGCAGCGTTGTGGTTCCAGTTTGATGAAGCTGACAGTAGGTATGTGTGCCAGGGCATGTTCTAGCGATCATTTCAGCATATGAAGTTTTCTTTCTTCTTTTAAATCAGGTAGTTCCTACAGCAGCACTGCAAACATGTGGGTGATCATCCTTTGAAAGGTTTGTGAAGACTGCCTTGCTTGGAAATGTTGGCACCTGGGTGCTTCATTTCTCAAAAACGTTAAGGCATTTAAAAGAAATACAGATGAATGTTATTATCAGATGTAAGCTAGGTGTCTAGAAATTTGCCAATTTTGGCTTCCAAGGCAAAACCAAACCAAACCAAGGAGACAACTGACATGCACGGATTTGTCAATTCCTAGGACAGCAGTCATAAGAGATGGAATCAGCATGGAATGTACTAGTCCTGCCCTGGTTTTGCTTCCTTTCTTTCTTCCACTCTACTTTACTTGTTAGCTCTATGGGATGTTGTTCAAGGTGGGAGCTGTGTTTTATGTCCGTGCCTTGTGGCATTTGGTGTCATGGGGTTCCAGTCTTGATTAAAGTCCTTCCACTGAATCATCACTTGTGAAACTAATGGCCATACATAAAATCCAGGTTTTGAACAAGGTATTTGCTATTCTAGCTTTGCCTATCACTTCAAATCCACTTTTCTTTTTGTTTTGCCTCTCAGTGTCACCTCTGAGTACATTTTTCCTGCAGCTATGCAGCAATTTCAGTGCATTAACACATTTTTCATATGAAGCAACACAAAAAGAAGATTCAGAATAAATTCCTTAAAATAAAGTACTGTATAGGTCAATATTGGTTTGGAATCTCTTTCAAGGGTATGTCTAAATCCTTAAGGGAATGAATTTGAATGTCCTTTAACGTTAAGAGGACCCTAACTCTATCAAGAAGAATAAAGTCAGCCTCAAGTATCTTGTGCTCTGGCTGTAATTTGAGTGTGTTGACTTATACAGTGGAGTTAACAAAAAGATTGCAAGTTTTATTATTACTGCTATTATTTTTCATGACAGTGTTAGAGTTTCCCTTTAAAGTAAAAATGCTGCTAAACTGGGTAAGAGCAGACAGAAGGGTTGTTAGCATAACATACATACACACTTAGAGGCATCCACTTCTTTGCCAAAAGTGTCCCTAGACACTTTTAAAAGGATGTAAAAAAAAAAAGTAGAAATAATATTATTATTAATATTAACTATTATACAATAGATAAATTTTTCAATCATAAAATCCATTTAATCGACATAGAATAATTTGGAGAAATATTTATGTCCAAGGAGTTGTTTATGTGAGAACAAGGAAATTTTGAATTGACACAGGGAAACAAATATCCAGATGGATACCAAAGAACTCTCAAATCTTCTACTTCAGCTTCTTCATCACTGGTGAATATGTATTCAAAGGTGTCAGATATTTCTTCCAGCACTCTCTTCTCTGAATGGCCATGCTTTATTTAACATGTCCAGGAATAATTGACTTGGGTGAGGACCTTCTTTCTTGACCTAGGAGGTCTTCCAAGGCCTAAGATGGGATGCCTGTGACCTCATTTAAAGGCAACTGTGTATCTAATGCAGCTTACATTCAGCAGAAGTCCAAGGGATAAAAATTGGAAAAATGAGATGCAATTTTTCACAGTAAAAGTGAAATAACTAATATAAAATCACATCCCAGTGCATTCTGAAAATTCAGTTACTGGAATTCTGGTGTGGTATGTCTTTATATTGCTGGGAATTCTACCCTTCTGCCCAGCAGTAGTCTCAGAATTGGGTGCAGAGACAAGACCAAGACCAGAGTCATGTCCTTGCCCCTGAGTCCAGTAATGTTCTTGCATGACAAGTATTTAAAAAAACCAGAGAAAGGCACCAAGCCAATGCACCAAAGCATTGTCCATGGGCAACAAAGGTCAGGTGGGGCACTGGAATAGGTTGCCCAGAGAAATTATGGATGCCACACATCTGGAGGTGTTCAAGGCCAGGTTGGATGAGGCTTTGAGCAACCCCTGGTCTAGAGAAAATTATCTGTTCTCATGGCAGGAGGGTTAAAGTAGTTGATTTTTAGGCTCTCTTCAGACTCAGGCCATTTTATGATTTTATGTTTCTATGATTCTATGAAAATGGGGTCTCTGAAATCAAAACACTGTTTCTGTGAATAGACTGTAGAGTGATTGTTTGATCTATGTATATACAAAGGCACTGACAAAGTAAGCATACTTGGTTACCAAAATATTATGCTGGGTTATCTTCTGCAAAAGGCCTTCCTAATTTTTTCTTGTTTTGTAACGAGTTCATACCAAGATATAAATAATACATGTAAAAAACATCCACAGGTACATGTATGATTCAGGAGTATGTTAAATGCAATGTGTTGTATTTATGAGGAATGTTTTTGTAGAGTGTATGTTAGAAAATTTTTTAAACACTACGTCACAAGCAAAAAAAAATGAGAACATACATGATAACTGTAGGTGAATAATTACATCTGTAGAATTAACTTACAAAAGCCCAAAAAGTCACAGATAAGACATACTTCTCACTGCTGAATTTACTGACTTGTTGGTTTCTATTTCATACTTAATGCTATATAAATGTTGTTTCAGCCTGTGAACTGAATTTTCTTTTAATTTGAGCAGATCATATATTCATTTGTTGACACTCCATCTCCATCAATCAATACACTATACCTGGCAGCTTCATCTCATCCTTAAAGATAACACTGGATTATGTCATGACTCAATTCTGTATTGCCCCTACAGAGATAATGAATTCACACATGTAAAATGATCATTACCAATGGGTGTGGGATGCTGTTTTGAACATATGATTTCCATCTGCCACAGAATGATTCCATTTGCAAAAATTGATCTCCTGGAGGAGGGTTTCTCAGCTATGGTGAGCACACTGTACGCACAGTGCAGCAGAGTGTGTTGTCCAACAGAAGAGGAAAAGGGGTCATGTTGCTTCTGCTGCTCCCAAAAAGTCAAAGCTCGGGGTATGGGCTTGCATCTGTTCCCACTGAGGCTGGAAAAAAGGAGAAAGGAGCAAGGACAGGGTAAACAAGCCCTTCCTTCTTTTAGTAAGAGGTTGCAGCTCAGCAGATCTGAGAGGAGTAGTGCATCCACATGTAGGGATGGTACAGTGCAAGCACAAAGTTAATCCACTTCTGAAAAGTTCAGCCTCGAGTGTGATAAATTCTGTTAGATGCTGAAGCAGGCACTGCTGTGAGATGACCTCTTTTAAACAGCTTTTAAACACCTTAAAGGCTCACAGAAAAGGATTGAGCTCATATTTAATTACTGTGAATAAAACTATCCATTTCATCAGCTATAAACAACAGTAATCAGATGTATCACAATGAAAAACGATGCACATCAAGCAGTGTTCCTTGTGTGGATGGAATTTGACAAGATGGAGTGCAGATGGATGCCTGAGTACTCTGCAGGGCACCTGGGGTGAACCAGGAGCAGACACAGAGATCACTGCACACCTTAGTAACAAGGTAAAGTAGATCTTGCATATTACATCAGTTTTCATATACTAGCAAGATCAAATTGCATACAAGGCAGAGGGAATTGCATGATAACTGAGCAGCTAAGGGTTAGGAGTATTTGCAGCCCTTGCCAAAATTTGTGAGACTTACATCTCTTCCTCTTTCCTGCCCAGTCATGAGAGGCAAGATACAGTTGTGAGTTTGCAAGAGCAGGACAGTATCCCTTGGAGTAGCCTTGCAGCTATTGAGGAAGATGATGTGTCTTTGTTTAATGCAAATTACTGATCAGTGTATTTCCCTATGCATTTTTCAAGAAACATGCTTGCTTTAATTTCCCCAAAGTCCATCTTTGCTGTCATGTTTGGTATACTGTGTGTCACAGTTCCATGTGCATTGTGTCACAGTGTGATCCTGTCAATTGTCAGAAAGGATAAGCCACTATGGCAACTTATGTCCTAATGCAGATTGACAAGATGAAATATGCAAAAAAGTAAACAAAATTCCTGCCAATGCCCACAGGTCCTAACAACTTCAGCTGTATCTCCCATAATTAATCACTAGCTAATTACAGTTTCCTGCTACCAGAAACAGGGCATAGTGTGGGTACTGTGTATCTGTGTGACATATTTCAGGCTCACATACAGACTTACAGAGACATTGCCTGTATACCATGATTAGACTATTCTGATTACTTCTCTGATTCTTGCAATTAGGCAAAAATACAAATTCACTGGAACAGCTTTTTCTTTTTGAAACACATAAATCAATCTCAATTCTTTGAAACTGCGTTGCTCTATAGAGTGTTCATAAATCTTGGAAATATAACTTATTTTTCAAAGATCTGTATTTTATGAAATACAGTTTAAATTTTCACCTGAGACCACTATGGTTTCTATGAAAAGAGAATGGATAACAAATTGAATGAATGGACTCCCATTAAGCATAAAATTAGCCAACAAAAACCATTCTGAATCAATTAATCATAATGTAAAAGGACTCTAATTTTCTGGCATTTTCAAAGTCAAAAGTAAGTATTTGCATCATATTTCATCATAAGAAATGTGATTAATTTTGTTTACAGCTGATGAAATACATAATTTTAGTCACAGTAATTAAATACTGGCTCACATTTCTTATTCTGGGAGTCTCTAGATTAAATACTAAAATTGTCTAAGGAAGATTGTCTCACAACAGTTACTCTCCTCCCCACACACTGTCCACGACCACGTGCAAAAAGGATGAGAAATCCAACTTATATGACATAGCAGGGTACTATGAGACATATCTGTAATTTAAAATAAGATTAGGCTCCAGATGCTTTGCAGGGAAATGACATCATCTCTTCTATATATGAGACTTCGTGTGTGACACTTATGAATAAATTTTTTATTTGAACATATAATTTTGTTAATATGTGTATTTTGGATTTGTCTCCAAGTTGTTTGATTTAATAGTATCTAAACAATCAGATTCTTGACAACTGAATCCGTCAGCTAACATGACAGACAGGTAAATTTCCCATGGAACATTACGTGGAGGGGGCTGCCTTGACACAAACAAAAGCATTTTACTCACATTGATTCATCCATCAAGGAATGTTAATTATTATAAAGGTAGAAGAAAGGTGGTTCCTATTTATTGTTCAATGGGAACAAACGTTTCCAAAGACTATTTTGGAGATAATTTTCTTCATATTGTTTCGGCTTCAAATTAAATTAAAATTTTGAAATTAAAAAGAGGGAGTGGAAAGGGTTAAAAAAATAAAACACGAGAGGTAGAGATTAATTCCAAATTATATTTTAAAAAAATACATACAAAAAACCCTGCCAGTTCCAGTTTTGACCAGCCTTACTGGCATTCACTACATTAAATAGAACATTGTGAACAACATAACCCATGTTTTCATGCCTGGCACACATATTGCTGGGGCAGCTTAAGCAAGCACCAAAGGCAGCTCTGAACCTTCTGACCAAAGCATGATTCTAATTCAGTCAGCGTTTAAACCCATGTCACTTTGGAGAATTTGGGTTATGAGGCGGGTTTAATGAAAACCACACCTGGCTTGCCAAGTGAGTGATGTCCCTGTGCTAATACAGTGATCTCTTCTATTAAAGAGATCACTGGCCCTATTTGGAAGCACAGCATTGTTCTAGAGAAATTTAAAGGAACAACATATCAGCTACATTATTCAGTATTTTTATACTGCAGAGAATGTGACAGAAAGGTTATTTACTTATCTAGGACAAGTTTCTCTTCTAGCATGGTTCATGCAATAATTTGATGCATATTTAAATAAAAATATTTTTCTGTCTCTTGCTAACTTCTGTTGACCTCTTCTGTTGTGGTATAAACTGTTTATTTATTCACAAATTCTATAAATATTTCTTGCACTGCTACTGTGTATGCCCAAGGTCAATATTTGGCACCTTTCAACAAGGGATCTCTTTCGTTAGTCGGTTTCACTGATTATATGTAATTTACAAAACATGAAAGTCATTCAGGCTGTATCAGGGTGGACCTTCTCTACATATGAACACTTATTTCTCTGCCTCAAGAAGATAAAAACTAATGTCTTTTAAGGTTGAGATGATGTCCTTAGTTTTAGCTTTCATATTTTTCAGATTCTGTGCTGCTTAGGGGTGTAGGTCTGAGCTTCATATTAAGTGCTAATAGGTTCTCTTCGCAGGGCAGGTAGACAAAGCAATCTTTTTCCAACTTGAGACCAAGGACAACCATTACAAGCTTGAAGCCAAAAGGTTAAACAAGGGGGAACTGAAGAAGAGACAAACAAGGAGGAAGGGACTTCATAACATGAAGCTATTGGACAATTAACTCCAATATGCAAATGGACCAGAACTTACAAAAGTGTGAGACCCTGTGATCAGTTGTCCATTTTCCTGTCTATTTTGGGTTCATCTTGGGTGAAGCCCTGGACAAGTTCTTGCACTGCCCAAGGTATATCTTTTTAAGGTTTTTTAATAAATACCTACTTTATTCTCTTAGCTCTATCTAGTCTCTGTTCCGGGTCATCATCTCAAGGCATCAGTTCAAGTATGAAAGAAATGCAGATGTGTACTGTAGGTTAAAATTAACTCAGGCACTTATAATGCTCTTCCATCAGCACAAAGTCCTTGATTTAGAAGACCTTGAGGTAGCTGGCTAATTACTTGCTGAATCAGCATCAGAATGCTTATGCAGAAACTTTTACTGATTTGCCCGAGCAACAGTTCAGGGGAAACATGTTACTAGATTTGACAGATATGTGAAACTTTTGACAAAATTAATAGGGAAATTCCTGTAACAGTGGGAGGCACCATGTTTTCATGGTTGCGGCTCACAGGTTATCAGCAGGCTTTTAAAAACATTCCCACACTTCTCCTCCACCTTCAGTATCTCCAAAACAGCACTGTTTGTGGCAGGGTACCACAGGGAGTTTACCTGGGGGCAGGCAGTGTGGATTTAAAAGGTATAGAGGAATTAGCTGCAGTTCATCACCCGCTTGCTACAGCTCTCAAGCTCTCTCCAGACTATCAGGCTTGGTGGAAGGGGGAGCTAGGGGAATAAAAAGCATCTGGCATCTCCTGGGGCACCAGACAGTGCTTTTCCCAGGCTGGTGGGTTTTGGTCCCCATGGGAGCTCTCCCGGAGCCAGCAGCAAGGGCAGGGGAGAGGAAAAGGTTCTCGCCCCCTGCAACCTGGCCTTTCTCACTTGAGCTCCCTTCCTGCATGGGGAAGCCCATCGAGCTGATGGACCATGGCAGGTTACCCAAGAGCTGGCTTTCAAGGAAAGGCAAATTTAAAGGTAACTTTCTAAATGAACACATGTCTACAGTTCACAGAAGTGTACAGCACTTCTCTGCAGGTAAGTGACTCAGTAAATCAGAAAGAAGAGCTAGGAAGATGTCAGAAAGAAAGGCTTGGTACACACACATCTCATAGCTCCCTTCATCAATGATGAGGTCACAGTGCTGCTCAACATCACCTCAATCAGAAGAAGGAGCAAAGGAAGGCAGAGGAGACTACATCATTTGCAACTCTGACCCTGGTTTGGTCGATAGGAGTTTGGTTGCAGAGTCCAGGGAATATTTTTTCCCTAGGAAGGTTTGCCAAGTCATGTCCATTGCTCAGCTGATAGCCCAGGATCCACTGGGGTCTTATACTGATTAGCAGAAGATTTAATTTCACCCTGATTAAGAGAGAGATGAAGAAGGATGCTAAATAATCCTATAGGCACTTATCAACTCTTAGGCAGACATTCCTTGTAATCTACTGTGGTGAACAACCCATGCACTCAGTTTTGGCTCCACTGACATTTTTTTCTGAAGGACTGTTTTCCATAAATCTCCCAGACTCTTGTTTTTAATAGTGGCATTGTTCCAAGTGCAGGCATAAAACAACCTTGTTGCTGTTATTCATTATACTATATTTATTTACTTTTACCATCCAACCAGCTTTGTTTTCTTTTGCAAATTTTGTATAAAAATATCCTGTAAACACATTCTTAGTAAGGACTAACTTGATTTTTAGGAATGCAAGTCATAAATTATAACATTAAAAAATAGTCTTGCTAGTGTAAAATACTGCATATTTTAATCCAATGAATAAATGCAAATGTAATTAAAATATGTAGTATCTTCCTCATGTTGAGAATGACTCAGAAATGAAAAGACCTGGGTATCCTGGTGGACAACAAACTGTGAGCCACCAGTGCCCTTGTGGCCAAGAAAGCCAATGGAGTCCTGGGGTACATTAGGAAGAGCATTCCAGCAGGTTGAGAGGGATGATCCTGCCCCTCTACTCAGCGCTGGTGGTGCACATCTGGAGTGCAGCGTCCAGTTCTGGAGTCCTCAGGACAAGAGAGACATGGAGCTCCTGGAGAGGGTCCAGCAGAGGGTCCAAAGGGACTGGACCTTCTCTCTTACGAGGCAAGACTGAAGGAGCTGGGCCTGTTCAGCCTCGAGAAGAGACGGCTGAGAGGGGACCGGGTCAGTGTCTGTGTGTCTGAAGGGAGGGTGCCCAGGGGATGTTTCCAGGTTCTGCTCAGTGGTGCCAAGCAAAAGGACAAGAGGCAATGGGCAGAAACTGATGCACAGGAAGTTCCACATGAACATGAGAAAGAACTTCTTTACTGTGCAGGTGACTGAGCACTGAAACAGGTTGCCCAGAGAGGCAGTGGAGTCTCTCTCCCTCACTGGAGCTATTTAAGAACTGTCTGAACACAATCTTGTGACACTGCTTGAGGGAGGTTGGATCAGATGACCACCTGTGGTCCCTTTCAGCCTTATCCTTTCTGGGATTCTGTGATTTGCCATTTGTGAAAAACTGTTCAAAAGGTTCATTCATATCAAATGTCTGTTGATTCCAACAAGCTGAACCTTAACAAAGGACAGCATCCATGTGTTTTTATACATTTCCTGTTGCTCAGTAGAGCCACTTGCCACGACAAAATTCCTGAAATACATCTGAGCTAATTCACAAGAGACAGCTGCTTACAAGGGTTGTAAGGGTATGTGCTAGTTCACAGGAACACTTTATTAGAGATAGAGCTATTGCTTTAAAAAGTGAAAGAACCCACAGCATACAAGAAAAGTTGTGGACAGTTGCAATTAATAGAAGCTACCACCCAAAAGCGGTCTTTCTCATACAGAAACATTAACGTTTACACACATGTAGAGTCTTCAAAGATGTCTATCAAAGATTTTCTTGAAGTGGGCTGAGATAAAACAAGATTTCATATGTTGCATATAAGTATAATCAGAACAGCAGGATAGAGAATTTTTTCCAAATAAAATACACAAAAAATAATGAGAAAAAACACCATAAGACTGTATATTAAATGTTGACAGAATTTCACTGAAGTGCCTTTCACTTTTAATGCTTATCATCCTGCTGATTCATAAATAGCAGTAGTTAGACTCAAAGTTAACACCCTTGTACCTGTACCAGAGGCAGGTACACTTACTGCATTTCTCAAAAATGCAGTAGGAGTATTTCCAACCTAGACCATGAGAGGTAGTGAAAAGTTCCAGGTCCTTTGGAAAAGCATTCCTAATTTATTCCATGTACCGTAATTTTCTATAATATTCCTTTTTGTTATCAGAAGAAACATTGTGCTAAAGAGCACATCCAAGTAATAAATACACACCCAATTTATAACACCAGAAAGAACAATATTCACTGGCTCAATGCAGGATATCTCAAACAAATATTTGAATTGTTTGGTAGAGTGGTTTGTTTTTGTTTGGAATTTTTTTTCCTCTTCAACTTTTCCCCTTAACAATGGATCTTTCTCTTCATTGCTTTCTTACAGAACTCCCTCCATGTTTTGTCACATGAGAATAGCTTGGTCAAACTCAAGATGACAGGTCCTCTGAGAGTTACTCCTGCATGGGCAGTAAAACTCATCTCTTGTCTTGAAGTCAGGCAGAAAAACATATATCTGAGTGTTTCTCAGACCCATTTGTTCTTAGTCTAGTGTGACTTAATAGTGAATTCTATAGTTGCAATTCTCTCTGTGTTCTGCAGGTAAGGAAGAATGAATAAGATTCTTCTGGGAAGCTTCTTCTCAGCTAGGGGGATCAGGTTTGATAGCAGCACAGAACATTACTGCATCACTTAAATTTGTTTTGTTGTGCATCCCATGGCCAGGACCAGCCCAGGTACGTGTGGGAGCTTGGAAGGCTGTCAGCTGAAAAGACCAGACCCTCCTGTAGCACAATTTCCCAAGCACTCCCAAGTTCAGTAGATCTCTTTGTTAGGGTCCTCCTCCCTGTTTGCTCCCCCTAACCTGGCAAAGCTCCCTTGCCAAGGCAAGCTGCTGCTGGTTGGAGCACTGGCACCAGGATGGGTTGGAAAGGCTGCCATGGTATTGCCAGGCTCTTGGACCAGCAGCAGGGACCAGGGTGACCCACTGTTCAGCAGGGTCCAGCCTGGGTACAGCATCCCCATCTGGAGGCTGCAGCCACAGGAGGATCTGCTTCCGTGCTATGGGCCTGTTTGGTCATTGTTTTCTTCCCCCTTCGTTCTGTTAATTTAATACAGAGGATGACATTTTGGCGGAAAATTGATAGTTTTTAACATTGGTTTCAATGTGGCAAGAATTTCATCCAAACCCTTCATGCCTCACTGAGGACAATAACACAAAGAACACTGTTTTGGAAAGAGAAAGGCATCAAGTTTGCCAGCAGATTTGTTTATTGTGTTTGGGGCTTCATGATGTAGTGTCCCACCCACTCCTTTTTTAAATGTTACTTTGGCTTTTGAAAGTCTTGTAACCTAAAATATAATGATTAAAAGTTTGTGTGCAATTTCCAAAGCTGATTTTCATTCCCTAGGGAGTATTAATTCTGGTTTAATTTGTTTTTCATCTTCATTGTGCAACAAAACACAGTTTTGTTTTTAAAAGGAGGATCAAACTGATACGGGAAAATGCATACAAGTGTTGGCAGGCATTTCATGAGGAGAGCTGCAGCACATGAACTTGGACTTCAAACAAAAAATGTGCAGAGCTCACATGAACTTGAATTTGCCCTTTATTTGTGATACCCATAAACATTTATGATGCTTTGCTTTTAATCCCAGCAAGCCTATGTTGTTACTTTGGGTCTTTTAATAGTGTCTATTTATATTGTGAAATCACGACAACTGTGTTGTCTTCCCATAAAGCCAAAGGCCAAGGGTCTGCTACAGCAAATACTAACACATAAGAAAATCTTCACTCATATGAATAATCAAATTGATTTTAACAGGAATGTGTTTTTAGGGTCAGGCTCCCAATATTTTGACATAATTCTTGAAATGTTCTGTGGGTAGGAGTCATTGACTTTCATATGGTGATAAAATGCTCTAAACACACAAATAACTCCCCTCCAAAAGATAGGGATATGTTTGGTTTATCAAGTTTTAAGAGTTACAGTTTTACTTGCTAGCTTTCTTTTCCTGAATGCAAGTAGTGTTGGAGGAGAGCTTAGAAGAGATAAAATGGAATTAGTGTCAATGACTCCTATAAGTTAATGTATTTAACATTCCTCTCCCTTCCCAAGTGAACCTGTGTGTAACCACAAGTCTGGAGATCTCAGTGTATTTTTTTGCCTTAATTTTCTGGTAAAGAATGATGGAACTAATTACCATTACAACAGTGATGTACTGCAGTTAGTAATTTATGCTGTGTACAGATCATTGCTATGATGAAATAGACAAATGTGCATAGGACAACACACTTTTTAAACATAAGAACTATAAAAATTCATGCTTTATACAATAAATATTATTCTATTTTTAAGACTATACCTAACTGTAATGCCTCTGTAATGCATGTGCTTAAAAGAGGCACACAAAATTCCAAATATAACCTGTAGTTATCCAGGATAAGCAGCTTTCCTTATAAAGAGAATATCCCAGTTGTCTCTTGGGATGCTAGAGTGATGCTTAGAAAGTTTTTATGAATAAGTGAATAATTTTTCATGTTGTTTGCACAGATTCCAACTGTGTTAGAATGCAATTCCTGCAAAAATTTGTCTCAGAAAATCATGTCAGCAACAAATTGGTTTTCTGATTTTTTATTGGAGTGTATTCAAAGGTTTTCCATGTTGCATGCTCAGCCTTGTTATCAAAATACATATACTATACCAGTGACTTCTACTGTTAAATGAGGGAGAAGCTTTACATATGTTTATTCTTCCCATAAAGGTGGAAAAGTTTTGGAAAAGCTTGAGTGTAGCTGAAAATCTATGAACATCAATATCTTTTAAATTTTTAAACATAAATGAGCTGCTTTCTTCATATCACCTTAAGTAATAATGCCACAAATCTAGCAAAGGATCTGCAGTCTAGGTACCATAACCTCCCTGATAGTAGAAGGAACAATTCTCCCCTTAACATGGAGTTATGTGCACGGTCTGTCCAATGATACACAATGTCATTTAAGACATTCCATCATTCTCTGCTTGAGCACTCTGCTCTAATCTCATGAGGTACCCACGGAAGAAACAATGATAGCCAAGGCATTAAAATGTAATCAAGATATGCAAATTCATATCTGAATGTGATTTGCTTGGAAAGAGAAATTAATCTAGGCATGGTCAAATAAACAGTGTGTAATATGGATAATTAATCACCAAATTAGCAGCTGTAGTCCCATGAGAAGATTATGCAAATTAAAAAGGCCCCCATCTACAGTCACAATTAGAGTACTTAATACCAAACTCTAAACAAAACAAAGCCCCTGGGAGCACCACAAAACAAGGAATTCAAACTTAGTGGGTCATTTTGCAAATTTCACAGTGAGGTTTTCTAAGTTCTTTATTTTCCCCGGTTTACAGAAACTGATTCATTTTCCCACTGACATATCAGGCTCATTGAATAACCTGCAGCCTTGGAGCACCACTAGTGTTGCTTTACACAAGACTAAACTTCCATTCATACAGTCCAAATCAGCAGCTAAAAGAGGTGGGGATTTGAGAGTAAATCCTCATCCTAGGGGCCCAGTCCATGTAACACTGGGATGGGTACTGCAGAGGTGTGTTAGGTGTCTTCTGAACATATAGAAGTTTTCTCCAGCAACTTCAGTTGCTGCTTTGCACTTATGTTGTAATAATAGATCAGTCAAGTCTCTTTTGGTTTTATCTCTCTCAACATAGTATTTTTCCTATACTTGTAATGTGTTCTGAAAATATTTGTTCTGACTCCTCTGAAAACCTAATTCACACATTTGCTTTCCACTGGTTAATCCAAGACAGTGACACCAAGGATGTTCATACAGACTAGGCTGGGGTATGGGACTACCTGGTCCATGGCAGCACATGGTCTCACCTGAGGCTGTACATTATACTAAAACCATGGCCTGTCACCGTCATATTTTATGAAAAATCTCCTTGCCCAGGATTTCTCTCCTGGGAAGCTGAGAAGCCTCAGAGAAAAATGAAAACAATAATTATCTGATTTGCTTCTTCTGTGTTTTGCTGCTTTGGAATGTGTTTGGACATTATTTACCAACAGGTGGTTGTTTCATTGGTTGCATGTTAATTGTTTTTACTTATTGGCCAGTTACGGGCCAGCTGTGTCGAGGCTCTGGAGAGAGAGTCACGAGTTTTTCGTTAGACTCTTTCTAGCTTTCTATCTGTATCCTTTTTGTATTCTTTATTATAGTTTAGTATAATTTAGTTTAGCATTCTTTAATACAATATAGATAATAAAATCATAAATTAGCATTCTAAGAACATGGAGTCAGATTCATCATTTCCTTGCCTTCGTCAGGGTCTCAGAAAATACAAGAATACCTAGAATACATAAAGCATTATCCATCTAGGAAGCCTGAGGGAACAGAGCTATTCAGCACTTCAAGCACAGCTTCCTAAAGACACCTGAGTAGCTTAAATAAATTCATACTAACACTGACTCAACCCAAAATGAAAAATGTTGACTTTTCTGAATACAAGCTTTAGAAATTGTTCATAAAAAAAATGGTAATATACTCACTCTTGTCTTCATTTATGGTAAAAGCAATTGTTCAAACAAGAAACTTGGCAAGGGTCCTGACTTCCATCTCCTGATGAACTCCATGTCACTAGTTCCAAGGGAATGGCCTGTTTTGGGAAAGAATTTTGCACAATGCAGGCAAGAAATTATTCTGTGTGTGCTGAGCCAAGAAAAGCAGACCTTCTCACTTCAGGTCACTGGGTTCCTCTCAACATAAGCATTTATGGGTGGAAGATACCTTTGAAAACACAGCATTGGGATTATCTACCTTAAGGCAGCCTTATCAAAATCTGTCACTGTGAGTCAGCAGAAGTCAACTTCTGCTTCTCTTCTGAAATGTCTTTGCTTCTCTTCTGAAATGTCTTTCTCAGTCTTCTGATGCTCTGGAGCATGACTGGCTTCTAGATGCTCTCTGTCTGTTCAGAATAAATTTTACTCCTTTTATTTAATTTATAGTTTTAATTCCATCTGGTAAATTATGCTTTTGATAAGCATAATAACTTATTTAAAGAACCAAATAATGCTCATGTTTTAAGGCTCTTAAAGCTGCAGAGTAACAATTGCTGTTCATGTAGAATAGTTTATCCTTCTCCCAGGCAATCTACTGACACACTGTATACAATAGTCTTGGTGTCTTATCAGTGCAATGAAGTACATGCTTCTTGCAAACTACAGCATCAACTTTCTCAATAATGTAGATTTCATCTTTGAACCTGAGCAAATGTGAATCTGGAATGTCAAAGGAAACATTCAGCCACACTAGAAGAACAGGATCACATAAATTAACTGTAAATTTTGGTCTTCACTGATGTTTAACCCCAAACAAAAGGTCATTTCTCAGCAGTCCATGTGACATGAATCGAGCCCACGCCAAAGTTTCCAACATTGCCTCATGTGTTTTGAAAGTGCAGCACCAAAGTATACCTAGGGTTTCCCCATGCTGTGTCAAGCAAAGTATTCTGGAAAACGAGGGGTGTGCTGCTTGTGTCTTGTATGTGCAGGCAAAATTAAGTGTTGGACTGCAGCTGGCAGATTTCTTGTGCTTTCATAAGCTTAAAGCTGTGATGTGTTTTTAGATGCTGAACAAGATGTAAGACAAGCAGAGAAGAAATTAAGCTGTCAGCTTCATCTCTGGAGGTTCACTGGGCTGAACTGTGCCTGGGGATTAAAGTACAGATGGCTGATGACTATGGGCTTGAAGACTGTTAAAAAAGGTCTTAAAAGGTCACAATCAACTGTGAAACAGACCATAGGGGTATGGTAAGGTTTAGCAGCCCCATTTGTAAGCAGCTACACTGAAATGGCAAAAGCTATTTGCTCAGTAAGGTTATCACCCTTTGTGGGTAAGGTACAATGCAAATTCATTTCCCCTGAGATGGAAAATTCAGGCACTGCTGAAGCTGCAGGTTTTTGAGGCAATGGAAACCAGTCTCAACTAAATTGTAACGCAATTCCTGGCCTGTACCAGTCCCACTGAGTTTCCTTATACCTGGATGATCTATTGTGTACACAGTTGCATGCTGTCCAAAGCTGGCTTTTGAAACCAGTAACTTCAGAGAGGGAATGCCAGAGAATCCTGACAGAAGCACTCCCTCAACCATCCATCTAATATGACAGTCCTGGAACAGTTGATCAAACAATGCCTTTTCCTCAGTATTCCTGCAACTGTCACATACTAACAATTACACCCTTAACTATAAAAGTACAACCTAACTATATGATGAACCAAATCTTGTCCTATATTTTGCCTGGTTTAAATTTGGAGGAACCCCTTTTGTAAGTGAGTTTACCCTGCCATTGGGAAAGGGAACCACTAGTGTGTTGGTTATATAAAAAACAGACACTGATAAAACTGAATTACTACCTTTTATATAACTCTTTTTTATAGTTCAGTGAAATATAACTCCAAATGAAATAAGAAACCTGCAATAAAGACACAGGGGAACAAGCAAAGTACATTAAAGGGGAAAACAATAATATTGACAGCATTTTCTTAAATTATTACTAGGAAAATAATGCCATGCAGCACATCTGAGCAGTGTTTTGAGGAAAAATTACTCTCTCCAAGGAGGCATTTTAATTAAGATAGAATTGTTAGACTGCAATGAAATTCTTGGATTGGCAGTCTTTGTTATAGTATTGTTTTTCTACTAACGGTGTATGCAAGTTTTAAAAAGTCCACCAGTATTTATTTATGTGAAGAATTCACTACCTTGTCAGAAGTGCAGAGGTAGGAGTTAACTGTTTGGTTTATATTTTGTATATCATGAACACCAGCAGGAATGGCGACACACCATGGGGAACACCTTTTCAAGCAACGTGGTTACTGAGCCTTGTTACAAATACACATCAACCATTTTAATTCTTCCAGTGCTCACATTTTGCAGTAATGAAGCATCAATGCTTATAGGAAAAGATTGGACCTGATGTTGTATCTAGAAACTAATTTAATGGGAAATTGGATAGTGACAAAGTGATGATGATTTATTTTTGATAGCAGATGCCTCATTAGTTATGATTTATTTAGATGACCTTCCCAGTCCTGTGGTATTTTCTCCTCCAGCATTTATCTCCTCTTGCACCCCACCCCCTCCAAAATCTTGCGCACTCCAAAAAGAAGAGAAGTGAATACTGCTGATCAGATACTCGATCCTGTGGGTTATACTTCTGTTGATTAGATCCATTAATTTCCACAGTCCTTCTCATGTATGGAACAAGCGTAAAAGAGATCCCAGATCATTATTGCAAATCATGATATATCCCACATAGGATGTTATTAACAAGTAACCTGAGGAAAAAAAAAAAAGAAAAATATTTTTTTTATTCTTTTTTAACCTTAAATGCATTGAATAATCTCCCTGGCCCTCACAGAAATTAAGAATGCCATGCTTGACTCATTATTTAAAATGAATAAGTTTTAATATTATTGGAGTTCTTCTGAAGAAAGCTGTTAATGACTGGGTGTTCAAACTGAGCATCTAAACAAGCAGTCCAGACTAATACATGGCCTCAAGCAAGAGGAAGAGAAACAAGAACAACAACAAAAATGTAGCATCTTTTCTTCATGAGCAGGGCTAGCAGGCTCACAGGTGTGCAGAGGCAGAAAGGCTCAGCTCCACCCAGGTGCCTGCTCTCTCCACAGAAATGAATCCCACCCTTGAAAATAAAAGAAGTACCAGCTCCCACTGTCAAACCTCATGGGGCTCTTCACAATCCACTTTTCAAAATAAGTCTAGTTTTCTTTGTTCTTTCACTATTTTCCCCATGTACTGCTGCACCCTACTAAGGGAATTAAAATGAATTGAAGCCAGCAGTGCCCGGCAGCCAGGAGGCACCAGACAGCCTGGGGTGTCCTGGGGGAGTCAGGCACAGCTGGGCAAGGGAGGGGATTGTCCCCTCTGCTCTGCACTGGGGCCACCTCACCTCAAGTAAAGAGAGATTAGACAATAGTTTAATGAGAATGTCCAAAGGAGGGCAACAAAGGTGGTGAAGGGCCTTGAGGAAAAGCCATATGAGAAGCAGCTGAGGTCTCCTCAACCTAGAGAAGAGGAGGCTGAGGGGAGACCTCATTGCAGCCTGCAGCTTCCTCACGAGGGGAAGAGGAGGGACAGAAACTGCTCTGTTCTCTGTGGTGATCAGTGATAGGACCTGAGGTAATGGCCTGAAGTTGTGTGAGGGGAAGTTTAGGTTGGATATTAGGGAAAGGCTCTTCACTCAGAGGGTGGGCACTGGCACAGGCTCAAGAAGCGTTTGGACAATGCTCCTGGGCACAGGGTGTAACCCTTGGGGATGGTTCTGTACAGGGCCCAGAGCTGGATTTTGATGATCCTTGTCAGTCCCTTCCACCTTGGCATATTCTATGATTAATCTATGTGATTAAAAAATTAAATAAACATGATGATTTCTCAAGTCAGTTCTTGCAGATTAAATGTATGCAGCTGAGCAGGAAGCCAGGGCCTCTTTTGTCCACTCTTGCCCTTACACACAAGCTTGCAGAGCTGTGCTCTCTGTCACACTCATAGTTTCAGTAGATATGATCTCTCTCTGCATATCCTAGTGCTCTAAGCAGGAGAAAATTTTAAGATAACAGAGAACCAAACTCAGACTTTCCTCTACCATGGTAAATGTTTGAGCTATTACAAGGATCAGTGCACTCCAGTGTTATTAGGCAAATGGCAAGTACATTTTAAATGGTGCCTGATGGCCTGAGGAGGAGGTCTCAGAGAAATCTCAGTGAGATTCCAGAACATTTGTCTTTGGATTTTGACTTAGGTAGGGTATAAATCTTGGCTACTCTCCAATCTTTTGACTGAGTGTCAGAACTTGCATGTCTTTCATTGAAATGTTTTCCTTTGAAAGTTTAGTTTTCAGTGTTTGGCTTTGTAGACAGCTTGTCAGATCTTGCCAAAGCACCCTTTCCAAGAATCTGAAAAAAACCCCCACCTGTATAAAAATGATTACTTGATGATATTTATGTCCTCAAAGCCCTACAGAGAAGGAATTTTTTAATTTAAGGTGTCTGAGAACACAGACTTACCTCTTTTAAGAGTATTTGTATCTATATTTGTTTGCCAAAATCTGAGTTTCAGATCCTTATTTTTTTGGTGTGGAACCATTGATGATAGCATCTCTTACTTTCCCTGGGGTACTGGTTCAACAGGTTTCACTGTTTATCAGCAGTCCTTTCTCACTGATTGCCCCAGGTTGCCGACTTCATAGCTCAGGACTCACCTTTGTCACCGGAGAAACACCCATCAACATCAACAGCTTGGGAGTGTACCTCCCAAGCAGGAGCAGCATTTAAAGCAGATCTGCATGCAGGAACAGCAGTCTTTCACTCACCTCTCCAGATAGTCTACCCCAAAGTCTCTTGCTGCAAAAAAAAAAAACGTGCCACAGCACTCACAGAAGAGAAGGACTTTGCAGAAATAGTTCCTATCTTTCATGAATAAAGCTAGCCGAGTTATTCCGGGGACTGCAAAAGAGGACCACTCGTTTCTCCATATGGATCACTCTGTCCTTTATTTCTTAGCTACCGCTTATTAAATCTTGGTGCACAAGAGTAGTTCCAGAGCTCCAATCCTTGCAGTTTTTCTGTTGCAATAGAAACATAGAAATGTTTAACATGATTTTTCTCTTTGATCAAGGCATAGAAAGTATAATGCATATAGGAAAATTACTATTCCAGTGTGCATTTTCTCCAAGGACTTTATGTTAAAACAAAACAGGCACTATGCTGTGGTAATTTAACAAGAAAGAGATGTAAATTTTCAAAATATTGAAAATAATAATACAGTTCTTTATCACTATAGAAAATGGGAAAACATAATATATTTATGAAACACAGGAAAAGGAAATGTTTGATAGCACTGGTTTTAGCTTCAAAAAATCCATCAGTATAATATAAAACCAGCCATGCCAGGTTTGAAAGCCAAATTGTTTTGCTGAGCATGCTGAACATTAACTATTAACACAATTTTTTTTCCTACCTAAAGCCACTTTTCTTGCAAATGGCAAAACCATTAGTTAGCTGCCAAACTATATTTTCCACTTAATTTCAATGTTGAAGAATCTAGACATGGCAAAATTTTGGTTATCAGTAAATGCGAGGAAAACAAAAACTCAAGGGCTCTCATGTAATTTTTTCTTTCTGTGAACTCCATAAACTTTTCTAATTTGAATAATTATAAGCTTCACAGGGCTGACAAGGTTCACACAGGTAAATCACTGTGTTATCTGCTGCATCTGTGATCAGTTGAAGCCTTAAAGGCACAGAACTGAACATCCACTTTCTATCCATTGTCCCCTTCTGTAAATCATTGAGTTGGGTAGCTTTGTGCAAAGATAATATTGAAAATATTCGTGATCAAAAATTACCAGAGATGCCACAATGAGTTAAAATTTCATGCCCAGAAGATTCAGTAAGAGCTCTATTTGGCAATTTCCTCCTACTTGATCTTTATATTAAAAGCCAGGGCAATTTTTGAACATGTCTTTATTAATTCATCTGCCTCTCACAGCATGGCTGTGCGGATATAATTGTCTATCTTACAAAGTTATCAAGCAGTCTTTGCAGCTGTATATATTAGGAAGCTCAATTTGTTATATCAAAATATGGTCTCTGTCCATCCTCTAAAGATCCTTGAAAAGAACATAGGACTTGGCAGCCAAAAGGCAGACTTCAGGATGAGTTTTTGATGGTCAGGAGACAAAAACAGCCTCAGACTTCCTGGAGCTCAAACTGATTTTATGATTATTTTAATCTTTTGCCTAAAAGTGGTAGCTAAAAAAAACATTATCTCATTTTAGGTCTTTCTGACATGAATACTAGAAAAAATATATGGGTAGGAACCTGAGGAATTTGTGCTATACACAAGAAATGTCACATTGAGCGGAAGAATGTTTCTGCAAAGCCCAGGGCAGAAATTATGATGTTTGAGTGCATGTTTTCTCAAAACAAGTTAAGAAGCTCTAAAGCTTCATGGAAACAGTGGGAGGACTCCCAATGACTTCAGAAGGCTGTGGCTTTCACTTCTATATGTGCATATGCATGTTTCATTCCAACAAAGCAAATCCCCAGAGATCAGCAGCTGCCTCAGAAGGCCCTGCTGAATTCGTGCTGTTTAGCAGAGTGGCCCAGCAGCAATTTTGACACACTCTGAATCCTCAAAAAGGGATCTCAGTTCCAGCTCCAGCTACACACTACACTGAGCAATGGATGATAGCATGGGACTGTGTCCTTTGTTATTTCTAAAGGAATTGAAATGGTTGTGACAGGGCTTCCCAGACCCAAGATAGCCAGAAATGTTGAATTTCAAATATTAACAGATCTGCTGAGGTTCTGTAATGCTTGTCTAAATGTCTTTTGCCATTTCTTCTGCATTTTGTTAGATCATGCAGAAAAACCAATTGGGTCTAGGAGGCTCAGTAGGGAAAGGGAAAAATTTTACCTACAAATCGTTTTTCTGAAACTTTTCATGGGAAGTTATTTCTCAGAAAAAGATTTGACGCTGAGCAAGCTGTGGGAAGAAATCCGCTTTTCTTTAGAGATTTCTGTAGCATCTGGAGGAAGCCAGAAGTACCCACAGAGAGATCTGTTCCCTTAGGGAGGGTACCTAACACAAAGCAAGCAAAACAGATATATTATTTCTGACTGGACAGTTCATCCTCCTCAGGCGCTAGCATACATTAACTAACATTTTTCCAGTTTGGAAAAATATTTGAAGATGGGGTAGTTATTTTAATTTTAGATTTTATCCAAAGCCTTACAGGTGCTTTCCAGATCTGAATGGGTAATTGTAATGTAAGCCTTATATCCACTCTAATATACCTAGATCCAAGCATAGGGCAGGATTTTGTTTCTAGGTCCAGATGTTCATTTCTTTGTGTCTGAATCATGTGGGTTCTTCTCAGGTAGCAATAATTTTGTCAGGAAATATTATACCTCGGGTCAACCAGTCAGGAGGTGGATTTTCTGTATGGTTTAATTAAAATGAGTCTGTCAAGAACACCAAATGTATTTTCAGCGTGCTAGGAAGGATTAACTGCTCTTTAGTAGAAAACACAAATGTACTAGGCAGGAATGACAGAATAAAAAAGAAGGAATGACAATCAATTGTCTCTCCGCCCAACATCAGGTTTCTGTCAAGCCAACAATTTTTCAGTAGCTTCTTGCACAGCAATAGCCACTATTTTTCTCATTCAAATTCCTAAAGAAATCTTATTTTTACTTTTCTGGGAGGCTTGGCAAGACATGCCTTCTTTTGTCTGCCTCATACTGTACTACAAACAATTCCTCCAACTTTGGCACACTCAGGTGCAGCTTGCCCTGCTTTTTGGCAGCTATTTGTGAACTGGGGCGCAGGACGAAATAAATGAGAGGTCATTTCTTGCCACTGCATACTGTCTACTTCAGCACATACTGAACAAACCAATATGAGGGGCACCCTGAAGGCAAATTTATTGAAATGCTTTTTACTTCTTTTTTTCTTGAGTGTGAAACAATGAAAATTAAGAGGACAATGTTTTATTTATTATTTCTACTATTTCTCATTTCTCTTTATTATTTATATTATGATACTTGAATACCAGGAATGGGAAGTATAATTGATCACTTGATCCATTATTATTCCCTTCTTTATCATGTGCTGGGAGTACACAATACTAGTTTTGGCAGGCATTTTGTCTCACTGGGTAGTGACACTCATATTCATGGTGGGATTGTAATTTCCCACTCTTCTTGTTAATGTGTGAACAAGCATCAAATGTCCCTTCCCAGTGCATGTTTCTTTGGTAGTAAGATACAGCAATACAGCACTTGCTGATTACAATCATAAGAGGGACTACTGGAGGTCATCTGGTCCAGTCCCTCGCTTGGAAAAGGGCCTTGCCATTAGACTGTATCTCTCAGGGTCTTGTCCTTTTAACTTAAAACTGTTGGACCACGGTAAGATTTTCCATTTTGCTTTTTTTCCCCATCAGATTGCAGAGATTGTAGAAAAAAATCTAGAAAATTCTTTAGAGGTGCATTTAAGAACATGAATGGGATGGTCTTGCACTTGTTAGATGACATAAATGTGTTTCCATATTCCCTTCCCCGCACAGTTTGGTCAACAGCCTTCACTCACTATCCCCATCACTGTCATCAACATCTGGGACAAGCATAGGTATAGATATGGAACAAGGGAAATCAGTTTATGGTTATTACAGATGTCTTCAAAATCCTCTTCTGTTCTTACAATCTTTCTGATTTGCCATATGGGCAGGTTTAAGTGGAAATGTAGTCATTGTAGATTTTCTTTCAGACAGGCTTATCAAAAATTTATTCTGTCTTTCTATGGATGGCATTTTTGTTTAAGGCTTTTTTCCAAAGTTAACTTTCCTGCTGAAGTCCCCTGTGTTTACACCTACTGTTCCCATTCAAGACTGTCAATGGTCTGATTCACTGTTTCTTATGATTTAAGACAACTGTTTCTTTTTTATCTTTCTGCTTTGCTGGAGTCAGTTGGAATACATTAGGGGTATGTCTTGCAACAATCACCACAAACGCACACCATAAACATACATCCCCGGATTGACCTTTGCATCCTGATTATTTTTTTTTTTATTTTTAACTTTCTATAGAATCAGAGATCTCCAAAATCCAGATCAGGTTATGCAAATATTAAGAACAGAATGGACATAAAACTGATGTAGTTTAGTACTTTCCAATTTCAAAGCACTGACAAATTCTAAAATCTCTGCTTTTGGCACATCAAACATCAGGAATGCTGGGAAAGAGTTGTACCACTTGAGTGGTAGCAGATGGTGATGTTAAGTTTGCAGATCATACTGAGCTAGCAGTAAGCCTGGTGCCAGAAACATAGGGAAAGCAATACAGATCCAGCAGAGAGAGTTCTGTTATCAGCTCGGCAGGTGAGTCATTGTATGACTGAGAGCAACCCAAAGGATGATTTCATTTATTCACGTCCCAGTTCTTCTGAAGCAAGCAATGAAAAAACCCCTTAGGAATGAGCATAATTTATAGTAACCCATTGAAGCCAATTACATTATTTGTATGTTAAATTTTTAACTATCAGCATATACCTTTTCTTGATCAAAAGTCTGTTTCCATTTTTGGAAGTGGCAGCTAATTGTGATATGTTGAATGCTTTTAGAGCATGAATCTCGAGTTAGACTATGATCCAAGCATTTGAGTCCCAATTTCTATCTCTTTCTCATATATGTAAGGACATTTGTCTTTAGCCTTTTTTTACTTCAACTTTCCATCTATACATCCAGTTACTGATCTGGACTTATCAAATTCCTTTAAGAATATCAAATAGAGCAGCCTCAGACTTGTAACACTTTTCAGGCACATGCGAGACATTCCATTACAATCAGCAGGACTTGCATTGGAACAGTTCAAGGGTAGGGGTTTATCCCAGGCAAAAAAATTCTTGCCAGAGACTTTAATATGGCTAATTTATAGATACTTCTACAGTGATTTTACTAGTAACTAAACAATTATATCAAGGGCTTGTCTTTTTGTTAAGACAAAATTCTGAATTGGGATTCCAGAAATACTGTTCTCTGTGAGCTTTCTGTGTGAACTAAAGACTAAAGAATTCTCAAAATCCAGTTTTAAGAACATGTCTCTTTTAGAATTATTTTTGCAATTCAAAGAAATGCAGCCTCTAGAAAACATATTGCAAGTCTGAAATTATGGGAACACCCATGGGACTCTTTACCTTGGTATTCTCAATCATGAGCATGTGACAGGTGTATACCACAAAAAATACAGATGAAATAAAAACCACACTGAAGGACATAGATTGGCCTATGGCATCTTCTAGAACTATCATTTCCTCACATTTGCAAGCATTTCCAAAGACAGCACCAGGGATTAAGACAGGAGAGTTCCAAGGCAGAAAGACATTTTTGGTAGGATAACTTTTGGTAGTATAATTTACTCAGTGAGAAGGGTTAGGAAAAGGTACTAGTAACTTGAACATGTTAGCAGCTCAGAGTACCCAGAAGAACACGAAGATGCTTCAAAAATCCTAAGGTTCAATCCAGAAAGAACTAAGGAAAAATCATTTTTTTTTTCCCTGTGTTACTCAGAACTGCTTTGGTTTTAAAGGTCACAGTCCACCAACACTCATATGACCATTCTGCTCACTTAACTGGAAGTTGTAAGTTAGTAAAGTAACTGGACAGAAAGTGATGGGGAAAGGTATGCAAGCATTTGAGCCCTGCCTGAATGTTCAGAGCACAAGGGTTTGGTCTTTCAGCCGTGCATTTCAATGCTTATATTTGTGTATGTCCATATGGCAATCAGCCTCTGCATCAACATGAGTCAGGCACGCACAGGCTTAACAGACACTGCTGCAATTCTATCACAGGTGTTCTGGTTTCGTGCTGTCCCTGACACAAAGCAGTGTTCCTTCACAGCAGGTATAAGAAGGAAAACACAAACTATGTACAGGTGACCTCCTTGAATTTACTGATGCATTAAGTTTTCCTGAAGTGTAACCATTATTGATGGCATACATACAGAAAGGTGTTTCTAAATAACTTCTTTCTAGATAGTATCTTGACTTTTTGCACAGTGAAGAACAGGAATATTGCAGAAATCCCAATTAAATACTCTGTACAACTGCTGAACAAGGTATTGAATCACAAAAATATCCCAGAAGGAAAAACCAAAAAACCTTACCAACTGATGTTTAGATTTGCTCTTGCACCAAAACTACTTATTGACTCAGATCCTAGAAAATATTATAACTTCTATTTGAAACTGCTTCAGACTTTCAAATGCATTCACTGCAGAAACAGATTAGTGTGCAGAACACAGGTGAGAGGTTAAAGGGTATAACAATTTATTATAGAGATAATACCACTGTGGTTTGAAACTGAGATACTTTTGCATCAATTTCCTTTTATGCTGAAACCTCTGAATTCAATCAATTGCTGCGTGTAATTTCTGTGCCCCTCCTTACTGGGTGCAAATTATAGTGTCTATTTCCAGGACTATTTTAATATTGTCCCAGGCAGTAAAGCAATATTGTTGTGGAAAGCAACCCATTTAACTAATGGAAGCACAGAGTCAGGATTCAATTGTCAAATCTTTAAAAACATAAGTACACAAGCAATCAGAGCTCTGCTCTTACAGTCATGATGTGAATTGTAAAAAAACTGGCACAGTTTTTTGTAGCAAAGTTATCAGTGACCACAAACATAAGCATTTTTGCTCTAACTTCTGCAAATATTCTGTAAATATTAACCATTTTAAGCCACATGAAAGGGAAAAAAATACATTGAATTAAAATATAATAAAAAAGCAAATTTCTTCATCTCATTATTGTAAGCTGAACCAACAGTGCAAACAAAATTGGAATTGGCTGAACAGCTGGAATATCCTGATATTTGTACTGCAAAGCATTTATTTAGCAGAACCACAGGCTTCAGTTTAAGGCAATAAAATAATAGGAAGAATGTTACCAATGCCTCCATACAAAGTCAGGCAGTATAAACGATGAACGTCATCTTTTTTGTTTTTTTGGAGATTATATTTAAAATAGTTTCTTTTCTGCCAGGCTGGTATCTTATAAGGTATTTATACTCATTGTAGTTACATTTTTTTCTCCATTGCCTTTGAATTTCATCTATATGGACTCTTAAAAATAATACCTGGTTGTTGAAATGCTGTTCTGGGAATCTTCTGAAGTTAATTTCATCAGGATATTCAGTCTGACAAATATAAATGTCCTAAAAATTACTTCTTTCATAATTTTGGCCTGGATGAGGGGGTTTTTTTTGAGTTTTGGAATGAAATGGAACATTCCATAAAATATTTGTATTTAAACCTGCATATGGTTCTCAGTCTGACTCTCTGGCAACCACAAATTTCTCTTTCACAAACTCCCCAATATTTATTAGTTTACTTGTTTATATTAAAGTTAGCACTGTTGGTCATATGCTTCAGCATGGGATTCTGATTTAATTACCAAACCCTCTATTTTTCTTACTATATTACTTACATTGATGGTCACAGGTAAGCCTTATTATAATGGTTTACAGAAATGCTTAATTACAAAGACTGAGAGTGACATTAAATACCTCACCCTTCCCTGGACCATAAATTGTTTGTATTCTTTCCTCTTCCAGTGGTGGGCCTACATTTTCTGTTGTCATTTCATTAAATCTGCAAGTAAGGTGAATAAATGAAATTAAAATGAACACATTTTTCACATATATTTAAAAGAAGTACTTGCCTTAGACAATATACATACAATATTAACTTCAATATTTTCAAAAGTTTCCTGAAAATCCTGGGTTTAGAGTTTGAAAAACAAAAGTGTAAGTCAGATTCAATTAGCAATGAAAATATTAGAAAAGTTAATAAAAGAATGACTGTGCTGTCAGAGAATCTTCTTGTTACATGTTATTGCCAAGTCTAAAATTCACAACTTGGAATTAAATTCAATATTCCATCTCAAGTACAAATAAATTCCCTAGTAAAATATTAATCCCAGGTGAGTAGGGTGCTACAAACAGAAGAGAAACCTGGGAAAAATAAAGCATATAACAACTGACATAATAGCCATATGTAGGTCAGGAACTGGAAATGTAGAGATTTTACATTACATTTGGTCTGTCCTAATAACCCCTTCCAGATATGAAATTAATCGAAATTCTTTTTACAAAATAATGAATTTTGCTTAAAATAGAAGGATGTATATGTGGGAGAAGGCTTCTAAAGATAGAACTAGTAATATTTCAGCACATTTATTTATCAGAAATGTTATTTGTGTCTTTTGGGGGTGTTAGTTGTTAAAAATATTCATTAATTAAAGAAGGTTCTTTTTCTGCAAACCATCTGGCTGCTCTTTTCCAGTCTGCCAATGAAGTCATGCTACAGAAATGGTGATATGACAGTTATTTCTTTGCCAACAGATGATACCCTCAAAATTAGACATTATGGCTTCACTGAGAAGTTCAGTCAGTAAGAAAGAGATTTATTCCAATATTTTGGGTGTTTTCCCCACATTTTTCTGATTATTTCTTTAAAAGCAAACAGAGTATTATTTTTTCCGTATATATCCGCAAATGTTTTGCACTTTACGTACATAGAAGTCCCCCTAAAATTGTGACCACTTAAATGAAACTTTGAAAGGAAAGGAATCTGATCTGCGAAGAACTGGTGTGTCTGCATTGCATTCATGTGTAGTTTCATGGATTTTACAATATCTGTTACCCTGATCTGCTATTAATGCAAACTGTTAAGCTTTACTGTCACAGGGTTACTTTATAAACAAGAAAATTAGGAGGTGATGCCAAAACCTTATCTGATTTATGTGTCAGAACTTGGGGTAGAACCATTGGCTTTAACCCTGTTTCAGCAAACAGTAAGAGATTTGGGGTCTGCACTGCTGCCTGTACAAATCATTTCACAAAGTAAAGAAAAATGATAAAGCTGATAGCTTTGGAAATCCAGGCAAGGCAGCCTGCATGGAGGATCAGTTTTTAGTACTCAAAATGTGTTTGGTGAAGAGGAGCATCCAGAAGCCAGCTTGCAAACCGTGAGGAGAGATGTCTGCTGAGCAGCTGTCTTTGCTCCTTTCCATATACTTTGCAAAAATTAGGTCCCCTGAGTCATTTCAAGATAATATTTTGTTTATTTTAAAGAGTTTACTGTGAAGTCTTTTACACACTCTGTTTCATCTGACAGCACTAAGACAAATTTTAATGATGCATCTAAGACTTGTTTTGTTGAACTTCATGACCATGGCATATATCAGATGAATGTGTGGATCTGCCTCCTCCTCTTGTTCACAGGTCACTTCTACTGATGGTAGGAAACAGGCAGCAAAGATCAGTTGCAAGAAAGAGTTTAGGGTTTGAAATATTGATGATGCTTAGCTCCTTAAATTATAAAGCAGGCACACTTATATCTCAGTGCTTTTTATTTTTATTAATTTTGTGTTTGTCTTTTGATTGTCGAAGTTTTTTTCATCCAAGTGCTTTTTTGATTGACGTAAGAAGCATCATCTTTCCTGAGCAGGCTAACTGGTTTTTTACTGCTGAGTAACTCACATAAAATTTAATTAAGCCTTTGACCTGATGTCCCAGTTGCTTCTTGGCACAGGAGGAGTCTAGGCCACTTTGTTTCCTAGGAAACCAAAAAGAAAGTCCCTGTTAACATTCCAAAGAATTTAAATTTCCTTGATTTTTCACTGCAAAATATCTTGCTATGGCAGCCATATTATTTTCTGTTGGTTAATTCTTGGGAGGTTATAATTAGGATCCAAAGATAGGCATTTGCACTTCTTATTTAGCATCCAAAGAAATGCTGCATGATTTTCCTGGTTATATGGATACTTGGTATGTTTTTCTCTACAATGTGCCTTTTCCCATTGAAACATTTCTGGTATTTTACTGAATGAGTCAAAGATAAAGTTGAGTCTGTAGACATCATTAAGAATTCCTATTGAAATCATCCAAATGGTTTAAAACCTGGGTAATTTATCTTCTGAGGTCAAATTATTCTGTGCCGTGTCTCTGTGAACCTCTGAGTAGGTTACTCTGATGTCTCTCATGCTTTAGGTGAATGCTAAAGCAACTCAGCAGATTAATAACAAAAGTAGATTGCAGGGTTTTTTTCTGTGAGCTTGATGGATCAAAACTGCAGCTGCAGCAGGAAGCACTGCTGAATTCCTTATGTACCTTCAGTTGATATTAGCTGAATTTAGCTTTCTAGTGTCAAAATAACTGAGGGAATTTTCCCTGGGTATCATCAATGGGATAATTTATCCTTTTTATATGATCAGAATAAAACTAAAACAATTAGATTAGACTATTTGGATTTCACAATGAGCTGGTTAGAGACTTAAAAAAAAAAAGGGAAAAAAAGAAAAAACAGCTCAAAATTTTCCCAAAGTCTGTGTTTGACTGGTCATGCCATGCACCTTTGAAAAATACTATTCATCAAATGAATATCCTTGTACAGCCACATGTCCCTTATTTAGATTAATATCAATTATAAATCTATATGCTCATAGTCAGAGGAAAAAGCTCTACTCTACATGGAGAAGTAAAGCAATTGCCAGTAAAATTAATTTTAAAACCATTGCCTTTTAATGGGTTTCAATTGCAACAACAATCAGAATACTTAACATCAGTAAATACTGTTCATAATGACTTTGATCTCTTCCAAAAAAATCACATTCCTTTGATTAAAGGAGGTAAGAGAAGTCTTTATGTCTGACTTTGTTGAAATAATTAGCCAAACATTTTTGGGCTCAAATGGGCCAGGATCTCATGGAAAAAAAGAGCAAGTCCGCTTGAAGAACAGATC
This sequence comes from Passer montanus, assembly GCF_014805655.1. Classification (NCBI taxonomy): domain Eukaryota; kingdom Metazoa; phylum Chordata; class Aves; order Passeriformes; family Passeridae; genus Passer; species Passer montanus. The sequence continues at coordinate 10,662,483 of NW_024364270.1, forward strand.
CATTAACTTCACAGTTATAGGGGTATACCTTTCCTATTGCAATTCTATCAGAATAACATTCAGTTGAAAGCTGGTGTTGTGAGAAGGGACTGTCATTGTTTGCTCTGTTTAACTCTGTGTATAGTAGGCCAACTCTTTCATTTAACAGGTTAGGTGATGACACGTATGATGTCTTTTTACTTGCAGAAAGTCTTTAATCTCTTTTAGACAGGTGTGTAACAAGGAAGACCTCTGTCTTTCTACACACATTAGAAAAAAGCAGCTGCTCAATAACCTTCAAGCTGTGGGTGGCCCATCCCTGAAAGCACTCAAGGCCAGGCTGGGTGGGGTTTTGAGCAACCTGGTCTGGGGGAGGTGCCCTGCCCACACCAGAGGGCTTGGAACAAGACGACCTCTAAGGATCCTTCTAACCAAACCATTCTCTGATTGACTAATTGATTGATTGATTGTTCTCTTCCATGATTAATGACTTCAGGTGGTTCTACAATGGTTCTGACAGTGGAGACTTCGCCTCAATGTTTTGAATTTGCAGTGGTACTTGAAAGAGAGTTTGTAGGAAGGGAATCCTTATGTAGCTATTTTTCTTGAGAGCTGATTTATCTTTCATGTTACTGTACTCACGGTCTTAGGCAATTGGCAGATGTTTTTGTACATCAGTGAAAAGACCATAATGAATGGGACAAGTTCTGGCATCAGAATTTATGGTTTGTGTTTTCAGATATTTTCTTTCCCCTGTGAAAGTGTCTCCCTGTTCCTCCATGGCTGTAAACTGTGTTAGCTCCTAAAATAACTTTAAAATAACTAGTATTATTGTAGTTTTCATCTCCTGCTATAAATACATCATTCTGGGAAATATATTCTTGTGATTTACCAATGCCGTGAAATCTAGGATCTTATGAAATCTCAGCTTACTTTTCCTTGTATGGTTTAAAATACTCTTGGCATATTCTGTTTAAGGATAATGTAATTTGAGGGGAAAAAAGATTTCACAAGTGTATTCTTCAGCCAGTATCTATATTAGCTTTTCTTTGCTAATTACATGTAAAATCTGCAGATACTGTGATTTTTAATCTTACAATATCCTTAGTAACTATGTATTTCTTCCCCTCCACCCTGAGCACCCAACTGATGTTGTATATTCTACAGATACATAGTGCCCTATTTTGTGTTTTTGGAGATAAGTGGGGATGGGATGTTTTTTCTAGGTGCTGGTGCTGAGCCCTGCAGCCCCAAACTCAAGGTTTGTCTACTTCTGCTGCTGTCTAACCTCAAGTTGAAGCTAAAATGTGAAGGAAGATTTAAAAGCTTCATCATCTTCTATCCCCCAAACACACAAACATCTTCAGTGCAGTTATTAAAAAAACCCCACAGTCCTATATCTGCTGTTAAAGAATTATTTTCTGCCCATGTCAACAATAAGAGAAATGTAGAAAGAAAAGTGAAAGGCTATTTCTCAAAATTGGCTTATAGATTTGTAAAAAACTTTCATGAAATTATTCTTAATATTTGTGTGTGTTAATGTGTTATGTATGATGAGTATTTATGAAAACCTTTCCAAGCTTATTTTTCTTCAGAAATGCACATATTGAGTAAACATTAGTTTCATTTTTTAAAAGTTATTATTAGAGAAGCATGTTGAAAAAGAATCTTGAAGCTGTCAACTTTTATGTAAAAAGTATAGCAATAGTTGGTGATATATTCTCTCACAAAATGCTTACATTTTTAGACACTTGTAATTTTTTCATTAAAATGAATAAACCAGATATTTAGAGGGTTGAGGGTTTTTTTATTTCTTTCTGTTTATTTTCTGCCTTCCAATTGCATTAACAGCTTCCAAGTTTTGGGATGCCAGGAAAGTAGATTTTGAATTTTGGTAAGAAATGAAACAATAGTAAATATAGATTGGAATCAGTATGATGTTGTTCAATGTAAACAGTGACTAAAAATGCCTTCCAAATCACTGATGCTCTGTGGGTCTGTTTTCCTTAAATTAATTTCAGCTTTTTGAAGATAATTAATTTAATTTGCATGTCATATAGCTCGTGACTCCTTCATCTAATTCACATCACCATTTCCAGTGCAACCTGATGATGCATGTTGTCAATGAATTCACATTTCAGGGCCACATTTCATATCCTATTAATTTCATTTTATTATTCCTACCCTTTTTTACAACAAAGGAATTATTAATGTTTCAGTGCTACTAAATCTAAAAAAAGGAGACTGTGAGTTTAATTTCAACCTCTGTGAGTAGCCTTGGTTTTAAGCACTACTTTGGAGCCAGTGACTGAGCACATTTCATCTTCCATACAAATTGAAGCCAGTGAAATAAGACACCTAGCATTTGTAAAATCAGTTAAATGCAGTAAGTGCAGTATATAAAAGTATAATAATTATTGCCCTCTCATTTCCCTAGTTCTATATTTGTATAAAGATTGTGGCAGATGGGAGAATGAAAAGCCAGAGCTCAGAAACAATAACTGTAAAGAAGAAAAGAAACAGCACAGACACCGTCTGCTCTCAGAGAGATGAAGAAAGTTAAGAATTCATACTCTCTTAGGCAATGCAGTTCCAGAGGTGAAGGGTTGCAAAACTCTCAGATCTGTTTTGAATCCTCCTCCACTCTCGGGAGGCTTATACAGAAACACAACCCCAGTGTTTCACATTTATTTAGTTAAGCATCTCATCTTGTCATAGATGAACTTGAGATGAAATCCTGGCCTGAGTGAAGTCAGTGAAATATTTCCTGGCAGCTGCATGGAACAGAGTGACACTGTATATGCAGCACGCCCTCTCTGTTGCTTTCCTCCCTATATCTTCAGCACTATCAAAATGTAAATATTTTCCTCTCTTTAATGACTGTAACTTCCTGGTAGAAGTTGTATAACAGTGTTTGCGCAAAACTATTCCATGACAAAATGTAACTCACAGTTTCTGAGACCAAGGTCTCAAAGGTACCTATCAGCAGATGTGAAGATATAGTGTTACTTTAGAAAGGCCTTATTTGAATGACAAGAAAAACCTTTTATGGTATCTAACCTACTGAGCTACTGTGTTTAACTGCACAAAAGCAGTTTAAGTTTGTGAAGGATTTGGTTCAAAACTGTCCTGAAAGCTAAGGCCTCCATGTATGACTGGTGTAAAAGAAGGGGAAGAGGACATGTTAATGTTAGTTGGACGGGCATACTGGACTGTTGGAGGTGTGAGACACCACATTTCCCTAAATCCCACCTTCTGCTGGTATTGGGAACAGAAGAATATATATCTCTTGGGAACATATATCTAACTGAACTGTTTCTCAGGCATAACAACCTGCTTTCTGCAGCTGCCACACTAATAACTGCAGTCTGCTCAAACCAAAAAGCCTTTTCCCTCAGATGAGAACCCATTTGCACTGAATAAAACACTGCTGGGTAGAGGCTGAGGTTAAAAGCAGCAACTCTGAATCACCTGACCTGTCTCCATCTTCCTGATATCTGGGTCAGGGTTTTCATAGCTGCCAAATAATTTGAGGGTTTTTCTTGGCTTTGTGGTGTTTTTTTTTTTTTCCCCTTTTCATGGTTATATTTCACTTTAAACATGGGGGTTGGCTTTGTGGTGGTTTTTTCCCTTTTCATGGTTATATTTCACTTTAAACATGGGAGTAATGTTCAAATTAAAGTTCTTGTCCACTCCAGTGGTTCATTATGCATATGCTGGTCCTTATGTAACATCTAAAGTCTAACACATACATTCTAGTAGAAATTAGCCTATGATTCTTATAGCAGTCAAAACATTAGTAAAGAATTAAAGTTTCAGTTCCCAGGGAGGATCACAGAATAATGTTAGGCCTGTCAATATCTGAGATGCTGAGGATTAGGAAAAACTCAAAATGCAAGTTTTTTCAGATAAGACAGTCTACTTTATTTCTGTGAAAAAAATGAATTGAATGTATTGCTTTAATCATAGACAGATGAAGACTAGTGTACAAAGCCCTCAAAAATTCATCAGAATGAGGGCAAAATGTGATATTTCTTATCTAGTCAGCTGAACAGCAGCCAGAGAGAGTTTAAAATCAAAGATGGCAACTGCTTCACTCCTGTATCATCTTCTGCCTTATTTTGTTTGTCTTTCTGTTTTGGTTAGGTAGCCTGTAGGAACGTAATCTCTTTAAATCTAGAAAAGGAAACCCTGCAATAATCTGCCATAACCTCCTGAAGTTACCCCTTTTTTTCCTTAATATAACACTGAAAAATGTGACATGTTACTGTTGTCCTGCCAAAAGGCAAATCTAGAGACAGAAAGGGGCATAAAGCAGAAATTTTCAACAAAGAAAAAATCAAATAGCATGAAATCAAGAGACATTGAAGTTCTCTGTTCCACCTACCTGAGCTGTGGCAAGCTCATCTATATCTAAGGTAAATATGAAAAGGATTTTTATTATTTTGCTGTCAAAGACTGACCCATGGTATCTAGGAAGCCTGGCAGAATTCTCTCACATTTTAAATTTGGATTTTCAAAAATCTTAACTTTTCAAGGTATTGTCCTTTTCTTAATTTTGTTGTGCTGAAATCAGCACTAAAGGTCATATTAACCACTGTGAGACAGAGCTAAGTAAACCCTTACTGCTCCTAGAAATCCATTTTACAACCCTTAGCATCCTGGAAAAATAATGGATAGAAACCAATCACAGAACAATGTGTTGGAAAGGAGGACTCTTCGAGAACTGGGAACCACAACTGAGGCCTCCCTTTCCACCACCAAAAAAAAAAAAAAATCTTTGCATCTCTAGCAGTAACACCTTCCCACCTTCCCTGTAAGGAAAATACCCAAGTGCATATTCTGGCAGAAGGCTCTCTGAGTTGAGACGTGATTCATTACAAACTGATTATGAGCTTCAGGATTTTACCTGTTGATCCTGATTAGGCCATTTGGTAATACACAGAGCTGCACTGCTGGGAAATTGGATTGCCAAGAAGAAAGGCAAATATTCTCTCTGATGCAGTCAATTTTACTTGCATGTTTCCATGTGTGCCTTTACTTTGTCCAGTATTACACTTAAATCCTGGGCAAAACAATACTCTCAAAGAGAGCTAATATTTCATATAAAGTCTATTGCACCTGATACCTTTGCACTTTCTTACATTAGAATCTCTCTAACTTGGTTCCCTTGACAAAGGGTTTTCAACTTGCTTGTTTTCTGCTGAAGTTTGTTAAGGCCTTGGCCTACTTGCCTGCCAATATCTTTTGCCCCTGGTCTGGTAGCCCTAATAAAAAAATCTACTTGCATTTATGGCAAAAGAAGGAAAAAGATACTCTGTCCTTTTGTTTGAATGATATGTTCCTCATATATAAAATTTATGGCAGAAAGTGAAGACATCCTCTAATAGAGGATTGTAAGCTGCTGGCAGTACAGGTCTCTTCTTACAAAGAAGACAAAAGAAAACCTGGTCATTAATAGAATTGAACTATTCATAATTCTTTTTAGCTTCCACTGAAGTGTTTCTGTCACCCCAGGTTTCTCTGGTAGGCATTTCCCTTCTTTCTCTTTAATTTTTTTTTTTTTTCCTAGATATTCTTCAAGCATAATTCTTTTCTTAGGGGGAATTAGTTCCTATGATCCCATTACAAATTCAAATCAGTTGTTTCATGCTAGTTTGCCTTATTTTATGCTAAATTGCATATCTTAATTGTGATTGTGCAGTCAGCCATTTTAAATTGAATTGGGTGCTTTGCTCACTCCCTGGTTTACCAGGCTTCACAAACCCTGAGATTTGTGGTAGGCAGCCTGGATTAGCTATCTGTACAGTTGTGTATGCTTAGGTGGAGGTCTTGGAAGGGTATTTTCACACCAGAATTCACTGATTACCAAAATACTTTGGCTTTTAGCCTAGTCCTGTCCCGCTCAGGCCATTGGCAACTCAGAAACTCATGAAATGGGAAATGGAAAACAAGCAGATTGTTATTTTAATACAATGCCAAGAAAAAACTTAAAACAGCAGAACGGTGTTCTACAAATGGCAGAAGAAATCCAGAATAGACGGCGTGTGGCTTCCAGTGAAAGCACTGCTTGGAGAAACCTTGGGGAAGGGGTGCAACCGACAGGACAATATGTTATGAAAGTTAGAAGGAACTGTGCCAGGGGCAGCTTAGTACTGTATGCTAAGAAGAGCTTAAAGTCAAATCAAATTACTGCCTGGGGTGCTTTGATGGAGTCTGTATTGGTTCATCTGTGTGGAACAAGAAACCTGCATGGATTGAAAGCCGGGACCTCAGCAGGGAGAACACACTGCTGGGTCTATCTCATTGACAGCCCAATGGGGACAGCAGCACTGACTGCAGTGTGCACAGACAGATCAGGTCAAGGAGGCAGCAAGGGCAGAAAACACAACTTTATTGGATTACTTCAATTACCCCCATCCTAACTGGGCAAGTGTCACAGGGCAGCATGAAGAGGAGTTGAAATGTTTAGGTTCTCTCTGTGGTTGCTGATTGAGTGCTCAAAAGGAAGTGGTATCCTTAGCTTGATGCCAAACTATATCCAGGGACATGTTCAAAAATCTGCTTTTAAAAGTGCTGCTCTGTAACCACGGGCATGAGGTTAGCAGGTCACTATCTGAGTGAGCTTCTCTACAGATCCCCCACAGCCACACTTAGCTGCAAAGACAAAACTATGTCAAGATGAGGGAGTTTGTTTAAAAGGAACACCTAAAAGAGCTGTTATATCTTACTGGGCAGCACCAGAAGGACATGACCCTGTTCATGGAAGAAATAAGTACTTGAAAGGGAGATGTAGGGATGCTTGCACAGAGGGAACAGCTAAGCACCTTTCACAGCTGGCATAGAAAAGTGATAGACTCAAGCAAAGCATGTGTGGCACTGAGAGGATGGGGGCAGGTTGACTTCATGGTCACTCCCAATCAAGAAAAACTGATGGCCAGATGGATCTAAAAGAAATCAGGTTCAAAGCAAACAAATTGGAGTTGTTCTTCAGGCAACAGACAGCCATTCAGTCAACTTCCCCACCAAAGGGTGCAAAAATTTCAACACAGTCCAATGGGAGACAAGTCTTGGAAGAGAGAGATTTTTTTGGGGGGTTACCAAGAAAATAAATCATAGTAGGTCCAGGAAATCTTAGCTGAAAGTGTCTGGAGATGGGAAAACTCTTAAGAAGAAATACCATATAAGTTTGCTCTATTCTTAGTCTTCTCTGGAAGATTATCTGTTTTGGGTTACTGTTTTATTCCCCCAAGGTACTTTTATTGTGCCAGGGGAAACATAAGAGTTCAGGAAGGCTCGAGGAAGAACCAT